>NW_027526335.1:75400246-76000246 GCF_048455015.1 Haemaphysalis longicornis | reverse complement strand
ATTTTTGCACAAACTTAGATGTCCACAAACCATTATCGAGGATATGGCGCGTTATAAAAGGTATGCGCACAGATAACCAGCAACTGTATGCTTTCAAAGCGCTGTCGTTACACAAAGGCATATCACAGAAGAAGCCGCTGAGGAGTATTGTCGGCTCATATCTACAGTATCCATGCTTCAGCTATTCCTTCAACGTGTCCCCGACGTAACGGCCCCAAACGCTGTAGCCGCAATAGACCTGCCGTTTTCTATTCGAGAGCTCGACACGGCCACCCCGAATGTCAAGAAACGTTCTTCTCCTGGTCATGATGACATACCTTACGAAGCGATTTCCCATCTGTCTCACCATTCCAGCCTACGCCTTCTGGAATACTACAACTCAACCTGGCTCTGTGGTAGTGTTCCTGCAGAATGGAAAATCGCTAAAATGACTGCAATCCTAAAACCTGGGAAGCAACCGACAAGATTCGACTCATTCCGGCCTATCGCCTTACTAAGCTGCATTGGTAAAATCATGGAAAAAATGATATTTAAGAGAATTACATGGTACTTGGAAAGCAGAAACATTTACCCACCTGAAATGAATGGCTTCCGGGAAAACATATCCGCTATTGACAACATAATCGCTCTCGTCGCTTCACTGGAAGAAGAACTACAAAGCGGACACATCGACAGTAGCATTTCTTGACATAAAGTCAGCATTTGATTCAGTCTTGCGCACTGCAATTCTAGAGTCCCTAGCTGTCCTTGGTCTTGGTGGAAGACTGTACGCCTGGATTGCGAGCTACCTCAAAGGACGTGAAATTTTCATGTGCACGCCAGAAGGCCCTACTTCCCATCACAGTATACAGAAAGGAGTGCCTCAAGGAGCCGTTTTAAGTCCTCTATTATCCAACCTTACGCTTATCCACCTAAAGCGTGCGCTCCCTCCCGGCATCAAGGTCACACTTTATGCGGATGACATCTGCATTTGGTGTGCGGCAGTCACGTCGTACAACGCAACAGCGGCTTCAGAAAGCTTTGAGCAATGTGTCTTCGTACCTTGCGTCCAAGAGTCTCCGCCTTTCTTCTGAGAAAAGCATTGCCATGGCATTCACCCGCAAGCGGATGAGCCAATACCCTCTAATCCTTGGCGGGCGTTGTCTGCAATACGCACGAACCCAAAAATACCTTGTGATCATCGTAGATAGAAATCTATCATGGGCGCCGGAAGTCAAGCGATTACGTACTCGTCTCTCTGCGGTGACACATGTTATTGGGTACCTTGCTGGATGTCGATGGGGCAGCGACTGCAGATCCATGGTGCTTCTCTGCAAAACATATGTAGACGGCTTGCTGTTTGACAGCCTGCCTGTTCTGCAGGCTGTCGCCCACATGCAAAAAGCAACTCAATGCGGCTACAAATAACTGCCTGCGTACCTGCCTCGGCCTTCCTAAGGGCTTATCGTGTGTTGGCACTGTCGCAGAGGCTGGTTGCTTGCCTTTAGATATTATTAGAATGCAGGAAACATTTCGAATATACTTGAGGCATGCGCTTCACGCACAATCCAAGTTTTTGGCAGGTATTGTACGATGCAACACAATTTCGAGCTTCGCAGAAACTATAAATACTATAAACATCTCTGTACCTACCCAACGACGACAACTCATGCCATCTGATTTCCCGCCTTGGACTCTATCACCCCTATGCATAAAATTAAACATACCTGGACTCACATAAAAAAGTTATGCCTGAGATATGCCTCCTTCATTTAACACTTGCCCATATCAGTGACCAATACTCTCGTATGACCCACATTTTTACTTATGGATCATCTACGCCTCACTGCAGTTTTTTTTGCCCGCAGGGGCATCTTGTGTATCAAGGTGACGGTAGTGGCGACACCGCGGACCCCGAGCCCATGTGGGTTGGACCCACCCACGCCGTAGGCTGTGCGTGGCTTTGCCGTGTCTGAGGAAAAGGGCATCCTGGTGGTTGAGCCAACGCCAGGGTTGTTTTGGACCTTCATTGCCCCCTGACAGCGGCAACACAGCACTTTGGCCCCTGCTTCTCACAGACGGTGCCCCCGGTCTGACCCGCCGTGGGGGTAATCAGCCAGTTGCCTTTTCCTGTTCTCCTCTTTGTTCTTTCTCTTTCCTATCCTCTTTCTTAACTCTGTCCTGTCATCTCCTTCCTTCCTTGTTCTACATTTTTCCAGGTGCCAAGGGTTAACCTTGTGCAAAGATGTCAGCCTTGAGTCCAAGCATAAGGTTATAGCGGCAAGGTACGGTTAACGTGTGCTGCACAGTCACGTTCCCTTGTGGGACTCGGTGGTGGGCGACCAGCCTTGCCACCGAATTCACTCGAAGTTTTATGGCTACATTTCCTACTCCGCTCAGAAAACCCGATCGGCCTCCTAAACGGGGTCGCACCGAAGCACTGAGAATCGAACCACCCCAGGCAACATTCAGTAAGTACCTTGTGATACACTCAACCGACGACAAATCACCAATCACTGACCTGTCAGTGTTCTTCATTGCCAAGTGCATTGAGAGCATTGTTGGGAAAGATTACAATGCCAAAAGGATGCCCTCCGGAGACCTACTTGTTGAGGTAATGCGAAAAAACCAAAACGACAACCTTCTGAAGCAAGAAAAAATTGCCAACTTGGCTGTCACCGTCACGCCGCACCGCACTCTAAACACTGTCCAAGGTGTCGTTTCTGACAAAGAACTACTGGATGAGACAGACACTGATCTCCTTGAGGGAATGCGAGACCAAGGTGTTTTTGGTGTTCGTAGAATCGCAATGAGAAGAGACGGGGCAGACATCAAGACGCGACACATCATTCTTACTTTCGCCAGCTCTACCCTGCCCAAGACAGTGAAGGCAGCTTTTATTAGCTGTCGTGTTCGCGCTTACATACCTAACCCGAGGCGATGCTTCAAGTGTCAGCATTACGGCCATGGAACACTAGCCTGCCGTGGCAAGCTCACCTGTCCTAAATGCGGCGAAAATGATCACACCTCTGAAGAATGCCGAAACACAATACTGAAATGTCCGAACTGCAGTGGCGCCCATGCTGCATACTCACGATCTTGCCCATCTTTCAAGAAAGAAAAGGAGATCATTCATATCAAAGTGACTGAAAACAACTTTCCCCAAGGCACTCCAGAAGCACAAGTTGTTTTCGGCCACATCCTATGCAGACGCTGCCCGCCGGGGGTTGGGGGTCGTCTGGTTAGTACAGCGACACAGTGCAGCCTAGCTGATGTGTCGCTGTCGTTAACCCCCTCTGAGAGGCCAATAGCTCCAGCTGCCTCCACAGCAGAGTCCCTGGTGGTTCCTGATCCTGCCGGGCTGCCACTCACAGCCCAGCGCCCCAACGCTACCCCTGCGGAGCCCGTGGAGGACGTGGCGACGGGCGCTGTTGGGACTGGTTCTGCTTCCAGTCCAGCTCCGTTCGCCCCCACAACACTCGAGGGCGTTGAGAGCACGAACTGTCGGGGCTCCACACAGACCCCGTCCTATCCTGCACCGCAGGCTGCGACTGATAAGGCTGAGGCCACCTCAGGGACCATTCCTCGAGGTTTTCGATGGAAGGGTACCAATTCGATGACACCTGAAGTGTCAGATGAGGATATGGACACTTTGGCATTTCAACCTGCACCGCAGGAACGAAATGAGCGCCGCAGCACTCTTGGCCGTGGGAAAAAACCAGATCCTCGCATCACAGGCCCTAAACAAGACTCACTGATCTGAAAAAAAAAAAAATAAAAACCTTGATTTATTATTTCTGACGCATAATTGCTGTTGAGAACATAGTTCAATGGAACTGTAGGGGTCTCATAAAAAACTTAGATGATGTATATGAACTCCTTTATCAACATCAATCTAGTATTGTTTGCCTCCAAGAGACACACCTCAATCACAAGCAAAGTAACTTTCTGAGGCAATACACTGTCTTTAGGAAAGATAGAGATGTCTTTGCTCATTCATCTGGCGGGGTTGCCATTGTGACCCGAAAATCGATCCCCTCCCAGTCCGTTAGACTGCTGACCAGCCTTGAGGCGGTTGCTGTGCACGTTATCATTTTCGGTCGGCTGATTACCATATGTTCTTTATACATTCCCCCGGATTATCGTCTGTCTACCTCAGAATTCGAGTACCTGGTGGACGAGCTTCCGGAACCCTTCATCCTAGTCGGAGATTTAAATGCACACAACAAATTCTGGGGCTCTGGGAGAACCGATGCCCGTGGCTGTTTAATTGAACAGTTCTTGGTATCGTCTGGTGCGTGTCTGTTTAACAACAAACAACCAACATACTATAACACCACACGTAACACGTACTCACACATAGACTTGGCAATAGGTTCTGCGGTGCTTCTCCCACTCATTGAGTGGCAGGTGGACAAAAACCCGTTAGGGAGTGACCACTTCCCAGTAATCTTGAAGTGCCTAGACAAAGACCCCTACCCTGCAACCTCAAATAAAAGGTTTAAAGAAACCGCTGCAGACTGGGAGAAATTTAAGCAGAAATCTCAACTCACACACCTCCATAGAACACTTGGGTATTGATGAAGCGTGTAGCCTTGTCACAGCCCATATTCCTGATGCTGCAGAGAAATTCATTCCCCAGACTTCTGGTAGCAAAAGTAACCTGAAGCGACCCAGGTGGAATGAAGAATGTCGACAAGCGCGCCAGGCACAGAACAAGGCGTGGGGCATTCTTCACAGATACCCAACTGCAGACAACCTTGTAGCATTCAAGCTCGCCAAAGCCATGGGAAGGCGCATTCGGCGTCAGGCCAAAAGCAATAGCTGGAGGTCCTTCTTAAGCTCTATAAATTCCTTCACAGATACGCGAAAGGTTTGGAATAGGATAAGAAAACTTAATGGACAAAGCACATATAATTTACCCCTTGTTAACACCACTGGTGACACCTTAGAGGACCAGGCAAATGCGCTGGCGCAACACTTTGAACACATCTCAAGCTCCTCACATTACACAAGCACATTTATGCACTACAAAAAGTCGGCTGAGCATAAGTGCATGCATGACCACAAACAATCGAATGACTCCTATAACTGTCCATTCTCTCTTCACGAGCTCATGACTGCGTTGGCCGGTTGCAAGCCTTCTGCGCCAGGTGCAGATAACATTACGTACACCATGATCAAACACCTTCATACGGACACAATTCATACTCTCCTGTTTTTGTTTAACAAGATATGGCGCGTCGGGCACTTTACTTAGACATGAAAACAGGCTGTGATTGTGCCATTGCCTAAACAGGGAAAGGATCCTTCCTGCGTTTCAAGTTATCGCCCCATTGCCTTGACCAGCTGCTTTTGTAAGCTGTTCGAAAAAATGATTAACAGAAGGTTACTATACTTCCTGGAATACAATGGTATTCTCGACAGCTGCCAGGCAGGGTTTCGGTCGGGCAGGTCAACAATGGACCAACTTGTCGCTTTTGAATCCTATGTGAAAAATGCCTTTGTGAACAAACAGTATTGTATGTCTATATTTTTTGATCTAGAAAAAGCATATGACACTGCTTGGCGCTACGGCATCCTGCGGGACCTAAAATGTTTTGGTATTTATGGAAATATGCTTAATGCCATTCAAAGCTATTTGTCTGAACGAACATTCAGAGTGAGGGTCGGGGCTGCAGTATCTGCGCTGTATATGCAAGAAAATGGCGTTCCTGAGGTGGAGTACTGAGTGGCACACTTTTCATAGTTAAGATGAACACCCTCGGAAAACCTCTGCCCCGTACAATTTCTTACTCAATTTATGTGGATGATGTTCACATCAGGTTCCGGTCCTGTAATCTATCTATTTGTGAGCGGCAGGTACAACTTGCCACAAACAGGCTTGTAAAGTGGACAGAAGAAAATGGCTTCAAGCTAAATCCTCAAAAGAGCACATGCATCCTGTTTTCGAAGAGGCGTGGTATTCACCCTCAGCCCACCGTCCTGCTCAATGGAGTAGCTGTGCCTGTGAAAAAGGAGCACAAGTTTTTAGGCATTCTGCTAGATGAAAAGCTGTCATTTATTCCTCTTATAAAGCTACTCAAAATAAAATGTATAGAGGCGATGAATATCCTAAAAGTCCTATCCCACCACTCCTACGGCGCAGATAAGCTGTGCCTGCTACGTCTCTACAACAGTTTAGTGAAGTCGCGGTTGGACTATGGGAGAGTAGTATACGGGTCAGCTTCGAAAACCGCTTTAAAAATGCTTGACCCTGTTCTGCACCTGGGGCTTCGCCTTTCGTCTGAAGCCTTCCGAACAAGTCCTGCGCAAAGCCTATACGTGGAATGTGATCAGTGGTGCCTGGAAGACCAGCGCTTATACACAGACCTATTGTATGCTGTGAAGACAACATCTATAAAAAATCATCCTTCCTCACTTATTATCCACGACACCTCTGCCATGCACTTGTTTCTCAGTCGGCCCTCTATATCTCTGCCCTTATTGTTGAGAGTGAAAGTGCAAGCTGAGGAGCTTGGGATTTCTCTTACCGAGACTTGCAGAACTTCGATCACAGACCCTGTCGCTCCTTGGGCAATGTCCCCGGTTTCTTGTGATTTATCTTTTCGAGCCATTAACAAAAAAACTGCACCAAGAGAACTCGTCTTACAGCATTTCCTAAACCTACGGCATAAATATCCCTACACAACGTTTTACACAGATGCCTCCAAGTCTGCTAATTCTGTGACATGCGCTGTACATGGCCCAAACTTTGCTATCACAAAGACAATGAGCAAAAGTACCAGTATTTTCACAGCAGAGGCACACGGCATTTTAACAACTGTGGAACACATTACACAAAGCAGAATACACAGTTCCATTATTTTTACAGACTCCCTAAGCGTAGTACTAGCTCTTCATTCAGGAAAACCAACGAAGAACTTCATTTTAAATCGACTTATAAAGTCCATAATGGCTGCCTACGCTCGAAAACTCACTGTAATAGTTTGCTGGGTACCTGGGCACAGCGGCATTTCGGGAAATGAAATTGCGGACCAGAATGCCGCTGTGGCGGCTCTCCGCAGTGTTGTAGACATCCCACATGTTCCCTACCTAGACATTAAGCAATTAGTTCGGAGTAGGATTCGGAGTCGCTGGAAGTTACAGTGGGACACACAAATCGAAAACAAACTACACATTATAAAACCACAAATAGGGAAATACAACACAGACAAACGGAACAGGTTCACAGAAATATCAATAAGTAGATTAAGGATAGGTCACACACATGCTACTCACTCATACCTTTTAAACGGAACAGCACCACCTGCTTGTGAGAAGTGCGGACGACGACTTACAGTTCTCCACGTATTGACTGAATGTTTGGCATACTATGAAGCAAGGAAACGACACTTCCCCGAACTATACACCTACACGATACCCTTACACCCATCTTTGTTTTCATCCGATCAACCCCCGATCAGAAGGGAACGCCTTTTAGCCTACCTCGCTGACATTGGATTTTTAGCACTCATCTCATACCATGTGTGACATCAGGGCCACCCGATGACATTGATGGTGGTTCGGAGCGTTTTCATAACAGGTTTCAGGGACGTCACTGCCATCGCTGTAGCTAGGTTCATGTTATGATGCCCCCAGCACTGTCACACCTAAACATCATCATTGTTACCTCTCATCTTAATCATCTTCCCTTTTTAGAGTAAGGGCCCTTTACACCCATCTATACACTATTTTTATCAAGTACATCACCATCATCGCCATGGTATTTTAGCAATAAACGTGAACAAACATTGTCTTGGCGCTCTTTGGCCTCAGACGCCCTTGCGCCAATAAAACACACATAGTAGTAGTCACTGCAGTTCTTCTGGGCTCTTCATTTCATCCACCGGCGAAGCACTCTCATACCGTCTTGAGCGCCCAACGTCATCTACATCTGCTGAGCTTCACGCCATCAAACAAGCACTTCGTTACATTCTCCCCCAGCAGCCAGCACAGTGGGTAATCTTTACGGATTCGAAGACAGCACTGCAAACTCTTCGACGTGCCAGCTGCTTCAGCATTCACGAACATATATCCCGCGATGTTTCTTACCTAAAGCATCTAGTTTGTGTCGCCGGACACCGGGTGATACTGCAGTGGATCCCTGCCCACTGCAGCATCATAGGCAATGAAAAAGCAGATGAGGCTGCCAAGAGACGATTGCAACTGCGGAACGTGAGGAACATTTTCTTCACGAAACACGATGCCTCTAGACTAGCAAAGGAGCTTGTTTTCAGAGAAAGAAGCACCTTCTGGTCTCTCCCGGAAAACCAGCACCCATTCCTGCATCATGTCGACCCAACTTTGGCACTGAGGTTACCGGAGCGACTTCCACGTCGGCTAGAGACTTTGCTCCATCGCTTACGTCTCAAAGTGGCGCTAACACATACCTACCGCTATCGCCTTGGCCTAACCTTGAACCCCTATTGTGACAACTGCGGTTCACCAGAAACCGTCGAGCATATGTTACTGGAGTGCCCTACATACTATCAAGCAAGAAACAACCTCGCAAAGAAAATCGAGTGCCTCAACCACAGTTCCTTGACTTAAAACGCACTTCTGGGACCATGGCCATATCCCTCCTGTCAGCGTTAAGTGCTAAACGCATTATTTGAATACCTCAATGTCATCGGCGTCGCTGAGCTGATATAGGACCAGACCATCCTTGCACTGTACAACCATCCATAGACTTTTCACGTGTCGCACTGACGGTCCCCAACGCACACGCTACCTCCTTTTGTTTACTTCTTTTATTTTGTTCTTTCTTCTCTCTTTTCCACCTTTCTTCCTATTGCAACTTTATTCCCTCCTACGCTACCCCGCATAGTAGCATGTCGGCGTTAACATGCCGGCAGACCTCTCTGCTTTTCTCTAATAAAGAGCTTTCTCTCTCTCTCATTGCGGTTCAGCACCAACTCATTATCCCTTTTAGTGTTGTTATTGGTCCTGGTGTTGTTTAGTGGTGTCAACGGGGGTAGCCCATACTCAACAGCTACAACGCGATTAGACCACGGGATGGCATTAACATTCACTCGATATGTAGGTTGAGGTGATTTCCGATTTTTTTTTGCAGGGTGGTCTTAGTGCCCACACAAAACCATTCTTCATTTATTTTCCTAGCGTAATGAAGAGTTCTTGCATAATCACTGTTTTTTTAGAATTCATTTGGGATAAGAGGTGAGTACTGTAACATCTTCGAGTATACCTGGCACCACTAAAAAACTCGCGTCGCGGTAACATCTTCGCGCTAACTTAATTTCAAATGCTTGCCAAAAGAATTGATGGCATGAATCAAGTAATTATTTCTCAGGTTGATTTTTAACCGCAAACCTGTTAGGCCAACACATATCCCTCCATCGCATCAAAAAACATCGAAGCCTCAACAAACAAACAAAAATTGGCTCCAATCCACGCTGGAAATGTGGTAGCAAAGCAAAGCTGTAAACATCGAACACCACAATTGCCCATGCGACGTCACTTTAACACATGTGTCGTGTCTCTACAAAGAGTGAAACCAGAGATTCTTCCAGCCGTTACCTGGGATTCGCGGGGACGGCGTCCCGAACGCAGCAGTCTCGGTCACAGCTGGGCTAAAGCGGCGGACGCCGCTGATGTAGCTCAGCCGTGCGTCGGCGGAAAGACAGCGGAGAGGGACGTCTTTCGAAGGGTGCGACAGCGGAACCTAGCGATCCTGACGTTCTAGCGCGGAGCTACACCACCAAGCGTCACAAGCGCAGACACCGAAACAATTAGGCATGTGAGCATAGTAACTCCAACTTATACAGGTTTAAACTAGTTAGTTTCATAAGCTTGAGAATTGCGAGGAAGCTGAGGGGAACTTTTATAATCGCTATTTATCAGAAACAGTTGCTTCTTCCGTATTTTGTAATATCTCTTAAAACACAACTGAATTGGTATTCACCAATTTATCAAACGGGATCCCATTTGTGGCAAAGAGTGCGCACAAGGTAGCCCTTCTGTAGCGGCGAGATGTCTGCAAGTGGTCTCTAGATTTTGTTTTCCCGCCATGCAAACCAATCCTTAACGTATCTTTGCCGCACGACCACTTAATTCCGTCGGGTCCGCGTAACCCGGGAGGTGCTGTCGAACAAGTTAATCAAGCCGTGCGAAGGAAGCGCGCAATGGACGCAAAGCTGCGCCAAGACAGGCCCAAAACAAGCGTCGGTAACGCAGACAACGCCAACGGAATTGCCCCGCCGACCGCCCACCGGTGTTAGCAGGCTCCGGCGCGCGGGGAGCGCTGGGTTATAGCGCCCATTCCCGTGCCATCTACACTGGGCTCCGTGAATGAAAAGCACCCTTCCCCTCCCCAGGTGCCTTGGGAGTTTTTTGTCGCGCACGCCACGACGAAAACCGTTGGCTGGTACAGGGAGAAAGCTTTGCTATGAAATGTGGCTGGGGAGGTCTCGGAAAGTGAATCCGGGACCTTTAAGCCATGAAACCGGCCCCCTGACCACCTCACCACTAGACCACCTGGCACCTGGACCACCCCAAAGCCCTAGGGGTAGACGCTTTGCAGCGGCGGGGAACCATAACATGTGCAGCCAATCGGGGAGCAAGAAAACGTTCCCCGTGGTTGGAATCGAACCTGGGTCCCTCACGTTATGAAACCGGCGTCTATCAGATCGAGCTATCATCGCATTCCGGGCGCACAGGATTTCCTTTGCATTCGTTGGACGGGCGTTAGCTTTGGTCTTGGCCGTGGGTTCTACCGCGTTCCAGTGCCATCCACATTTTAAAAAACTTGAAAGGCTGCGGACGAAACAATCCGGGCTTGCCATTCATGAGAAAGCTTAATCGGCAAGTTCGGGAATAGATGCGAGGTGATAACGTATTGAGCAGAATTTTGGCGCCTTACTAAACAACTTGAAAGCAAACTTAGGTCGGCTCAACGGCCGATGGAACGAAGAATGATTGGAGTAACCCTTAGGGACAGAAAACGAGCTTCCTGGATCAGAGAACAAGCTAGAGCAAAAGATACCATGGTTCTAATCAGAAATCCCGGGCCATCTCCACTAACGTGAAACCTGGAGAGGGGTGAAGCATGCAGCGTATGAGTGTATTCTTGGCGCCTTTGCGTTTTTGCCAACGGAGATGAAACAGTTGGGAGTTAGAGGCATACAGCTTTGCTGTAAAAGTCTCGTGTCTTTGAAGCACGAATCTCTCTAGCGCGGGGCGTAAACGAGTGTCCCGGTGTTCTTTTTAGTAGCGTTATGTTCTAGCGCGAGGCGTAAACGAGTTTCCAGGTGTTTTAGTAGCGTGACTACACAAGACGACTATTACGGTGACGATTACGACAACGACAACGACAGGAGACACCAACAGCCCCAGCCCCCAAAGGGCTTCACTCCTAAAAAATTATATGGACTGCAGCTGGCCGTGTAATTAGACGAAATGACAATCGCTGGCCTACCAGAGTGAAAGAGTGGACACTGAGAGACTGGTCTAGAAGAAGAGGAAGGTCAATTACTCGATGGAGGAATGAAATAAGAAAATTGGGAGGCAAAGAATGGACTCGAGCGGCGCGGGACAGGAGTGGTTGTAGGTCTATGGGAGAGGCCTTCGTCCTGCAGTGAACCTAGTGGCCTGTTGTTGATGATGGTGATTCATCAGCCAGGTGGCCGCCAGCTCTGCTGTTTCTCCAGCCTTGCACCACTAGTGCAAGTTGCGGCAAATTAACAGCGGTAAAATGACACCGGCAAAGTTTTTGGCTTACAAGAAATATTTCTCAGGTTTCAGATATTCGTGTCGCCTATGCTGTTGCTTAATCTAAAGCTGCCGTTATTGGCCACGTTAAAATTCACAATTGATAGTAAGCTGCTATGCTTATAAATTGTATGCCCTAATGGGGTGATATTTGCTATAGAGTTGGATTACAACGGGGACACAACCGAGCAATTTCGTGAGTTACAACTATTTCCTGAAACCTTGTGCTTCCCTTTGAACCATGTGTACCATCTGTTTGGGTAGGAGCCGTTTCGGTGGACACCGTCTGGGCGGACGTATGCCTGCGCGAATTTCATGCATGGTCATATCCCCATAAAATCTAACTTGCACTGTCGTTTTGGGCACGCATCTTATGATGTATTGAGGCCAAAACATTTGCATCAAATATCCGAGCGGGTCCTCTTATTATAATCGTCTACCGTTTTACATTGTGCCTTTCATGCCTCCTCGGGTAGACAGCCGCTTATGCCACTTTTCCTTTTTGCTACTTAGGCCACACGCTTCACTTTTTGTTGGGAACTTTATTCAATTCAATCAAATTTTGCGTTACTGACAAATTGTCTCAACAAGCCTTATTAAGAAACATACAGACGCGGAGATAGGGGAGAGATAGGGAATATGGATAGGGAAAAGGGATATAGGGAATAGCAAACAGTGGAATTCATGGGGGGAACTCTACGTCCTGGGCTACAGTGGGTAATGCTCCTGTCTTCGCTCTTTCAAGCAGGTCGAGTTGGTCCTGTAGACAGGTGCTTGCCAGGGGTGTCTTCCATGAATCCAGTGTGGTAGGCTACATTGAGGTGTTACTGGCGCCTGCTTTCCATATGATTCGGCAGGACCATGTGGCGGGTAACAGTGCTGTTGTCTCATGATTGCCGAATTTCCGTCGGATAAAGTCTACCGTAGCCCGGAATCCAACCTGGGACTCTGGCGTAATGAAGCCGGCCTCCATCTGACTGCTCCATTTCTAGAACCACGGTTGAAGCGAACGCCATGCAGCAGGCACCGATTCGCGTCGTACACCCGAAACCCAAACGTTAGACCTGCGGAGTGCACACCCGAGAGTTGCTGCGGGTATTCTAGAAAAGTGGTGTGCACCTCCAGATCTGGTAGCACATACTCCCAGCTTCACGGTTCGCGTTCAACCATCGTCGTCGATAGACGGAGGGGTGCATGATTTTTTACTTCAATGGCGCACTAAGTTCTACGGAACGCTGTGTGCGGGATGATGCCCCGTTCTCCTCTCTGTACGGCAAATAAAATTACATCGCGCTTGATGTACGTTTCATAGTGGTACCTCTTTGGAGCTATAACGACTGAATCTACACCCTACTTGCAACAACAGAAATGCGGACAACCGCAGGCAGGTATGCCCATTAAGTAACAGGTTGTGGTTGTGTCAAAACATCTTAACACCAAAATTTGCTCACGGTATGTTTACGGAGTGCTTAGAATTATATTGAGTTATGATTTAGAAGGAAGTTCGTGTCCATGGCTGCCCTGCTGGGCATTTTAAAGCCGTATTCGGTTTTGAGAGCAATTGTAACGGCCACACAAATTTGAAAGCTACCTTTAACGAAAGAAATGTGTGCGCTGCGATCGTGCAGACACCCTATATGTTCTCTAAAGCGATGTGGGAAAGCGGCACCCACCTGTTGGAGCCGCTGGCAACATGTGTCTATTGGGTGTCTGCATTATCGATGTACATGCACGATGTGTGCCGCGTAATCTGTGTTTTCTTCTACTACTACAAGGTGTTCGCTGCAGCTTTTTATTAGCGCCAACTTCCTGCAGCCATGAATCTTCAAACCCACCACGACAAACCACTTCGAAGAAAATTGGTCGCCATCCCGCCCTGCGAAACTCGATGTCAGGCAAAGCTGTTGTAAATCACTATAAATGGGGATGGAGGAGGGTATGAAATGTTTCTCGTGGTCCCGGCGGGGTTGTCGCTTGCGCTCGGCTAGTGCCATTAGATGAGGGTAGAGAGTTCCATCTATTGCTCCATGCCGCCGAAATGATCATTAGTCAGTTCGCATTATATTTGTTTTCACTGCGACGGTGCATGGGCACCGCCAGTTTGTTGTTCATTTGTTTTAGTCGATCAACTCTTGTAGGCTCAGCTTTTCTTCCCTGCTCTGCGGCTGCGCATGACTGACGGCGTTCCGAATTCAAATCACAGGTAACACGTGTAACAGCACACTCTAAGAAGTGAAGGAGTCCGGGTAACTCTTCAAAGGGGTTGAAATGCTTGTCCCATATACAATTTATTTCTCAAGCATCAGCTAACTCCTCTTACTGCAGCATAGCCGTACTCTTCAACCAAAAGTTCCTGGACTCTCGTGGGGAGGGGGTGCGGTGTAAGAAATAGTTTAGGTGGTGACACTGCGCCTGCAGGCAACCATGGCGCTCCGGTTCACTTTTCGCTCGCTCCTGTAGACGGGGCTAGTATATGGCGGCCCAACCCCACTGTTGCAGAAGTTGTGCGGGATCGCTGCTGGTTTGCCCGAACGTGTAGGCGGAGCCCGCAGGCTAATTGCAGCACACAGATTTATTGGCTTTAATGTAAAGATCTTGCCGGTACGTTTAAAATTTACTCGTCGCTCTAAACGCAGTAAAGCCAACGATACGGCGCGACACCATAGATGATGCGCGACATTAGGAGCAAGTGACCTGTCACCAGGTTCGGCTAGCATTGTTGTTTCAATTTATTATTTTATATGCAGTTAGTAACGTCTTGGTCATATTCTCATCCGCCATCTTGTGGGTCGTGCTAGCGCACGGCCGGTTCCAAAGCGCTTAGGCATTATGGGTACTGCGGGCTTGAAGACATCCAAATAGGTGGACGCTCCAATAATATTTGCTGAAAAAGGCTTATTCAATTGTGGTTAAAGGGGCCATGAAGACAAAATACGAGTTTGTTTATTCGAAAGATTTCGTGTTTTATAGTGCCCCCAGCACTTGTCCGGATGCAAATGATGTTTAATTCACTGAGAAATTATTTTAAGTTGAAATTTAGATTTTCCCGCTATATCGCGTTTTTTTGTGGTCTGCCATGACATCACAGGAACCGACCGCTGTGCGGCCGATTGCGAAGCTTTGTTTACCGTTAGTGTACCTAGATGACGCCACCATACCGCAGTAAGGCGTTTTCTGACTTCGGTTTGTTTTCGACCGTATTTAAACCTGCCTTGTTTTTGTTCAGGGAGAAAATAATCGTTGAGCGAAACATAGTGCTCGATCGACAAACATGGTTACGTAAGACACCGTTGCTTGCGTCATTCGGCTAGTGTCATCTGGGACAACCCCAAAACCCCGTAGTTCTGTGCAGCTAAACCAAGCATCGTGCGCGCAGTACCAACGGCAGTACGCATTGGTACTTCTGTGTTTAGGGGCGCTTTCGTAACTTCCACTGTTTGCCCCATCATTCTTACTGCTTTAAAAAAATGTGTCCTACATTTTAGCGCAAATAGATCATTCGGCAAGCTTATAAGCTCTACCTAATTTGCGTTTGCTTTTGTCGGCCTCCGCCAATCGCAGAGCTGGCTGGTATGAGATCATGGGTTCTCTTGCGGGAAATGAGCTAGTGGGTCGCATGGACATTTCCATTTTTCCTAATTATATAGCTTATTTGAGCGAAGTGTGAGTTTAAAGTGGTGTCACTATGATTCTAACAAGGAAATCTTTTGAATAAATAAAATTTGTGGTTTGTCTTCATGGCCCATTTAATACTGTAGCCTAAAAAAAGGTCCGAAATGAGCAGACTTCGTTGCGCAGTTTTTCACCAATTGCAAACTGAAATGGTACAAAGGATCTGTAATTATATTTTAGGAGAGGTAGAGGGAAGTGCATTTCTCAAAATATTTATTTTGTTGCGTTGTTTGGTTTATGTATGCGGTAAAATTCTATCTAACGCAAAACAATAGATACAAATGGCTGCTAGTGTTATTGTTATTCATGTTACCTTCGTGCACCAAGTTTAAGACACTCTAATTGCTATCTTCACTATACTTCACATTTTATGCACTTGTACAATTTGTACAATTTAAATATATTTGTTGCTTCCGCTCTCGTGTAAGTGTTTTTTTTTTGGCCTGTGGTAAAATAACTTATAAGTGGAACTGATTTACTTGGGACAGCATTAGAAACCTGCCGGGACAGCATGCGGAAACGGTGTAATATGCAAAAGGGTATAGTTATGGGACTGTGATATATAATATTGTGTGTGTGTGTGTGTGTGTGTGTGTGGGTGTACGTGCGTGTGCGTGTGTGTGTACGTGCGTGTGCGTGTGTGTGTGTGTCTGTGTGCGCGTGTGTTTGCGTGCGCACGTGAGTGCGGGGGCGTGATTTTTTGGGTCCATATCGATATGCACACACGACTCACAACGTAATTATATATATATATATATATATATATATATACATATATATATATATATATATATATATATATATATATATATATATATATATATATATATATATATATATATATATATATATATATATATATATATATATATATATATATTGTCACGAAGACAAGGACGATGCAGTTGTCTTGAATGAGAAACACGTTTATTGGAGCGAACTTGTGCTCCCCGAACAACTCAAAAGAATACAGAGGCGGTGAAGCAGCGGTCAACAAAGTGACTTGCACAGGCGAGTGTCGTCGAATCGAATGCCCCGGCGTCCGCACTGCAGGCTTTTTATCTTTTGGCGCGCGTGGTTCTCGAAACGTCGATTCGCATCGAGAACATAGTAGATCCAAGAAGATTATTCTGGGCTGTTCACGTTAGATCGGAATGCTCTCCCTATCACAACAGATAACACATGCGGCACAGAAAGAAAGAATGGAACACGCGCTTCCCTTGGCGGAGAGATAACACAGACCGGCGCAGCCGGGCCGTAAAAGCAAAACACAAATCAACAAACCCAATGTATGGTTCTCGGCATTACCCCCCCCCCCCCTCTAAGAGTGCATCGACCCGATGCTAACATAAGCGACAGTCCGAACAAATGAAAATAAAAGTTCGTCATAGTCCCTAGAAAGGTTTTAAGCGAACCACGTGGACGACTTCAGGCCGCGTGCGTTGTCGTGATGTGCCGGAGACACGATCGGGGATCACTTCGTAGGTAAGTTGGCCAACACGTCGTAGAATCTGGTAGGGTCCGAAATACCATCGCAGGAGCTTCTCACTGAGTCCGCGTCGTCGGATGGGAGTCCAAACCCACACACGATCCCCTGGTTGGTACTCGGCGTCTCGGCGTCGGAGGTTGTAGCGGCCCGCATCCACCAGCTGCTGGTTCGTTATACGAACTCGAGCGAGCTGGCGGGCCTTCTCCGCACGTTGAAGATATCCGTGGACGTCGGCGTTGAGGTCGTCGTCTTCTACGTGCGGAAGCATGGCGTCGAGCATCGTAGTCGGCCTTCTACCGTAGACAAGCTCGAAGGGCGTCAGCTGCGTCGTCTCCTGGATAGCCGTGTTGTACGCAAACGTGACATGCGGGAGCACTTCGTCCCAAGTCTTATGTTCAACGTCAACGTACATTGATAGCATATCTGCGATTGTCTTGTTCAGACGTTCTGTTAGTCCGTTCGTTTGGGGGTGGTACGCCGTCGTTCTTCGGTGATCCGTGTTGCTGTAGCGTAATACTCCTTGCATCAGCTCCGCAGTAAATGCCGTTCCGCGGTCTGTGATTAGGACTTCCGGGGCTCCATGTCGCAGCACAACTTGGCTTATAAAGAACTTCGCCACTTCTTGGGCAGTCCCCCTGGGAAGAGGGGCGGTCTCTGCGTAGCGCGTCATGTAGTCTTTCGCTACGACAATCCACTTGTTCTGTGATCGTGACGTAGAGAACGGGCCTAAAAGGTCCATTCCAATCTGTTGAAATGGTCTCGATGGGACGGCGATCGGTTGCAGAAGTCCGGCGGGTCTGGTCGGCGGCGTTTTTCGTCGCTGGCAGTCACGGCAGCTCCGGACGTAGTGGGTGACGTCAGAGGTAAGGCCGGGCCAGTAGTACCTCGCCTTGATTTTTGCAATAGTGCGGGCTGTGCCCAGATGTCCGGAAGACGGGTCGTCGTGGCACGCTTCCAAAATTTCGCCACGAAGGTCCGCGGGGATGACGAGAAGGTAATTCGCTCTTGTTCCGTGGCTGAAATTCTTCTTCACAAGGACGGAGTTTCTCAGGCTGAATGCTGGTAAGCTGCGTTTGAAGGTCCTAGGAACGGCAACGTTGCAACCCTCGAGGTACTCGATTATGACGCGTAAGTCGGGGTCGGCACGCTGCTGGGCGGCTAGGTCGCTCTCCGTCACGATCCCGAAGAACGCACTGTCTTCATCAGAGTTTTGTGGTGGTGGGTCGACGGGGGCGCGGGACAGGCAGTCGGCGTCGGAGTGTTTCCTTCCGGATTTATAAACGACTGTAACGTCGAACTCCTGCAGGCGCAGGTTCCACCGCCCAAGACGGCCAGAGGGGTCCTTCAAATTGGCGAGCCAACACAGCGCATGGTGGTCTGTTACAACCTTGAATGGCCTTCCATACACGTATGGGCGAAATTTTGAAATCGCCCATATAATAGCCAGGCACTCTTTTTCAGAGGCAGAATAGTTTTTCTCCTCCTTCGACAGACCACGGCTGGCATAGGCGATAACCCTTTCGCAGCCGCTTTGCTTTTGGACAAGGACGGCACCCAAGCCTATATCACTGGCGTCCGTGTGCATTTCCGTTTCGGCATTTTCGTCGAAATGAGCGAGCACGGGCGGGCTTTGCAGGCGTTTTTGCAGCTCGCAGAATGCTTTTTCTTGGTCGTTTTCCCAGCTGAAAGGGGTGCTATCTTTCGTCAAGCGCGTGAGTGGCTCTGCAATGCGTGCGAAGTTTGCGACGAAGCGCCGGTAGTATGCGCACAGCCCGAGAAATCTTCGCACGCCCTTCTTGTCTTTCGGCCTTGGGAAGTTCAGCAATGGCTGAAGTTTTTGCCGGGTCAGGTAGGACTCCCGCGGCGTTGACGACGCGGCCCAAGAACTTGAGTTCCCCGTATGCGAAACGGCACTTTTCAGGCTTCAGCGTCAACCCCGACGTACGAATGGCCTCGAGTACAGACTCCAACCTTTCAAGGTGTTCGTCGAAAGTCCGGGCGAATACCACTACGTCGTCGAGGTATACGAGGCAGGTGTGCCACTTAAGGCCAGCTAGCACAGTGTCCATGACTCTTTGAAACGTCGCTGGTGCTGTGCACAGCCCAAACGGCATCACCTTGAACTCGTATAGGCCGTCTGGGGTTATAAATGCAGTCTTCTCTCGGTCTCTCTCGTCCACTTCAATTTGCCAGTAGCCGGTCTTCAGGTCCATCGATGAGAAGTACTTCGCGTGGCAGAGGGGGTCGAGGGCGTCGTCGATTCGGGGGAGGGGGTACACGTCCTTTTTCGTGATTTTGTTCAGTCGCCGGTAGTCAACGCAAAACCTTAATGTGCCGTCTTTTTTCTTTACGAGTACGACGGGCGCAGCCCAGGGGCCTTTCGATGGCTGTATAATGTCGTCGCTGAGCATGTCGTCGACTTGAGTCCGGATGGCTTCCCGTTCGTGTGAAGAGACGCGGTACGGTGACTGTCGGGTAGGTCGGGCTCCATCTTCGGTTATTATTCGGTGCTTCGCTAGAGGGGTCTGACGTAGTTTTGCGCTCGACGAAAAACATTCGCTATAGCGACGCAGCAAAGCCAAAAATTTTTTCCGTTGTTCTTGCGGTAGCGCCGGATTCACGTCGAATGGCTGCGGGAGCTTGAAGGTTTCTACGGGTGTGCGTTCAAAGTCGGCGACCGCGATCACATCACTTGCTTCTTGCGTTTCTTCGAGGAACGCAATTGCAGCTCCCTTGTTTAAATGCTGGTACTCTTCGGTGAAATTAGTGACCAAAACGTGAGATTGGCGTTGCTTAAAGTGCGCAATGCCTCTTGCGACGGAGACACCGCGGTCGAGAAGCAACCTTCGATCACTCTCTACGATAGCGTCGATGTCAGAAGCAGCATCCTCACAGTAGACGGCGATCATCAAGCTTGCGCGGGGTGGCAGGGTGATGTGATCGTCGGTGATCCTGACAGCAGCACGGTGATCGGGGTTCGGCTGCGGCGTCGTGGAGTGATCGGAGGAAAACGTTATCGACTTGGTCTGCAGGTCAATTATTGCGCCGTTGTCCGTCAAAAAGTCCATTCCGAGAATCACGTCGCGGGAGCAGTTAGGCAGAACGACGAACGCCGCAGGGTACGTACTACGTTGTACCGTCTATGGTGACGCGCGATGTGCACGTTCCACTTGGCGTCACGAGGTGGCCTCCTGCTGTGCGTATGTGCGGACCGTCCCATCTGGTCATAACTTTCTTCAGTTTAGACGCAAATGGTCCGCTCATTACCGAATAGTCAGCTCCCGTGTCTACGAGGGCGATTACGTCAAAGCCGTCGATGGACACCTTGACGTCAGATGCAGTCTTCCTCGAGTTCCGGGTTCGTCGGGGCGTTGTATCTCTGCTTGTACGTGTTGATGGTCGGGCACTGTGCATCGTCGTTGTCGTCGTCTTCTCAACGGACGTCTCGGTCAGGTCGGGTACGCTTCGCGCCGTGGAGCTGTCGTCGTGTTCGGGAGTCTCGTCAGGGTTAGGTCGGGTCGTCGGGATGAGGGCATGTCGTGAATCACTGTCTTCAGCGCGTCCTTGCGTCGTTGGAGGGTTTCCAGTTTTTCGCCGTAGAGCAACTTTACCTCCAGAAGTTGCCGCCTTTAGTTTCCCCCGCGTGGGCTGGGAGACCTTCCACGTGCGAAGTCAGCACTGCTACGGCGGTCCGGCGACTTGTACGGGTAGGGCGACGGCGAACGGTTGAAACGGGCTGGTCCACGGCTGGTGTTCGACAGGTATTCTTCAATCTCAGACGGGTGCTGGCCGGGTCGGGGGCGTGGTGCGTCGACGGAGAAACCACGTAGTCCGAGTCGCTTGTATGGGCAGCGACAGTAGATGTGGTCGGCCTCTACTCAGTGGTAGCACAGAGGACGAGTATCCGGTGTTCGCCATACGTCAGTCTTCCTCGGCGTCTGGGTTTGTGCTACCGGAGGTCGGGCGGGCGACAGTGGGCGGCGGTAGGGCGGGGCCTCTTGACGACGTGCCTCTTGACGACGTGTTGGAGCAGGGCGGGGTCGGTGAACAGCCGCGGAGTACGTCATAGCTTGGTGCTCGCAGTGTACTTCGGATGCCACAGAAGTTCCCAAAGCGTTTTGAACTTCTTCCCGGATCACGTCAGTTAGGCAAGCGACTTGCGGTTGCGGCGTCATCGGGAAAAGTTTCCGCAGCTCCTCTCTCACTACTGCGCGGATGGTCTCGCGTAGGCTATCAGCCGGAATCCGCATGTTGTCGACGTAGTTCGCACTGGCCGCGCCAACAAAGTTCCGGTCATACTGCTTAGCACGCATTTCGAGAGCCTTCTCAATCGTGCTGGCTTCGGTCACGAATTCAGCGATGGTTTTGGGCGGGTTGCGGACAAGTCCAGCAAACAGCTCCTCCTTCACACCGCGCATCAAGAAGCGTAACTTCTTTTCTTCCGTCATTTCGGGGTCCGCGCGGCGAAATAGTTGCTTTATCTCCTCAACGATGATCACGACCCCTTCGTTGGGGTGTTGTGTCCGAGTTTCAAGCAAAAGCGCAGCTCGCTCTTTTCTCACAACGGTAGTGAATGTCTTCAGGAACTCCCTTTTGAAGTGAGTCCAGTCGGTCAAAGAACTCTCATGGTTCTCGAACCAAGTTCGAGCAGCATCTTCTAAGTAAAAGAAGACATGCCGGAAAGTTTCTTCGTCGTCCCACCTGTTGAAGATGCGGACGCGCTCCCGCTTCTCCAACCATTCTTCGGGGTCTTCAGCGGGGGCTCCCCGGAACAATGGCGGTTCCCGGGGCTGCTGCAGGACGATTGGCGACGTTGTTTCTTGCACCATGGTGTTGGTTGCAGCGTTCCTTTTCTTGGGCTCTTCTGGCATCAAACCGAACTTGGGTGGTAAATCTTGCAGGCGGGGGCTGGCTCTTGTTGGACTGGCTTGGCGGCTTCCCGAGGTTGTAGTGGGCATGAAGGGTGCGTACCCCGCACCTCCACCAGATGTCACGAAGACAAGGACGATGCAGTTGTCTTGAATGAGAAACACGTTTATTGGAGCGAACTTGTGCTCCCCTAACAACACAAAAGAATACAGAGGCGGCGAAGCAGCGGTCAACAAAGTGACTTGCACAGGCGAGTGTCGTCGAATCGAATGCCCCGGCGTCCGCACTGCAGGCTTTTTATCTTTTGGCGCGCGTGGTTCTCGAAACATCGATTCGCATCGAGAACATAGTAGATCCAAGAAGATTATTCTGGGCTGTTCACGTTAGATCGGAATGCTCTCCCTATCACAACAGATAACACATGCGGCACAGAAAGAAAGAATGGAACACGCGCTTCCCTTGGCGAGACTTTATTCGTGCGGTCACATCGCCAGGAAGGCTCAGCAAGAAAGGCGATGTCGATGACACTGTCGCCACCGGATGAAGATGATACGATGATAATAGGATGCACACCCCAGGTTGGCGTACGGGTGTCCAGAGCAAAACTTGGTCCCCTGGCTGAAAGGAGACACTGCGGTGAGTCTCATCGTAGTGAGACTTGCGGAGATGCTGAATGGTTTCAGTATTCTCCCGGGCCAATTGGCGGCAGTAAGCGACGCGGGCAACGAATTGTGCGGGGACATTCTCCGTGCAGTCAACAGGTGCAAAAAAGAAAGTTGAATCGAGAACAGAAGGTGGTGGGCTCCCATAGACGAGATAATACGGCGAAAAACCGGTGGTGCGTTGAACTGCAGAATTATACGCGTATGTCACAAAAGGCAGAATAGTGTTCCAATTGGTGTGATCTGGTCGGATGTAGGCAGAAAGCATATCAGAAAGTGTCCGATGAAAGCGCTCACTCCACCCGTTTGTTTGAGGGTGATAACTCGAGGTCGTTTTATGGACGGTATTGGCGGCACGAAGAACTTCCGCGAGGACTGCTGACAGAAACGTCTTCCCACGGTCGCTTAGAAGAGCGCGTGGGGGACCGTGGCGCAAAAATAGGGAGTGTAAGAAAAACTCGGCGACCTCTACGGCGCAGCCGGTTCGGAGAGGGGCGGTTTCAGCATAGCGGGTAAGGTGGTCAACCGCAGTTACTACCCACCGACGACCAGCTGGGGTAACGGGCAACGGGCCGTATAAGTCGATGCCCACAACATCGAATGGTGCTGACGGACAAGGTAGTGGTTGCAGCGGTACGGCAGGTGCTGTGGTTGGCCGTTTACGGTGCTGGCAGGGCGCGCAGGAAGCGACATATTTGGAAACACTGGTAGAAAGCCCAGGCCAGAAGAAACGACTTTTGATTCGGTGGTAGGTCTTGTGAAAGCCTAAATGTCCGGCCGTAGCGTCGTCGTGAAAAACGCGCAGTATCTGCTGTTGAAGAGCACGCGGAACGACGGGAACCCACTTGTCACCGGAGCGTCGTAATTATAGCGATGCAGGATACCATTAAAGAGACGGAACTTCTGTAGCTGACGACGTAAGCGGCTGTTCGACGGCTCTGCCAAACCGTTCAGTTCATCCATGAGTTTCCGACAATAATGGTCTGCCCGCTGGAGTGCAACGAAGTCTTCGGGGCAGTCTAGCTTCACGACGTCTAAAGGCGCTATTGGCAGGGTGACTTGAGAAGCAGGAGCTGATGATTCACTTTGTGTCGAGACAGGGCAACGCGAAAGGGCGTCTGCATCCATATGCTTTTTGCCAGATTTGTAGGTCACAGTGAAATCATACTCTTGCAGCCGCAAGACCCAGCGGCCAAGCCGTCCGTTCAGGTTCTTGAGCGACGAGAGCCAACATAAAGCATGGTGGTCAGTGACCAGCGTAAAATGACGTCCGTACAGGTATGGGCGAAATTTTCGTACTGCCCAGACAACTGCGTAACACTCTTGTTTCGTGATTGTATAATTTCGTTCAGCAGGTGTCAGGGCACGACTTGCGTAGGCCACAACGTTTTCTACTGAAGATGCGGTGCGCTGCAACAGCACGGCACCGAGGCCATGCCCACTGGCGTCTGTGTGTAGGATAGTCGCCGCCGTTTGGTCATAATGGTGGAGCACCGGCGCAGAAGTGAGAGCGTGCTTTAGATTTTCGAACGCTGCTTCGCAGTCATCAGACCATGTGTAAGAGGTGCCAGATGCGAGAAGTTTGTGGAGGGGCGAAGCAAGCGAAGCGAAGTTTCGTATGAAACGCCGGAAATATGAAGCTAAGCCAAGGAAACTGCGGAGGTCTTTGAGGCGGGTCGGCCGGGGAAAGTGTTGTACGGCGTTAATTTTGTCGGGGTCCGGGCGAATTCCGTCTTTGCTCACTACGTGTCCGAGCACCTTGATGGATTTGCTCGCGAATAGGCATTTCTTTGTGTTTAGTTGGAGCCCGGCGTTGACAAGGCATGTAAGGACTTCATCTAGGCGGTGTAGGTGGTCAGCAAAAGTAGAGGAAAAAACAACAATGTCGTCTAGATATCATAGGCAGGTTCTCCATTTAAGGCCGCGAAGGACGGTGTCAATCATTCGCTCAAATGTGGCCGGAGCGTTGCACAGCCCGAATGGCATCACGTTGAATTCGTAAACACCATTGGGCGTGGCGAAAGCTGTTTTCTCTTTATCGGCTTCGTGCATGGGAACCTGCCAGTATCCAGAGCGAAGATCGAGGCTCGTAAAGTACTCGGCACCTTGCAAAGTGTCCAGGGCATCATCGATGCAGGGCATCGGGTAGACGTCTTTACGAGTTATTTTGTTCAGCGCCCGATAGTCGACGCAGAAGCGTACGGAACCGTCCTTTTTTTGCACTAACACAACAGGCGAAGACCACGGACTCGATGAAGGACGAATGATATTCCGCTTGAGCATGTAGTCGACGTTATCTTGAATAACCCTCCGCTCGGATGGAGAAACGCGGTATGGGCGGCGGCGAACAATAGGTGATGCATCTGTATCGATGCGATGTTCCGCAGCAGATGTCTTTCCCAGAACAGACGAAAAAATGTCGAAGGAACGCTGGTGTTTCGATAGCAAGACTTGTAATGCTTGCTTCTGGTCTGGTGTAAGATCAGAACTTATTGCTGTGTCGAAAGCAGAGGCTGGGGTTGGCGACTTGGAGTCGTGTTGATCGGTCGAAAGTGTAGACAGTGGGAGCACAGACACTGCCTCATCATCACAAACTGAAGCGACCGTGGCACCTTGCGGTAGCAAAATTGTTTCGGTAGACGTATTTACTGCAGCAAGGAGAGCTGAACCAGACGAAAAACGGACGAGGCAGGAAGGTATGACTACGCCTTTCAAAATAAAATTCCCAGCTGGTTCAATCAACACATCACCATCAGTGACTGTGGTCGAGGAGACGGACAAAACTGTTTCTTCTCCTGGGCACAAAATAGAATCGGTCCTCGTTACTAAGCGGCGTTGCTGCGGTCTTTCGGAAACACTGGCAATGGAGGTATCGGCGATATGAAGGGTGGGTTGGCGACAGGTGATGACCGCTGAGGCCGACGATAGAAAATCCCAACCCAAAATGAGTTGATGTGCACATGAGGACAACACTGCGAACTGTATGTGATGACGTATGGAATCGATGAACACACGAGCTGTACAGAATCCGGAGGGTCGAATCATAACACCGTTGGCTCCACGAAGAGTCGGACCGTCATAGGGCGTTGACCCCTTGCGTAACCTACAGCACAAATCTGCATGAATGACGGAAACACTGGCACCTGTATCGACTAAAGCTTCGGCCCAAACTCCTTCTATGAAAACAGTCAATGTATTTGATGGGGACTTAGGGGGACTTGAAGATTTTTCCCGTGACGCAGTTTCCCCCCAGAAAACTGCTGCTTTCAGTTTTCCGAGAGACGGTCGGCAACGTGAGAGGCAAAGCGGAGAGGAGACGATGACCGGTGGTAAGGCGAAGGTGACCGACGTCGGGGAGAATGTTGCTTGCGGGGCGGGTCATAGGAGTCAGGAGGGGGCGAATAGCGACGGGTAGCTGGTGGAAACAAGGGTTGTCCATAACGGCGTGGGCTGTTATCACGGCGTGCGTTCATAGCGTAACTGTATCGCTCGTCCTGCTGGCGCCGTCGACAAAAACGTGAAATATGGCCCCGGATTGATTTGATTGATTGATTGTAGGGTTTAACGCGCCGACGCAACACAGGCGATGAGGCGCGCCGTGGTGGAGGGCTCCGGATTAATTTTGACCACCTGGGGATCTTTAACGTGCGCCGAAATATCGCACACACGGGCGTTTTTGCTTTTCGCCTCCATCAGAAAAGCGGCCGCCGCGGCCGGGAATTGAACCCGCGACCTCGTGCTCAGCAGCGCAACGCCTTAGCCACTGAGCCACCGCGGCGGGTAAATATGGCCCCGGATGCCACAGTAGTAACAAACTGGCCGTGAAGGGCGCCAGACGGAATAAGACTGCGGAGTAGAAGAGGCCGTAGAAAAGGGAGCCACGTGCGCGCAGGATTGCCCCACGTGCGTTAGCGGCGTCGACGTTTGCATGACCGGTGGCAGTGTGGAAGCAGAAGCCGCAGGACATGTGCAGGAGTGCTCAGCCTTGTACGGAGGATCGGACGTAACAGCGGCCAGCTCATCCCTGATGAGATCACGCAGGCCGGGAACCAAGCTTTCTTGTGGAGCCGCGAGCACTGTAGTACTCGGAGGCTGCTGGCGGTTGTCTGGGAGATTGTGCGAGACGTGTCCTTCAAGCTCCTCGCGAATGATCAGCCGAATCATGGCGCGCAAGTCGAAGTCCTTCGAGAAGCCTTCGCCCTACATGGCGGGCTGCACCCTCATAGATTGCAGGTCTTCGAGTCGTTTGCATGCGGCTATGACCTCCTGCACGCGTGAATGGTTCTGCAGGGCAAGTGCCTGAAAAGCAAACGGAGTAATTCCCTTCAGAATATGCCGAACCCGGTCTTCTTCCGACATGCTGCTGTCCACTTGTCGACACAGGGCCAAGACATCCTCGATATAGGACGTATAGGTCTCCATGGGATGTTGCACGCGCTCATTCAGTTTTTTCTTGGCAGCTTCAGCGCGCGTGGAGGATGTGCCGAAAATTCGACGCAAGTCAGTGGTAAATTTGTCCCAATCGGTGAAATCTTCGCGATGATAAAAAACCAAGTTTTAGCCACCTTGGTCAGACGGAAGGGCACCTCCGCTAGCTTGTAAGAGTCATCCCATCGATTGAAAGCACTCACGCGGTTGTAGGAGTCGAGCCACTCTTCGACGTCGTCACCGCGGAGGCCAGCGAAAGATGGAGGATCGCGCTGAGGGCTGGTGATAGTAAAGGTAGGCTGGATCGGGGCTGCAGCGTTGCTGCCTGAGCGGCTGCTCTCGTGCTGCATGGTGCTGGTGGGCAGTAGCAATCGACGACCTGATCGTAGCTCCAGTGGTGCGGAAGCGAGAGGTAGACTGCGGGATCAAAGCACCTTCCACCACTTGAGATGCTCTGGGAGTCGCCAGGCGGGAGACTTTATTCGTGCGGTCACATCGCCAGGAAGGCTCAGCAAGAAAGGCGATGTCGATGACACTGTCGCCACCGGATGAAGATGATGCGATGATAATAGGATGCACACCCAGGAAAGGGCGATTGTCCACATGCTAAAATATAACTTGTTCAGCTTCTCTCAATATATATATCAGGGTGTCGAACCGGAATCGAACCGAACGTTATTTTTTGAGCACGCTGATCCCGAACCGAAACTGAACCGAAAAAAGAGATAAAGGTTACCGGTTCACGCCGAAAGGGTTCGACCCTTCGTCGTTCATATTGCACAGTTAATGCAAATCAGGCCTTTTTTTCTTTCACATACCATCAACTTCCTGCCCGCTCGCGCCCTTTCCCCGACAGACAATTGAACACTATCACGCTCTATGTAACAGGGGAAATGAATGGGCACCAATGTAGCAATGGTCTGTTGCTTGTGGAAGCGCGAGCGCAGTCTGAGTTGAACAATCGAAATGTCATTCTCGGCCGCTTGCAGGGGATATAAAACGACTTTGCCCTTCCCTAGCTGCGACTTTATTGAAGCAATCAGGCTGCAGAAGTGGTCCACTCCGCAACAGCGAAAGACCATACCCGATGTGTGCAAACACTTAGCATTTCATAATTTGTTTAAAAGGTCGGACACCTGCGACTTGTTAATACTTGACAAGTGTGACCGCAGGAGCTGCTCAGTGGCTAAGCCGTTTGCTGCTGACCACAAGTGGCCTCGACCTCCCTTCCCCACGATCGTTTTTCTGAAGTAGATGGAAATTGAGAACGTCCGTGTATCGAGATTTTGATCCACGTTTAATATCACCAGCTGGTTAAAATAAGTCTGCCGGCCTGCAACATAAGCTGCGCCTCGGAGCAGAGATATAGCACGGGGCATAACATGCACCACTTTTTTGAAAAACACGTGTTTACACGGAAAACAACAAAAAAGAAAAGGCGAATACCGTTGCTTTAAAATATTACGCAAAAAGTAAAACCGAATAAGTAAAAAAAGCAGCAAAACGTGGATATTGCTCGATACTTTTCTTTGCCCTGCCTTTCACAACCAAACGTGTCATTAATGCGAAGGAAGTGAGTTCCGTGGCCAGTTTTTGGGGAGCGTACAGTGGACAAGTTCCGTTTTTTACGTATACAAATAAGAACAGATATGTCAGGGAAAACTGTTATGGTCCGCACTTAATCCCTTGGCAATAAAATGCAGCCCTCGACCGTGACTTACAAACAGTAATAAAGCAGGTGACACGTGCAGAAAGGCAGGCCGGTACCTCTGTCTCATTCGCCCAGCGATCATCTTTTCTGATTGTTCTGCCGTTTTGTCGCTTTCAGATTTGCTTTCTTTCGAAGGTGCACTGGTACCGACTGCCCAACTCGCTACATTTCTTCTACTGCTACTCTTTCCATAGGAGAGTACTGCTGTGGACGAATTAAAGAGCGTCTAACCAAAAAAGTCCCATCTCATACTCCCCGCGTCAAATTTCCCTTTCATTCCGCAATGTAGCACACGGAACGATGGCCGGGGGTCAGGCGGTACGATGACATACTGATTGTTATGCGCACATCCGGTATAGCTATCGCAAAACGAATTGCAGTGGTCACAGCAATAATGCAGTGACTGAGCGTTAACGAAACCTTACTTTCAAGAAAAGTGTGGCTAACACATTCCATAAGGTGACAGCTAACAAATTATTCAGGGTGACCAAATAATATAGTTCATTGGTAGCTTCACGACCAGTTACATTTACATTGGTCACACTCTAAAATGCCTTTGCGGTCACATAATCTCAACACGTTGGCACCACTGTGCCATGATGGCATTTGTCACCCCTTCCTGCTCCAAAATTGCAGTTCAGGAGTTCGCTTTTAATTTAACCCTTACAAGTTTTACTTCGCGCACAGAACGTGCGCTATTAGGGGTCTGACGCGGACTGCCGCCATAGTGTACAGTGCGAAGGGTGGCGCGCATATGAATCTTTTTAGGGGTGAACCGCGCTGAAACATTAAGTGGGTCAGGTGGCGAAAACTCGCTGCCTCCGTATACGTGACTCCACAAACGTGGGCGCGAAGTTTCACTTAGCTGTGAATGCGGGCGTGCATTCCTTCTAAAGCGGGCTTGTGTCGCCCTGGGGGTATGCGTTGGCCTGACATTTCTATTGGCTGCAAACGCAAGTATGCCCAGGTCTGGCGTCCGCACTGGCTAGTACGCGAGGTGCGGTTGAACAAGGGCTGACGATGTATTATAAAGTTGAAGAGATGAATAGATTGTTTTGCTGTGCGGATCCGGAGATGACAGCATAAAAGCAACTACGGTTTTTGATGCGAGGAATAAAACAAGAACGCTTTGCTTGCCTTGTCTGTAACCCTCCTAAGACGGTGGCTGAATTCATGATGGAGAAGGAGCTGGAAGTTCGAACGAGGCAGTACGACGGCGCAGTCAGTGCGCTGGTTTCTGAGACCATCGGTGCCGGGGCTATTAGGTCCCTCACACTACGTGAGACCATCCGTGCAGTGGCGAGGGAGTAGCTGCGGAAAATGTTTCTGACGACACCACAACCCCAAGTCGCTTTCCAGACTGACGTGATGCGGGAACGAACAAGTTCAACACGATTTTGGGACTTCTGCGCCATCCGAAATGCAGTTCGAGCGACAATCTATGACATATTCCGCAGCTGTTCGTCGACCCCGCCTGCTCCAGCACGTCGTCAAGAGGCCCGGCGTACTGCCGTTCACTAACGCCCACTCTACCCTCTGTAGTCCAAATCCAGACTCCGAGAAGACCGACGTGTGACGAACGCCCGATAATCGTCCGCTGTGCTACCACTGCGGAGAAGCCGACCACATCTACCGTTGCTTCGCTTACAAGAGGCTCGGTTTGCGAGGGTTCTCCATCGACGCACCACGCCACCTACCCGGAAGATTTCTACTGAGATCGAAGAATACCTGTCCAGCACCAACCGAGGTTCAGCGCGGTTCAAATATTCGCCGTTGTTCTACCCATCCCGACTGCGAAGCCGTCAAAGCAACGCCGATTTCACACGTGGAATATCCCCCCGCCCACCTAGCGGAAACTGAGAGCAGCAACTTCTGGACGTGAAGTTGCTCTGAGGCAAAAAATTGGCCGTGTATCAGCTCCTATCGTTGCAAATGTTGTCAAAAGACGATAGTCTTTATCGACTTTTGCCAAGTAAATGCCTCCCTTCGCTTTCCCGCTCACATCTCATGTTGTTCCTCTTGCGTCGCGCTCTTCCCAAGGCAAAGAAGCCAAAGGTTTGCCTAAACCATTTTAAATTTCCCGCTTTCCACTGCTCCAACCGGGTGTCTCGATGCCAATGCTGCCGTACGGCGAAGACCCGCGTGAATCGAGGAACCCTACTTCGTCGGTTGTAGAACCGCGTTTCCCTACTCCACGTGCGTTGCAAGCAGAACGTGGAACCCATCTAGTGGAACCTTTCGTAACTGTTGTCGGTTGCTTTCTTAAAATGCGCCAGAAGCTATAGTGGCGCGGGCGACATCAGGCGACGGCGGAGTGATTTTTTTTCTTCACTTGATGAAGTATTTAATTTCACAAAAGTCAAGCATGTATGATTTTTTATAAAGGAACACTGGAAATATCACTTCTGTATTAATTTGGTGTCTTATATTTGCGTGATGTCTTGTTGTTCTTTAACAATGTTGACAAGTGTGAACATTACACCAGACTTAGATGGGTAGATTTAGCTGTTACTATATAAGACTATTGCGCAGGTATTGTTTTGCTTTGGCCGGGTGGCTGAATCGAGTAACAGGCAGACAGACAGACAGACAGGCAGAAATTTCTGGGTTTAAGTAGCCCAAGAAAGACTATCGCCTTTAAAAAAAAATTGGGCCCATCTCCCCACGAGGGGGGACTCGAGTAAATGCGTCGCGTAGGGGGTGGGTGTATTGCGTTAACGTTAGTGTTTGGGGGGTGGTGGTGGGGTGGTGGTGAATGTGTTAACTATTATTGCTTACTACTATTAATTATTATTATTTCTTTCATATATTAATTGTTACTTTCGTGATTTTGCGACTCGAGCCCCCCCCCGCGTGGAGAGATGGGCCCAATTTTTCTTTTTTTTTGTGACGCAAGAAGTGAAGGGAAGGAGTAGGTTGTTGTAAGTCGTTATTTATTTATTTGTTGCTGTTGTCGTTGTATTGGATGCTGAGAACGATGGCTTTGTGGTCGCTAAAGTGTACTGTTAAGGGGTCTTTAAGCAGTGGTCGTGCGTTGCAGCAACTGGTGAAGGCGAGATCGATGCAACTGCTGCCGTGTATCAGCAGCTTCTTGACGTAGTTTGAATGAGTCAAGGATATAAGGCGCGTTCGTACCCTTTGATTCTGTGCCGTTTTTGTGGCGCAGTGGGAAGAGCGCTATGTACCTCGCGTTCCGCCCACAGGGTCATGGGATCGAAACCAGGCGCCGATAACTATTATTTTTTTTTATATAGTGTAGGGGGAGGGGTGGGGACCTGTCGTTGAGAGCGAGGAGGGTAGTGTGATGCCGGAGAGGACGAGTGGGGGCGAGGGCGCACCTGCGCGCTGAGCTGTTGCGGGCGGACGGCGGACGCTACATGTGAGTTAAAGAAATGCTCTGCATTTAAAACCGGAAACCCTCCAACGACACAAGGACGCACCGAACACAGTGATTCACGGCATGCCCTCAACCCAAAGACTCAAACTAACCCTAACGTGACCCCCGAACACGACGATACTCACATGGCGCGACGCGTACCAGACATGTCCCAGGCTGCCGATGAGAAATCGACGACAATGACGACGCATAGTGCCCGACCATCAACACGCACAAGCCGAAATACGACGCCCCGACGCACCCAGAACTCGACGCAAGCGGCGTCCGACGTCAAGTTGTCCATCGACGGCTTTGATTTGTCGCCGTGATAGACACATGAGGCAAATAATCTGTAATGAGCGCGTCATTCGTATCTAAGCTGGAGAACGTTACGACCAGATGGGACGGTCCGCATATACGCACAGCAGGAGGCCATCTCGTAACGCCTAGTTAAACGTACAGATCACGCGTCACCATAGAGCGCACCACGCACCCTGCTGCGTTCATCATTTTTCCTAACTGCCCTCGCGACGTAATTCTCTGAATTAAGTTTTTTCACAGACAATGGTGCTATAATTGCTCTGCATACCAAGTCGGTAAACTGTTCAACCGATCAGTCTATGACGCGGGAACAGAACCCCGAGCACCGTGCTGCTGTAAGGATCACCGGTGATCACGTCACCCTGACACCCCGCTCAAGCTTCATGATAAGCGTCTACTATGAAAATGCTGTCCCTCACGCCGACGTTATCGTAGAGAGTGCCCAAAGCTTGCGTCTCGTCCACAGCTTAAGTCGCAAGAGGAAGTGCGCATTTTAAGCAATGCAAATCCAACGTTTCGGTCACTATTTCACCAAGGAGTACCTGCAGAGTACCACACAAGGGTGCTGCAATTGCGTTCCTCGAAGAAACGCGCAAAGCATGTGACGTGATACCCGGTCGCCGACTTCGAACACACAGCCGAAGATGCCTTCAAGCTTCCGCATCCCTTCGACGTGCACCCGGCGCTACTGCAAGAAAAACGAAATAAATTATTGGCTTTGCTGCGTCGCTACACCGAGTGTTTTTCGTCGAACTCAACATTACGTCAGACACCGCTAGCGAAGAACCGAATTACAATCGAAGACGCAGCCCGACCTGCCCGACAGTCACAGTACTGTGTGTCTTCTCACGAGCGGGAAGCCATCCGGAAAGAGGGAGGGGGGGGAACAACATCTTTATTTGCCTGCTGAAAGGTCACGGTGGCTCTCACTCCCTCGCTAGGAGGGGGGTGCCGGCCGTGATGCTGGCGTGTGATCGCCGCCAGCGCAAACTGCGCGGCGGCTTTCTGTGCGTCCTTGTCCGTCTCGCGAACCGCACGCGCTAGATGGGGCGGTAGTATGTTCGTTTCCACGTCGGCGTCGTTGCACTCCCACATCATGCGGGTCATGGTCGCCCTCGCGGCCCCGCACACCGCGAACTAGTCCGTGATGAATTGTTTGGGCGTGACATGCACGGCCCACAACGGCGTCCACGTCGCCCCCACTTGGAATTGTCGGAGGAGCGCCGCCTCCTGCCGGATGAGGTCCGGGTGCGGCGCAGGGTAGCGTTTACGTTGCTCCCTGTTCCACTCCAGGGCACCTCCGTACGTTCTAATCGGGGCGGGCTCCTGTTCTTCCACCCCCTCGTCTGCTTCGTTGTCGTTGGCGTTGTCTCTGGCGTCGTTGTTTTCCTTGGCCGCACGAGGTGACGCGGCACGCGGGCCGATGGGGCGTCCGGTTAGCGCCCTCGCCGCCCTGTCCGCGTCCTCGTTGCGGTTGCGAACGGGCCCCACGCTGCCCATGTGGGCCGGGAACCATCGTAAGGTTATCGGCGTCCGCGAGTCCAGGGCTCCGCACACCCTCACTGCGTTCGCACACACTTGGTTCCTTGCGAAGTTGGCGATTGCCTCCCTCCAGTCACTTAGCACCGTCGTGCATCCTCTGGCGGTTGCCGCCCGCGCTATGGCCGTTTCCTCCGCTTCCGTGGCCGTCTCGACGCGCACGCTGCACGCCGCGACGACTCTTCCGGTGGTTGCCTGCACGACCGCCGCCGTGTAGGCACGTCAGCGGTTGTCGGGGTATCGGGCCACGTCGACGTACATGACACCGGCGTCGTTGTGGTACGTCGCTGCCAGGGTTCTAGCCCTGGCCAGGCGACGCTCAGGTTCTCTGTTGGATCCATGCGCCGTGGAATCAGTGCGACTCGGATGCTGTCGCGGGCCTCGCGCGCCAGCGTCAGCCGTCTCTTGCTCTCCCGCAGCCTCGTTTCGTGTCCTACCGCGACAAGGATGGCCCTGCCCGTGCGCGCGGTTTCCAGTCTGGCTATCTGCGCCGTTGCTTGCGCCTCTATGATCTCGCTCAGCGTGTTGTGCAAGCCTAAGTCGAGCAGGTTCTGTGTGTTTGTGCGGGTGTATAAGCCCAGCGCAGCTTTGTATGCCCGGCGTATGAGAGCGTCGAGCTTATTGCGTTCTGCCTGGGTCCAGTTGTGAAAGGCGGCCACGTACGCCAGGTGGCTTATGACGAACGACTGGACCAGCCTGAGCGTGCTGCGTTCCTTCATGCCGGCGTGCCTGTTGGCGATCTTCTGGACGAGGCCGAGTGCTCGGCTTGCTTTGATTTGCAGTTGCTTGACGGTGTGAGCGTTGCGTCGGTGTTCGTGGATGTGTAGTCCGAGGACTCTGATGGTCTCTACCTCGGGTATGGCCGAGCCGTCGCCCGTGCGCACTTGGATGTTTGCCGCCTTCCCGTTCGTGGGGCTTCGCGGGGCCTTCAGGATTAGTAGTTCCGACTTGGCGGGGGAGCATTGCAGCCCCGTTCCCTCGAGCTGGTCTTCGACCGCTTTCACCGCGCACTGGAGCGAGTCTTCGATCTCTCCGTCGCTGCCGCCTCGCACCCAGATGGTGATGTCGTCGGCGTAGATTGTGTGGTTGACGTTGGGGGCGGTGCCGAGGCATTCCGCAACCCCGATCATCACCAGGTTAAACAGCGTCGGGGAGATCACCGCTCCTTGCGGCGTGCCCACGCTGCCCAACTTTTTCGTTGGTAGTTCTAAGTCTCCGGCCACGATGGTCGTTGTGCGTGCCGTGAGGACGTCTCTGATGTAGGCAAACGTCCTCCTCCCCATGTTGAGGCGGGACACCTGCCGTAGTATGGCGTCGTGGCGAACGTTGTCGAAGGCGCCTTTTCGGTCCAGGCCCAGGACGGCGGCATTGTCGACGGATCTCTTATTATCAGTAATATCGTGCTTGAGAAGCAGCATGGCGTCTTGCGTGCTGAGATCCGCACGGAAGCCGAGCATCGTGTTGAGATAGTGCTCGCCGTCCTCGAGATACCTTTGCCATCAGTTCAGTAGTGCGTGCTCCAGCACCTTACCCACGCACGACGCCAGCGAGATGGGACGCAGGTTCTCGATGTCTGGCGGCTTGCCCGGCTTGGGTATTAGCACCGTGCGAGCCTCCTTCCACTTGGGAAAGAAGTCGACGACATGCTCAGCGACGACATTATACGGCTATCAAAAAGCCCCTGGGCTGCACCGGTTGTACTGTTGAAGAAAAAACATGGCACACTGACCTTCTGCGTTGAATACCGGCGAGTGAACACGATCACCAAAAAGGACGTGTACAAATCGACGACGCCCGCGACCACTTCTGCCACGCAAAGTACTTGTCTTCGATGAATTTGAAGACAGGCTATTGGCAAATTGAAGTAGACGAGAGAGACCGAGAGAAGACTGCATTCATAACTCTGGACGGCCTACACGAGTTGAAAGTGATGCCCTTTGGGCTGTGCACGGCACCAGCAACGTTTCAAAGAGTCATGGACACGGTGCTAGCTGGCCTGAAGTGGCACACCTGCTTCGTATACCTCGACGACGTTGTGGTATTCGCCCGGACGTTTGACGAACACATTGCAAGGTTGGAGTCTGTACTCGAGGCCATTCGTACGTCGGGGTTAACGCTGAAGCATGAAAAGTACCGATTCGCGTACGAGGAGCTCACGTTTTTGGGCCACATCGTCAACGCCGCGGGAGTCCTTTCTGACCCGACGAAAACTTCAGCCATAGCGAAATTCCCAAGACTGAGAGACAAGAAAGGCGTGCGAAGATTTCTCGGACTATGCGCGTAGTACCGACGCTTAGTCGAAAACATCGCACGCACTGTAGAGCCACTCACGCGCTTGACGAAAGATAGCCCCCTTTCAGCGGGAAAAGTGCCCAAGAGGAAGCATTCTGCGAGCGGCAACAACGCCTGCACAGCCCACCTGTGCTCGCTCATTTCGACGAAAACGCAGAAACAGAAATGCATACGAACGCCACTGACGCGAGGCTTGGGAGCCGTCCTCCTCCAAAAGCAAAGCGGTTGCGAAAAAGTAAACGCCTATGTAAGCCGGGGTCTGTCCAAGGAAGAAAAAACTACTCAGCCTCTGAGAAAGCGTGCCTTGCGATTATATGGGCCATTTAGAAATTTTGCCCAAACGTGTATGGAAGACCATTCAAAGTTGTGACAGACCACCATGCGCTGTGTTGCCTCGCCAATTTGAAGGACCCATCTGGCCGTCTGTGTAGGTGGAGCTTGCATTTGCAAGAATTCGACGTTACAGTAGTGTATAAACCAGGCAAAAACACTCCGAAGCCGACTGCCTGTCTCGGGCCCGCGTCGAACCACTACGACAAGATTCCGACGAAGACGGCACGTTGTTCGGAGTCGTGAAGAAAAGCGATCTATCCACCCAGCAGCGTGTCGACCCCGAGTTACGAGCCATGATCGACTATCTCGAAGGAATCAAGATCAGCGTGCCAAGGGCCTTCAAACGCAACTTACCTGCATTCAGCCTCAAAAACTCCGTCCTGATGAAAAAACATTGCAAGGCTAGAACGAGAAAAATTACCTTCTTTTCGTCCCCGCAGAACTTTGGGACGAAATTTTGGAAGAATGTCACGACGACCCGTCTTCCGGACATCTCGGCACAGCACGAACTTAGGGAAAAATCAAGACGAAGTACTATTGGCCCCACCTTACAACCGATGCGTCCCACTACGTCCGGAGCTGCCGTGGCTGCCAGCGACGAAAAACGCCGCCGACGAGACCCGCCGGACTTCTGCAGCCGATCACCGTCCCATCGAGGCCATTCCAAAAGTTTCGAATGGACCTTCTGGGCCCGTTTCCTACGTCCCCACCCGAAAACAAGTGGACAATTGAGCGGCAGACTACATGATGCACTACGCAGAGACCGCCGCTCTTGCGAGAGGGACTGGCAAAGATGTCGCGAAGTTCATAAACCAAGTTATGCTGCGACGTAGATCCCGTGAAGTCCTAATCACGCTCCGCGGAACGGCCTCTACTGCGGATCTTATGCAAGGAATCTTACGCTACAGCAACACAGACTACCGAACAACGACGGCGTACCACCCCCAAGGGAACGGACTAACGGAACGTCTGAAGAAGACCATCGCGGATATGCTGTCTACGTACGTCGACGTTGAATATAACACTTGGGACGAAGTCCTTCCGTATGTCAGGTTTGCGTACAACACGGCCATCCACGAAACTACACAGATGACACCGTTCGAGCTGTGTACGGAAGACGGCCGACTACGATTCTTGACGCCATGCTTCCGCACGTAGAAGACTACCTCAATTCCGACGTCCAAAGATACCTTCAGCGTGCGGAGGAGCCCACCCAGTTCGCTAGAGTTCGTACAGTCAACCTGCAGCTGGTGGATGCCTGACCGGACGATACACCCTCCGACGTTGCGACGCCGAGTACCACCAAGGAGATCATGTCTGGGTTTGGACTCCCATCCGACGACTCGGACTCAGTGAGAAGCTTCTGAGACAGTATTTTGGACGCCACCGGATTGTACGACGTGTTGGTCAACTTAACTACGAGGTGATCCCCGATGGTGACCCCGGAACATCACGATGACGCACGCGGCCCTAAGTCGTCCGCGTGGTTCGCCTAAAACCTTACTACACAAGATGATGGACGTTTTTACTGTTTTTCAGACTGTCGTTTTATTTTAGCATCGGGTCAATGCACACTTAGCGGGGAAGGGGGGCGAGTAATAACGCGAACCATGCATTGGGTTTGTTTATGTTTTGTTTTTACCGCCCGGCTGCGCCGAGCTGTGTTATCTGTGTCCCAAGTGAAGCGTCTGTTGCATTCTTTGTTTCCTATGGCGCCCGAATTATCTCATTTGATACGGAGAATGTTCCACGCTAACGTCACTAGCCTAGAATAGCCTTCTTTGGTGTACAGTGTTCTCGACGTAATTCAGCGGTTCGAGGCTACTACCTGCCCCGGGAATGTCCCTGAAGGCAAGCATCACAACCGCATCGCCTCTAAGCAGCGGCTAGGCCTAACCTCCTGTTCGGGCGGTGGGTGCCGTTCCGCGCAAGGCCTTCTTGGGTCCCGCAAGCAGGCGCTACTTCAAGACCAGCTGCTTAAAGGGACACTGAAGTGATATGTAAACATTGCGGGATTACTTGCGCAAATTGTAGTCCGGGGTCCCCAGGCCATGTTACGACCACTCTGGGCGCGTTTACGGGCTTTTATTTAGTAGAAAACTTAATTCGAAAATGCTGTCCTCCTCTCTTTACGCTCGCCCATTTTCTGCGGCGTTTTCGTGTGACGTCGAGAGGAGCCGAGCTTGCAATTGGCTGCGATATCTGCACGGCTCCCCGGCCTTCAGACAGAGTCAGTCGGCCCAGCGTTTCGTCCGCCGGACGCCGACGGGTCGTCGCAATTCGTTCGCTCAATTGAAACGAAGCCAGGACACGTTTGTGAATGGAAGAATGGGCCTTTCTTTACTTGGTTAGTTTGTACACTGTATCCAGCTCCAAGTCAAGGTCGCTTCACACAAGCCCTGCACAAGCGCACATGCGACGCTTCGCTGACTGGTACGCCCGTAGGAAAATATAAGGCGTCTTGAAGGCGGTAGAAGAGTCAGCGAAGTCAATATAGGTACTAAGGAAATAAAATCAACTGATATTTTTACCATACAGCGTAAAAATAGGGTGCGGGAAGCACTTTTTTGCGCTGGGCGAACAAGCACAGCGGTCAGCAGCACGACTACGCATCTGCGAACGCTTTTCCGTCTAGGAAATGCAATTGCTAGACGTGAGCTATTGTGGAAACTCGGGGGACGCTTACTGCACGAGCACAATACAACAAATAGTCACCTAAGCTGCTTGAAATGCCAAAACTAAATAAAAATGTAAACTTGTTGTACAATATATACTTTATATTACCACGTTCGGCGCAGCCCGTCTCGTGGCCGAGTTGTCTAAGGCTGCAGGTATGTCACTGCCGAGTATTTTGCAAGTCACGAGTTCGAGTCCCGGCGGGTACGTGCTTTTTTTTTTGTAAGTTAACTTTTATGTTTTCTGCCGATGTTTTCTACATTGAGTTCACCTTTGTTTGGGCCGGAACGTTCATGGCTCCACGAACTAGTTCACAGAACGCACGCAGGCTGGCACTGGCGCGCTAGCGAGTTCTCGTTGGCGTGCTGTCCATAAGCACCGAATGCTTGCGGGCAGTGGGCACAGGCCAGAATGAACAGACCCTTGGCCTGGTGCAAACACGCATTTTACGGTACAGGCATGAGTGAGGCAAGCTCCAAATAGGGGGGGGGGAAAGCGCATGACATTTGTGCGTCTGCGGGTACGCGGAGGGCGTCCATGCACTGCGTAGGCCTCGGCTAGTGAATGCTACGATTCCAAGCCGTCCTGGGAGGCTTATCTTTATGCATTTTTACAGCTGACAACATGGCAGAAGCGCGGTACGATGATTACTGAGTTATTGAGAATGCCCATCCAACAACGCCACAGGTTGTGTTTTACAGAACCGAAACCGAAACTTGTTTGGTTGCTCACCTTAGGCATCGTCCAATCACGGTCCCGCTCCTCCCAACGTCACAGCTTTAGTTGGTGCGGCCGCCGCAAACTGCGCATGGTAGTTTTTCTTCTTCGGCGCTTTGTAAAATAATTACCGATTTGTCAACCGGATAAACGATGAAAAGTGGGCTAATTTGAGCCAGTCTACGCAGGGCAAGCAAAAACGGGAGCTTGACAAATTCACTTCAGTGTCCCTTTAAGCAAATGGAGCCGACGTCTAAAGTGGTGTCCAACGTCGCCCCTCAAACATCGACGCCTCTGACACCCCAGGGCGACGACAGCTGCCCCATGGATGCTAGCAGCGACCCTCCTGTGCCGCAAGAGCCCAGTAATGTCACTGGCACGTCTGCTGAACCCCCCGACAAACGCCTTTGCGTTTGTCGGGGGGTTCAACCTTAGTGCCGCGTCACTCTGAGGACTCTAATGCCCCGATGGACCTTCCAGCAGGCAACCGTATTCACTCTGACGGTAAGGTGCCCTGCCGTCTGAATCCCACTGGCCTCCCATCAAGCAGTAAAGATGCTCAACCAGGTTCCTTCAAGGTAGCCATCAAACCAAAGCAGAATTTCAACATCCGTCAAATCACGACGAAAGCTCTCCTACAGACGCTATCAGCATGTCTGCATCCTCAAAGTCATAATGGCTACACTTTCCACCGAGATACCAACTAAATTTCTGTGTGGGTAGCGTCATTAGAGGCAGTTCACAAGCTGTACAGCCTCACTTATATACCCGTCTCCCCCAGAGTTCACCTGCTGGTAGAAGTTTACCTCCTAGGGGGTACTCATGTCCGCCGTTATGTTGTCTCGGGCGTCGATGCCGGTGAGCCCTCCGACGTGCTCCGGGACACCATCCGATGCGAGACGCACCAAGTTCTCCTAGCCCGGTATCTTGGCAGTCATCGTACATGCCTCGTGACTGTTCTTGGTCCTCCGGAACCACCGGTGCGATTCATATACAATGGATGCATCCTTCGCCCTGGGCCTTACAAGAGGAGGCCCGTATTTTGTTACCAATGCTTGCAACAGGGTCACATGCGCACCTCTTGCCCAAATCCACCTCCTGCTCAAACATCGGCGACTCCGAACGCGACTGCTGGAAATGAAAATGCCCCTAAATTTCGTTGTGGGCTGTGCAAGTCTGATGATCAAGATATCACAGACAGGAAGTGCCCGACGAAGCTTAACGCCAAGCCACGTGGGCGTGTGAAGAGCTCCCCGAGGTCCCAGGTTGATCAACGGCTCCCGCTTTCAAACCGGTACGAACTCCTAGCTTCGAATGACGACGACGATATTGCGTATCACGTACCAGAACCGGTCTCTGCCACACCACCTATGAATTCGGTTTCATACAGCCAGGTGGTGCGACTGCGTCGACCTCCTCAGCGATCCCGTCTTCAAGAGGCCGACCAGAATTCCCCGGCCCTAGAAGAGGTAGATCTTCGCCTCCAGGCACTACAAACGGAGCTTGCGAATTTGACCGCTCGTCGTGCCCAGTTGCTGGCACAGAGACGCTTAAAGCGTGCTGCTGCAAAAGAGAGCTCATGTGAAGCTATACCTCCTCTGTCAACTTCTCCCTTGCCTCCACCTCCTCCGGCATCATTACCAGCAGCAGCCTCGATCTCGTCAGCATCCAACGCTCGCTCCATTCTTAACTACGTGGTGCAGCAGCTGCACATATTAACCACGACTCTTGCAGCATGCCTCCGCTAAATTGTGCACCTGCCGTACCTGCAACTACACGCAAGGACACTATCCTACAATGGAACTGTCGGGGCCTGCCCCAAAAAGTTGGTGAACTTAAGGAACGCCTTCGCCTAGGCTCACTTCGTGCATGGGCGCTACTGCTTCAGGAAGCGAATGGCCTACCCCGTATCCCCTTTTTTACCGGCTATGCGTCTCCAACAATCATTCACCACCGTAACGCCCCACGAACGCCACGGGATAAAGCGGTGGTATATGTCCTCACGCGCCTTCCCCAGCAAGCCATTGACCTTCAAAGCTGGTGCTCCCCGTGGCAAGCAACTGTTGCGGTGAAAGTTCAACTAAGTCCCTATGCAGTGATCCTCGTATCCTGCTATGTGCGTCCTCACAGTGGTCATGCCCCGCGGGCTCGGTTTGGGTGGATTTCGCATATACGAGCACAACATCCCGGTTGTCCCATCCTCATCGGCGGTGACTTTAATGCTCCGGACCCAGCCTGGGGCTATAACATGGCGAGTGCGCGAGGTTCAGATCTCCTCAAGATCATGGAGAATGCGCGCTTCACTCTACTTAATGACACAACCCAGTCAACTCGGCGCTCCACGTCTACTCGTATGCCTCCACCTTCCCCAGACCTAGCTTGGTGGCTTGGTCCAACGGCATTACTTGGCGGCGGGAGCCAGACTGCTGGGGTAGCGACCATCATCCCATTTACCTCGATATTTCATCTTCGCCCTCTCGTCGCCTACGTCGTAAATGCCATATATCAAGTGGGAGGAGTTTCGGAAGTCGATTAGGCAGATATCAGCATTCAAAGAGGACCCTGTATCATCCATACAAAAGGCTCTTGAAGATTCTACAACTGTAAACTGGGTTGACGAGAGCCGCCCTAACCCTGATTTGCGCCTCCTTGAGCTGTGGGCGCAGCGCCGCCAGGCAGAACTGTTTGCTTGTCGCAATCCAAACTCTCCGACTTTCCAAATCCGCCTTAAACAGCTCACAGCCGCGGCTCGTCGCCATGAACGCCGGCTGTCCCGCCAGCGCTAGCTTGACATGTGCGCTTCGTTAGGGCCTCAGTCTGGACTACGCTGAATGAATGAATGAATTTATTGTCAAGAAAAAGGAAAGGAAAGACCACCAGCAGGCGTAAATTGTCACACCTAGGGGTGGACACCAGAACGCCTGCTGGTGTGGGGGTGGGGGAGAGGAAGACAGATTCATAGAGAGGAGAGACAGATGATAGAGGTGACATATTTACAGAACACAGGGGAGGGAGGGGCATATTTAGAAGTTAACACACACTCACACACCCACACAAAGTCTGGAGCAGGGACAAAAAAGAGAGAAAAAGAACTCGTAAAAGTTCACACAGTCACTGTGCCAGAGAGTCAAGTGCCAGGCGGAGCCCTGAGGCATCCAGGTAGCCGCCCAGTGCCTCGTGGACGCTGTCCCTGTCCCTGGTGTTGACCGGCGGCCATAGTAGCTCGTCGAGCGGCCGAGCCCTTCCTCCCAGGGCGGCCAGCAGTTCCGGCCTCCCTGCCGCATACCCGGGGCACTCGAAGAGCAGGTGCGGCAGGGACTGGACAGGTGCGCGGCAGTGCCGGCAGGCAGGGCTGTCGGCCAGCCCCAGGCGGTGCTTTCGTTCCGCCGTCCACACCGCCCCCACGCGGAGGCACAGGATTGCCGAACGCTGCTGTCGGGGCAGCCGTGCAGCCCGCACAGGTGGTGGGGCCTCTCCAGCAGCCAGCCGTGGGTCCGGGTGCTGTGCCCGCACGTGCCGCTGTATAAGCAGGCGGGAGTCGTCCACCGCTGCCTGGGCATCCGTGACCGCGGGCGTCAGCTCGTGGGCCCCGGCGGCCAGCTCGTCCGCCCGCTCGTTGCCCTCCAGCCCGATGTGGCCGGGCACCCACTGCAGCCGCAGCCGGGCACCCCTGCCTGCCAGCCGCTCCGCCTTCTCGCGCACTCCTCGAACCAGAGGGGAGTGCGGGTCGCCCTCCCGGATGCGCAGCAGAGCCACCCGGGAGTCGCACAGCAGGGCTCCAGCTCCAGCAGCAGGTCCAGGCCCAGCTGGACCCCACAAGATCTGCCGTGGCCGAGGATGCGGCGTAGTGCAGCCGGGCCTGCCGGGTGGCCTCCCCCAGCACGGCGGCCGCTGTAGAGGAGCGCTGCCGCTGCCGCACAGAGCCATCCGAGTACGCCAGGGTGTGGCCCTCCAGGTCTTTCCAGACGACGGCCCGGGCCAGCTGCAGCAACCCGCAGTGGGGTGTCCGCCGCTTGCTGCGCAGGCCCGGAATCTCCAGGTGCAGCTCGGCCGCCACGTCCGGAGGGCGGCTGGAGGGCCCCAAGTCTGTGGTGCCCACCACCTGCTCGTACCGGGCCAGCATGTGTCCCATGCGCGAGTGCGGGTGGGTGCGCAGCCGCTGCAGCAGGGGGCCGCCCCCCTCGGCTCGGCGCAGCCGGTCAATGTGGCCCAGGGCCCTCTGCTCGGCCGTCATCTCCAGCGTCCACACCCCTGCCTCAGCCAGCGTCTAGTCGCATTGCGAGTTTCGGGGCAGGCCCAGGCAGGCGCGGACGCCCTTTCGATGGTCGCCCTCCAGCTGCCACCAGTTGGGTCTCCGCAGGGTGACCAGCGGCAGCGCGTACATCAGTAGCCCCACGGCCGAGGCGCTGTACTGCCGCAGGGCTGTCTGCTGGGAGCAGCCCTTGTCTCGGGCGACCATCTTCCGCACAGCCGAGGTGGCCAGCTGTGCCCTGGCATGTAGCTCCTTGGCGGCCTGGCAGAAGTCCACCCTGTGGTCTAGGGTGAGCCCCAGGTAGCTCACCCTGGTCTTCCACTCGAGCTCCTCGCCGTCTATGTGGAGTTTCCTCGTCCGACGGCGGGCGGCTGCGCTCGGGTGCACAAGCATGGCCTCTGTCTTTGCAGCCGACAGCTGCAGGCCGACACCTTCAAGCTTGCACCGCACCGCATCCATAGCCACCTGCAGCTGCTGCACGACCACCCTGCCGTCTCCTTTCGGTCCAAGCACCCACAGGGCAATGTCGTCGGCGTACACCGACATGTGTACCCTGTGCCCCCCCCCCTCTGGGCAGGCAGCCTGGAAGGGCTGCCATCACCAGGTTGAATAGGAAGGGGCTGATGACAGAGCCCTGTGGGGTGCCGATATCCACTGGCCGAGGTGCTGACAAGACGTTCCCCACCTGCACCTGCGCCGTCCGGCCCGTCAGGAACGCCTCGACGAAGCCCCGCAGCTTCCCCGCAATGCCGGCCTCCTCCATGGCCAAGGAGATGGCGGGGCGCTCCAGGTTGTCGAAAGCGCCCTTCACATCGAGCAGCACCAGGGCAGCCACCTGGCTGGTGGCACGGGCGTGTTCCAGGGCCGCCACCACGTCAGTGATGGAGTCGGTCGCCGCTCGGTGCTTCCGAAACCCCGTGAGCTGCTCCGGGATCACCTCTTCCTCTACCACGATGGCCTCCATCCTGCGCAGCGCCACCCGCTCCAGCAGCTTGCACCCGCAGGAGGTGAGGGCCACGGGACGATATGCCGTGACCGCCCAAAGGCCCTTCCCCGGCTTGAGGATGGGTCTCAGGATGGCGAGCAGCCACTCGGGCGGCAGCTGCCCCGTCTCCCAGATGCGGTTGTAGGCCACCAGGAGCTTGCCAAACCCCACCTCGTCCAGGTTGCGGATCATCTGGTAGGTGAGGCCGTCTGCCCCTGGCGCCGATTTGCGCTTGCAGCTTCGGAGGGCACTGCGGAGTTCGCCCTCCGTGATGGGGGCGTCGTTGAGCGGGTGACGTCCCTCGGGCTCCTCCAGCGCAGCCGCGGGCCTTGGTTCCGTCCGGTGCTGTGGCAGGAAGTGATCCGCAAAGAGTTCGGCCAGCTCCCCAAAGCTTGCCTGCTTGCGGATGGCCAGGGCGGCCAGAGGGTTGCGGTTTATCCGGGGCATCAAGATGGAGCGGAAGATGCCCCAGAGTCGACGGCAGCGCGGGTCTGCCTCCGAGCTGACACACAGCTCGGCCCACCGTTGCCGGTTGAGGCGGTGGGCATGTCGTCGGCAGGCAGCATCCACGCGACGGTACTCCGTCCAGTCTGCCCTGTCCCCCGAGCGCTGCGCCCTCCGCTCCGCCCGGTTCCGTACCGCCTGCAGCTGCAGCAGCTTCAGGTCTGGCATGGTGGTGGTCCCCTCCGCGACGGTGCAGCTCCGCGTGGCTCGCCTGGCGCAGCGAACCAAGCCCCGGAACATCTCTGCTCCCTCCCCCAGCTCCTCCTCAGCAAGGCAGCGCCGGAACTGGTCCCAGTGGGTGATGTGGTGCAGTGCGGGCCGTCTGGCCGGCTTCCCAGGTGGTGCAATGTGCAGCGGGCAATGGTCAGAGCCCCATGTGCGGGGCTCCCGCCTCCAGGTGGCCCCAACCCCGGCTGACACCAGGCTGAGGTCGATGGCAGTGGCAGTGCGACTGCCACGCCTAAAGGTGCACTCACCGGTGTTCAGCGCAGTGAGGTTGAGGCGCAGCATGGTGTCCCACAGCTGCTCTCCCCGCGTGTCGATCCTGCCATCTCCCCAAGCAGTGTGGTGGGCGTTGAAATCACCACAGAGGAGATGGCGGTCTGCGCATAGAGACACCAGCTGATCCAGGAGGCCCGAGTCCCAGCTCTGGCATGGACGCACATAGACACTGCACACAGTCATGTCACCACCCGTGCCTAGCCGTAATGTCACTGCCACGCACTCTTGCACAGTTGTTGTCACCCCACTGGTGTCCAGCACCGCGTGCTGCACGCAGTCGCGCACGAACACGGACGCGCGCGAGGGTCCTGGGGGATGGGCTGGCTCGCTGCACGCCACCAACGAGCACTGCGCGTTGTCGCAGGCCGTGGGACTGTGGTAGCCCGTATATCCAGGCAGCCTCAGCTCCGAGCCTTCTCCCGCACGCACGTAGCTCTCCTGCAGTGCTACCACGTCGGGCGCGTGCTGCAGCAGATATGCGCTCAGTTCTGCGTGGCGGGGGCGAAGCGCGTTCACGTTCCAGTGCAGCACAGTGGGCACTTGAGGCTGCGTGCGGCGGCTCCTAGCCATGGCGGTGCTCGGGGTGCTGATGTCCCTGCGCAGCCTGGGCGCACAGGGGACGCAGGTGAGAATCCGCCGGCAGCAACTCCCCCAGGGTGCGAAGCACGAGCGTCAGGCCCTCCTGCTGCTGCCGTCGACTCCATCGTCCTCGTTTCGGCCGCGCAGATGCTGCCTGGATGCTGCCGGGAGCTGCCTGGACTTTGTTCTGCTGCTGGGCCACCACTCCACGTCGGCTGTTGCCGTCGCTGCTGTCCGAGTGCTGCTGCGTCGTAACCGCCGTGGCAGGGGCCAGCCCGGGGTGTGCCGCCGCTCGCATTGCTGCGCGAACTGCGACGCGAGAGGCAGGCGCCTGCGCCCGCGCTAGCGCTGCACATACGCGGCGCTCTTCCTGCCAGAGTGGGCACGAATGGTCCAGCACCGCGTGAGGACCCCCGCAATTTGAGCAGGCGGGCTTCTCAGCCCTGCAGGCTGCCCTCATATGGGGGCCCCCACATCGCCAGCACCTCCTCTCGCGATTGCAGCTCGCGGTGGCGTGATCGAGCCGCCCACATTTGGCACACTGCAGCGGCCTTGGTTTGCAAGGCCTCACCGGTCGTCGCCGCTTGTACAGCGCGACTTCCGCCGGGGGTATCGGCGCCGCGAAGCGCAGATACACCGCAGTCCCCCTGCGAACAGCCGACTGCACAGCCACAGGCGTCTCGAGGCAGGCGACGATGTCCTCGGTCGTGATAGTCTCGTCGTCGACCTCTATGACGCCCGTACTGCGGGACGCTGGCTCTGGGGGGCTCACCTCCATGCCGCAGATGTTGGTTGTGGTCAGGATAGCCTCCAGAGCGTCCGGTGTGGCCGCGTCCGCTGCTACGACGTTGCGGCGAGCGTTTACGCGAACGTCGATGACCCCAGACAACTGCGTGAGCTGCCTGGCGATGGCGTCGCTCTTCTGCTCCCCGAACGCCGTAGAGGAGACCTTCGTGCGGAAGAGGACCATGCCGAGGGCTGTGGGACGGGCCGGGAGCATGGGCCCATCGTCCGTCATCTTGCGGGCGGCCTTCCTGCACTGCGAGCGCGACAAATACAGCTGCCAGGACCCTTCGTCGGCTTGTTTGTTTTGGAGGCTTCCGCCACTGGCCGCCAGGGGTGGAGGCTGCGCTTCCGTTGCGTCCGCGCCCGTGGACCCCTTGGCGCGCTCAGCACTGCCGGCCGCTGCGGGGGGGTCGAAGTGCGCGCCGGCCAGCCTGCCGCGTCTCCCCTCGGAGGCTGTACCACGTGGCCGGCTGTGAGGCGTGGTTGGTGCGTCCCGAACCACCCGAACTGCGTCCCTGTAGCTGAGCCGCCTGAGCGCAGTAGTGGCAGTAGGCTGCCTCTCGTGCTCGTCCCCAGGCGGCGCAGCAGTCGTCTCGCCAGCGATGGGGGCAATGATAGGGTTCGGCAGGTCCGGCAGCGGCTCCTCAGATGGCGCCTGCGTCGTCCCCTCTGCTGCCGCCGCCGCAAGGAGGGACCGAATGGCCGTCGCTATGGCGGAGTCTCTCCCCGACCCGTCAAACATGGCGTCGCCCGTCTCCCCGCCGGCGCGCCGACTGCAACGTTCTTGTTCGGAGTGAACGGCGTCCAGTTCGTCCATTACGAACGCGGCAAGCGCCATGGCCAGCTGACCGCGCTCGCCCCGAGTCGTCCGACGCCCGTGCAGTCCTCGCAGGTGCTCTAGCTGCCGACAAAGCGTCTCGAGTTTCGCCACCACTGCGGCGTTGGCCTGCTGCAGCTCGGCGACCACCGCCGCCTCTTCGGCGATAGTTGGGGAGCACTCGATCGCGTCCCCGGCAGCTGAGGGGCTTGAACTAACCTCGCTGTCCGGGAAGCGGTCGATCACGGCCAGTGTAGCTGGTGTTGCCGGACTGGCGTCTCTGCTGGCGCGTCGTGTCTCGTCGTGCCCCTCGTCAGGCTCCCCGCTCGGTGGTGAGCCCGAACCCACGTCGGCGCTCCCCGTGGCACTCGCGCGCTCGGGAGAGCTCGCGCGCGAGTTGTCCAAACTCATGACTCACCAAGCGTAAGCTCCGTGGGGGCAAAAAGCTCTATTTCTTCTTTATAAAAGAAAAACTTTGCGGGAGCTCATGAACAACACGACCGCCATGCGTGGCCCCCTGGTGGTTCTTCATATGGCGCATATGGCGCATATTTCATTCTTTGGAGCGATCACCACGATCCCCAGATCCTGCTGCGTCAGCGTTCCTCACGTTCAACCAGACTTCTTTGCAATTTGCAGATACGCTGGCCCATACTTTATACCCCGATTTTGACTTGGACCCGGCCATCATGCCCCCTCCGTTCACTTTTCCGGCCGGTGCTGGTACGCCGCCATCGGAAGCAGCAACCGAGGGCATACTCTCACCATTTACAATTGCGGAACTAACCGCGGCCATTGACACGGCGGCACTCCGCAAAGCTCCTGGCCCCGACGGAGTAACATTTGAATCTTTCAAGAACCTCGACCATTCTTCTCTGGAGGGACTCCTAGAGGCGTACAACCGGGTTTGGCTCACGTGTACAATCCCCCCGGCCTGGCTTCAAGCAGATGTTATCACTATCCCGAAACCCGGTAAACCGAGTACAGACGTCCGCAACCTCCGACCAATAGCGCTTACGGCGACCATTTGGAAGCTGTTGGAACGGATGATTGCCACACGCCTTCAGTGGTGGCTCGACGAGCACCATCTATACCACCCATGCCAAAGTGGATTTCGCCCCCACCTTGGTGCAGAGGATGGTTTGGGCCACCTCTCCGAGATGATCGCTGCATCTGTTCCGTCGCATGTCTCAAAAAGCCGGCGGTGCGGCCTCCAAGATGGTCCGCATGCTTGTCCGAGCCATTCTTCAGCCTCGCATAGTTTATCAAGCGCAATTCCACTTTCTTACAAAGTCAGACTGGGCACTACTCGAATCAACAAACAATTCGGCTATGCGAGCTATAACTGGTCTTCCAGCCCTCACCCCCGTCCCTATTCTGCAACAGGAAGCGCAGCTCAACACGTTTGATGAGCTAGTGCATCAGCGTCGACAAGCCCGCCTCCAGAAACAAGCCCTTGACCCTGATTCCGCCGCTCTTGCAGCGTACATGACCGGTTCACCAGCCCCACCACTATCAAACACCAATATACGGCCCCCATGGAAGTTCCACCAATTAACGGATACACGACCTGTTGCCCGTATTCATCCCCGGACAGTTGGTGCTCCGATTCCGCCTTCTATGGAGATTGGTAGCCCTTCATCTACGCTGATGTTTGTCGACGCCAGTGCTTCCGATACCTTACTTCATACGGCTCTACTCTGCCCGACTGTGGCTCCCGATCCAGTGACCTGCACTTACATAACAACGAAGAAGTGGCCATCAACGCAGGCAGAACTCCTTGCAGTTCGGGATGCTCTGCTACACACATCGTTGCTAATCAACCACGCTTCACTACAGTGTACAATTTACACTGATTCGTCGGCAGCTGTTCGAGAGCTTCGTAAAACTCTCACGTCCAACGAACTTCTGCTAGAAATCCAGGACATAATGGACACCTATCTAAGTCGTGTGCGCGTGTCATGGCGCCAACGGAATAGCCATCCCGCAATGCAGGCTGCAGATGCCGGAACACGCCCCGTGCGTGTGCAATATCCAGCTCCTCTTGCACCTTCGTCAAACGGTGTTCGCCTTGCCAGTGCAAAAGAACGTCTACGGCGCACCGCGCGCGCTGTCATACCCCCGCGTGGTACAGATCTCCCTGGCGGGTTGTCTCGCCAAGATGAGGTCCTGCTCAGACGTCTTCGCCTGTGAGTCGCCCTCACGCCAGCTGTGACGAGGTCCTGGCCTCGTCAATACCATGCCCTGTTCGACTCCAGCTGCCCCTTTTGCCCCGCTCCAGTTGACCAGGCTACAGCAGAGCACCTTGTGTGGAGTTGCCCTGCTCTGCGAAGCCTCCGCGCTGTGCACATCGCCACCTGCGGCCCGCGCCCCGGACGTCCGCCAGACTTCATGGGGTGGATACAAGGACCACATCATGGCCCCCTGCTCCGATTCCTTCGGGAATCCGGGGTGTATCTATACATTTAATTTCCCCTTATGCTGAATAGCAAACTTCCGCAATAAAAAAAAAGAAACACAGGAGACGACGAGGAACGGCCACGTTTGCAATGCTTTCTGCTGGAAATCGACCTTCCAGTAGTAAACTTCTTCAGTGTTTCCGCGCGAAAACATCTGTATCGTGTGCCTGAAGTCATCAGGAACCTGTGCAAACCAAGAATTCGTCCGTGAGGGCACCTCTTCTGTTTTCACGGCCGGTTTTCTTTTTGAAGCTGTGGCGCCGCGCTCGGCCTAACTTCGGGCCTAGTACGAGTGCGCGCCGAGCGACGATGGCAAGCTCGGTCATGTCATCGGATCAGCCCCAAAGTGATCAGCCTGAACAACCAAGCGATGAAGACACCATGCAGTGCGGTCCCAGTGATCAAGGAGACCCAACCGAAAGCAACAACGACGAAGGCTGGATCTTGCACGTCGGACGGGCTCAGAGACGTAAAGCTAAGGTGAGTGGCACTAACACCCTAAGCCTCACCCCTGCTCGTCCGGCACTTAAGCCAAGCGTTAATAACAAGAAGCCTAAGCCACCACCACTACCGAAAGACGACTATAAACTTGTTATCAGACCCAAGGAAGGCCTCGCCCTCGCCAAGCTTGGCCTCGCCCAACTATCCGAAGCGATTTTGCGAGAAGCAGGACTCACCTGGCGAGAAGCCGACATGCGGATTCGAGTAGAAGAAACCCAGAACATTCTAACCGTGAGCACGCCTCATCAGCAAGCTGCCCGAGCCCTTAACAGAATCCGAGAACTGACCATTGGGGGCCGAATATACCCGATCAATCTCTACGGGCTCGCCCCATACGACTCTGCCAAAGAGGTGATCCACGGAATACCCAACCACTACACGATGGAACAAGTCTTAGACGACCTATACTTCCCGGGGTTCGAGTTTCTCTCATGCCGGCGCCTCGGCACCACCGGGACGGTCGTGATCACTTTCCTGGGGCACAAAGTGCCGTTCTACGTCTACTACAAGGGAGTAGAAGTCAAGTGCTACCTCTATAAAAAGACTGTGCCATTCTGCAGCGGTTGCCAGACCATGGGTCATCGATACGACGTGTGCCCGAATCTGAACATTCGCAGCTGCCAGACTTGCGGTGGGCAGAATCCCCAACCAGGACACCCGTGTAGCCCGTGTTGTGCCCTGTGCAAAGGGGACCACTTGACAGCCAGCAAGGGCTGTCCCAAGCGGTTCTGTGAGCCCTACATTTTGCGACGCAAGGCGCTGGAGCGGGACCGCGAAACCCAGCGGCGGTCCTCCACGACGCAGTCAAGACCTTCCCGAAGCACGTCTCGGAGACATTCTAGCAACTCTGCACGTGTGGACGACAGCGCGCGGCACCGTTCACGATCAAAAACACGGAGGGGTGGTCGAGAAATGAAGAGGCCTGCGTCGCTGTCTACCTCCCGGAATCCTCGGAGGGCAGAGACTGTTCGCGCTACCAGGTCACCATCACCATCCTCGGCCAAGCTCCACCAGAGGAACCAATGCGACAGCGACAACGTCAGTGGAAACAGCGGTGAAAATAGGGTAAGCTGGGCAGAAACAGTCTCCCAACACAACAGAAATGAGAAACCAAATGCACCACAAAAGGACGAACACGATAGTATCAGCGTTTCTGAAAGCACGCTTTTAAGGCAGGAGCTTTTTAGAATCAAACAGGTATTAGAGCAAGTCACTAGAGAGGATGCTAAGCTCAAGCAAGAGATCTGTAGTCTCAAAAGAATAAACGCCACTAGCGCACCGGAAGCACACGAAAAAAATGAGGAGCGCCAACAACCGGCCTATACTAGCAGACAAACCGCAGCAGATGCCGTCGGCCAGTCAAACACTAAAGAAGAATTCACAGAAATGGAAGTTGCCATTGAATCCCCAAACCAAAACCCGCCTCCACCGAAAAAAAGAAACAAAAGCAAGGAACCGCACAGCGGACACAGCTTGGAAGCGCTAGAAGCGAGAGTTGAAGAAAATCTCAAGCATGCCCTTGAAACCTTTGGCACGAGCCTTGGCGAGAAATTAAGCAATGACCTAAGCAGTAAATTTGAAGCTATGGCATCGAACTTAACACAGACGGTAAACACTCAAATTGACGGTCTATCGAGTCGGGTTATAGCGCTAGAAGGACTAGTAGCCAACATATCGCTACCTGCACAGTCGAGCGCAAGTATCGGCCCCATAAAGACGCACAAACCCTACGCTCGCCCGTTATCAGTCGAAAGCCCATAAACAGTTAAAGCATCAGTAGGAACCACAACTCTCGACATGGATTGGAATAACGACAACAGCACCAACATTATTGAGGGCTACACCGTATGGCAATGGAACTGCAGGGGATATCGTCGCAAGAGAGGCAACATTCAGCAGCACATCGCGAACCTTTCCGTCGCTGAAAGGCCTGATGTCATTGCACTGCAGGAAGTTGGATGCTTAGCCAAATTACTCAATTATAAAGCTTTCTATTCAAATGCGGGTGATGAGAGCAAGGACAAACCCGCAGTCTGCACGCTGACCAGGAGAAACGTTCCTGTAATACAACACGACATCGGAATCCCACTGATTGAGCACGTGCTCATAGAAATTTTTCCCAAGAGAAGGAGACAAAAGGAAAATAGCCTTTTTGTACTAAACGTCTACAGTAACCCCCGAAAAAAGCACAATTTTTCAACTCTTTTCCGGAAGGCAATAGACATCGCAAAAAGGCAGCCCCTACTCATAGTGGGTGATTTTAACGCCCCGTGTACGGCTTGGGTATACGCCAGAGACACACCCAAGGGCAAACAACTCTGGGAAACCACTCAGCAAGAAAGACTCTCTCTCATAACTGATCCCGCTCACCCCACGCGGTACGGCAACAGCATCAGCATGGACACCACTCCGGATCTCGCTTTTACCAAGTACGCATCTCAGGTCGCCTGGAATAACACCCAGGAAAATCTGGGGAGCGACCACCTCGTTATATCTATCCAAGTTTCTGGCCCAGCTAAACCCAAAGGGCACAAAATCAAGGTTGTCGAATCGGACGACTTCAGAACCCTGAGACTTCCTGAGTGTGACCACGACGGTGGTATGCCGGACATAACTGACATCGACACATGGTCAGCACAGCTGAAGGCGCACGTCGAGAAATCTACGAAAACCATACCAGAGGAGGCGGGTTTTGCGACAGCTGATTCCCGCCTACTTCACATGTGGGAAGCCAAACAGGGATTAGAGAAACGGCTTAAGAAGCAAAAACACAACCGCACCCTGCGAAGACGAATAGCTAGATTAAACTGCGAAATTCAAGAACACGCTAATCTACTCTCGCGCCAGCAATGGCACGAAACGTGTGAATGCATGGACATCCAGATCGGGCTCCCCAAAACATGGAACATTCTGCGATGCCTTATGAATCCTGAGTCGGGTAAAACCGTGCAGCAATTAAATTTAAACAGAATTCTCCACGTGCACAACGGGACAAATGCCGAGCTCATACAAATAATCAAAGACAAGTACGTCGGCTCCAATCCCCCCGTAAAGCTCCCGGACTACTCCGGACCAGAGAACACCTTACTTGACCGACCAATCACCGTCGAGGAACTTCGTGCGGTTGTTCAAAAGCTGCGGACGAAGTCGACACCGGGACCCGATGGCATATCCAACAAGACGCTTAGAAACCTCGACGAGCCTTCCCTCACTGCGCTAGCTAAATTCATGAACGAGTGCTGGTTGAGAGGCAGCCTTCCAAAAATCTGGAAGACTGCAAAAATAGTCATGATACCTAAACCTGGGAAAAAGCTTCACATTGACAACTTAAGACCAATCTCTTTAACATCTTGTATTGGCAAGCTCCTCGAACACGTCGTTCTTAACCGTATCAGCAACTACATGGACGACAATGACCTATATCCGCACACTATGATAGGGTTCAGAGCGAAGCTTTCTACCCAGGATATTACGCTACAAATCAAACATCAAATAATCGACGGCGACAAACTTTCTCCTTTGGACACAAGGGCAATCTTAGGTCTTGACCTCACCAAGGCTTTCGATAGCGTCAGACACGAAGCGATACTAGACGGGCTAGCCAAGATAGCCCCGGGGAAGCGAGTATACAATTACATCCGAGAGTTCCTTACAAACAGGACTGCTTCCCTTTCCGTCGGCAACCTTGAGTCGGGTGACTTTGCCCTGGGTGGTAGGGGTACGCCTCAAGGGTCTGTGCTCTCCCCATTTCTTTTCAATGTCTCACTCTTAGGCCTCCCTGAGAGATTAAGCAACATCAAAGGCCTTCACCACACTCTGTACGCCGACGACATTACTCTGTGGATCGGCGGCGGCAGCGATGGCCACATTCAAGACACCCTACAAAAGGCAGTAGACATAGTGCAAAATTATGTTCGAGAACGAGGACTGGACTGTTCTCCTCAAAAATCCGAGTTGCTCATCTACCGGCCTACCAGCAGGGGACGGAAGAGAGACCCATCGAATCCCGACATCTGCGTCTACGCCAACAACCAGAAGATCCCAGTTGTCAACACCATTAGAATCCTCGGCCTACGACTGCAATCGAATGGTCACAACAAAGAGACAATCCTTCATCTCAAGAAGAGCACTCAGCTCACCATGCGACTCATCTCCAGAGTGGCAAACAAGAATAGAGGTATGAAGGAAGACACGCTCATACGGCTCGTACAGACCTTCGTAATTAGTAAAATCACCTACAGCATTCCTTTCCTACAGCTCAAAAATGACGAGAAAGTAAAAGTTAATGGCTTAATTAAGAAAGTTTATAAACAAGCAATGGGATTACCTGTTACCACACCCAACGAACGCTTCCAAGCACTAGGCATCAGTAACTCGATTGAAGAACTAATTGAAGCGCAACAAACAGCCCAATTAGAACGGCTATCTAAAAGCAAAATGGGAAGACACATTCTGCAGTCACTAGGAATCCGAAGCGGAAGTTCCCTCCCAAATGAAGTTGACCTCCCACACGAATGGCGAAAATACATTCGCATCCCGCCACTACCAAGGAATATGCATCCAGAGCTAAATGTGGAAAGAAGACAAGCTCGAGTACGAGCCCTTGACAAACGTTTCCGAACCCATTGTGAGCCACGGGAGATTGTCTACGTTGACGCAGCCGACTACTACAACGGCGGCTCTTGTCTCAACACCATGGCAATTGCAGTCGTCAGCAATGACGGCGTCACGGTGACGTCAGCATCCACGCCGGCCAAACATCCCACTCAGGGAGAGGAAATGGCCATAGCCCTTGCTATAAATTCTACCCGCGCAACCACAATCATAAGCGACTCGAAGTCCGCCATTCTTAACTTCTCGAAAGGCAGGATCTCCCCTGCAGGAGCCTCGTTGTTAGAGAAGACCCCTCACCAAAGAAAAATTGTTTTGATATGGACTCCGGCCCACTGCGGCCTACAGGGGAATGAACTGGCCCACGCAACCGCTCGAGCTCTGGTCAACCGAGCTGTGTTGCCTACGACGCCACCACAACCACCATCATCCCCACACAAGACGTCGCAGGAAAGCCAAGAACAAGCACACGTTACGAGATCTCACAAAGCCAGACTAGTCACATACAGGGATATAATAAATCACTACAGGTTATCAAGATGCAAATATCCACCGGACCACCACACTCTTTCCAGGAAAGAGGCAGTCACGTGGCGACGGTTGCAGACGAACACTTTTCCGAGCCCTGTTTTCCTCAACCGCTGCTACCCAGACCTTTATTCAAACCTCTGCACTTTATGCAACAGCAGAGCCGACCTACACCACATGATATGGTCCTGCCATAAGTTCCAAAAAAATACGAATGGCTATAATAGCAAATCCGATGTAGATACACTTAGAAGCTACAAAATTAAGACTGCAGAACAATGGGAGACTGTTCTGCTCAGCTCCACACCGGAGGCACAACTGACAGCAGTCCGGATGGCCGAAGCCGCCGCGAGGATCCAAGGAATCCTGGCTGACGGATGAGGGAGGGAGACCGTCCAAGTCGTCTACCCTTCAGAACCCATCTCGGGCATTAAATAAAGTCATCTCTCTCTCTGTCTCTCACCCGCGCCGAAAGAGAAATGCCGGCAGAGCAGACGCCGCGGGATACGATTCGGCGACACTCTCCTGCGCACGTCACTGTGTTGACTGCTGCTTCGCCGTCTGTGTATTCTTTGAGTTAGGGAGGATAAGTTCGCTACAATAAACTTGTTTTACTGCAAAGCAGTATATGTCCAACCCCCCCAGTTTTCATTCCAGTGTCATCACCTTTCTGCATGGACGCCGCTTCGGGGCCCCTCATAGCTCTGACACCTCTTTCACAACTATTTCCTCCTCGCCTCCACCGATGCCCCTTTGGCAAGTTGCGCAGTGGGCAGCTAACGGCGGTATGCGGTTGTCAGATGATTGAGAAAAATGAATAGAAGCATTTAATGCACTGACGATTACTAAACTCCCTAATATGAAATTTGTGCTTAGCGCGAGCTGCAGCCTTCTCGGTCACGGCGCGTTTCTGCTGCGTCTCAGGAAGTGTTCACGTGATCAGCGAACGTACGGCGGCTTGCGATACTCTGCTGCTACCTCGCAGTGCGCGTCCCCCGCCGGCCAGCATGATGAAAATCGCGTTTGAACCTCCCGCGGAAATGTCACGTGGTTCGGATTAGCCCCGCAAATGGGAGCAGCGGGCATGTTGTTGCATATCATGTTTGAACCTCCCGTGCTAACGTCACGGGGTTTGGATTAGCGGAGAATGGAACAGCGTATGGGGAAAGTATCAGGGGGAGGGCGCTCCTTGGTGGCTACTCATGAAACATGTCTGACGAAAAGGCAGCGAGAAAGGTGACGCCGTAGCCACACGTGTCGTACTTAAAGGGGCACTGACACAAAAATTTAGCATCTTGTTTTTTTCGTTGCGATAAGTAGCTAGTGACCTACGTATAACCTGTAGAAACCTCATTTGCTTCAGCGTGCGACGGTTGTTTAATTAGAGGGATTTTAAATGCGGCCAGTCGCAGTTTCGGTTTCAGCGAGTGCCGCGAAACGATGGATTTTGTGGATTTTGTGTGAACAAAGCTGACCACGTGACCGTCGGAGGGATATCACAGAGCAGAGCCGCCGTAGCACTGTCGAATCCGCATCGACGGCAGTTTCTGCGAATGCCCCCACGTACTGATCTCGTGAGGCGCTTAATTAAAAAGCGACCGTGGATGTGACGCAGGCGCTGCGAGTGCAAATGCTACCGCGGCTAAAGAACGACGCGCGACGCTCGAGGCGGTGGGTGGCAAGACGCGCGCTGGGAGCAGCCGGCCGGTCTGCCTACAGGTCCGCCTACAGATGTGTTCGGCTCAGAACTGCGGCGGATATTCGAGTGCCGCTCTCGTAAGCGGTGCAGATGACAATTTTTAATGCAACCCGCCATCGCATCATTAACTCCTTTCTCATTTAAGCCACTATGGTCGGGACTTGGGGACAATTTCGTGCAGCGGTAACAAGCTATCACTCGAGCTACCTGCGCCGGCCTGGGCCACTTCGCGGCCGTGGCCGCCGCCTGCACAGCGACCGTGCGGCTAGCTCAGTGGGCTTTTCGTGCCTCCGGCGCCTTTTCGCATCTAATGGTAATAAACAGTAATAGAAACAGACTGCCTGGAATCGCTGTAGAACTTTGGTCGCGGCCAGCTGCCCGATTAGCTGACGAAATCACGGCGCCTCCGCCGCCAACGATCGGGTCGTTCGTTCTCGAGAGCAGAAGCTCCGCCCTCCGGCCCTCCGATTGGAGCGGCGAGCCGGGCGAGCCCGCGTAAAACGCCGGTAGTGCGGAAGCGGCAAACACAAACTCGTGACGTGTTTGGATGTTGTTTATTTACAATTGCGCGTGGTCCTCTGCTGGCTGCTCGGTTGCGTTTCGCACACTTCAAAATTGATTTTAAATATGTTCTAGGCTGTATTCGCCGCTGATATTTTGCAGATGATGTATATGTGTTCCCACCAATCTATCTCCGACGTTATCTCGCCTTCAAAATTTTGTGTCAGTGCCCCTTTAACTTTACCCTTTGCTGGACGCTCCTCTCCGTTTTCTTTCGTCGCTGCTGCGTTCGCTCACTCAGTTACGCGGTTAAAAACAGGTAACGGCTGTCAAAGGGCTGCCCCCTAAAGCGATCAAAACTCGCCGTCGCCGTTTCCACTCAAAGTCACTTCGCCAAGTAGCTGTGATCCGCCCCGTAGAAGAGAAACTTCCCCAGTTGGAACGCCGGCTTGAGCCTATATTTCTTTTTCCGCTTGGTAGGCCTTCCGAGCGACATTTTCACGGGTGCCTCCCACGCTTAAGTATGCGGCATCAGCGGTTGCTGGTTTATGCATGGACGATTTGCGGGTAGAAAAAGGGGCCGCACATGCACAGCTAGACTTCATGCCGCTACCGTTGAAATGCCGGTTGTGCTGGTGGTGCGTAATTAGGTGTCGAAATTACATGGCTGAATGTGGTTAGTCGGCTGTCCTCCTCAGTAGAGTGGTTCGGGTGTAGGTGTATGTGTTACACAGCCATCTTACACACACAGTAAGATGCATACGAGGGGGAAGAAAAAAATGCGAGCCAATTAATTAATCCACCGTTTGAATATGCTTGGAAAGCAAAGCTGTAGCGGCACCCACAGCAATTACCCATGCGACATCACTTAAATTCACTCGCGTGGCTCTACAAATAGTCAAACCAGAGAGAAGTGAAATGCACTTAAAAACACCTTTTATTACTTCAAAAATATATCCTTTGCTAAGGTTAAATCAATGCATAATGCATGAGCGGTGATTTGTTGAGTTGTATTGGTGTAGCAAATGAGTGGAAACTCTTTTTTTATAAAATTAAAGGAAGCTCAGACCCAGTGTTAGACGATCTCCCTTCGCCGTCTCTGCCGCCGCGACAAAGGCGACGAGATCGGCGAGAGATAGAGGAGGGGGAGGAGGAATACTTTATTCAGATTTCTGAACGGCTCAGAGTGCGGCCCAGGGGAGCGGTTCCTTCTTCAGTGGAGCCCATATGTATTCCGCGACGCCTGTGCTCTGTCCACCAGCTGTAGCTGGGTTAGGCAGAGAGAGCTGGACAGCAGAATATCCAATTGCTGTTGTTGCGTTGTTGACGGGAACAGGGGAGGGCGCTCAGGGGTAAAGTCGCACACCTCGATTATGTGGCGGAGTGTTTCTACTTCTGAGCAAAATTTACATTCAGCGTTCTAGTGATTCGGATGCATTGAGTGAAAACGCGACAGATGGTATGAGCCGTAGGGTAATTGTTCGGTGGAAAGTTCAGGGTGCGGCGAGGGTAGGGTGTGTCTCTGAAGGCGATAATGCTTGCTCATGTCCCTGAACGTGACAAGCGGGTGACTATCCTTGCGCCGCTCTATAGCGTCGCGGGGTGAGGTAACAGCACAGGCCTGTTGGTGGGTGTATTCGTTGCCCTCGATGGAAGCGTGAGCAGGCGTCTAGATGAGCTGAATGAAACCGGTAGACCAGTGTTTTTTTAGCACATGCAGTGCAGCTCGGAACACCCACCCTGACTAATAATTTTTCTGGGCTAGTTGGGAATCGGTGACTACCTCCCGAACCCATGGTTGAGTGAGAGCCAAGGCGATGGCTGCCTCTTCTGCTGCGGTCATGTCTTGGGGATTGAGTGAGGCACACGCAACGAGGTTGGTTGTAATGGTAGCCGCGATGATGGCGCACTGCTGCCCTCGATGCTGGGAGGCGTCTGTGTAGATAACTGTATGATCCCCGCTCAGGGTGGGGCTGAGCGCTTGAGCCCGAGCTTGTCGTTGACCCTCGTGGTGTGGTTCATATTTCTAGGAAAAGGGGGAGCACCTTTAGTTCTTGTCGCCAAGAGTCCGGGAGCACATCACGCGGAGTGACATTCTGGGCTGCCCAGCTAATATGGTGAAAGATTCGGCGACCGACTGCAGTTCTACTCATTCGGGACTTCGGGTTAGAAAGATGGGCCTCTATCAGCTCTTGCACCGTGTTGTGGAGCCCCATCCTGAGCAGCCTCTCCATGGACGCACTCATGGGAAGACCAATGGCCCGCTTAACCGCATTTATAATGATTATGTCAAGCATCTTTAAGTCCTCCTTGCCCACAAGAAAATAGGGGTGATGTAAGTGGTTCTCTAGAGGGCAAAAGATTGAATTATTCGAAGGGTATTGGCTTCCTGGAAGCCTCGCGTCTTGGTGGCAACTCGCCTGATCATGTGCAATGTTTGATTGATGCTGTGTTTGAGGCGCTGCAAGAATACGCCACTCTTGGTGTTGGCCTGGAGATGTAGGCCCAGGTTCTTGATGCTGGGGCTTCGGGTGGTGGCCTGGCCATCAAGGAGTATTTGAGTGTCTTCCTTGATGTGTCTTTGGCGTGAGGGCGGATGACAAGGAGCTCTGAATTTTGAGGTGCACACTGGAGGCCACAGGGTTTAGCATATTGGCGTACTAGAAGTGAGATTGCATGCGTTGGTGGGAGCTTCTTTTAATTTTTGTAAGTCCTAGCGCATGCTCAAGGTGCGGACACGGCCGCTAAACGTGCCGCGGAGGAAGCGCACAGCGGCGCGAGAGGTCGCGTGACGCTATCACGTGGCATCCAGCGAGAGCGCAGGGGGTAAACCCGCAGATGTGCTTGGTGAGTGCACCGCCGGGTCGGCTCGTAGCTCAATCGGTAAGACTACAGGCTCATGCTCCGTTACTGTATTAGTTCCAGGTTCGATCCCTGGTGGTGCCAGTGACTTCTTTTATTTGTTCGGGGGAGTTTTCTGTTGACCCCAACGGTCGCGAAAGAACCCTTGGGGGTAGAGGTAAAAAGCTTTGCTTTAAAGGGACACTGGAGTGATTTTATTTTTATTTTTATTTATTTAACGATACTGTTAGCCCCAGTGGGGCCGTTACAGGGTGGTAGACAACAAAACAAACAACACTAACAAAGCTTCTCAGCCCGATACAAAGACGCATTTTTATACACAAAACCAAGACCAAATTTGAGCACAGATACCATTTGCACGCATTGGCAAGCTATCGCGACAATGCGTAAACAATTTGTAAACAATGCGGGATTACGAGCGCAAACTGTAGTCCGGAGTCCCTGGGCCCTGTTTCGACGACTCTGTGCGCGTTTACGCGAATTTATTTAGTAGAAAAATCAATTCGAAAATGCTGTCCTCCTCTCTTTACGCTCGCCAATTTTCTGTGGCGTTTTCGTGTGACGTCAGCAGGAGAGGAGCTGACAATTGGCTGCGCTACTGCACGGCTCGCCGACCTTCCGCGACCGAGTCAGTTGGCCCACCGTTTAGTCCGCCGGCCGCCAACGGGTCGTCGCAATTCGCTCGATCAGTTGAAACTAAGCCACAACACGTTTGGGAATTGAAGAATGCGCCTTTATTTACTTCGTTAGTTTGTACACTGTATCTAGCTCCAAGTCAAGGTCGCTTCACACAAGCGCTGCACAAGCGCACATGCGACGCTTCGCTGACTGGTACGCCAGTAGGAAAATATAAGGCCTCTTGAAGGGGGAGAAGAGTGAGCGAAGTCAATATAGGTACTAAGGAAATAAAATCAACTGATATTTTTACCGTACAGCGTAAAACTAGGGTGCGGGAAGCACTTTTTTGCGCTGGGCGAACAAGCAGAGCGGTCAGCAGCACGACTACGCATCTGCGAACGCTTTCCCGTCTACGAAATGCAATTGCTAGATGTGAGCTATTGTGGAAACTCTGGGGGACACTTACTGCACGAGCGCAATACAACAAAGTCACCTAGGCTGCTTGAAATACTAAAACTAAATAAAAGTGTAAACTGGTTATACATTATATACCATATCTTTTCCATCGCCGCCAGCGGCCTCCTGTGTCCTAGTCGTCTGGGGTGCTAGGTATGTCGTCGCAAGTGTTTTGCCAGTCACAAGTTCGGATCGCCGCGGGTACATGCTTTTTTTTATGAGTTAACTTTTTTGTTTTTCGCCGATGTTTTCTATACTGAGTTCATCCTTTTTTTTGGGCCGCTACGTTCATTGCTCCACGAACTAGTCCACAGAACTCGCGCAGGCTGGCACTGCCGCGCTAGCGAGTTCTCGTTGGCGTGCTGTTGCCATAAGCACCGACTGCTTGCGGGCAGTGGGCACAGGCCAGAATCAACAGACCCTTGGCCTGGTGCGAACACGCTTTTTACGATACAGGCATGAGCGAGGCAAGCTCCAAATATGGGGGAAAAGCGCATGCATTTGAGCGTCTGCGGGGACGCTGAGGGCGTTCATGCACTGCGTAGGCCTCAGATAGTGAATGCTACGATTCCAAGCCGTCCTGGGAGGCTTATCTTATGCATTGTACAGCCTACAACATGGCAGAAGCACGTTACTAGGGATTCTCAACTGGGATATTGAGAATGCCCATCCAACGACGCCATCGAATGTCAAACATGTTGTTTTACAGACCGAAACCGAAACCGAAACTTCTTTGATTGCTAACCTTGGGCATCGTCCAATCACGCGCCCACTCCTCCCAACGTCACAGCCTAGTTTGTGCGGCCGCCGCAAACCGCGCATGGTAGTTTTTCTTCTTTCGCGCTTTGTAAAATAATTACCGATTTGTCAACCGGATAAACGATGAAAAGTGTGCTAATTTGAGCCAGTCTACACAGTGCAAGCAAAAACGGGAGCTTGACAAATTCACTTCAGTGTCCCTTTAAAACGGACAGCCGCATCTTTGTACGCGACAATAGAACTCAAGGTATTAAATCGTTATGGGACGGATTAATGCCATTCGTTTGGAGGAAGAAAAACAAGACTCGAAGCGTTGGCCCGAACACAAGCTCGAATGGGTGCAAAAATAACGGAAAGCTGCTGCAACCGCTGTTACAGCTCATGGAGTAGCGCGGAATCCCTCCCGGATGAACAGCAAATCGCCCTCTTGGAACGCCGGCGTGAGCCAGTATCACTTCTTCAGAGGGCTTTCAGGTGATTTTTTCGACGGCGTCTGTCACTTCATAGCCCGCGCACATGACTGGTCGCAGGTTTATGCGTGCGCAGGCTTGTAGTGGAGAATTGTGGGAGGGAGCAGGGGAAGCGTGTACACGCAGCTATGGGCTTCATGTCCGTACTGAAGGATGTGCTGGAGCGAGATTCAAACGCGGATGTTAAACGGACAAATGGGACCTTCGAAGACCCTTAGTGGTAGAGCGGATTGGGTTTGTGTGTTAGGCTATGTTCAGATTACCGACGCAAAACCCGTATCGTGATCTATGGACGTAAAAAAATGCCATGTCACGCAGTTCGGTTGGCTGAGACGTGAAATGACGTCCTTCTTTACAGTTATTACCACAGTTGCAGCAACAGTCTGAACCCGGCCTTACACAAACAGTAAGATGCTTACGGCGCGGGAGGGACACAGTCAGTTCCATGTTTATCTGCAAGAACGAAGCAGATCCGTATGGATCCATCCGAGGTTCATTCAGCTAATTGGCTAGGAAATATGCTTTATCACAAATTACGATAAACGTGTTTTGTTTCGTGCACTCCGTGGAATGCGTCCAGCTTTGCCGGTCATCCTTCTACACAGAGTGGAAGGGCACTAATTTTTTTTCCTTCAAGACAACTACGTCGTCTTTGGCTTCGTGACCATACACTCAGCAACGCTACGCTCAGCAAGCGCAAAACTTAGAGACACAAAATTTAGCGATATAACTCGGTGTACAGGAATTGAATTCAACGTCCCGGCCATCGCAGGAGTAGGAATGGGAAAAATTTGTGGCCACCCGCGACAACTGAAAGGAATGGAATTGCGGAAAGTTTTCATCCTGGGAATGTAATTGGGCTGCCCGTTACGCAACGCTGGTGTGTGAGTGCTTGTGCGTGTGCGTGCGTGCGCATGCGTGCGTGTGTATGCGTGCGTGTGTGTATGTGCCTGTGTGCGTGCGTGTGCGGGTGTGTGTATATGCGCGTGCGCGTGTGTTGGTGCGTGCGCGTGCACGTGCGCCATTTGATGCTACCAAATTAGATGGTGGAAGGGTAGGCCCTCTTCTGTGCAGAAAAGTTGCCTGCCCGCGAAAGAGGCTGCCCAAGGATTGATTATTTGGAGATGAGCAGCGACCCATCACTGGTTGGCGATGGGAGTTGAGCACAAGGTGGCACCGCGGCTGCTACGTAGGGCCATTGTTATTGCTTTCCTTAAGAAACCAACTGTGGTTTATGACACTGCGTCTTTATGAGACAAAAATAAAATTAAACCTAACTGTTAAAATGAACTCAAAAAATAATAAATATATACTTGCGGCCATATACTTGCGGCCACTTGCGGCTTTCACACTCGCACACGTAAGCAGCCTTAAGTGTGCCTGCGAACCTTTTATCTGGCATAAGTTAGTCTCATAATCGTTGGCCTCCCGTGGAAAAAGATGCATTTTATATCAAGTTGACCAAACAAACGTTAACAAAAAACCTACATTAGGAAGTTGTCTTTATACTGACCTGACAGAGAAATGAAGAAACGAAAACCCATCACTAAAAATTAAAACAAAAGAAACACTCTTGCTTTTTTTTCTCTGAACCCGTTGAACCGGTTCGAAGCGGAACGGAATGGTGCTCCGAACCGAGTCCTGAAGGCCTGAACCCGAACGAGAACCGAACCCGAAAGAATTCCGGTTCGATACCCTGCGTCTAACAGGTGTAACTCTGGGTTTGGGTTCCCTTAGTTTTACTAAAAAAAATTCAGAGCCCTTCCACCCCGTGAAGAGGGATGGCCAGCAAAGCTGTGGTGCCGAGCCTCCACGTGAGGTTTTACTGGGTCGTAGTCCAAGGGGTGCACGAAGTAAAACACGTTTGTAATTTGCGATTGAGCATTGTTCCTGGTTATTAACTGAAAGTCCAGTCCTGTCCAGTCACTGCTCCTCGCGCATGCTCAGCACGCCTCTTCACGAGCCACGTGAAACGGCTATCAAGCGGCTCCGGCGCAGCGTCAGACTTGGCTACCGCGCAATTGAGGCGCACACCTGTGCACGCCCCGGCGCCAGTGCGTCTGCCGCGGCTATGACGCAACACAATCCAACACAATAAATTTAATTCAATACAATCCAATCCAATACAATCCAAGCCAAGCCAAGCCAATCGAATCGAATCCAATCCAAGGCCCTTTGCGCTTGCGCAGAACGGCTCCTCACGGCACACGCGAAACTGCTCAACCTCGGCCAGTGTAGCTTACGCTACAAAACACACAGGAATCGTGGGTAGAAATTTATTATAGTGCGGGTATGGTAATCACAGCGCATGCTCTATGAAGGCCCAAGGACCTTTTTAATTCTGTATGATTTTTTCCATGCCCCGGGGGTGTGACGCCCAGTTTTACGATTCCGGAGATTGAAGTGGGCTCTGCAACGGGGCGTTACGCTCGCTAGCGATTCCTGTCTACATCGCTCTGGGACCGGAGACGATCTGCTGGATCCTAGCCATTTACAGCTTTGCTGTAAAAAGAGTTTCCACTTATGTGCTTCACCAATACGACTCAACCAACCACCGCTCATGAATCATGCATTGATTTAACCTTAGCACAGAATATCTCTTTGGAGTAATAAAGGGTGTGGTTAAGTGCTTTTAACTTGCCTCTGGTTTGGCTCTCTGTATAGAGCCATGTGTGTCACTTCAGGTGACGTCACATGGGCAATCGTTGTGGGTGTCGTTTACAGCTTCGCTTTCCAACCATCTTCACAGGGTGGATTGGCGAGCATTTTTTTTCTGTAAAGCATACAATCATGGGCGAATAACTTGATATTACAGTCGATGTCTGAAGTAATTTCAATAATGTAAATAAGGAATATTATAGGTACGAGAACGAAACCTTGGGGAACCCCAGATGATACAGGTAGTGCTTTGATGCGGCGTTCTCAAATGAAACAATTTCTGACCTGTTAGATAGGTAATTTTTTATCCATTCCTAAATTTCTCCACTACCAATAGAATTTTCAATTTTGGCTAACAAGTTTCTATGACATACATGATGAAATGCTTTCGTTAGGTCTAGAAGGATGATGTCAGTTCGGCCGCCGTCTGTAATGCTCAGGGCAAGGTCATCGACTACTTCGGTCAGTTGAGTGGTGGTGGATAGGCCACGGCGAAATCCGTGTTGGTTGGAGTAAAGATAATTATTCGCTCGAGAAATAAAAGCAAGGGCTTTAAAATAATATGTTCCAGTAGCACACACGACGTGCAGGTAAGTGAAATAGGCCTGGAAATAATAGGTTGAGCTATGTCTCCCGATTTATGAATACGGGCTAGTTTTACTATTTCCCATTCGTCTGGAATATTACACGTTGAAATTGACATGCAATAAATTATTACAAGGTGCCTGCTGCACCACTTTGCCTATTATTTTAAGAAATTAATTTGGGATATTATCCGAGCAATTTTATTTTAAATGCAGAGCATTTCAGTAACTCACGATGTCACCCGCGCTGACGTCCGTAGTCCGCACCGCTCCCCCTACACTATATAAAAAAACAATACTTACCGGCGCCAGGTTTCGATCCCACGACTCTGCGGGCGGAACGCAAGGTACATGGTGCTCCACCCACTGGGCCACAAAGCCGACACAGAACTGAAGGTTACGAACGCGCCTTATATCCTTGACTCATTCAACCGTCGGCCACAGGTGCACCCTCTCCCCCGCGTCCTCCTCGCCTTCTCTCCGCTCGCAACACCCTCTCTCCGCGTTCGGTTCGGGCGCACAACAGGTGGGGACGTGCGCAACACCCTCTCTCGCCGCGTTGGGTTCGCGCTGAGCCACAGCCGGTTCGCGCGCAAGAACAGGTGGGGGCGCTCGCATCGCGCTCTCTCGCCGCAGTCGGTTCGCGCTTAAACCCCATATGTCGTTCGCGCGCCCTCCGGTCGCTAACATCTGTGGCGTGATCGTGACGTCAACATCACGTGTTCGTGTGGTGGCGCGATTTCGGCGCTAAAACACTCTCTCGCGAGGGGCATTGGATTGGATTCGATTGGAGTGGCTTGGCTTGGCTTGGCTTAGATTGGATTGGTTTGGATTTGGATTGGATTGGATTAAAGTAGATTGTGTTGGATTGTGTTGCGTCATAGCCGCGCCACGTTGCGTCATAGCCGCTCCACGTTGCGTCATAGCCGCGGCAGGGGGTTCACGGCACGTTTCACGTTTCACCATCGACTTCATCGACAATGCCTACGCTGGAAGACAACAATTACAACAACAACAACCAATACGTAATCCATACGACTTGCAGGCGCGCCCCCCGCGGAAATGCTCTGCATTTGATCGTGCCCCTCACGAGGGGGATGTTTCTTTTTTCAGTCCAAGTTTAGTGAGAGGTTTAGAATACATTGCTGTGAAATGTTCAGATGATCTATGCGAAGGAAATGGGGGGGGGGGGTCCGAGTGGAAGAACAATGTTGTTGTCGTTTGTAAACACAGAGTGAAAGAATTCGTTATATTGATTTGTCTTAGTAGTTTGTTGTTCTAATGATAACGACGAAGACTGCGAGTTAGATCTGCGAAAATTCCTCCTAAACGTATTCGCGCTGTTTGTGATAAAACTGGAAAGCGTTGTATTAAAGTAAAAGCGTTTGGCGTCTTTAAGATTTGCTTAAAATGTGTTAACGCGTGTGATAATTTCAGTGGTGCCGCTGGGTCTTTGTTCTATATTTTGATTGAGCGTCGTAATCACTTACCTTGACGTTTATCTTGTATCACCTCTCTTGGGATTGACCGATTATGCGTCTGCCATCTTTTCTGTTTTACCTAAATGAAGTTAGCTGTGTAATAGGATATAATCTTCCTAAATTGGAGCCACAGAGAATTCACGTCAATGGTAGGATGAGAAGCCATTTCAGAGAAGTTCCAGTGCTCACACGCAAGGAAAGATAAGCTACTACTGTCGTCTGCGTTCTTAAAATTAAGTACTTTGGTTACGGTGGGCGTAGTTCTGATTCTACAGTGAAGTGGGAGGAGGCACGTTTGAATGTCATGGTCCGATATGCCTTTTATTACATCGACTGTGTGTTGAGTGGAATGAAAATGGTTACTGAGAAGGGATAAATCAACAATGTTTCTAGTTCCGCCTTGTGCGCGAGTCGGGTGAATAAATCTGTTGAAGGTTGAAGTTAAACAATATATCTATGAGTGCGCCAGAGGCTGCCGTACTGGGATTCATAATGACAGGTATGAACATTGCCACGAGATCGAGATGTTCAGAAATAGTTTTGCGTATATGAGACTCGTTCAACACACGCGTAAATGGAATCTGAAGGCAACCAGTACGTTGGTTGAAATGAAAATCTGACCCTCCAATAGCCATTATAGCGTGGATTCTCTGCCCAAATATGCCTTAATTGACAAGAAAGGGGCAATTAAACGTCGCTATTCACGTCATCATAAACACAAGGCAAGCGAGCTGCGGTGATGTATAGTGGTACATATAAACGCAACCAAAAAGCAACCGGTTTGACCGGTTCCCGTGAAATCAGCCGTGCTTTCCCGAACTGCCATGTCTTTTGCAGATCTGTACCACTAAAAAAAAAACGCTGCTTCATGTGACCCGTGCTCAGTATCATAGGGGCCGACTAGAGGGGGAAGGAGGGGGGGGGGGCGCTAGGGGGCCCGAGCCCTTTCCGGCGTTTCACAAGGGGCAGAACATCCCCCTCTGGCGATGCTGAGCCAGCCCCCCGTCCCCCTCCTATTCCACACAATGATTTTACCGGTGCCATTACCAGTTGAAGTTTCTTTTGAGTTGCCTCTATCTTCTAACTTGAAATTCTGTTGTGGCAAAAATATGACTCATCATTCTTGTCGCAGACGTGCATGGCTTAGCCCTAACCACACGGGCGCGAAATCACGCGTCGTGCGAGCGCTGGCGTCGTTCGGCGGCACAGTGCGGACACGCAGAAGAGGGCTAGTAATCGCATGCGAGCGACGAAATCACGCGCTAGCCGCGGAGTCGACGTGCGTTGGTGGACACGTTTGTAAGAACTCTGCCATCCCTTTAAAGTGATGTCTGGTCATTTATGAGCAGTTATTTTCGATTGCTTAAATGCAGTAATCAGGACCCTAGATTTTCATTAAAAATACACTTGCCTCACTTTATTCTTTGCTACTTGCGGGCCAATTTTGAAATCTTCGGTGAAGTTATCACCGTCAAATCTGAACGAAATAAGGGAGCTTGATAAACATAAACCCGCTTCGAACAGTTTAGTTTCTTGAAATTTGGGGCCCTACCTTGATGGACTGCTTCATAAGTGTAAGCAAAACAAATTTCAGCGCTGCCTTGCTACTGAGGTTGGAGTCGAATGTCCCTTGTAGGTTAAAAAACAAAGTACTTTGGCACCCTTTGTTTAACCTGCGAAAGAAAAAAAGCTGCCCAAACTCTCACCGCGAAAACAACAGCGAAGTATTGTCAAGATTTGAACCATGGACTTTCAAACAGAAGCCAAACTCTCAAGGCCAGTTCATACTTCGATGAAAGCGACGTGATTTCTGTCCCGGCGGCAAAAACTTCTCGAAATAAAACGACGAAGCGGTCGCCGGGTGACTGCAGCGACAAGAATCCTGTCGCGTCCATCCCTCCCGTCGCAAGTGCGAGCGGGTCTTCAAGCTTTTGACAATGCCAGGGGACGTGGCGGAGGCCAAGAATTCGGTGTACTAAGCTAGGCTGCCAACGAATATTGTCGGGTGTTTTGTTTTGGCTGTATGTAAAAAAAACTGGGCTGTTATAAGGCTTATTTCTTATGCGGCAATTTAGGAGGCGGGGCCAGTTATGCTAGTACTATAAGTTATGTAACCAAAGCTCCTTTATTTGGGTCAAGAAAAGCTGTCGCACATACCCCGTCTTCACTATGCAAGCCACGGTAGCAGCGAATGGAACGGAATGCACTGCTAGAATTCTGGCGCTGATAACGCCTGCTCGTCACGCACCCATCTTGCAGACAAGCCGCTTCATGCTAATATTACAAGCTATGTAGCCAGAGATCCCTCATTTAACTCGCAAAATGCTATCACAATTCATTCATCTCCCTAATGAAAGCCAAACAAGCCAGGAATGAGTGAGCGCTTTAGAAAAGATAGCTTGCAAAGTGTCTCAAGGCACCTGATTACCGCAGGTTAAAAAGAAAGGAATTGTTTTCTGCTGAAAAGAATGAACCGTTCAAGTGGAAAACATGTCTTTGTTATTTAGAAATTGTCGTGTTTTTGCCCGAGTTTAACACTCACCTTGATCACATGGAATAGACTGAAGCAAAATGGAGAGACGAGCTAGTTGGTTCGCAATTTCCATGAGTGAAACTTAAGCGCAAAAATTTTTCACAGGGACGAGAACGGGAACGACACAGGCGCTTACTATCAACTGAACGTTTTAATGAAAACGAATACACATTTATACCACCCCCAGACCGAACAACCCAGCACGTGTGCCCTTCGCACATGCGCACGGCCGTACAAGAGAACCGCCCCATTCCCTTCTCGTTTCTCTTCTCCTGTTCTCTTGTACGGTTCTCTTGTTCTCTTGGGCGGTTCTCTTGTACGGCCGTGCGCATGTGCGAAAAAAGGTAGCTTTTTTAAAGCTACCTTTTCAGACCTTATGGACTTTGATGAGGAGGTACTGCTGATGGCGGAAGTCGACTTCGCATGCGCGAGAGTTCCTGTGAACGGTAACTTACTTTTACCGTCGCTACATAGCGATGCATTGGCCAGAATTTCTAGCGACTGTAATAGCGAGCTCCCTGCGCCAGCTAAATGTACGCTCGCGTCTTGATTAGATTACCGTAAAGTTCCCAGAGAACTGCCTCCCTCGAAACATCGCTCACCTCCTTTTACGGGTGAAATATTCAATTTACTGGAAGACGCGCCCACCCTGTAAAATCGATGGCTTTAACACCGATGAGTCAACAAAATAAACCCGAATCATCTGTTCATGCATGCGGTCACTTATTCGTCCTTTCCGCGCTTAACCCGAAAGTTCGCCCGTCTCGAATTTTTCTTGATATCTCTGCAGTTTTGGTGGTTGGTGCGGCCACTTTTTCGTAGTTTTTCGCACGTCACCCGAAAGTTCGCCCATCTCGTATTTTACACTTCGGGCCGCATTCTCGACTGAACAGATTCCCGGGGAATTGGGCAATTTGCCAGAAGTCTTTTCTGATTGGCTTTCAGTTTTGGTCACATGCTTCCGGCTGACAAAGCGGTTGTGTCTCCTGTGGTCATATTGACGTTCAATGACGTTTACGGCCACCAGTTCTAAAGTTTGCCTTATTTCTCTTTTTGAAAGCGCACAATTCTTGGCCGGCAATAAAAAACTTGGCTAAATGTACCGGACATGACAACGCAAGCCTGTCTATGTTATTCAACAACAATACTACTTGTAATACACACCTTCTATGTGATTGGCTGAGAAGGCGGGACGTAATTTAAATTTTGGCTGGAACGATTACGTCACGCATTGGCAACTTAAGCTAGCGTGAAAGTGACATCACGTTACGTAACAGCTTGAACATGACGGCTGCTTTTGCCGCGAAATAGGGCAAAACATTTCCCCGACCTCTGGCTCTGCGAAATGTCCGCGAAATTGCAGCAGGTGCCGTTTCGCATGACGCGCTGTTAAAGCATGTTTTCTACCGAAACAAATAGCAGTTTCGACTTTTTCCAAGTCAACGATCGCGGACCACACAAATAACGTGCAGTATTTTTGCTTTTATGTTTGGCAATAAAAAAATTATTTCTTTGGCGTAACCGCAACATAAGAGGGCAGTACAAGCCTCTCCATCACAAAGAGAAGCCAATGTATGGTATTTGTCCACGCTACTCCTAGTAAGCTGCTGGGTCACATGATCGAACTCAAGAGAAAACTAACAAAGAAAAAGTGACTCTTTTGTTCATTACAGCGCTGTTTTTCGTTGAGCTTGACGAATGGGTGAATCAGCGACATCGGTGCGCTCCGCGTTTATCAGGCGTAGCGCTTCGCTACTCTGGTGTCATACAAGCGATGTTCGCGGCCGTCTTTTTATGTGAGCACGCCAAAAACTTGTAATATAGCTGCAGACTATTGCGCGGCGGCGGTGGCGGCCGGGAAGGTGATAACGCTACAAAGCTTGCATTGAAGCAGAGGGCTCAACTCTGTTACTAAAAGCGATTGAAAGAAATAAATATATACGGTAAAAAAGATTGTGTGATGTTCTTTCACTCAACATCCCCCTTTAGCTCGCTTTTGGATCAATGTCCGTGGACCACCTTGTGGTCTTGACGCCAATTTTGACCTGAAGAAATGTGGTTCCCTTGCAAACCTCAGCTATCTTCTAAATTTCTATAGTACATGCCAAGGGTTTTTATATTTTTATGGAAAATATTTGATACCTTAGTTGTGATTCCTATGAGTGAAGCGTCAAATTACACTGCATGTCGTCATAGCTATACGTGCAATACGTCACTGATTGCTTACGTTGTGCTTACGCAAAAAAAACATGGCGAATTGCGTGGCAATTTTTTTGCGTAAGCACGACGTAAGCCCCGCGCTTTGGTCGACGTTTTTCGCTTCCGTTCTAAAGCTCGTTGAGGTGTGTGGCACCATTGCCTATTCGGAAGCGTTTTCACGGCATCGTCGCTCGTGTTTCAATTGAACAAACGGAGTTCGCCGTAGCGCGCTCGCATCGCGGGGGCAGCCATGTTAAAATTCAGCACGGGTGCGTAAGCTTCCGCGACGGTCCGCTAAGAGCGCCCGTTTAGCGGAGCGGGGCCCCGCTCCGGTATGGCCGGTAGCGCTCTAGCGCGCCACGCATGCGCTTGGGCGCTCCCACTTGCTATCGGAGCGGAGCGCACCGTCAGAAACGGTCAGCTAAAACTCTCTAATCTCGACTTCAATAAACGCTCTAATGAATCAAAAAGTCACTTTTCTTTGTTAGTTTTCTCTTGAGTTCGATCATGTGACCCAACAGCTTAAGGACGAGTGTGGACAAATGCCATGCATTGGGTTCTCTTTGTCATGGAGAGGCTTGTATTGCCCTCTTATGTGGCGGTTACGCCAAACAAATAATTTTTATTTTATTGCCAAACTTAAAAGTAAAATACTGCGCGTTATTTGTATGCTCCATGATGGACGGCTTGGAAGCAGTTGAAACTATAATTTGTTTCGGTAGGAAACATGCTTTAAACAGCGTGCATGCGAAACTGCGCCTGCTGCAAATTGGCGGACATTTCGAGGCGCCGAACGCCGGGGCCATTTTTTGCCCTATTGTGCTTGTATTTTGCGACAAAAACAGCCGCCATTTTCAAGCTGTTACGTGGCATTACGTCACTTTTACGCAGGCTGAAGTTGCCAATCCATGACGTAAACGTTCCCGCCAACTGTTTAAATTACGTCATGCCTTCTCAGTCAATCACAGAGAGGGCGTGTATTACAGGCATTATTGTTGTTGAATAGCAAAGACAGGCCTACGTTGTGATGTCTAGTGCTTTTTGTGTGGTTTTTCATTGACGGCCAAGAATTATGCGCTTTAAGTAAAGAGAAATAAGGGAAACTTTACAACTGGTGCCAGTAAACGTCATAAAACGTCAAAATGACGACAGCACACACAACCGTTTTGTCAACCGGAAGCACGTGACCAAAATTGAAAGCCAATCAGAAAATACTTCCGGCAAATTGTTGGCAACCATGGCGAATTCCCGGCAATTTGTGCAGTCGAGAATAGGGCCCAAGGCCCCAGATATCACTGTACTTTGGGTGGGCGTCCATTCGAAACTTTACAGCACAGCAAATGCACTGCGCTCGGCGCTTCATAAAAGTAATCTTACTTGAAATTGTTTATACATTCTTGCTAAATAACGATCAGGAGTGCGATAAAGGACAATTTTTTTTCAGAAGCGTGAGCAAAATCTCCGCCCCTGCTGCAGCCACCCACGCTTCCAAGGGTTCAGATGCGTTTATGAACTAGCATAGCTATATTATGCTTTTAAAATCGTGTTGTGCGAGGTATTATAGGTCACTGCGGAATAATTACATTATATATTACTCATTTTATACCGAAATATTTAGCGGAAGCATGAAATCTGATTAATACAATAATTGGTGCTAATTGTTCCCGCTAGATGGTGGCGGCAACGTCATGTTTTCAATTTTTGTGAGCTCTACAGCAGAAGTATACGACTCTTTTAAAAGAAAATTATTGTATCATGAGAGTTTAATCTAAAACGTCCAAGTTTTAAGCTATTTCAAGCGTAAGCGAACAGTTCTGGGCAACAAACGTTTGTGTCATTTGCTTTGAGACGAATTCGTTAGATGTAGCTACTTGGCAGCCGGTAAGCCGGAACGCGGAAACCACAGAGTGCAATTCTTCCGTGCTCAGCGGCAAACAGCTACTCTTGCTTCAATTACCACACGAAAAGGTCAAGCGCCCTAAGGACACTAGGCAACACAGTTCATTCAGACGGCCGGGCGCACCAAACAACACTTTCCTGCGATCATGACTTGTTGGGAAGCAATGGAATAAAACTCTTTGGCAGGAGCTGTCGTTACGAGGTGCGCATGCTCTTGCCCTTGTCGCGACCGGCGTAGAGAATGAGCTGCAACAGCGTTTGGTCTTGAACTGATTTATTCAGTCCAGCCGCACGGGGCACCTTGAGCAATCTTGGTGACGGTACTGGCGATACCGCGGACCCCGAGCCCCCATACTCACGCTGTATCCTACCGCGGCTAGGAGTTTTAAGGTGAAGGGTAGAAACCACAAACGGTGGCTGTCGGAGCCGTGGTAAACCTCCGGCGGATGGGCTCCCTGTCTGTTTACCAGGCAGGGAGCTCCGGGACCTCTCTCGGCATCAGGGTAAACCGAGCGAAGGAAGTACCCCCGTTCCCTGCTTTTTTTCCATGCTGCATGGTTCTTTCAAAATTTTCTAAACCCACTGATCGCCCCCCCAAAAGGGGCCGCACCGAAGCAAACTTTCCCCCATTGCTTGCCCTATCGTTCCAAATACCTGACAACTTTCCCCGGTTCTTGATCATTGCATCCGAAGACAATACAAAGCCAGCGACATCTACATCCGTTTTCTTAAGAGCTAAGTGCATTGAACATGTTGTGGGAAAACACTACAAAGCCAAGAAACTGACCTCTGGAGAGATCCTTGTAGAAGGAAACAACCCAGCACAATCAAAAAAGCTTCTTGAACAAACCCTCATTGGCGACATGAAAGTCAGTCACTCCCCACCGAACGCTAAATACATCCCAAGGTGTGATATCCGAATCTGATCTCTGCAATGAAACTGACTCTGACATCCTCGAGGGCCTGCGCGACCAGGGCGTCATTGCAGTAAGGAGGATCATTATGCGTCGAGAAAATCAGGAAATCAAAACCAAACATGTTGTCCTCACCTTTGACCGCAGTACCTTACCCGAATTTGTGAATGCAGGCTTTCTTCGATGTACCGTCCGACCATATATCCCCAACCCGCGCCGGTGCTTTAAGTGCCAACGTTATGGGCACAGTACTAACAACTGCCGTGGGCGTTTAACGTGTGCAAAGTGCTCAGAGCATGACCACCCCAAAGAGAATTGCAACAGCACTTTGATTAAGTGTCCGAACTGCAGTGGCCCGCACACAGCGCACTCAAGGACGTCTGAAACATTCAAACTTGAGAAGAAAATACCCAATCTTAAAGTCAGCGAGAACATCTCTTACTTAGAAGCGCGTAAAAGGCTCAGCGCCTTTGCTTCAGTGAAGTATGCCGACGCAGCTTGCCGGGGGGCGGAGCGGCGTCTTGTCACTGCGGCCACCCAGTACTGCGAAGCAGACTTGGTGCCGCCCCAGCCCCCCAAGGAGCTGCCTAAGGCAGCCCAACCAGCTGGCACAACACCTGTGCCACCCGCAAGTGTTGCGTCGGCCACGAACGCCAGGAGTGACGGCTCTGCCGTTGGTCCCCTTCTTCCTGCTACCAGACCTCAGGTGGCCATGGATGTAGATGTGGCGGGTCCTTCGACCGCCTCTGCATCCAACACGCAACAAACGGTGGTGGGAGGGAATCCTTCCTCCACTTCGAACATATTCCGTGTCGGAGGCCGCAAGGACTCCATCTCGTCGCTGTCCCAGCACTCAGACGAGGACATAGACGTGACACCGTCTCGGCCAGCACCAAAGGCGGTGAAAGAACAGCGCTCCATGGAGGGGCGGGGAAAAAAGCCAGCAGCCCCCCGTGTCACTGGCCCAGATCATACCTGAGTGTGGTAGGTGATGCATTCATCCCCAGTCTTCACCAGCCAAAATCTTCTTTAAACATTTATGGTAGCACAAATGAGTTACGCAGTGGAACTGTAGAGGATTAATTAAAAACCTAGATGATATATATGAAATCCTACACAAAACTCAAACAACTGTCCTGTGTTTACAAGAGACTCACTTGAACTCTAAGCATACCAACTTCCTAAACCAATACTCAGTATTTAGAAAAGACAGAGACAGCTGCTCGCACTGCTCTGGTGGCGTGGCAATAGTTATACAAAAAGCTGTTCCTTGTCAATCTATTCATTTGCGCACCGGCTTCGAAGCGTTGCTGTTCGGGCAATTATCTTCAATAAGTTAACAACAATTTGCTCACTGTACATTCCCCTGAATATCGTCTGTCCAGCTACGAATTTGAGTCCCTTATAGATCAACTGCCAGAACCGTTTTTACTAGTTGGGGACCTGAATGCGCACAGCCCACTATGGGGATCGGAACGCACAGATTCCCGGGGCCGGTTGATAGAAAAATTTCTCTTGTCGTCCGGAGCTTGTCTCTTTAACAAAAAGCAGACGACATACTATAATATAGCACACCACACATATTCACACATGTATCTTGCTATAGGCTCCCCCGTTCTTTTTCCGTCCATCGAATGGGAAGTGGATACGAATCCCTACGGGAGCGACCACTTCCCAGTAACCCTCAGATATTTAGAAAAATGCCCCTACAGTTACACTTCACATGAAAAGTTTAAAGAAGCTGGTGCTGACTGGGCAACGTTTAAAGAGATGTCGAAACTTACTTACACATCAATAACACACTTAGGTATTGATGAAGCGTGCTTCTTCATCACAGCACATATACTTGATGCTGCTAGCGTTTCTACTCCCCAGACCTCCGGTACCACACGTAATCTTCAGAGGCCCTGGTGGAATGACGATTGCAAGAAGGCCAGAAATGCTCAGAATAAGGCCTGGGGGGTCCTCCGCAGGTATCCTACTACAGAAAACCTAATTTTCTTCAAGCGCGCAAAAGCCATGGGACGGCGAATCCAACGTCAGGCAAAAACAGAAAGTTGGAGGTATTTTCTATCATCAATAAATTCCTACACAGATGCGCGCAAAGTTTGGAACAGGATACGGAAACTGCAGGGGCAGAAAACATGTCACACCTCTTGTCAGCACCACTGGCGATACACTTGAAGACCAAGCAAACACCCTTGGACAGCACTTTGAACATATTTCCAGCTTCTCCTACTACACTGAGACATTCCTGCGATACAAAGAATCTGTTGAAAGAAAGCCTATTCGTGACCACAAGAAATCTAATGATGGGTATAACTCTCCTTTTTCGCTGCAGGAACTTATGGTAGCGCGCAACACATGCCGCGCTTCGGCGCCAGGAGCTGATAAAATAACATACACAATGATTCAGCACCTGCACATAGATACCCTCAATACTCTTCTCTTGTACAACAAGATATGGTGTGCTGGGTACTTTCCTCATGCTTGGAAAGAGGCAATTGTGTTGGCTATATTGAAAGAGGGGAAAGGTGCCTCTTCTGTGAGAAGCTATCGCCCTATTGCTTTGAAAGCTGCTTGAGCAAGCTCTTTGAAAAGATGATCAATAGACTATTTCTTGGAATATCATGGTGTCCTTGATAGCTGCCAGGCAGGCTTTCGCTTGGGCAGGTCAACAACTGACAATCTTATAGCTGTTGAATCTTATGTTAAAGAAGCTTTTGCCCGTAAACAACACTGTATATCTGTATTTTTTGACATCGAAAAGGCCTATGACACTACTTGGCGGTATGGCATACTGCATGACCTTAAATCTTTCGGCATTTGTGGAAACATGTTAAACACACTGGAAAGCTACTTATCAGATAGAACATTCCGGGTACGAGTTGGTGAAGCGTTATCCAGGACGTATACACAAGAAAATGGCGTTCCCCAGGGTGGAGTGCTTAGCTGCACACTTTTTATTGTAAAAATGAATATGTTAGGGAGAGCACTGCCACCCACCATTTTTTATTCAATCCATGTAGACGACGTTCACATTAGCTTCAGGTCATGCAACTCCTCTATCTGTGAACGGCAGATCGAAGTTGCTGTGGACAGACTAGCCAAGTGGGCAGACAAAAGTGGTTTTATCCTACATCCGCCGAAACGCACTTGTGTTCTCTTTTCCAGGAAGCGTGGGATTCATCTGCAACCAACCATATAACTTAAGGGAGTCGACATACCCGTAAAAAGAGAACAGAAGTTTCTTGGAGTAGTTTTACATGATAAATTTACATTCATCCCACACATTAAACAACTTAAAATGAAATGCATGTAGACTATGCACATCTTAAAAGTCCATTCCCGCCAGTCATACGGTGCAGATATAACATGCCTTTTACGTGTTTTTAACAGTCTTGTCAGGTCCCGTATAGACTACGGAATTGTAGTGCATAGGTCTGCCTCAAAAACAGCTCTAAAAATGCTGGACGCAGTGCTGCACTTGGGGCTCCGCCTGGCGTCCGGGGCTTTCCGGACGAGTCCTATTGAAAGCCTCTATGCAGAAACGGATCAGTGGTGCTTAGAGCACCAGCGTACATACATGGTACTTTTGTACTGCGTAAGGGCAACATCTTTAAATAGTCATCCGCTAAATGCTATTCTTGAAAACAAAGCGTCCAAAAGGCTGTTTTTGAGCCGTCCGTCGCTTCCTCTGCCTTTCTCTATCCGAGTGAAGGTGGATGCGGAGGAACTTGGGGTTATTTTATTAGAATCTTACAAAGCTGACTTCGTTGAGTTCATGCCGCCTTGGCAACTGCGCCCTGTCACCTGTGACATGTCGTTCAAGGAAATTTACAAAAAACATTCACCCGCAGAACTCATCCGACAACACTTCCTGCACTTGCAAAACAAATTCCCATACACTGCTTTTTACACAGATGCCTCCAAAACTGCCACCGCTGTGGCATGTGCTCCACACGGTCCCAACTTTGCCAGCACAAGGACACTAAACAGAAACACAAGTATATTTACGGCTGAGGCCCATGCTATATTAATTACGCTAGAACACATAATACAAACAAAGACACAACAATCCATTATATACACAGACTCATTGAGTGTTGTGACAGCACTGCATTATGGAAAACCAAGTAGGAACATTGTGCTGAACAGGTTAGTTAAAGAGATAATGGCAGCCTGTTCTTTAAAACAGGTCATAGTCGTGTGTTGGGTGCCTGGACACAGTGGCATTCCTGGTAATGAACTCGCAGACCAGAGCATCGCTGCGGCAGCACTTCGCTGCAGCGTCGACGTCCAGCAGCTTCCCTATCTTGACTGGAAACCATTCATTCGAAAGGCAATCCGACAACGCTGGCAGCAACACTGGGACACTCAGACAGATAACAAACTCCACACTATAAAACCCCAATTAGGCAGCTACTACACACAAAAACTCAACAGAACAACGGAAGTATACATGTGCAGATTACGAATAGGCCATACATACGCTACTCACTCACACCTTCAGCAGGGCAAACCACCGCCACAATGCGACAGGTGCGGACATCGCCTATCCGTCAGCCATGTCTTAGTTCAGTGTGGGTACTTCCACAAGGCAAGGAAAAAGCACTTCCGGGAACTCTACACTCACATGATTCCTCTTCATCCCTCGATGTTTTTAGCTGATCAACCCTTAATTCCAAGTAAACGCCTTTTTGCTTACCTGGGAGACATTGGCTTTTTAAACCGCATATCATATGACGTGTAACCTCGGGACCCCTCAGAGTGGGAGGATGCTATGAGTGTCTATTTATTTATTTTTTTTACATTCTTGCCCTGCCATTTTCATTTCCCCAATTTTATTGTTGGTTTAAATGAGGGGCTGTATACACCCCCACACTAACCTCTTTTAAAATCGTCACATTTACAGCACCATTTTATTAAAACATAATTCAAAATGATCAACCATTGCGTTGGCGCTCTTTGGCCATCGTTGCCCTTGCGCCATAAAACAAACAGATACAATACAATACAATCAACGAGGAGGTCACCGGATCCGAGCTTCTTGGCGTCATATTATTTGCCTACAATGTTCTCTGTTCTTTTAGCAATAATAAACACTGACTGTTTGTTTACTGCTTTGGACTCATCGGTGAAATGTATTACAAGGAATTTTGCTAAGCTGGTGCTCGGTCTGTGTGGTTGCAGTACTTTGGTTCGGCACCTTTTTGAGGGCCGATCAGTTCTTTGGGGGGGCAAGGAGAATGAAGCCATAAAACATGGGAACTATTCAGCGGCAAGGCCAGTCGCCCACTACCGAGCCCAACAAGGGAACGTGGCTTTGCAACACACGCTAACTGCACATTGCCGCTATAACACTATGCTCGGGATCTAGGGTGAAGCGTTCGCATAGGGTTAACCCTCGCCGCCTGGAGAAAAACGGAGAAATAAGAAGAGAGAAGATGACAGGACAGGGTTGGGAAAGACAATAGGAAAGCAATAGTATGGAGAAGACGACAGGAAAAGGCGACTGGCTGATTCCCCCCAGGTCGGGTCAGACTAGCTGGGGGTGCCGTCTACAGGAAGCGGGGGTCGAAGTGGTGTGTTGCCTCTGCCAGGGGCTATGAAAGTCCAAAACAACCCTGGCTTTGGCCCAACTACCAGGATGCCCTTTTCCTTGGAGACGGCAAAGCCACGCACAGCCGAGGGCGTGGGTGGGTCCAACACACATGGGCTCGGGGTCAGCGCTGTCGCCACTACCATCACCTTGAAACAAAAGGTGCCCCTTTGGGCGTTGAACGTGATGAGACATTCTTTGGAGGAGCGTGCACCTTGTCGGGGTACGATGCTCACACCAGCCCGGAGTGTGAGATCGCGGGCAATGGCATGGGAAAGTTCGTTTCCCTGCAGGCCAGTTTGAGGCTGGACCCAAAGCAACTACACCATCTTTTGATGCGGGGTACTCTGGATGATGCGAAGGACTTGTGAAAATGTGGTCCCCCATACAAAATGCAGCAGAGCAAGCTTGGAATCTGTGACTATCTTGGGCTGGGTTGGACGTTGTGTAAGGGCCAGCGCAATGACCGCTTCCTCTGCAGTTGTGGGAGAGGTAGTTAAGTTGGTAAGCGTGCTGAAAGGGCTTCAAGCAGAGTTGCGCGTGACAACCAGACCGTAGGCATTGTGATGGCGGTATTCCGCCGCATCACAGTACACTGCATTCGGCCATTTTGCCAGTTCCCGGTCCAAGGCGCCTGTACGGGCTTGGCGGAGCGCTGAGTTGTAGACGGGGTGCATGTGTCGGGGGAGGGGCCTTGGGAATATATTTTCCCGAATTTCAAGAGGAATAAGCACGGCACTGTTGGCTTGTTCGGACAGCGGAATGCCTTGAGCATCGAGAATAGACTTGCTCGTTTCTATTAGTTCTAGGCGATTTCTTCTAGACGATAAATGGGCTTCAACTAATTTGGTGGCGGAGTTAGAAACTCCGAGCTCGAGCAGACGATCCTTGGATGCGTTAGGGGGTATCAGCAGGTAGCGCGGTAGACGTTGCAGATGAGGCCATCTATCTTGTTCAACTCGACCTTGGACGCTGGTATATATGGCAGGGTATAGAGGAGGCAGCTGATAAAAAAAGAGTGCAGTAGGTGAAGGTGGTCCCATTCATCTAGACCATGGTGTCGGTGGTTACCCGCCGAAGGAGTGTAATAATTTGGTCGACATGAGATTCGACTTGTTGTATGAAGAAAGCATTGGATCGATCCTGTTGGATAAGTAAGCCGAGGATTCTGAGGCGGGAGACTTTAGGGAGTGTATAGCCTTGTACCGTTATTTCAATTTGGGGATTTGCACGAGTACGTGTGGGAGGAGGAAGGATTACCAGCTCGGATTTGGAAGGGGAGCAGGTGAGTCCGGCCAAGGCTGCCTGACAGCTGACCGCATCGGCGCCTGCGTTGAGAGTGCTTTCATTATGTCCATCATTAGCTCCTGGTTCCCAGGGTGGAATGTCACCCGCGTATATGCCAAAACGAATGTGCGGGATCTGTTTCAGGGATTGGGCAACAGGCAGGCGGGAAAGATTGAAATCATAGGGGAGAGGATGACCCCTTGGGGAGTACCTCGGCTGACCAGACGGTATGGGCCGCTAGTGTGTGGTCCCAGGCATATGGTGCCTGTGCGGTCACTCAGGAAAGCTGTGGCGTAGTTATACACCCTCAAACTGGGGGAAATGGCTGAGAGGCCGGCCATTATTGCCTTGTGAGTGACCATGTCGAAGGCTTTCTTAAGATCAAGTGCCAGCACGGCTGCATTGTCCACTTTGTTGGGAGACTCGATAATTTCATTAATTACTTTTAGTAGTAGATCTTGAGCACAGTGTAACCTCGGGGCCCCTGAGAGTGGGAGGACGATAAGTGTCTATTTATTTATTTATTTTTTTTTTACATTCTTACCCGGCCATTCCCATTTCCTCAATTTTATTGTTGTTCTAAATGAGGGGCTGTATACACCCCCACACTAACCTCTTTTAAAATCGTCATATTTACAGCACCATTTTATTAAAACATCATTCAAAATGATCAACCATTGCGTTGGCGCTCTTTGGCCATCGTTACCCTTGCGCCATAAAACAAACAGATACACATACATGATTTATTCAGTCCGCGTGAGCACACTTGAGCGTGCACCTCGTGATCACGAGCAATGCCCGGCGTCGTCCAAGCGCTGCGTGAGGAGCTCCCGCCTTTGTTGTCGGCGCGGACCTCCGTTGGCGCGCCGTTCGTTACACCTCATAACTGAAACAGCGTCGAGGCTACGTTCGAAACACAGATGGTGCCAAGAATCCTTTCGGGTACAGCATCCAAGAAAACACATGCAACTGATGAAACTCTTACACCAGACACGGAGCGCTGAGCGATCACGCTGCGATCGTTGCTCCTGCGCTCAGTGTATTCTTCCGCCGAGAACGGAGGAGCCAAGGAGCGTCAAGCCCGGTTTGGCCATAGAGTTAATACTACTGGCTCTAGAGGAAAAGCTGCCCGGCCAGCCCGTGCATTGAAACCGCGCTAAACCTAAACGCAGTCATGATTGCACCCTCACAGGGTTGCGCGCTGTCTTTTTGCCTACAAGAGTTGGCGGCAGTAGTGGGTATTCGCCTAGCAACCAACGAATTCCATCATGGCAGCTACCGTTGCAGTCGTTGCAGTGAATGCACCGTGACAACTGGGTAGTGGAAAAAGCGGGGCCTTCTCCCCACAGCGCCCTTGAAGCCGAACATGTTAACCGCCGCGCGTGGCGCTGGTGTGCTCTGCCCGAGGAGATCCCGAGGCGGCGCGCGTTGCCGCTATGCTGCTGTTGAGTGATTCACGCTCGGTTTTGATGTTTTTGAAGGCGCTGCACATGATATTTTTGTGTGTGTAATTGCAAGAGCAGCCTAGCCGGCATTACACGGATCTTAAAACGTTCTTGGTTCTTTCTTTTGTTTGTAATTCGGAGAGAGCATATGCTTCCGGCGGTCTCTTATTTCCGAAGGGCCATGGCCCATGCAGTTTGAAATGACAGTGCAATAGCGTGTTTTAAGACTGTACCCTAATAAATTTATGTGATTGATGATGATGATATTTGGATTTTAATGGCGCAAGGCCAGCTAAGGGCAAAGAGCGCCAAACAAAAGTGATTTCATGACAGCGACGTGAAAGTAAAAGTAGAGAATTTCAGTAAAAATAAACAATGTAAAACACAAGCTAATGAAGATGACTGGTGTAAAGGGCCAGGTTGTTATGATGCATGATAAGAGATGAGATGTAAAAAATTGACATCGGTGAGAAACTTAAAAACATGGTTGGTGGAAAACATTGGCTCGTCTCCCAAAAAGTACGATGGGTGAAACGGAACGTGTTGTCTGTATAGTTGTGGGAAGTGTTTGCGTCGTGTTGTGTTAAGTGCCTTGCATTGGGAGTACGTGGATTACGGATAGACTCTCTCCACTCCCGCTGCACATGGGTCTTGGAGATCCAGTGAGCAGGTGCGAGTGTGTTGCATGTGTGTGGCCAATCCGTAATCTTGCCAAGGTCACTTCGGTGTGAATTGTGCGAGTCAGTTGTGTATCGTCCCAAGTGTGGCTTTATTACATGTAGTTTGTTGTCTGTCTGTTCACTCCAGTGTGTTTGCCATATTTTACGTAGGTGTTGTCTGATTAGTGGCTTGAGGTCAGTGTAGGGTACTGTTGCTATGTCTAGAGTGTTTCTGAGTGCAGTAGCAGCCGCCATTTCATCAGCCAACTCATTGCCAGCGATCCCAGCGTGGCCTGGAACCCAGCAGACGGTCACATTCAGACCTGACGCATACGCTGACATCAAAGATTTAAAAAGAAGATTTACAACGTAATTTTTGCAAGACCTTTGTGACGACAATGTGCGCACGACGCTAAGTGAATCTGTGAAAATGATGGACTTAGCAATGTTACATTCGATGATGTGATTTAAGACAAGAAATATACCATATGCTTCCGCCGTAAAGATGCTGGAATTCACATTCATTGTTTTGCAATCATTGAAGTTGGGTCCGTGTGCAGCACAACACACCGCAGTGGATGTTTTTGATGCATCACTAAAAAATTCTTCCGCCCCATATTTCGCCTGGAGATACATGAAATGCTGCAAAATGGCAGTTGTGGGCACCGTGTTTTTCTTAAATTGCGTAAACGACAAATCACACAATACAGGACGAAGATGCCATGGGGCTATAGAATCAATGAGAGATGTTTTAAAAGTGTCTAAAAACGAGCTCGTGGATAGAAAATGGACAGTTCTAAGAGTCTTGTGACGATTCCTCGATGTCCCTAATGAATTTGCGCTCAGCAGATGTTTTGTACCTCATAAATCTGTCTCTGTAATGTGAAGTGCTTGATTTAAGCTCAAAGTGTTTAGCTAGTGTGTTTGCCTGGTCTTCTAATGTGTTACCAGTGGTGCTAACAAGGGGTAAGGTTGTTTTGTGCCCTTTGAACTTTCTTATTCGGTTCCACACCTTGCTTGTGTGAGAGTTAATGAAGAGTTAATAGAACCCACAAAAGCTCTCCAGCTGTTGGTTTTGGCTTCTGGGCGAATATGCCTTCCAACTGCCTTGGCACGCTTGAACGCAATAAGATTCTGTGCCGTTGGGTACCTTCAGAGGTTACCCAAGGCCTTGTTTTGTGCTTTGCGTGCGTTTCGACACTCCGCATTCCACCAGCGCCTTCTGAGATTTTGAGGAGTACCGGAGGTTTGAGGGATTGAACTCTTGGCAGCCTCTATAATGTGGGCGGTAACAATCCTACAACCTTCATCGATCTGTTAGTGTTTTATGAATCTGTAGGAGAGCTGTTACCTTTGCTTAAAAGCCACCCAGTCTGCACGTGTTCTTCAAACCTTTTATGGTAAACGGAACTGTCAGAGAGTGTATCTAGACACTTAAGAATGACAGGGAAGTGGTCACTTCCATAAGGGTTGGAGTCCACAGTTCACTCGAACGAAGGAAAGAGAATGGATGAACCTATTGCTAAATCGATGTGTGAGTAGGTGTTATGGGTTGTGCTGTAGTATGTTGGTCTCTTTTTATTAAATATACAGGCACCAGATGACAGTAAGAATCTTTGAATTAAACGGCCCCGGCCATCTACGCGTTCAGATCCCCACAGTTTACTGTGGGCATTAAAGTCGCCCACAAGTTGGAATGGGTCCGGTAGCTGGTTAATTAGGGATTCAAATTCTGTACTACAAAGGCGAAAGCCAGGAGGAATATATATAGAAGGTATCGTTATTAACCTGTCCACGATTATTACACGTACAGAAACCACTTCGAGGGTTGTGGTCAAAGCAACAAATTGACAGGGAATAGACTGTTGTATAACTATAGCTTCACCACCAGAGGAGTGAGAACCGTCATCCCTATCTTTCCTAAACACAGAATAGCGCTTCATAAAGTTTCTTTGTTTTGATTGTAAGTGTGTTTCCTGACGACATAACATGGTTGATTGGTTTTTATGAAAAATTTGTATATGTCATCCAAGTTTTTTATTATGCCTCTGCAGTTCCATTGTGTAATGCATTGTACTACCATAAGTGTTTAAAGAGAGAGTGCAGCGTGTATCTTTGTGTTGCAGACGGGTGGTGCTATCTATGTTACTGAGCCTGCATTAGGGATCGTTTTTTCCCGCGGCTGATGTTGCCACGCTGCTCGTTTGGCTGAAGAGCTGACCGAGCTGGCATGTGTGTTACATCCATCTCTTCATCCGATGGCAAAGGAGTAAACGCAGGATCTCTCTCCTTTTGCCGTGGACCTCGGGGAGCGCCACTCGTGTTTGCCGCGCGGGTGAATGGCGGCTGTAGCGGTGTTGTGCGCGTAGATGTGGATGGAAGACTCCCCACCTCACTGCCCACTGTGCCAGAAGGCGACAGCCCAGCAGGAGCGGTAAGCAAGCCGTCTGCACCTACGGTGTTCATTGCCACCTCAGCCGCAGTGGAATCCACAGGCTGTGGTACAACATTTTGGGCAGCAGAAGCCAGCCCAGTGGGGGGCGGGGGTGGAACCAGGTCAGCGTTGCTGCACTGGGTTGCCACCGAAACCTGACCCCGCCCCACCCCCCGGTGAGCAGCTTCAGCGTAACTTCCTGAGGGAAGCATCCAATGTCTTTTTCGAGCTTCTGGGTAAGACAGGTTGTGGGTCACTTTGAGGTTTATGATTTCTTTCTCATTTTTGAATTTTTCGCAAGAACAGGAGTACGTGGCGTGGGGTCATTCACAGTTAACACAGTGAAACTGTGCTGCATTACACTCATCTGTCTGGTGGTCGTGCTTCGAGCATTTTGCACATGTGTTTTGCCCTCGACAGTTGATACTGTGCCCGTACCTTTGACATTTGTAGCAGCGTCGCGGGTTTGGGATGTACGCCCTTATCTGACAGTGGATAAACCCGGCTTTCGCAGATTCGCGGAGCGTACTACGATCAAAAGCCAAGATGATATGTTTGGTTTTCATCTCTTTTCCGTCGCGCCTCATTGTGATACGTATAACATGAGTCGCTCCTTGCTCATGCAAGCCCTCAAGAATATCTGCCTCATTTTCATTTATGAGTTCAGTTTCCGAGAGCACACCTTGGCAGCTGTTGAGGGTTCAATGAGGTGTTACAGTGATCTGTAAGTCAGTTATGCTGGTCTGTTTTAGAAGGTTAGCAGATTGTTCCTTAGTTCTGACCTCAATAAGGATGTCACCAGATGCAAGTTTCTTTGCGTCATAGTTCTTTCCAACTATACCTTCAATGAACTTGGCGATCACGAACACAGATTTCGAAGTAATTGGGGTGGCTTTGTCAGCAGTCTGCATGACTAGGAAGCGAGGAAAGTTTAAAGATTGCTTTGGCGTGGGCCCTTTTGGGGCCCGATCATTTGGAAGAAAGGGTTTAGATAATACCATGCGCCATAGTATAAAGCAGAGGATGGGGGTACTTTCTTCTTTGACTTTACCCTGATGGTCAAAGAGGTCCCGGAGCTCCCTGCCTGGTAAACAGACACAGGGAGCCCATCCGCAGGAGCTTGACCACGACTCCGACGGCCAACGTTTGAGGTTTCTACCCTTCACCTTAAAAGTCATTGCCATGGTCGGTTACAGCGTGAGTATGGGGGCTCGGTGTCCGCGGTCTCGCCAAAACCGTCACCAAGATTACTCAAGCTGCCCCGTGCGGGGGAGAGCGGCGTAGTTGGCGCGGAATTAAAAGCAGCTACTTGGCCCCGCAGGGATGGTAGTAGCGCTCGTAAAGGATTTCGTCGCTACACGCGGAATAAGAAAGTTGGACGCTTGCGGGCGCAGCGCTTGTGGTGCATCATGTGGTGCTCGTGGTGTATCATGTCGACGAGAGTGACACAAGGTAGATCAGTAAATTCACGTATCTTTTCTTTTTAAGTGCGAAGCACTTCTTAGTCGGGTCTACTCCTGCTTCCACCGCCGTCCTCCGTCCGCAGCCTAGCAACGGAGCTAGCTAGCGTGCCTAGCAACGGCGCCGGATTTCCGACGCGTGAGGGCGCTCGCATAGCGCCTCCTCTCCCCCCTCGCCTACTCTCCTAAAGCCCCTTTACTTTACTTATCTCCAGCTCGCAACACCCTCTCTCGGCGCGCCAGCCAGGCCACTACACTACAAAAAAAAACAGCATCCGGCGCCAGGTTTCGATCCGAGGACTTTGCGGCCGCAGCGCGACGCTCTACCGACTAAGCCACGGACGCGACTTTTTTTTTTTTTGAAACAATAACTTTATTTACACATAAATATACACGTTATGCCGAGTGTTACACATGGTTCAGGAGCAGCTCTGACAGCGGATGTGTCCGTTACATGTTTGAGTGGTAAGATGACAACAAACGTAAATACAGTAGAAAAAAAACACAAAGGCAAAGAGAAACCAAACAAAAAAGAAGGACAATGAGAACAGCAACACAGACTATACAAAAACAATGGCTGAAAGAATTGTGAGTGTCCTATTAGCTGGCGCTAATCTCTCTTGTACCTCAAAAGAGGGGCTGGTCAGCGAGACGCGCTGGCTCGCTAAGCGGTCCAATCACATTTTTTTTATTATTAATGGCTTAGACGTGTCCCTGCCTGTGTCTTTCCTCATTTGTTTTGTAGCGCTTCAGCGCATGGCTGCCTCAGGCGAGCTTCCTTCGCAGTTCCAGGTCACAGTCTGATGTGCCCAATGCACTAACCGTCCATTGGACCTCCCGCAGGAAGTGTCGACATGCGGGTTGTGGGTGGAGGGCGCACTCCACTGCATCTACCCTCGCTTTCCAGAGGGAGTGGAGTCCAATGGCTAGGACACAATCACGGAAAGCGGGGTGCTCTGTGTCCACGCACAGGAACTTGAGGCCCGTCCAAGTGACGTTCCACGATGTTCTGAAGCACGATTGTATTTCGTGCCAGAAATACATCGCTGTGTTGCAGTCAAGGAGTGCGTGTTCTGCGGTTTCAGGTTTGCCACACAGGAGGAATCCGGCGCCCCAGGGAAGGAAAAAGCCCCGCTCCTGCTGACGCGCCATGACTGGCAACACTGCCGCGTGGAAACGGAAAAAAAATATTTTGTGCCGACTGGGATGGGCGATTGCCTGACTCGCTTGAGCACATCGCCTCCACCCTGAGGGACCGGAGGCTGACGGTACAGAGGTGGTGGCAATGTCTGCGCTACTAAGTCCCAGTATAACTTTCTTGGTTTCACAGTGAGCAGGTATTCCCAAGAAAAATACGTTTGCAGTGATGCCACCGCGTTCGCTATCTCCCCGTAGAACCCGGTGATGCGAGAGCCGTGATCGACAGACGCTGATGTGGCAAGCCACGGCCGCAAGTGAAAGGAGCCTAGGCATTGGATGGCCGCTTGAAGGAACGGGTCAACCTGATCGCGGAAGAAAATGAAGCGCTGGACGACGAGCTTGAGTTCTGCGTTTATCAGTCCAATGCCTCCCCCCTCCACGCTCCAGAAGAGATTCGTTCGGCGCATGGGCTCGTATTGTGACCGCCAAACAAACACCGCCCACGACCGGTGTAGCCTCTGTATCGAGCCGCCATCGATGGTGGTGATGCGCGCTGCGTACAGAATCGCGGGGTATGCTACCATGTTGCCCAAGAGGGACCTTGCGTAAATGGATATGTTACGGTTCTTCCAGGGGTGAAGCTTCCATTCGGCCGCGTCAACTTTTGCTTTCCACCGAGGCGCCACCGCCTGGCCCACTCCGATCTTTACCCCTAGATATGTCTCAACGCGGTCCGACCACCGCATGTTGAAGCACTTGCGCGGCTTTCTTTCCCAGCACCCCAACCAGGCTCCCTCGGATTTTTCAAGGTTCAGCTCAGCACCGGAGAAACCGCAGAATTGATTTGCCAGTCGGAGTAGTTCTCCGGCTTGGGCAGCTGTTGTGCAGATAAGGGCAACGTCGTCGGTGTATGCCAACACTCGGAGTTCCCGTCCGCCCATAACGAGTCCTTCGATTTTGGTGGACGCAGCAACCATGCGACACAGCGGCTCCAGGTAAAGAGAAAAAAGTAGTGGAGACATCGGACAGCCTTGGCGGACAGAGTTTTGTACCATGATGGGGGTTCCTACTTGCCCATTAACGATTATGCTCGTCGTGATTTGAGTGTAGCATATCTGGATCCACTCCATCATGGTGTCTCCTACTCCGCAGTGCCTGAGGAGTGTGAACAGGAAAGGCCGTTGTACCCTGTCGAATGCCTTCCTAAGGTCGAGCTGTAGCACAGCGAGTGGTGCTAACCCCAGCTCTCCCGCCTCACAAGCGGGCCTCATCCAGTGAAGGTTGGAATTTATTGTTCGCCCTTTGAAACCGCAAGTCTGGTGTGGACCCACCACCGTACTAAGGGCCGTTTCGAGTCGATGAGCCAGTATCCGAACCAGGATTTTGTAGTCTGACGACAAAAGGGAAATCGGACGGAAATCGGATGTGCTTGGAATTGAACCGGATTGTGGTGTATTTCGGCAGGAGGACCAGGTGGCTATTTCGCATGGAAGGAGGAAGTAGCTTTTTGTGCATTGTGTCCTCGAAAACTGAAGCGAGTATCGGACTTAAACCTTTTTGAAAAGTCATGTAAAACTCTGAGACAATCCCGTCTGGACCTGGGGACTTGTTTCTGGGTAGCTGTTTAATTACGGATTCTACCTCCGCTGCAGTTATTGGAGAGTTAATTAATTCTCTCAAATCCTCCGATACCTTTGGGAGCTCGCTAAGGACTTCCTCGGGGACGGGGTCCAATCCGATCTGCAAATTAAACAGGCTGGAGTAAAAGTCCTCAAAGGCGCTTGCCACTTCACGCGGTCCCCGCGCGAGCTGCCCTTGGTGTTGAATCTCGGTGATGTTTTTCCGGGTTGCGTTCTCTCTCTCGAGCGTGCGGAAGATTTTCGAGGGCTGTGCCTCCTGCTCAACTCTCTGCTCCCTGCTGCGGACCAAGGCACCCCAGTAGCGATGTTCCAGTTCATTGAAAAGCTCTTTTTTAGTTACGCGGATGTCCTCGCGAAATTCCCCAGGCCTCTCTTCATCCGCCTCAATGAGGTCTCGGAGCGTTGACATGAGGCGGTTTTGGGTAGCTCTACCACGCGCGGCCTCTCGTCTGCCTATGGTGGTTGCAACTTCTTTGATTTTAGTTTTGAAAGATTCCCACTCGCTAGACCCTACCGTGCGGGTTCCCAAGCATTTTATTTCTTCCCGCACGCGTTCTACGAATTCTGGGTTTTGCATGATAGATGCGTTCATTATCCAACGCGGATTTAGTTTGCCATGCTTTTGGTTTACATCATACCTAATTTCACATGTCACTAAGCCGTGGTCAGACAGTGGGACGGGTGTCACGGCGTAGTCTTGTATTCGTGAAAGTAAGTCTCCTGAGACATAAAACCGGTCCAGCCGAGCATGAGACACACCACTCCATCTGGTGTATCGTGGGGTGGCCCACTTCCGTCCCGAGGCCGCGTCGGTCAGGTCACAGTCACGAACTACTGACTTCAAAATTCGCGACGAGGCATCGGTGCTGCTGCACCCACCCGCTCTGTCACTTTTTTCCGTCACACAATTAAAGTCACCGCCAAATATCACGGTGCATGGGACATTCAAAAGAGGCCGGGTGGCGGTGAAGAGCTCACTTCGTGATGGTGGGTCGTTGGGAGCGTACATGCACATGAAACGGGTGAGTTCCCCTCCCACAAATCCGTCCACTAGGCTGAAACGGCCATCTTTGCCCAATTCGCAATCGACGATTTTGACCGAATCATTTTTCCTAACGAGAATGGCTGCGCCGCCTCCTCGGGTCTCGGTCAGGGTGTGAAAACACCAGAACTGATTGCCGAACAGGCGTACAAAATTTTTTGCATCGTCTGGGTTTCCGATTTTTGTTTCCTGAAGAAAGGCTACATCAATTTTTTCCTGATTCAGAAGTTCTAATAGCCAAAGTCTCCGTTTTGCGGAGACAAGGCTGACTACGTTAAGCGTGGCTAGTTTTAAAAAGGTTTGGGGGAGGCTCATTGTGGGAAAGGCGCTCACCTCGACTGCTTTTATCTCGGTCCCTCGGGGTTCCTTGACCCGCTTTCTCCCTGGCCGGTGTTGTTTCCAGCCCTGCCGCGTGCCTTTCGGCGCGTCACAATTGGGCTTTCAGGTTCTTTGCTGTCTTCCTGGGAGTCCACGGCGCCGGGACCCTCCGGTGAAGGGGGCGTTGGTTGGATTGTGCCCACGCACGCCAAGGGGTCCTCCGGCGGTGGCTGCTCCTCCTTTCCCTCTCGCTCCTCTCCCGTGGCCTCCTTGACCTCCTCGGGGTTGCTGCATTCCTCTGCTGCGGGGACTTCGGAGGCCGGCGGGGGAGATGTAGAGGGGGGCGGGCTGGGCCTGTCGGTTGGCGTTGCATTGGGATCTGCTGCTTTTTGATCTGCGCTGCTCATCATGGCCGCCATGTCGTCCGCGTCCATATATTCCTCCAGCTGAGGCCGTGCGGACGCTCGCTGCTTGACTCTGGCGGCGTACGAGACCGTGCAGTTTGCGTGGTCGTGGCCGAAGGAGCGACACGAACGGCACCACGGCGTCCTGCAACTCCTGCGATAGTGTCCGTTGTGGTAACATCGCAGGCACAGTGCTGGCCTACCAGCTACCTCTATCAGTATGGGGCACCCCTGCATGGTCGCCTGGTGCGGTATGTCCTCCAGCGACGTGGGGCTCGACGGGATGATGTGATACACCCTGCTCGTGCCGGTCATGTGCGCGAGCCCGGGTTTTCTCCAGCCATCACGTTTAACTCGTTGCACACGGCCGAAGCGCTCCAGCTGCCGCACGATCAGTTCGTCAGGCACCCTCGGTGGAAGCCAATGCACCTTAACGGCGACTTCACGTTGGTTCGGGTTGATGACCAGGCATCGCCTTCCCTTCACCACAATCTCGGTCCTTGCTGCCAAGTCTTCCATCTCGTTCTCTGCTCTGAAGGTGACCATTCATACGTGGTTGTACTGGAAGGGGCCGAGACACTCGATCGCCCTCAAGTCCGTGATGTTCTCGAGGGCAGATGCGAAGTCTTCGACCCCGTAGGGCCGCGCCGACGGATCTCCGTGTAAGAACAACGCGTTCTCGCTGAGCTTTCCGGTGGGGAGCGTGGGCACAAGGGTGCGGTAGGCGGACGGGCCGGCGGACGGTGACGGCGGGTCACGGGAAAACCGGTCCGGCGCGGCTGCGCCGGTCGCCTGTGGGGAGCTCTCACTGGACATGACCTTCCCCGACGAGGGCTGGGGAGAGACTACCTAAGCCACGGACGCGACGCTGATATAAGTGTTAGTAACGCGCCTTATATCTTTAACGCATTCAAACTACGTCGTCAGCGGCGTGCGTTGGCGACTCAGCGGCGTTATAGCGGCTTGATAACTGCGTGGTGTACACGTGATACTACAAACCCGATGGAAGAGATGGAAGAGAAGGCGGCGAGGCGGTGGGCTGCGGGGGCCGAGCGCAAGAGCCGCAAGCGGGCCGACAACCGTGCATTCGCACTTTCACATTCTCCCCCTCGGGGAAATGCGGGGGAATTTTTTTTCCTGTAATATCGAGTAATTCACCCTTCACCACAAGCGACACAAACATAGAGACACCAGCGACACAGAGAAATGTTCACCAGCGACACAAACCAATCGGCGCTCGAGATGCTTTCGCTGTCGGGAGGCAGAAGAGAACGAGAAAGGACGTCGGAGTCGGAGTGCTTACGGCCTGAGTGATGGACGATGCGAATATCATAATATTGGAGGTGTAAAGCCCAGCGCTGTAGGCGACCCGACGAATCTTTGAGGGAAGACAACCAGCAAAGCGCATGATGGTCCATAACTACGTCGACAGGTCGACCGTAGAGTTACGGGCGAAACTTGTCAAGCGCCCAAACCATGGCTAAGCATTCGTTCTCTATGACTGTATGTTTGTTCTCAGATTTTGGGAATGTGCGGCTGGCATAAGCAACGACATATTCGCAAAGGTCGGCGTTGCGTTTAGCTAGAACGGCTCCTAAACCAACACCGCTAGCGTCAATATGAAGTTCTGCTGGTGCTTCAGAGTGGAAACGACGTAGGATAGGTCGGGATGTCAGTAGATATAATTTTGAAAAGTTGCGGACGAAGCAACGAAAATAAGAACAAAGTACAATGAAGTTCCGAAGAAGCTTTACTGTTGCAGGATTTGGAAATTCTGACACAGCGCGCAACTTGGCCGGGTAGGGAAGGCCGCCATCTTTTGAGACAACGTGCCCGAGGAGGATCAGTTTCCGGGCAGCAAAATGGCATTTCTTGAGGTTTAACAGCAGTCTCGCGGAAGTTAGTCATGTCAAAATCCGTTAAGGGCTCGCCATATGAGTAGAAAAATTGGTGGAAAACTGCGATGTCGCCAAGGTAGGCACGTCTTCCACTTCAAACCCAGAAGAATATCATCCATCATTCGTTCGAATGTTGTGGGAGCATTGCAAAGTCCGAACGGTATGACGTTAAATTCGTACAGGCCATCTGGAGCAACGAAAGCCGTTTATTCCCGGTCGGCCTCGGCCATGGAGACTTGCCAATAGCCCGATTGTAGGTCGAGGGACGAGAAAAATTTTGCTCCTTGCTTGCAGGGCAGGGCATCGTCTATACGTGGCAAAGGGTACACGTCTTTGTGAGGTATCTTGTTTAACCACCGGTGGTAGACGCAAAGTCGAATAGATACGTCTTCCTAACTAAAAAGCGCCATTGCTGGCGCCCATGGACTGTTAGAAGGACGGATAACACTGCGTTTGAGCATGTCTTATACTTTATCGTCAGTTATACGGCGTAAAGAGGGCGAGACACGATACTGCCGTTGCCGTAAAGGGGGCATGACCGCCGGTGCAGTGCTGTGATTGACGGTTGACGTTTGCCCCAAACAGTTCTGTGCTGCGTCAAAAGAAGATGGAAACCGAAGATACAGCGGAAGGAGTTGATTCCATTCAGATGGAGAAAAACGGCGTCAGCGGCTTCGTCGAAGAGATGAGATGATGGCAACCATGTCGCGACACTAGGAGGGCACAGACCGTTGACCTCCACGTCGGTTAGATAGGCTAACGCGTCAATCCCGGCACCACAGCCCTGTTGAAAATTCCATCAACCAACCATCAAGATTCATTGCTGGCAAGGTTGATTACGTTTGATGGTCGCCTAGGAAAGCTTGATGTAGGTAAGAAACTGAAATGAAAGCTGCGGGAAGGGGACGCTTGAAGGTGCTGGCAGGCTTGCGGCGCAATGGCGGCAGATGTTGGCGTGACGGCAAGCTTGACTGTTGAATTGATTGTAATAACAGAAACATAGCGGTGGCATTGATCCTTTCGAGAAAATTACAAAAGCTACATTTTTGAAAAGGTGTTGCCGAAAACTTGGCAGGCACGCTGCGCAGTGACGGCAGATGTTAGCCTGACGGCAAGCTTGACTGCTGTATTGATGATGGAAAGGGATTTTCCGAACGAATGCTGGCAGCAAGCCAAAATTCATTCGATAGCGAAGGGCTGATGGAATAACAGAAACATAGAAAACATTGGGCATTTTGAGAAAAAAACAATAGCTGCCTTTTTGATAAGGTGCTGCTGCAAACTTGGCATATTAGAGAAAAGCTACTTTGATTAGCGCTTCTTGTTTTTAAGCCAGAACTTGGAGGGCTGGTATCGAATTGTATGCCCCTTATTCGCCGTTTCTGGTGTGAGGGGGGCAGTGCCGACCCTTACGTTGAAAACATGGGCAGCTTTTTTCGCTGCGACAGGGTCTAACCATGTTTTGTGGGAATCGTTGAAGGTAGGAGACGTCGTTTAGACAAAACACTTATTTATTTAACAGTTGTAAGGAGCTACAATAACCGTGCCTCTTGTTAGGCGCCCGTTCCCGCCATCTCCCTGTTTTTCTCGTCCTCTCTCGTCTCTCCTCTTCTCTTGGCTTGGATTTTTTCGGTGGCGTGTCGCTATCTAGCCGAACCAAGCTCTTCGTTTTGAGTTTCGGTTTCGTTTTTCCACACAACCCTCCCCCCCCCCCAAAAAAAAAATGACAGAAGTCATTTTCTTTTACTGCTACATAATTTCCAATGGGTACACTAGCTGTATCGGTCGCTTGAGCGTTGACCCTCCGGGCATTCTAAGGAGGCACGATCGGATCTTTCCATCTCGATAAAATTGACAGTTGGGCTAGTTGGTTTTGATTCATCGTAAGTAGCGCTAGAGACGGGACACAGAAGAGCGCCGTCGTGTGTGTCTCCTCTTCTGTGTCCCGTCTCTAGCGCTACTTACGATGAATCTTTCCATCTGGTCCTGGGAACACCTTTTGCATTCTTGCAAGGCTCCTTGCTGCCGGGTAGTTGCGATTCTCGAAGGAGAACCAAGTCCCAAACCTCAAGGATTTTCCCTTGGCGTCGTTTTCCGTTGTGGAGATTTCGCAACTCTGCCAAGTATTTCTTGGTCCATATACGCCAGAAGGCTTTGATGGCCAGCTGTCGGCGGGTCCAAAGCTTGTGCAGGCTGTCGTCAATATTTCATCCCTAATCCACACACTTGGTAGCGTTGTCAGTCGTTTGCCCGTCAAGAACAGGGAAGGACATATTGGTTCCGGTTCCCCCGCATCGTCATAGAGGTTAGTTAATGGTCTGGAGTTCAGTACTGCCTCTACTTCTGAAAGCACGGTATCAAGCTTATCGAATGACAGATATCTTGAGCCAATTACTTTCTTCAGTGCAAGCTTGGTGGATCCAACGAGGCATTCGTAGAACCCACCCCGCCATGGAGCACGCTCAACCATGAACTTCCATTCAATGCGTGCGTTTGAGATGAAGTCAAGTGTTGCAGGATGGCGCAATGACTTCCAGAGCTGCGAACGTTCTTTGTTTGCTCTTTTAAAAGACATGGCGTTGTCGCTCTATATGACTCGAGGGATTCCTCTCTTGGATATGAATCTTCTGAGTGCCATCAAGAACGATGCAGTGGACAGGTCTCTTACGAGCTCTAGATAAACAGCTTTGGTTACGGCACAAGTGAACAATGTAACGTACGACTTGTGCATTGCGCCCTCTCCTTTGGCGAGAAGCGGTCGCGCAAAGTCGACACCCGTGACTGCAAACGGTTGTGCCTCGGTGACTCGGTCTCGCGAAAGCGGTGCGATTACCTCGGCGGCTGGACGAGCATTGTACCTCTGACAGGTCATGCACCCTTTAATTATTCTTTTCACTAGCTGGCGTGCACGCACCACGTAGAATTTTTCTCTCAGCTGTACGAGTGTGTCCCGCACTCCTCCGTGCAACACTTGAAGGTGACATCGGCGAGTGATCAGCTCTGCTAACCGGTGGCCGCTTGTTAACGCGATGGGATGCTGTTCGTTGTACGGCTTCTAACTTTGCTGGAGTCTTCCCGTGATTCAGAGGACCCCGTAATTGTCCATGAGCACGGGAATATCTCGGAGTGGTGAGTCTGCAGGAAGACGTTCACCCATTTGTGTGCATTCGATCTCTCGCAGCAGATCTTCACGCTGTGCTAGCCTTGTCCAGTGTTTCTTGGCTTCGTCCAGTTCGCCTGTCGTTGAGCCAGATTCATTGCTGGTATGGCGCAACTTATGAACGTATCTCAGAATCCATGCTGTTACACGGAGAAGTCTCGCTGCTTCACTGTATCGTGTTATGTCCAGCAGTGTCTGTGACGTGGAGCTTGTAACCTGAAGAACTGCCGGAACCCTTTTTTCATCTGTTGCCGCCGAGGTGTTGCTGGGTGGCGAGGGATTCGGCCAGAAGTTCTCGGGCAACCCCATCCACGCAGGTCCTTTCTACCAGAGGGAACGTTCCACAAGCTGCTGCCCGCTGAAACCTCGGGTCATGCAGTCTGCCGGATTTCCGGATCCAGGACAGTGTTTCCAAAACGCAGGGTTCGTGATGCGTTGTATCTCGGTGACCCGATTCTGCACGAACTGCTTCCATTGGGACGGTTCGCCTGTCACCCAGTGCAGGGCCACAGTCGAGTATGTCCAGGAGTATGTCTCCTGCGGTCGTTCCTTCAAGTTTTTCGTTATGTATCGGCCCAATCAGCTGCCAGCAAACAAGCCATCACCTCCAACCTCGGCAGTGTCAGCTGCCTGATCGGTGCGATCTTCGACTTGCCCATGAGGATACTAGACGTAGTATTGGCTTCCGCATCTCTAACACAAATGTATGCCACTGCCCCGTAGGCCACAGGGCTAGCATCAGCGAACACATGCAGCAATGTTTTGTGCGGAAGTCCAGTCGTGGCAGCACGGTAGCAACGTTGCACATGCACTCTTTGCAGTTCGTTCAGTTCACAACACCACTGCACCCACTTAGTCTCTAAGTCCTGCGGTAACACTTCGTCCCACTCTACGTTTCGTTGCCAGAGTTCTTGGAATAGAGCTTTGGCTCTAACGGTGAATGGTGTCAGCCATCCAAGTGGATCATACAGTCGAGCTGTAGTTTTCAGCACAGTTCTTTTCGTGCTTGTTCCAGGATCGGGCGGTGCGCTCGTTGTCGGTGTGAATGTGACCTCGTCGCTGATGGGGTTCCATGTTAATCCCAGCACCTTGAGAACACATGAGAGGTAACCTAGATGCCTGGATTCTTGACTGTCGCTGATGTGTTCACTCACTTCTTTGCTGCTCGTTGCCCATTTGTGCAGTTTCATGGAGGCAGCATTGAAGATAGCATTAGCTTCCGTGTAAATCTTCAAGGCTTCTTCCCCATTTTGTGCTCCAGTTAGGAGGTCGTCCACGTACAAGCAGTCCGCTAGAATTCTTGCAGAGACGGGATACTCTCCCTCCATGCTTCGTAGGTGGTTCTTTAGCGTTGCTGTAAGTAGGAAGGGACTTGCTGTTCCGAACGGGACCCTCGTCATTCGCCACGCCTGCAGTTTCGGTTTCAATCCAGTCGTTTCTGGTGTGGTCTCGACCCAAAGGAATCTCAAAGCGTCTCGGTCGTCTTCTCGTATTCCGATTTACAGAAACACCTTCTCGATGTCTGCCACTAACGCAATTCTGTGCCTTCGAAAATTAAACAGTAGTCCAACGAGGTCAGTTGTCAGGTTTTGGCCCCTTTCAGGGTTTTGGTTGAGCGACATTGCGTGGTTTCCATGCTATGATGCGCCGAATACCACTCGGACTCTCGTTGTGTCACTTGCCTCCCGTATCACTGGTTGGTGTGGCATGTAGTATATCGGTCCGTTGCTCACATCCTCGTCAACCACAGCCTCGGCCACGCCCTCCGTACAGGACTCTCGGATGACGTCATCGTAAGTTTGCAGCAGGTCAGGGTATTGCTTGAGGCGTTTCGTTAGCTGCACCAAGCGTTTTTCAGCGACTTCCCTGTTGTCTTTGAGTTCGATGTTTTCCTTCCAGGGAAGGGCAACTTCATATCTACTCCGAGCTTGCTTGATATTTTCAACGAATCAAGTAGTTGTTGTTCTGGACAACCGGCCACATCGTCCGTTACTCCTATCGACTCCAACGTCCAAAAGCGTTCTAAATAGTTCGAGGCATCAGAGTCGCCAAGTGACACCTCCAGTGCAATTGTTTGCATGCACTGTGCTTCGCTGACTCTCATTCCAACTGGCCCCTGTATGCACCATCCGAAAGCTGTTTCAACTGCTCGGAGTTTTCCATCCAAAGCCTGCGATCTTCCGGTCACAAGATCCCAGTAACGTTCTGAGCCAATAAGGAGGTCAATAGCCCCTTGATCTTGGTCACCTGTACGGTCAGCCACAGCCTCTGATCCCATGAGATCTCGCAGGTGGGCTTCTGGAATTGGAACCTTTTGGTCGCAGATCACTTCGGTTTCCAAAACTTCAAGCTGGTGAACTTTCTTGTTCTGTGCCGTGACGGAAACTAGCACTCTCTTAAAGTCTCTTTTGGACTAACTTCCGCCGAACACACCGACCTTTAGTGCTTCGTATCCTACAACCTTGCACCCGAGTTTTTTGGATGCTCTCTTTGTGATGAACGAGCGTCATCTTCCACCATCGAAGAGAGCTCGAAGTGAGGTGGCATTGACCTCTCCTGCACAATATACAGTTGCAGTCTGTAGCAAGACGACCGGTCTGGCGGCTTCGTTCGTTGTGAACTCCGAATTCACTGTAGCGGTGGTCACGCTGCTGGTGCTCAATGGTGCCTTTGGTGCGGTGAATTCTTGGTCGCACATCGTTGTGGCATGTCGTTTCGAGCACTTTGCAAATTTGACGTTACTCCTGCACAGATTTGAGCGGTGGTTGGGTCTTGTGCAGCGGAAGCATCGTCTTCCCGCCATGAGCCTTTTCTTCTTTTCTTCCAGCGTGATTTCAGCGCAACAAGCCGCAGTCTTGTGGCTCTTTTCTGTGCAGAAGAAACAGGCATCAGTCTTCGTTGTTTGGTGCAGTGTCGCCACCGATGACTTCGGATTGCCTCCTTTGTGCGTTTTGTAAACAGTCTTGTGGTCGTTTTTAGTTCCGGGAAGGTGCTGTTTTGCGTCCACGTTTGGCTGCACTTCTAAACCTTCGCGGCTTTTCACTTCGATGCGCAGAAAGGCAACCAGTCGGGAAAGGGACGGCACCGTCGCTCATGTTGTCGCACTTTTCTCTGAAGATTTTTCGTGTGCCTCTTCTGTAACCATTGTTTCTTCCTGCAGTAGAGTCTGCTGCACCGAACTTTCCGTCGCTTGTTCTTTTGCGGTTGTTCTGTTGAAGTCGAGTAGCATTTCCTTCGGTAGGGAACGTTGGACCACGGGGAAGAGAAGCACCTCGAATGTGTTTTGGTTTTGGCCAAGCGCTTCCAAGCCTCGGATGTGAAACAGGAGGGTATCGTATAGCCGACGGAGGCCCCTCACGTCGTCCGCGCTCCTCACCGGCGGGATGCTCAAGAGCTTCCGCATATGCGCCTGTATAAGCCCCTCTTCGTCGCCGAAACAATATTTGAGCAGCTCCAAGGCGTCCTCGTAACATCGCGCTGTCGGAGGAAGGCCCTTGATGACACTCGCCGCGTCTCCTGTCACTGCTGCCTTGAGGTAGCCAAACTTATCCAACACCGTGAGTTCGCTGTTGGCGTTGATAACTTGGTCAAACTGCTCCCAGAACTCCTGCCAGCTAACGCTCTTTCCGTAGAACTTGAGCAGCTCGAGCTTCGGTAGTTTCCCTTTACAGGGCGGTGCCCCTGCTTTCTCGTTCTGTTGGGCTGGCGTGGTTTCTGCCCTGGGTGGACGATTCTCGTGATCATCGTTTATCTATTGCTTGAGCCTAGCAATGTAAGTTACAATCTTGTCGCCGTACTCTAATGTTCGGGCGAACGTTTTCTCGGCCTCTTCGTCGGGTTTGCGTGGTTCAATGGCGGCGTCTGCCTCGTTGAGCTGAGCCTTAAGGGCGGAAATCCGCGCTAATAAAACTTTCAAGTGTTCTTGCTTTTTCTCCTGGCTCTCGATATATGCTTCAGTTTCGGCAAGAAGTTTCGTCACCTGTGAACGCACGGCTGCGCGCTTTTGCTTCAGTCGTTCCATGGCTCCTGTGGGCGTCACCGTTGAATCCGCGGAGCTGGGCTGGTAGCTTTCTTCCCAGGCGGTTCTTTGTTCTTACGTTAGGTGACGAGATGCAGTGTCCTGGTCTCCCACCATCCCGGGTTTCGGCACCAACTTCTTCTTTTATCGGATTCGTTGAAGGTAGGAGACGTCGTTTAGACACAAACACTTATTTATTTAACAGTTGTAAGGAGCTACAATAACCGTGCCTCTTGTTAGGCTTCCGTTCCCGCAATCTCACTTTTTTTCTAGTCCTCTCTCGTCTTCTCCTCTTCTCTTGGCTTGGATTCTTTCAGTGGCGTGTTGCTATCTAGCTGAACCAAGCTCTTCGTTTTGAATTTCGGTTTCGTTTTTCCACACCATGTTCATTTTCTCGGTGCTTTCATATAACGCGGGCTGAGCCCGCGGACAGAACCGTCCGTGGCATGGCTTAAATTGTACGCGGCAGAGTACGAGTCTAGCGCTTCGCCGATCCTCCTTAGTTGTAATCAGCTGCCTTGAAACAGATCCAACCACAGTATTATTACACAACATAATTTTCATTCCGGGCGTGCATGCCATTTCACTCATAGCTACGTTGGCTTAGCCGGGGAGAACGGGGAGGTGCGATATCTCTTTTAGGTTGAGATAGCTGGCTACACGGCTCAAAGTGAGTCTCGCTTTGGAGACCGGTGCATGCCAAAGAAGTGGTATCACTGCCGGAATGGGGTATATACGAGAAGCAGCAAACATAACTGACAATATTTGTGTATTCATTGACGAGTACAGACGAGCGGAGACGCCGACCCGGTTATCCCGTCGAGCGGCCCGCCCGTCGGCTACCGATTCCTCCTGCCCGTGCTTTCCTCGAGCGAAGGAACGAAGGCGTGCGTCGTCCTTCACTGCGATCTCGAAGGATGGCCCTATCGAATCGAAGACTTCCGCTCACCGCTAGAGGAGCTTGGCGTCATCAAGGCGGTGAGTGGAATCGGACCATTCCAGATGAGCCATGTTTGGCTGGTGAAGTCAAGGACGCAGCAGGCGGAGGAGAAGCTCGTAAGGAGCGGCAGTTTACGAGTAAAGGGATGGTATTGTGCCGTTATCGACCCGGCGAGACAGGACGTCACGGTCAAATTGCACTGGGTGCCGTTTGACGACCCCAACGAACCGTTGGTGAAAATATTGAGCGAGTTCGGCGAGGTTAGGGAAATCAGGAGAGAATAGTGGAGAGTTCCCGGATTTTAGCTGCCGGGCTCAACAACACGCACGGTCCGTATGACCCTGCGTGAGGGTGTCGTCCCCGACTCCCTTCAGGAACTCATACAGTACGGGGACGGGGTTGTGTTGTGCGTGGTTCCGGGAGGCGCCCGTACATGCCTGCGCTGCGGGATGCGGGGAAACATTTGTCGTGACTGTGCGACGCCGCAGTGCGCGAAGTGCCGTGGTTTCGGGCACGTACGGCAATACTGTGTACGGACGTACGCGAACGTGAGGGGAAACCGTCACGTAAACGAGGTCGCCCAGGGTCTTATGGACAAGGAGGAGGCTGAGCGAGCGGCAACCGCGGCGCCGGTGTCGACCATCAACACAAGCAGCAGCGGAGGCGGCGACGGGGTGCTGGCCTCCCCGGCCACGAACAACGAGCGGGCTCCCAAGATGGACGCCCCAGCCGAGGCAGCTCAGCAAGCCGACGGGGAAGACGGGAAGAAAGAGCAGGAGGGAACAACCCAAGTAAAAGAGGGGCACAAGGAGAGCGAGGAGGACGCCATGCAGGCCAAAAAGTATCTATAAACGTTGATGCAGGCAGCGTCCGAGGACGGTAAGGAGAAGGAGAGCAGCAAGGAGGTGGCCATGGACGCCACACAGGGTTCTTGGAAACCGCCCCACGACGCGTGGTACGACGCCGCTGCGGCCCAGCGGCTGCGGCGGTTGGAAGGTGACTGGAAGGTGGTTACGGGGAGAAAAAAGAAAGCCGTTAGGGTCTCCCAGCGATCAACTTCCCTGCCGCGCGAACGGAAAACGGGTGATGGAGACGGCGGGCAACCGCCGACCGTGAATGAGTGAGGGGGCACCGGAGTACCATGCTCCTTACCCAATGGTGCTGTTCCTTTTTGACGCCACTACGTTCAGATCAAAATTACGCGTAGCCACCCTCAACGTAAGAGGTTTAGCCAACAGGCGTCGACAATACCAAGTGCGACGCCTCTTGCTCGAAAGAGATCTTGATTTGGTGGCTCTGCAGGAAAAAAATTGAAAGTGAATGGGCGACAGATAGCATGGTGCAATTTTTTTGTGATAGGTTTAAAGTGTGCATGAGTCACGCGGTAGGGAATTCTGCAGGCTGTTGTTTATTGTCGCGTAAGTTTGTTAACATGATAGTTCAATATGTGGTGTCTTGTGTATTGGGGCGCTTTGTCGTGTGTGATTTTTTGTTGGGAGACAGAGTTCAGAGCGATTTGTGTGTATGCCCCAACAAAGTCAAAGTGCCGCAGGGACTTCTTTGCTGAAGTGACAAAGTTTTTTTAATGTAAAAGAAGCATTATAGTAATGGGCGACTTTAATTGTGTATATCGTACCTGTGACAGGGCCAATCCGAACGCGCCAGCAGATGTTAGCGCGGAGTTCCTAGAGGCGCGGATAGCTGAGCAGAGCCTACACGATGCTAACAGTATTCTGAGTGGTTCAGGGACCCTGGCTTTCACACACTTTCAGGGGTACAGCCATGTGCGTCTGGACCAGTGTTGCGGAATGGGCATCCCCATTCCATTCCAATTCCATTCCGGGCAATGACAATTCGCCTAAATACCATTCCTTTCAATTCCTCGGAATGCCAAAAGATCGCCCATTCCCACTCCGGGAATGGCCGGCCAGTTCAATTCCGTTCCTCTAATTCCTTCCCGTTTTATCGGGTGATTATCAGGTTACCAATGAACACACCATTAAGATGATGTTAGTACACGCGTTAAGAACTGCTAAGACACGCAAAACACGTCCCCAAGGTCAAGGGATAGGGGCTTTGTGGCTGATCTCGTGCTGTGCGATCACGTTACTATACTCGGTTACTACTCAAGAACGGCACCACCTCATGTAGTGTATCACTCCGCCAAAGCGCCGGACCCGTGACATCAGCGCGCACGCGTTTTGAAAGGGGTTTGCTATGAATGCGTGATATCGTCTGCCTTGCCTCACGCAGTTTGTTTGTCGTCACTGGAGTCGTTTATAAGCATATTAAGTCCAAAAAATCACGGGAACGGCTCACGCCATGTTCAAAATATTCCCAGTAACGCCCTACTTGCGCCGCGCGGAGAAACATCCGGCTACGGTGATAAGGCACAGCGGCAACTTCCGGTGCCGTCCTTAAGTTGTCACCGAGTATAATTCCCACAGGGGCAGTTCTCCCGGTAGTTATTATAGTATTTCCATGGTCAGCATGTCTTTACGAGTTGTGATGTTTTAATATTGTTTAAGCGTGAATGTGTTAATGCTAAAGTGACGACAAGTTCTTTTTGTAATGACAAAAGTATGGTTGAAGAAGACATTATATTCCTTACGCGCGTATTACACGCGTAGTAGTTTACACGCGTATGGAGCGCGTGAGTATGGTTAGAGCTATAATTTTGTTAACGGGGAGCAGAATCTCTGCATCTGGTGGTATCAGTCGGAAGAGTTACCGCTCCAGCACCTTGTGCTGCCTTTGCACCAAATATGGATTACGGGCCGCACAGGTCGTCAGCACTCACGCATTTCAAGCGCACCTTGAAAGCACGGATAGGTTGAGAACTTTCTGTGTTCGCGTGTGCGCAGGTATGCAATGTCGCCCTTGCCGAAAAGTTTAGTTACGTGCGTCAGGTATCATCCACTGTGCACGATCGAAATTTCAGGCTGTGCTTAGAGTATGCGCGACCTTTGGGTGTCTCGATGGGAACCAATGCGCCGAGATAATTTTTTTCTCTCGTTAGTGTATACTGGGATAGTGCACTCGTTCGTATACTAATTTGCGTCTTGTTTTTTTTTTCTTTTACAAATTGGGAGGTTGTTCACACCGTTACACCATGCAACCTTTGGCTCTAGCTAAATAAAGAAGGACTTAGAGAATGCTTTGCGGCCTTGGACTCACCAAAAACTGAGTCCAAGGCCTGTATAACGAATTGTATAACTGAGGCTTGTATAACTAACTTGAGGAGTTGCATGCAGTGGACTAGCAATGTAGGTTCCTCTTAGTGTCCTCTGGTCTGGGCGATCAACCGAAAAAAAATACAAAGAAAAATGATGACGATAATAATGGAAGGACCCGTCGGCAGTCGGCCAGTCTAGTGTTGTGGAAATCCCTACGCCAGAAAAAGTGCTTAGGTGCCCTCGCTGATTGATTGTAGGGTTTAACGCGCCGACGCAACGCAGGGGATGAGGCGAGCTGTAGTGGAGCGCTCCGGATTAATTTTGACCACCTGGAGATCTTTAACGTGCGCCGAAATATCGTACATTGAGGCGTTTTTGCTTTTCGCCTCCCTCAGAAAAGCGGCCGCCGGGGCCGGGAATCGAAGTCGTGACTTCGTGCTAAGCAGCGCAATTAGGTGTCCTCGTGAATTTTATATGCTGCAATAAATATCTCAAGCTGCAGTGAAAGGTTGAAAAAAAGCTTTATTTTGGTTTCATTGATCAAATTACGTAACAAAATTGTATGAGCTAAATGGGTGCTTCACCGTTCAGTTCTGAAAAAACGAAGTGCAAATGACTGCTGTTTCAACGATTACTTCTAAAAACAAAAAAAAAGTAAAATAAAACAGTTGCCTTCTGCCTATACGTTGCGCTTGACAAACATGAGCTGCTCGAAAGTCGTGTTTGAGAGCCGGTTTCGTTACGCTGTCATTATCAGGGATGCCGTGGAAAACACGTGCTCCACGTCAGCTGACGTCGCATTTACACTGAAAACTGCCCTTGCGAGTCGGGAAAGCAAGGGGAAGCGGCTAGCGTTCGCTTTCCAATAGGTCGGAAACGTTTCGGAACAAAGCTTGCAGCGTGCAGCTTGTTTTTTTTTTCTTCGCGGGTAATATAAAAAAAAAACTGTTTCCAGTGAGCCGCTGAGTGCAGGAGCCAGTGTGTGGCAGTGCGCTATGAAAGCGGATTATATCTCCCATAAAAAGCTAAGAGGAAGGGGGGGGAGGTAGCCCAGAAAGTGAAGGGGGAAGCAGCGCCCAGCTTTTACAGTGTGAGTGTGCTCCTAAATGAAGCATTGGGCTTCTATAGTCGCCCACAGGCTCCAGTAGTGCCAACAAGAACCCCCCCCCCCCCCCCCCCCCCGCCCCCTACCGTAATTTCAGGCGCTAGGTGTGCGGTTACTTAAGTCTGACATCCAGCATGGGGAAGCAGAAGTCGGCATCAAAGCTCTACTTGCTGTCCCGAGAATTATTTATTATATTTTTGTTAGTTGCAGTAGCGACTGCTCAGGTGACGGAGAGCTTCTTCTAGCTGGTGAGAGGTTCGTTTGCGCCACGAGTTGTTCGCTGATTTTGCAGAGGCTCCCTAGAACAGAGTGAACGCGGCCTTTATTCGACCGCTAACTGCCGTGTCGGAGCTACCAGGCGCAGCCGTGGCCGCAGTTCCTATTTCATGGGCTCTCGTGTTTCGGGTGCGCAGCAGGAGGATAGAGCGTTCGTTCCAGGCGGTAATGCTCGGCGCTATATCCAGCTGCACACAAAAGCCTCACTAAAGAACAAGAGCGCCACCTCCGAGGCATCCAAACAAACACTTTTCCCCACCCCACTAGAGCTCACATTCTGGCCCCCACCCTGTACTTCTCGCAATGCCGCCTCTGTGAGGCACCGGGCACCCTCTACCATATCATGTGGGGCTGTGATAAGAACCCCCACCTACCCCCCCACCCCTGCCCTTCCCCTCCTCTGAGCACTGGGAGAGAGTACTGTCCAGCTCGGACCCTGACGACCAGCTTTGGCTGGTGCAGAGAGCCCAAGAAGGCGGACGGACTCAAGGGGTCCTGGAATGAGGACTCTTCCCCAGGGCTGACTGTTTTTGAAACTCATTTATTCCTCCTCCACCTCCTGTTTCGGGTGGATCCCCGAACCAAACTTTTAGGCCTTCGTGGACGCTACTTCGGGCGAAGGCGTCCAAGTGTCTAGACAGTATTGCAAAAGGACCTTGGGGAGGAGTGGGGAGTGCGAGGTGAGATGGCGCCTAAGCTGATATGCGGAAGTTTGCAGTGAACAGAAGCACCGCGCCAGCGTCTCGCTGACGGCAAGGTTGGATGCGAGTCGCCGAAGGTTCCAGAAGCAAAAAAACAAAAGAGAAAGGGAGGGGGGGGGGGGACAGCTCGCAGCCGGGGCGAATGCGCCGCCAAGGTAAAAAATTACAAGGCCCAGTTGGTGGGAGAGAAGGGGTGTCACAAACTCGAGCGTACGACGTCTAAAAGTATCGTATAAATTTTTCATTTTATTGTACAGCGCCTAACTCTTCTTCAGTCGTCCGATTCATCCAGTTCGTTTCTATTCGCGCCGAGACGAGGCTGGAACTTTCGCGAGCGAAGACGTGGTAACCCGACGAGTCGCCGGCTCGCGGGCAAGAAAATACCAAAATAAAAAACTCCGCCGCTCAACTTACACCGAAGCTTCGAGCACTCTCGAGGAGGTGCGCGTGGCCTTGCCAGTGCTAAAGAGCGTCGATGATTCTAGAAGGGAGAAGAGTGAAGTTATTTGCTGACGGCGGCGGGCGCGTTGTGTGTTGTGCTCTCCCTCTCCGCGCCGGCACGGTTATAAAAAGAGAAGCCGCGCCCAAGCAAACCAGCTACGTTTGGCAGTCGTGATGTGACAACGGCACCTGTCAGTTGTGCATCACACCATTGGCGGCCCGCGCCCTGGAGGACTCCAACGTACTCCCGGGCCTCGAATCACCGTGATCGTCTCGGACGGCCTGGCCTACAGCGAAGCCACGCTCTTCCCAGGTAGCCGACTCGCCTCCGACAGCGGTGCATCGTCCGGCCCGGTCGGTGAATATGATGGGACTATGTCTCTCATAAGCATCGAACTGTTCATTTTCTTTTAGTTAACTGCTCCGATTCGTAATCTTCATTTGTTAACGCTCCTGTTTGTATCATTTTTGTCTAATTGGACTGTTTCTTGTACTTCAATTCCACCTAAGTTGTCTGCCATTATCGATCCGTTACCTCGTGCTTGTGTTTGTGACTTGCCTGTCTAAATATAAGTCTTTGTGCTGTTTTTTCGTTCAAGGCTCTTGCTCATTCTTGCCGCTCTGGTCGGCGAAAGCCGCACATCAGACGGCCACCCCCTTTGTCACCTGTGCCCTGTGGATTCGGTGGGGTTTGTGGGCTCTCTGGAGTCGACTCCCCATATCTTCTGACAGTGCACCCTAATTTAAAGGAAACGGGTGACAATTTCTGGCGTCCCCGACAGGACGTCTGATGTGAGCGGTAGGGAGGAGAAAGAGCCTGGAACTTTTTTCGGCATAGGTTGCTACTGCCTTTATAAGTTGGTGCCCTTGCTAAACTTTCTCTGTGTAGATATACCTAGCTAGAGGCTAGAGTATTGTGTCTAGATTGCGATACATTTGCAATCATGGATTTAGAGAAAATTGTAGCATTGGGCTGCAAGCTGGGCCTCTCAGGGGCCGAACGGCAGAAGTGGGTAGCTCTGAAGGAAAAAGAAGAAAACGAGAAAGTTAAGAGAGCAATACAGGCAGCACGAACAGAAGCTGAGAGGAAAAGAGAGAAAGAATTTCGGAGACAACTTCGGTTGGAGCGAGAGGAGAAAGCAAGCAAAGAGGAGCTAACAGGAGCAAATGTTGATGCTCAACGTTTGAAGCTTGACTGCTCATCAGCAGATCGGAGCATGAGAGGAGAGAATAGGCGCCTGTGCCTCAGTACCAACCTAGAAAAGGTTAAGGTAAATTTCGGAAACGTGGTAGCGGACCGAAGTAGGACCAGCCAAAAACCCCCGCTGAAATGTTACTCTTGTAACAAGTTTGGGCACATTGCCAAGTACTGCTGGAGCAGCTTTAAGAGAAATAGTGCTTCCAGATGTTTTAAGTGCGGGTGGGCTGGACATAAGGCGGCGACATGCAGGAGCAGCAACGATGAAAGGCGCCAGGATTTGCGCAAATGCGCACCTCTCAGGGCAATCAAGCATTACGATGCTACTGATAGCTCTGAGGAGCGAAAAGGGGGCAAGCAAATTCACGTCGTGGGCGCCATTACGGCAGTCGGGTCGAAGACAGTGCCGGTGGCTGAGGGAAAATTGTCAGGCAAAACCATTACCGTTTTGCGCTCCACCGGCACCAGCACAGTTATTGTGCGAACGGACTTAGTCCGAGAACAGGAGTTCACTGGGGAAACAAACCCAGTGTACTTTATGGATGGCTCAATGCGAGAGTTGCCGGTAGCTCAGATCGAGGTGGAGACTCCCTACTACACGGGCAGCGTAACCGCCCTTTGCATGGAGAGGTCCATGTATGACCTCATCCTCGGCAATATCGACGGAGTCAAGGATCCGGACGACCCGATAACTTTAACTGCCCCAGAAAAACCGCCACCCGTGGAGGTGGAAGAGCCACTTATTCAGGAGCCACACCCCGATGAGTCGGCTGGAGAGGCAGCTGTGGTTGCCGCATCTCAAGACATGAATAGGAGCACAGAGATTGTGCGAAATGAGTTCCATCGGAAAGATGAACTCAATGATGAAAATTTGAGAGATGAGAATAGTGACCAAAGTACTAACTGTGAGAAGGCAAAAGAATGCCAGGGTAGCTCCGGAGGTGAAGAGGCGGAAGTATCCGCAATCAGCAAGGAGGAAACACCTCCAGAATTGTGCGAAACCGCACCACTTCAGACCTGGAAGGACGATGATCCTACAGGTGATGCGGAGCTTGAGGATGGAGATAACATCCCGGTGGCGGATGCCATCATGATGTCGGGGCCCAAGGCCCTTGACGAAAGTGCACCCGATATTGCGGGGCGCATGTTTGAGGAAACTGTTGTCTTTCCGAAAGACACGGGTAGAAGCACGCTTACTGTGCAGGAAGACCCAGTTCGAGACTGCGAACTCGCTGGGCAGGCTAGCGCCGTGAGCGTAGCTGACAGTTCGAGGAGTAAAGAGACCGACTCTAAGATGAAGTTTGAAACCCCCGTGCGAAGTGGAGCCGCACTCCGCGGAGGGAACGCGCCGTACATAAGCGTCGGCGACGATCCTGTGACTTCAGCGGTTGGAGAGAAACCACCCGCTGTTTCGAAAGAAGAACCCCGATTCGATGCTTCGGATCGAGGCGAAGCCGTGCCCGTCGCAACTCGAGCACCGGCAAAAGCGAAGCCAGCACGGTTCCGGCTATCAAAATCTGCGGCCCCTGTGACGGTGCCGCTTAGAAGAGAAAGGAGCGTCGATGGGCATGTAAAGAACAAACGTTTGAAGAGCTTGAAGACCGGCCTTCCAAAATTGCGCAAGCAGCTGAGCTGCCGAAACAAAGAGTGCAGGTTTGGGCTTAAGAGTAAGAGAAAACATCTCTACTGCCATTTGTCCCGACGGACAGGCGGGAAGAAGCGCCAAGCCGTTATTAGCCACTCGGTCGTTCACCAGGTGAAGGCCCAGGCAGTGAAACATTTTCGCGAGCCCGGTATCACGGCGGTCACGAAAGAGTTTGTCGCTTCGCGCGACATTTGGAAAGGAACTTCTCCGAAGAGAAGAATTCCGCAGGTGCAGTTATGCAAGCGCCCGATAGACACGGGCTAAGCACGAAGAATGCAAATTTAGGTATGCACGTGGGATATGAGTGCAACTGTGTAAGACAGAGTTGTATTTTCACGTCGAGTACTGTATACTTGAACGTTGCATTCATTGTTTCTCTGTCGTACTGTACGCGAAACTTGTACTTATTTTGTCACTCTGGCTGTACAGTGTATATTCACGTACTAGTTGCGTTCTGCGTAAATTTTACTTTCACTGTTCTACAGTACCCATGCCGTGTATTGTTGGCGTTACTAGTGGTGACATTCGTGAACGTTGCGGTTGCATGTTATTGTTTGTGAACAACATATTAGTTATGTTTCTTATGAGTTTCATTGTACCAGTGCATTGTATGTATTTCTGAGTACTGACGTACACTCACTGTATTTGAGACTACGAGACTTTCGCACTGGAGCGCACGCTGTATTTTCATGAGTTTCGCACTTGTAATGACTACTGGCCAGACATTTATTATGTGCACTGGCTTAATTGGAATGCTGGAACTTTATTGTTCTTAAACTTATGAGTTCTCTCTAAGATGTGTACTTGTTGAGAAATCTCCGCCAAACCGCTGTTCTGTACGCGAATTCTGTACCTGTCATTATTCTTATGAAGAACATTGGGCTGTACTTGATTTTGTGTTTGTAGGCACAGCCTCTTTTGTTCACTAAGTGTGAACGACGCGAACGCATGACTTTGTGAGTTTTTAGAATATTATTGCATAATATTCTGAAACTGGGGGGCTGTGTCACAAACTCGAGCGTACGACGTCTAAAAGTATCGTATAAATTTTTCATTTTATTGTACAGTGCCTAACTCTTCTTCAGTCGTCCGATTCATCCAGTTCGTTTCTATTCGTGCCTAGACGAGGCTGGAACTTTCGCCAGCGAAAAGGTGGTAACACGACCAGTCGCCGGCTCGCCGGCAAGAAAATACCAAAATAAAAAACTCCGCCGCTCAACTTACACCGAAGCTTCGAGCACTCTCGAGGAGGTGCGCGTGGCCTTGCCAGTGCTAAAGAACGTCGATGATTCTAGAAGGGAGAAGAGTGAAGTTATTCGCTGACGGCGGCGGGCGCGTTGTGTGTTGTGCTCTCCCTCTCCGCGCCGGCACGGTTATAAAAAGAGAAGCCGCGCCCAAGCAAACCAGCTACGTTTGGCAGTCGTGATGTGACAACGGCACCTGTCAGTTGTGCATCACACCATCGGCGGCCCGCGCCCTGGAGGACTCCAACGTACTCCCGGGCCTCGAATCACCGTGATCGTCTCGGACGGCCTGGCCTACAGCGAAGCCACGCTTCCCAGGTAGCCGACTCGCCTCCGACAGCGGTGCATCGTCCGGCCCGGTCGGTGAATATGATGGGACTATGTCTCTCATAAGCATCGAACTGTTCATTTTCTTTTAGTTAACTGCTCCGATTCGTAATCTTCATTTGTTAACGCTCCTGTTTGTATCATTTTTGTCTAATTGGACTGTTTCTTGTACTTCAATTCCATCTAAGTTGTCTGTCATTATCGATCCGTTACCTCGTGCTTGTGTTTGTGACTTGCCTGTCTAAATATAAGTCTTTGTGCTGTTTTTTCGTTCAAGGCTCTTGCTCATTCTTGCCGCTCTGGTCGGCGAAAGCCGCACATCAGACGGCCACCCCCTTTGTCACCTGTGCCCTGTGGATTCGGTGGGGTTTGTGGGCTCTCTGGAGTCGACTCCCCATATCTGTGACAGACAGTCCCCAGACAGTGCACCCTAATTTAAAGGAAACGGGTGACAAGGGGGGAGGGGGGATGCCGCCGCGGAAGTTCCCCACCACGGATACCAACGGCTTAGAGCCGCGGTTATTACGCGGAGAATCGCGACGAACCTCGTAGTAGCGCTGTAAATAAGGGCAGAATTGTAGTAGGGTCGCTGCTTATACATATAACGTGCTTGTAACCAGGCCATCGATTTAACAGTACTGCGTTGTTGTTAAATTCAAGTCTCCGGCTTGCTAGTGTTTGAACCTGGGCTGGTGGGTTTTTCTGCGTGTTATGCATATTTTGGCAAAAACGGCGCGTAGAAGGAAAAAGTACATGTGGTTTATTTTCCTGGCAAAATGTACTTAATTCCATTCCAATTCCATTCCTTCAAGTATTGTCGCCATTCCATTCTCATTCCATTCCGGGGTCGCGAAAATGTGGAATGATTCCGGATTAATTCCAATTCCGGACTGGTAACTCCGCAACACTGGTCTGGACCGCATATACGTGTACCAGTATGCCATAATTATGATGTAGAACCACAGTCATTCACCGACCATTGTCTGGTTATGTTGTCGATGGGTTCTGAAGGAAAACAAAAGACAAAATTTAATTGGGAGCTGTGGAAACTGAATGCCAAAATGCTTCAGGATGGTTTATTTGTAGAGAGAGTAAGGGAATGTTTGATGCGCGACAATTATGACAAGGGCAGCGAAAATTGTTTCGAAGCGTGGGAACGTTTTAAGCAGAACGTCAAGACGATAGCAATCGGACGCTCTAGTCAGGTCTATCAGGAAGAGAGAAAGGAGGAAAATGAGCGCCGATACCTTTTGGCCCAGCTCACCAAGGAAAAAAATAAGATGCCCGGAAGCTTCACTTCAGACATCAAAAGTGTCACAATCGAAATAGAAGCCAAAGATGCCGAGAAGTACAAAGGAGCGGCGATAAGGGCGAGAGAGGAAAAGTTATTTGCGGGGGAGCAGCCCACTAAGCGCGCACTGGCAGATGAGAAGAGTTACGAATGCAAGCAAAAGATAAGCCAAATAGTATATTGTGGTGCGATAAAGATGGAACCAAAGTCTATCATGAATACATTCACGGAACACTACATGGGACTTTTTGGGAACAAGGAGCCACCAAAGGGTGTATTCGAGACGGAATTCTTAAAGTTTTTACCTCAACTGAAAAATGACACTACGCAAAGGCTACAAGTACAAATCAGTCACGCAGAGATCGAGCAAGCGATAGACGAACTAAACGACGGAAAATCGCCTGGACCAGACGGGTTGAACGCTCGTTTCTATGAAATGTTCAAAACCGTACTTTTGGGGCTGCTGCAAGTAGTCTTTGAAGGCAGTTTACAGAGAGGCTTTCTGCCCCCGTCTTTTTATCGAGCGCACACGGTCCTCATACCAAAGAGCAAAGAGCTAGAACAACTGATAAAGGTGACGGGGTATCGCCCCATAACTTTATTGAACATCGATTATAAGGTGCTAATGAAAGTCTTGGTAAAACGAGTGCAGTCGGTAGTTCAAGAGCTGGTAGTCCCACATCAAACGCGTGGCATAAAAGGAAGAAGTATTTACACGAACATTCCCACAGCCCGGAGCGTTCTTGAGAGTTGCAATGCTGACGACCGGAATGTGGCAATGTTACAAATGGATATGGAAAAAAGCGTTTGACAAAGTTAACCGCAACATTCTTTTTTTCTGTTTGGGAATACGGGAAATTCGGGTCGGTGATAAGAGAAAAAAATCAGAGTAGCGTCTAAGCATGGTACAACGAATCTCATAGTTAATAAACAGTTATCAAAATGAACACAAGTTAAGTCGTCAGTCAGACAGGGTTGTCCCATTTCCGCACTGTTGTTCGCGTTATGCCTAGAACCACTGTGTGCAAAAATAATTCAGAGCGAGCAAATACGTGGATTCCGACTAGGTGCGTGCGATGTGAAGGTTGTGTCGTACCCGGATGATATGGCTGCATTTTGTGCCGATCGGGAGAGTGTGTGTAATGTGCTATCGGTCACGAAGGGATTTTGCGAAACCACAGGCAGTAATGTATATTTGAATAAATGCATAGGTACGTGGCATGGCGAATGGCAAAATACGCGCTGCGTGTTCGAAGAGGTCGAGTGGACAACCACGCCCCCAAAGTATCTGGGAGTACCGCTCGATAGGTACCGCTAGAACACGCTTTATTGGCAAGGGAGAGCGCGTGAAATGAAGGCGCAAGCAGAAGTGTGGACCGGCCGGCATGCATCGATCTCCGCCCGAACGAGAATTTGCAACACGTTTCTGATAGCAAAGTTATGGTATGTCGTGCAAGCGCTGTATTGTACACGGGCTAACATCCAAAAGCTTCATAGGTTGCTTGCCATGTTCGTGTGGCAATCATGCTTCGAGCGAACGGAACGCAGCAACTTGTATCGCAGGTTAAAAGGGGGTAGGCTGGGGTTGTCGAACTTGTTTGTTAGACAATTGGTGTCGAGAGTTTTATATTTGCGCGACGAGACAAACCCATTTCTTCGAACGTACATGTAGATCAGATTGGGTTCTGCGATGCCAAATTTTATAGTAACTATGACAGATATGAAGAGATCCGCAGTGAGTGGTGGATTTTTACGCGAGGTGGTAATGTCCTTCAGGTTTTTAAGCGAGCGATTTTCAATTGAGTACTTGTCAAACGTTACGCGTAAACGGTTATCCTGTGATGTGGTAGAACTCCTGTGTCCCGAACAGGTGTATAGAATAAAATATCTCGGAGGTCATAGGCATGACGTGCTCAAACGCGTCAAGAAAATGATTATACCCGCGGTAGTGAAAACATTCTTTATTGAATTGCGCACTGAGACCTTACCAGTCCTAACGTGGATTGGCGAGATGGGGTTGTTTTTGCCTTGGGGCAAAGATTATCGACGGTGTAAAAGCCAGAAGACGTGGAACATGTTTTTGTCGATTGCTGGGACGCCGCCTTCTTCTGGGACGTCCTCCAGAGGACCCTAAAAAAGGACCTCCCGCTGACACCGAAAGGCATACGTTTTCTTGAAGTGTAATGTGATGAGGCTCCTTAAGCGGTATTCTTCCTCCATGCTATATGGCGTAGCAGAATGGCAGTCAGAAACAGTGGTGAGAATGCCAGGCCAGTAGATTCTTACTTTGCAGAACATGCTAGCAAACTCAAGGAAGTGTACGCCAAACAAGAATATGATGATGAGGTTTTGTGGCTTATGAGTGCATTAAGCGTAATTAAAGCCCACAAGTGTTATTTACCAACTAAAGGTTCGGGAGCGTTGTTGGGCCAACCTAAAGAGTTTTTGTGGTGTGCGAGACCAAACAAGGCTCAGAAAGAAAATGTGAGAGCAAGGGTTGAGTACGACTGTTACTCCACACAGTTGTGAAAAAAAGGACAAGGCCAAGCCGGAGTTACGGTTGGCCGCCTTATGTATTTTATGTTTTGTACCAGGTTTCGTTGTTGGTACCTTTTCTTGTCTGTACCGTGTGTGTTTAATTATAAATGACCGGCAAGAAAGGAAAAAAGGCGGTGGTGCAGTGATAACACAAACACTTTTTGTTGCAAAGGTTGGTGGTTCGATCCTCACCGGGTCAGTTTTTTCTTTTGCGCCGACAGCACGATTTGATTTTCCTTTGAACGGAAAATGAGCCTGTTCTTGGTAGTTTTTAACCAAAAGTGGTTTCCCTAAGTGATGTCGGAGGTTTATTCCACAACTTTCTCATAGACAGGATAGCCCAACAAACTCAACTTTTTGGTGGGTATGGCAACCTGATCTTTCTATTTCCATTGCTTTATGTGTCTATGTTCAAGCCAAAATTTGTTTCGACGCACTTTGTTCACTTCGCGACTTGTTGTATGAACTGCGTTACGAAAAAACAAAGGCACAGCCGAAATTGAAACCCCGGCACCAGTACTTCACTGCTCCATCCAGCACCATCGCCACGCCATCACGCCATCGCCTTCCCTTCCTCCTATGCCTTCCTCCTGGCCGCCGTGACGGCCTCTCAAGCTTGGACGTTCCCTGGTTTGCCCACCGTTCCATCGGGCGAGGGGGAAACGTACTCTCGTACTCAGCGGTCGCGGCGCGCGGCCGCCTTTCCTCCTCTCTGGAGTGGGCGCGGGATCACGGCGGGCCCGGCGCGGCTGCTCCTTTGCCTTGACTACGCTTCGTTAAGCATCGCGCGTGCCGGTTTACCAATAATTTACGCATTCTTTTAATTACATGTTGCTAATAAATGAGCCGTACTATCAGATTGTGAGTTGCACACTTTAAAGCACACAAACGTTTTGGATATTTAGTTCTTCTGAGCTCATACTGTCCTACCTTGGAATAGTGGCACAAAATTCTTCTACCTTCTTTCCAAACTTAAATGGGTCACTGAAACTTGCCTGTGCCGCAGATGGTATTTGTTCCATCCACCGTAGCTCCGGTCACATTTAGGCATACCCGGCTCCAAGTATTACGTGGGCTGGAGTTGGCGATTTTCACAGCGACTACAACCTCCCTAGGTTGTCCCTTTCCCCAGCCAATCTGAGCGGAAGGGGGCTACTAGAGGGGATTCCACCTCCGTTCTTCCCTCATCCCCGACTCGGGCAAAATAAAATTGTTCACTCACTCACTCCAGCCAAGTGTTCAGCGTATTACCCAAATGTGATGTCTCGTTGTCGGCAACAACAAACCTAGATAAAAGCAACGCAAAAGTGAACGCTTGTCTGGTTGCCCAACGGCGGACGCCTAATAATGAGTTGGCCAACAGCGGACGCTCTCCAGGAGCTGTGCTGTTCATTTTATTTATGTTGTACATTAGTTGCACGGCTAAATTGTGCTGCCGAGCAGCTTGAAATTCTAGAGGGGAAGTTTTGTTTATAGTTGGCGACAGTGTTGACATACCGATAATATATAATACAAACTATGTAATATGCCAAATATTTAATAAGTCCAACCAAAACTACCTTTATTAAACCCTGAAGGGATGTGAAACCAGAAGTCTGTTACACTGACGTCGACACGCGCTTCTGTTTGTTGCCCATGGGCGCCAAGCGTATCACGGTTAGATCGTTTTAATAAACATCAGCCTTTGCAGTAAAGTGATCAAAATACCCGCTTTACGTGGTCCTGGGCACACACACGCAAACAAAAAAATGTTTGATGAAGTACTGCAAACGTGTTCGACACGGCATCGTTTTCCCACCGTGGACCACGCTACCTCGAAGCGAATTTCAGCTCCACCGCGGCCTTAAAAGCCGCCAATTTAAGCCAGATCGCTTAAACTGGTCCTGTGCAACAATTTTCCAATTTAAAGTATATTACTGAAAAGAACGTACAACGCGCTACAACGAAAAATTCACCGTGCCGCCGTAGGCGCCTATGCGCCGCGGAGCAAACGCCCACGCCAGCAAACCGGCCAGCTACGAGAGGGCGCTGCCCACGCAAGATGGCGGCGCCCTCGTTGGAACGGTAAACATCGACGTCCCACGTGACCTACCTACAGCGCAGTTTTCGACCATCAAGTCTACCAGACGGCGCAGCCAAAAGGTTACTTTTGGTAGAGAATACAAAACATTCATTCCGTGACTCAAAGAGCCAACAAAGTTCGCTTACAATGTGTTGTTTAAAAATATCATTAACAAGTTCCGTATCAAACATCCGTTGAGCAAAAATGTACGCAACTTTTTTAAAAAAATTCAGAGCCCTTCCACCCCGTGAAGAGGGATGGCCAGCAAAGCTGTGGTGCCGAGCCTCCACGTGAGGTTTGACTGGGTCGTAGTCCAAGGTGTGCACGAAGCAAAACACGTATGTTTGTAATTTGTGATTGAGCATTGTTCCTGGTTATTAACTGAAAGTCCAGTCCTGTCCAGTCACTGCTCCTCGCCCATGCTCAGCACGCCTCTTCACGAGCCACGTGAAGCGGCTATCAAGCGGTTCCGACGCAGCGTCAGACTTGGCTACTGCGCAATTGAGGCGCACACCTGGGCACGCGCCGGCGCCAGTGCGTCTGCCGCGCCTATGACACAACACAATCCAATAATCCACTTTATTGCAATCCAATCCAAATCCAATCCAAACCACGCCACGCCAAGCCAAGCCAAGCCAATCCAATCCAATGCCCCTCGCGCTTGCGCAGAACGGCCCTTCACGGCACACGCGAAACTGCTCAACCTCGGCCAGTGTAGCTTACGCTACAAAACACACAGGAATCGCGGGTATACATTTATTATAGCCCGGGTATGGCAATCACGGCGCATGCTGTATGAAGGCCCTAGGACCTTTTTAATTTTGTATGATTTTTTGCATGCCCCGGGGGTGTGGCGCGCAGTTTTACGATTCCGGGGATTTGAGTAAGCTCCGCAACGTGGCGCTACGCTCGCTAGCGATTCCTGTCTACATCGCTCTGGGACCGGAGACGATCTGCTGGATCCTAGCCATTTACAGCTTTGCTGTAAAAGCCGACTACTGCACCACCTCGCTTCTGAATTCGCAACCACAAATCCACCAATTCAAATTGAAACCGCTGCAGCGGTCCACCGTTTCTATGTGCGCGGATCACTAGTTTCGTGACTGTTATTGCTGTTATGTGCTTCTGCTTCCATCAGTTGTTGAGAGGACTGGCAAAACACGGGAATTGAGTGCTTGTGGAGTGACGAATGTGGGAAATTCCGCATCGGAAGACAGCTGTCTAGACCAGAATATTTGATTCTTCCAACAGAAGGTGAGTGTTTTGCACTCCGCTAGAAAGACGGTGCGAACGAAATCGTTGTCGCCGTCAATACCTCATTTGTGCATGACTGCCGCTGGAATATGTTTTTATTACATGATTCAAATATAAATCTGCATTCCTAAGAAGCTTGAAAAAAAGAGAAAAACCCTTCAGAAACAGCCTCTCAACCCTCCTGGCCGCTGTCGAACACTTCCGACTATCTAGAACGCAAAAAGTTGGGGGCGCATTTGCCTCAAAAGTGTGGCAATATTTCGGATGGAAGTTTTGATGCTACCAATAGACAGTAATTCGCCCAAAGTTTACCTAACTGTTGCCTTTCTGTTTTGACGCGTTAATAAGCCTTTAGTTAACGGCGCTATGCTACAACTAAAGTTTGCCTTCATAGAGACGTGGTGATGCAAGTTAGGTTATATTAGCATGCTTTGTGATAGCTGATGCTTGCGTCATGGTTAATACGCGTAAACTCAAAAATACTGCGTTATTTTTTTTTCAGAGGTCGGTGTTCATTTAGACATTCTGGCTGAACCTTCAACATTGTCGGCGCACGCAACAACTGCACCAAGGGCTGGCAGGCCATTTCAACTCTTCGTGCGTGTCTGATATGACAGCCATGCGCCCGAATTGTGTGTTTATGTATATTTAAGTTCCACTTATAGTTGTTTCTCTGAATTCTTGTGACGTGATTCTCTTAACTATTCGTTCTTCCAATTTTTTTTTTTTCATTCCTTGTTTTTTTTTGTAGGTACAACCAAAGCACAAAGAAGCACACACCGGAAGGCGACCACATAAAGTTCTCAGCACGAGCAAGTGTATTATGTTGCCTGCAGATAAATGTTACAATGTGCCAGGTATTTTCGCCAAATGTTAAAAAGAAGGTCAGCATATATCAATGCGTTAATGCATGTGATGTGCATATATCTGAGTTTGAATTGAATAGTTGTTCAGTTCAAGAACACGATATTCGATGTCTAAAAATATTTAACTTCGGCCGAGTATTCGGTGTACTGCCAATATTGAGACGCATCAAAATGTGCGATGTGATATTGTTACGTAGCTAGCCGCTAGGCTCACTCTAGCCCTAAAACTCAACGTTTATCAATAAATCACGATGCATACACATTGGCAAATGCCAGAAAGGAAATGCGGGTTCTAGTTTACTTTCTTCCATTCCCTTTCACTGCTGCTCAAGAGTACTTCACTTTCTGTGTACATTTACAACACTTCGCACAAAAAAATGCTGTAAGACCAGTGTAGAGCTCCTGTTATCAGCCGAACGCAAGTTCGTGCAAGCTGAGAGGAAGTAAACTTTACTGGAACAGCTAATTTCTGATAGACACTATGATTTTTTGCTCTGGTGATCGAGTAGGTGTCTCCTTTGTTAATAGCGCTGTGTGGACCTGGCAGGTGGGCTTTAAACCTTTGTACACAAAGAAATCTGAGGGGTCAGAGTTTGTCTTGGAAGTCTGGAGGTGTAGTAGCCCGTGTCACCTGGAAGCAGGGATAAGCGTGTGGTAAAAGTGAGGAAGGAGGAGGTGTGGTGCTTTGTACTTCAAGGGCAGATTTCTTTAGCGAGTTTGATGGGGTCTTTTTGTAACGAATATAATAAAGAAGGCTACTGCTACACTCAGATAGTAAGCGTGTGAAAATCCCAGTTTCCTCCCCAGGGCACAATTTTACATGTAGCCACCGACTGCACATTGTTGCACAAGTGGTTGAAAACTATTCAATCAATACACCTTGATGTCACTTCCAAAAATAGTGCACGCAGGCAGGTGTCCTGCCTGCGGGCACTATGTTTCTTTTTTGGTGCAGCCTGCCAAATGCTCCTCTCCGCCTGTGAGAACGATAGTTCTTTTTCCCTCCGCGGCATCGCCTGTGGCGCACGCTACCGGTGATGCGGCGGCGTCACTTCGGAAAGCGGCCACACAATCAGCTATCCGCGCTAGCAATTCTTGATTCGGCTGTAGTGTTACTGCGTTTTGTCATGCTTCACTTGAGACAGCTTGGAAGTAAAAGCAGAACATTTCAGTAAAAATAAAGTAAAACGCAACGTAATGAAGATGACTGGTGTAAAGGGCCAGCTTGTCAAGACACATGATAACAAATGAGGTGTAAAAATTTTATGTCGGTAAGAAACTTAAAAACACGTTTGACGGAAAACATGGGCTCGTCTCCTAAGAGGTATGACGGGGGTTGTCGAATATATCGTGTGTACAGCTGTGAGAAGTGTTTGCGTCGTGTTATGTCAAGTGCCTTACATTAAATGAGTATGTGGATTACGAATAGGCCTTCTGGGGCATGGGTCTTGGGGATCCAGTGAGCAGGTGGGAGTGTGTTACATGTCTGTGGCCTATCCGTAACCTTGCCAAGGCAACTTCTGTGTGTCTGTTGTACGAATCAGTTGTGTATCTTTCCAAGTGTGGTTTTACAATGTGAAGTTTCTTGTCGGCCTGTTCATTCCAACGTTTTTGCCATGTTTTACGTAGTTGTTGTTTTATGTGTGGTTTCAAGTCGGTGTAGGGTAATGTTATGTGCACCGTGTTTGTGAGTGCGGCAGCAGCCATTTCATCTGCCGTCTCATTTCCAGCGATCCCCGAGTGACCCGGGACCAATCAAACAGTTACCTCAAGGTTGGCGCCATATGCCCACACAATTGTGCTAAGAAGAAGATTCATATAATTTTGATTGATGTAGCGCCCGTACGACACTTAGTGAATCAGTGTAAATGACAGATTTTGGGATATGACATTGGACAATGTGATTCACAGCAAGAAAGAATCCATAAGCTTCTGCTGTGAAGATGCTACACGTTACATTCATGGATTCAGGAGCTTTAAAATTGGATCCGTGCGCAGCACATGACACAGCGAAGGCAGTTTTGGAGACATCGCTATAAAATTCTGTACACTGGTACTTCTCCTGCAGTTCCAGAAAGTGCTGCAGGATCGCATTTCTCGGTACCCTATTTTTATCGAGTTGGATGAAAGATAAGTCACACGACACAGTGCGAAGGTGCCACGGTGCTATAAAATCAATGCAAGATGATTTCAAGATGTTTAAAAAGGAGACATTAAGTAAAGGCGCCTCCTCTCTCACTCTGTGTGAGAAGGGAACAGAAAAGGATGGGCGATTTTTAAAAACAGCTGTGACGTGGATGTATCCATAAAAATAGGTTTTAAAGGAGGGTTGTCGAGTGATGATATTTTACAAGCATATAAAATATCAACATAAATTCGCTGGTACTCCAGGCACCATTTGTCATATTCCACATACAGGCTTTGGAGAGGGCTTGTACGGAAAGCACCACACGAGAGGCGAAGCCCCAGGTGCAGCACTGGGTCGAGCATTTTTAGCGCTGTTTTTGTAGCCGACCAGTAGACAACACTACCGTAATCCAAACGAGACCCTACCAAAGCGGTTTAAAGGCGCAGCAGGAGTTGTTTATCTGCACCGTATGATTGGTGAGACAGGACTTTCAAAATATTCATTGTTTTTATACATTTTTGTTTGAGTTGTTTGATGTGAGAGATGAATGTGAGTTTTTCATCCATCACCATACCCAGAAACTTGTGTTCCTTTTTAACAAGGATTGGGTCAGCATTGAGATTTATTTCGGGATCGGGCCTTACTCCAAGTCTCCTTGAGAATACGACGCAGGTGCTTTTTGTGGGATTAAGTTTGAAACCATTTTCGTCTGCCCAGCGAGAGAGTTTCTTTACCACAAGCTGGGCTTGACGTTCACATATGGATGTGTTACAAGATTTAAAATATATTTGTACATCATCCACATACACTAAACAGGAGATCGATGGAGGCAATGCTTTGCGAAGCGAATTCATCTTGACGATAAACAGCGTGCAGCTCAAAACTCCACCTTGAGGCACGCCATTTTCTTGAATGTGAACTCTTGACAGTGCCGACGCGACTCTCACACGAAACGTTCGTTTGGACAAGTAACTATCAAGAGTGTTCAACATATTAACTGTTACACCATAGGATTTTAAGTCTGCAAGGATGCCGTAACGCCATACCGAATCCTAGGCTTTTTCGATGTCAAAAAATACGGTCATGCAATACTGTTTGTGTAAAAAGGCATCTTTAATGTATGATTCTAATGCAACAAGCTGATCATTTGTAGTCGCTTTGCCCGGTAGCCTGCCTGGCAGCTCTCGAGAAGACCATTGTACTCAAGAAAGTACATGAGCCTCCGGTTAATCATCTTCTCGAAGAGCTTGCACAGGCAGCTTGTCAGGGCAATAGGTCTATAGCTTGCGGCAGAAGAAGGGTCCTTCCCTTCTTTCAGAAAAACCACAACTATGGCCTCCCTCCAAAGCCTTGGAAGGTGCCCCGAAAGCCATTTGTGGTTGTATGGTGCAGGAGTGTCTGAAGGGTGTCTGCGTGTAGGTGTTGAATCATAGTGTATGTAATGTTGTCTGCACCTGGAGCAGAAGGTTTACAAGTGGCAACAGCAATCTTCAGCTCATGGAGTGTAACTTCACAGTTGTATGCAGACTTTGACTTGTTCTTGTCGCGTATAGGCTTCTTTTCGGCAGATGTTTTGTGTTGCATAAAAGGGTTCGTATAGTGTGCAGAACTAGACACGTGTTGGAAGTGTTGTGCAAGTGTGTTAGCCTGATCTTCCCGAGTGTCCCCTGTCGTGCTAACCAGGGGCAGGCTATGTGTGTGTTGTCCTTTTAGTTTACATAATCGGGTCCATACCTTGTGAGTGTTCATGTATAAGTTTATGTATGTGAGAAAGGTGCGCCAGCTCTCCCTTTTTCCTCACGGCGCACACGCTTACCTAATGCCTTTGCTCTTTTGAAAGAAATCAGGTTAAAACTTGTGGGGTGTCTACGGAGGATGCCCCACGCCTTGTTCTGGGCCTCCCGCGCACGCTTGCAGTCGTCATTCCACCAAGGACTTCTCGGGTTCCGCGGGGCCCCAGAGGCCTGGGGTACTGACTTTTTGGAAGCGGCGAGAATGTGCTCCGTGACGAACTGGGTTGCCTTCTCTACAGGTAAGGGTGTTATGTCTATGTAGTGTAGTTTAGATGTTTCTGTGAATGTGTTCCAGTTTGCTCTTGCTTCTATAAACTTGCAATGGGAAGGGGAACTGTTAGGGCATTTATCTATGTATGTTAGTTAGGTAGGGAAGTGGTCATTGCCATATGGGTTAGTGCCAACATCCCACTCAAGTGATGGAAAGAGTACTGCACAGCCAATGGCCAAGTCGAGGTGTGAATAAGTGTTGTGTGCTATATTATGGTATGTAGGCTTGTTTTTGTTAAATAGTCATGCTCCTGAAGATATTAGAAATTTTTCGATTAGGCGACCTCAGGCATCCGTGCGGAGAGGGCCCCAAAGAGTGTTGTATGCATTGAGGTCACCTATAAGAATGAAAGGATGTGGTAGCTGATCTACAATGCCCTCGAAATCGGAGCTTGAAAGCTGGAAATCAGGAGGGATGTAGATGGAGCACACTGTTGCTAGCCTATTGAAAATTATGGTTCTAATGGCAATAGCCTCAAGGACAGTCTGTAATTGGATAGGGTGGCATGCCAATGATTTTCGGGCAATGATGGCCACACCACCTGAAGATGTACCACCACCATCCCTGTCCTTTCTAAATACCATGTAAATATTCAAGAGATCTGTGTGTTTGCAGTTTAAATGTGTTTCTTGTAGACACATCACACTTGGGTGATTGGAATGCAATGTTTCGTAGATATCATCAAGATTTTTAAGGAGGCCTCTACAATTCGACTGGATGATATTTTCTGTTCCCATTATGTACTTTTAAGAGCTACTGGAATGTGTGTGTGAGTTCATGTATTGTCTATCGGGGCTTGTATTCTTGGCGCGGGTTTCTTTGGCTTTTCTGTTGGTTTGGACGCCGCAGCCCGTTCCTTGCGCAGCGATGCAGACAGGAACGGTCCGACGTCCACTTCCTCCTCAGATGTTCGGGGGGTGTCCGGCCAACCGGGCCCTCTGGACTTGGCACCCTTTCGGGTGACTTTGGTTCCAGCCGCAAGCGCCGCGGGCGGGGTAGGTGGTGGGGCTAGGATGGGCGCTTCGGTGGGCCCTGCCGTGTCCATCTCCTCCGTGCCCTCAGGTGTCCCTACGGCCCGTGGAGAGGAAACAGTGCTCCCAGCAAAGCTCCCAGCGGCGATCGCAATCGCCACATTTGCTAGAGTCGCCACACTAGGCGATTTCTGACTACTCTGGACTACCGAAGGCAGTCCGGCAAGAGACGGGGCCCCCGCAGCCCCTACAGGTGTTGTAGAGGTATCAGCTGGCTGCTCAGCTGGGGGTTGGGACAGCAACACGACAGCAAGAAGGCTGCACTGTGTTGCCGTGCTGACTAAACGCCGCCCCAACTCCCGGCGGGCGGCGTCTGCGTACGATGTGGCCGAAAGCAGCTTGCGCTTTTGGCGCGCTTCTGGATAGGTGTTGTTTTCATTTACTTTTATGTGAATTATTTCCTTTTCGGCCTTGGATTGGGTACACGCACAGAATAAGCAGCGTGCGGTCCGCTGCGATTCGGGCACTCCTGAATGGTGCTTTCACAAGCGTCTGAGGAGTGACCTGTCTCAGCACAGTTGGCATATGTCAACTTCCTTCTGCATGATTGGTTTCCATGGCCGTATCGTTGGCACCTAAATCAGCGCCTCGGATTTGGGACATACGGTCGTACGTTGCAGCTAAGAAAATTCACTTTGACCTTTTCTGGAGGCGTTGTGCGATCAAACGTTAGGATTAGATGCTTTGTCGGAGTTTCTTGATTTGCTCTCCGGATTACGATTCGTTTTACAGCAGTTACACCTTGAGGTTGGAGGGCCTCAAGATCTGCTTCTGTCTCAGACTGTAGTTCTTTCTCTCATATGACTCCTTGCGAGGAGGTGAGGGTCCGGTGTGGTCTCACAGTGACAGTCAAGTTGGCCAACGTCGTCTGTTTCAGTAGCTTCTCACTCTGATTTTTTCTTTTTACTTCGACCAGTACATCACCTGATGCGAGTTTCTTAGCATTATAGTCTAAACCAACAACAGACTTAATGCATTTTGCCAACAGAATGACATACTTCTTTGCAACAGGAGTGGTTTCTGCAGAGTGAATGACAAGAAATTTGTGGAAATGTTCTGATTTACTTTTAGCTAGTACTTCGGTGCGGCCCCTTTTAGGGGGCCGATCATAGGGGATAAAGAAAAAGCCATGCGATATTGAAAAAAAAAGCAGGGGACGGGGGTACTTCCTTCGCTCGGTTTACCCTGATGCCGAGAGAGGGCCCGGAGCTCCCTGCCTGGTAAAAGGTCACCGTTTGTGGTTTCTGCCCTTCACCTTACAACTCGTAGCTACGGTAGGTTACAGCAAGAGTATGGGGGTTCGGGGTCCGCGGTGTCGCCAACACCGTCACCAAGATCACTCAAGGTGCCCCGTGCGGGGACTATTTATGTGAAGTAGATGCATGGTCTTTAACATGGGATTGCGCTATTCAGCTTATTTTACTGGAAGGTTCGGTTCTGGAGCTTGTTTGTGAGCTTTGGGCTTTTTCTGAAGGAACTTCGGGCTGCTGATGACGCATGGCGAAAATATCAAAGTGGCGCGGGACAGCTTCATTTTTTCCTGGTTCGGCTCAATGTGCGATCAGCTTATAGTCGAACTGTGTTCACCATTGACAAATTTTGTTGGATCCTAAAGGGGGCCTTGAAAACAAAACATTCCCTAACTTTTTGCATTCCATTAAACATCTCTCGCTCTCTCTGGAAGACTTGTTTAGAGGTCCTTAATGAGGTGGTTTGGTCTAAAGGAACGATGGGTTGTTTTCCCGCACTGGATGTAGCACAACATGCTGTAGTGTGTTGTCAACGGACATGCCTTGAAACATGGCGTTGTTTTTCTGGTGGCTGTCTGTGAGAATGCGGATAATTAGGAACCCCGCCTGTTCCACAGAGTTGAGCACACTAAAATTCAGGTTACGGAGCCGGTCATGCTTCAGGTTCCCGGTAAAAAAATACCTTAAGGGGATAGCATCATCCGTGGAAAGCCCTTGCAGGACAAACCAAAGGAGCCTGCAGGCTATTGCAGTGGCATCGTTGGTTCGAGGCTGCGGTATTTCTCTTTTAGTAATCGCAAGCTTTGTCCCTCCACTTGAAGCCGTTATTTTATTAGGTTTGTTACTCGAGTCTCTCCTGCAGAAGGTAATAAGAGGTTTTTAGTGTGCTTTGACACGGCAGCTGCAGCAGGTTTCTGCCCCTCACATGCTCGTAACGTTTACAGGAAGTCGCCTTCCACAACGCTTTCCCGCAACGTGGCTTCCTGCCTAGTCAGCGCGCCTTATCACTATTGATAATCTGTTCTATGACAAATTTGGCACACCTGTCTCCTTCTTGTGCAGCTTCCGAAAGGGTCCTTAGTGCCTGCACAGCTCGGTTGTCCTCCTAGTGTTGAACTATCTCTAAATTCCTCACAGGTTTGCTGAAGTTGTTGCAAGCGTTCGTTTAGTTTGCACTTTCACCTGTAGACGATGTGCGTTTTTTTCGTCGCTTCAATGCATCCAACCAGGTTAAATGTCATCTCGCATTCTTCAGCTTTCAATTTACTGTGTTCCTAACCTTCAACACACCCGCCTGAAGCTACGTTTTCTTGCGTCTGGTATTTACTGGCTGCGCTTTGAGCGTAGAATTCTTCTATACGAGGGTGTTTTGCTTTTTTCCCACCTGCTCCTAACGCATGTTCTCTTGAAATTCTCACTTGCATGCATGCACGCTTGCATCTTACTAAAATCCTTTCCCTGGAATGGCATTGCCACTATGTGATGCCTTTTAGAGCAGTGCAGGTCAAGAGCACCGTTCAATGACCTGAAGGGAGCCCTAGCAGGATGGTTTCCACTTAATTTGGTGAAAATGTTCTTTTCCTGCAGATTTTCGATTTTTATGGCGAAGAGGAAGGGCAGAAGCAAGAGACCACATCGGAGTGACCATCTAAGAATGTTTAAGGAGGCATGTGAACAGTGAGTATACATTTGTTTTGAGTTGATCTGGATTGTATAAGCTTTAGTGTATAACTCAGTTTTTTTTCCTTTCAGCTGCCCACCTGTTCGAAGATAGTCACTATATTTGTTATTTAATGATAATATAATTAACGTTAAAACCAAGTTTGTTTTTTGTATATTTTTAAGCACCCCAGCACACACCCCTAAGCTCTCATACAATGCTTGATAAGTTTTCAGAGCATTGTACTAGGATAGCAGAAAATTGATCACGGCATGAATGAACAGAGCAAAACGCAAATCACGCAAGCTTACTTATTTGCTACAAATCCTATTTTATAAATTTATTTGCAAGAAATGAAATCAGTTTTTAATTAGAATTGCGTAGCACCTTTCCTTTTCATGTCATAATTTTTGTGTAATTTCGCATATCTGCCGCCATACCGTTACCCAACCTGCCAGCATCGACGCTACCATTATCAGCATGCCGTCAGCTACCGACGTACCGACGTCTACCAGCATGCCAATATCCATCACCCTGCCATCATGCCAGCGTGCAGTCATCTGCCGTCATGCCATCATTAATGCAATTACCATAATCCGCCATATTGATGTTTGATGGATTCCATCAACTCCACATTTTCGATAGGGAGTTCACAAGCTCTACTTGACCAATGCACTCGCCACGGAGCACATCACAGGGGCACAAACCCGTGTTGGCCACGAAAAGTGTGCTGCATCCATCACGAACAGTGAGCCCGAAAATGGCAAAAGCAGGCAGTGTCGTTAGCAGAATAGGTCGGATGGCGCAAAGATCTGCGTCAGCAATAGAATGGCAGCATGCGGGCACAAGGACGGCCGAATGACGAGGAATGTTCACATCTTCGGGGACAAGTTTTCGATGGCATGATTAGGTCTATTGGTAGGTGGGTGGAGGAGTGGAAAGAGTCCTATTTTGGCACGGCCGCAATCGATGACCGCTCTGTGATGCGAAAAAAATTTCCAACCCAAGATTACGTCGTGTGAGCATGACGGAAGGCCAATAAACTCAATCGCGTACAAAAAAATTCTAGATGGTGACGCGAGCAGTGCACACACCTAGGCAGTGGACACGATGTGCGGTAGCAGTGAGTAATGATAATTTAGAGTGCGGCGTAGTCACCTTTCTTAAGCTTCGGCAAAGCTAGCTTTGCGTCAATTAAAGAAACGGCAGCTCCAGTATCAACATGGTCCAAAATCGCACCACCTTCAACGGTAGCATCTATCACATTTCCGGTACAATTTTACAGGGCTTCGGCGGATCGGGAGCGACGAAGTTCTTGCCTCCGGAATTGCGGTGCCTAGTTTTCATTTTATGTTTTCCTACTTACTGGTGGTAGGTCGACGGCGCATCGAGGCAGTGATTTGCGGTGAGCGACGGCTGTCCCAGTCACGGCTGTGGGAAGGAACCGAGGGTGCATAGGTAGCAGTTGGCGACATAGATTCCGGAGAAGCACAGGGAAAGGGCCACGACGTGTTTCGCGGCCCCATTATACCGCGATGGCAGTATCACGCCACATGACCCGCCATTCTACAAGAAAAGCTGCTGGGGCGATTATCTTGCCCGCGCCAAAGATTGGAGAATTGGGATGCTATATTTGGCGGCGCAGGAGGAGACCGGACACGCGGAGGTAAGGAGAAACCACGATAGCCAGGAATTGCCACAGTTGCAGCATATGGTTGCGGCGTGGTGTCTGCGAAAGGTATAGACGAAACACTGGTATACGTTTCTGTGAAAGGCATCTGTTGCACTTGTTCCGCGAAAGTAACAGGTGCGGACATCATCATATGGCCAACATTATTTTAAAAACTGGGATGAAGAGGCATCTACGACAGAAAATGCATGTCCGTAACGCATCTTACCGCAAGCAGAAAGTGAGAAGATGGCAGGTTCGCTGGTTACAGATGGCATTCAAACCCAAGATCTCTCGCTTTCGTGCTCACCTGTGGCCGCGGGCGAGACAGGGTGATCCCATAATGCTGTTTCAATACCACAAGAACTGTATACCGTATGTGTTGAGCATAAAACCACAAGTGCTTCTCCGCAATAGAAACGGCAAGATGAAGCACAAATATCTATAACGAACAGCCAAGCGATCCCAGACACCAAGAAACGGGAAACTAATGGTTTGCCGACACAAGCAAATATTATTGCCGTTGCATGTCGTTGCATGTCGTAAAGAACAAATAGGCATCTGTCAAAAACTGTCGAATCATCAAAATAAAAAAGCTTGAGAAAAGAGTGGAAGGCTCGAAGAAATTGTTGTCACGCCGCAGTAAAGACAGCTGAGGAACTTGCATCGGAGAACAAGACCGTCGAACACGGACTTTGCATTTCAACCTGGCTATAGTGAACTAGAATACGTGGCTGCACACTAAACCTTTTTACACCCTTTTTGGCCAAAAAGGGTGTAGCATAAGTGAAAAAGGGTGTTGGGAGCCCATTACACCTTTTTTCTTTAATCTCAGCACCCTTTTTCTAGCTCTACACTATTTTTGTATGAAAAAGTGGTGTTGATCAACTTGAACACCCTTGGTTTTTCTTAGGGTGTTGAAACGGTGTGGAAAACGTGTTCAGCTGTGAGTTGAATAAGGCCATGCATACATGTATATTTTCACTGTAAAGATCAAGACATCCCCTCATACCCTCCTCTACCCCTAAGAAATATCCAAAAGGAAAAAAAGACTTCGTCTGCAATCGGATCGCTCGTTTCTATATACGGTGTGTCCCATGCCCCAAGTGCAGTTTTGCCACGTGAAATATCAATTTGAGCATTTAAAATAAAAACTGTAGATGTGTGGCAAAAGGGTGTTGAACGACTGCAACACGCCTGGCTTTCTGCAAAGTGTTGAAAAAAAAGTTAAGTTGCAAAAAAGAACAGCGCAGCTGCGGGGCCACCTTGTTTCTTCCGGTGAAGCTCAGTTTTGCTACGTTTTCTAGGCTATGTTTTTGCTAAGCTAGGATAAGCTCTCAGGTGTGAGGCCAAGTTTAACCAGATTTTACAAGGCTGTCCCAGTGTGTCCCCCATACTGACAGCGGATCCAAGAAGGAAACAAGCTAGGTCGACCCCCAACTATGCTGTTTCTCCAGCCTTGCACCCCCACTGCAAGCTGCGCCAAGTCTTTTTGCGTTTAAAAATCCAAATAGACTAGTACCTTTTATATGGTGTAGTAAGAGGTGCGTATACGCTTGCGCCTTCTGCGATAACACACACTAAACTTCCTTTTTGGCGGAAAAGGGTGTAAAAATCTTGTCCCATGGCTAACACCCTTTAAAGGTGTTTTGGCAAAAAAAGGGTGTATGGATAAAAAATAGGGTATTGAACTCAAGATCCTCAAAACAAGGGTGTTGAGGATGCTCAACACACTAAAAAAGGGTGGTGAGCATCCTCACACCCTTTTTTGAGGTGATGGCATGCGCACTGGCAATGTGAATCGGTGGAGCGCGCAGCATTCAACAAACAGTCAATACGCACAAGTTACATTTGGAACACAAATGAATTGAGCAAGAAAATCAACGGCATGCAAGTTGCACAGGGAGTGCATACTTACTTAGTAATGGATGTGCTGCTCTTGCTTTTATATCCAGAAGAGGAAAGCCCCTCGATCGGGTCGGTGGGCTTGTAGCGAAAAACATATTTTAGCGCTAATTTTAGAAGTATAGATTTTACTATCAGAATATAGAAATCCACACGCGGATTTGTAAAAACTTTTTAATCACAAGGTAGTTTTTGTGTTCCATAACCTATCGAATTTTATTAAATACCAACCAAATCTTCCCCGCCACCTCAGCACCCTTCAAAAAGGGTGATTATTATTTCAGCACCCTATTCCCAGAAGGGCGTAAAGCTACAAATTAGGGTGTTCTAAACTAGGAAAAAGGGCGTGAAGAAAAATTGTGTAAGAAAAAAGGTGTAAGAAAAGACCGCCAAATAAGAAAAAGGCGAAGAGAACTGAAACTTCGGAGGCTTTTTGTACCTGTTTTCAGGGGTGCACTGAACATTTTCTACAAGCGGGGGGTGTTTTGTACCTCACGATATTCAAAGCAATATGAATAGGCATAATTTACTACCAGTGAAGCTCTTTAAGCTTGAACTAGTTTCTGTGGCGTTAGCAAAATATACAACGAAAAAGAACTGCGGCACCTGTAAAGGGTGCACCAACGCAGTAGGGTATTATAACAGTGAAGTCGGCTTTCGAGCTTGTTAGAGTGTGAGCACAAGGGGCGTATGCTTATGCGCACTTCTTACTATACCATTTCAAAAGTACTAGTTTTCTTTCTGCATTTTAAAAGGCAAAAAATTGGCGCAGCTTGCAATAGCGGTGCAAGGCTAGAGAAACAGCATGGGTGGAGGTCGACCTATAGCTTGTTATCCCCTTGGATCTCCTGGCAGTGGGCGTTGGGGGAGACACACTGGAACAGCCTTGTAAAATCGGGTTAAACTTGGCCTAACCCCTCAGCGGTCATCCTAGCTTACCAAGAACATTGCAAAGCTTAGCAAACATAACAAAACTTAGCAACACCGGAAGAAACTAGGTCTACCCCCAGTCTTTTTTTGCAACTGAACACCCATTTCAAACAGTTTCAACACCCAACAGAAAGCCATGCGTGTCGCAGTCGGTAAACACCCATTTCGTCACACGACCATGGTCTTTTTATTTTCAAGGTTCAAATTGGTGTTTCACGTGCCAAAGTTAAACTTGGGGATGAGGTGCGCCGCACATGGAAACGAGCGATCAATGCATCGAGCAATTTTTTTTGCGGTTTAATTTTTTTGCGAGTAGAGAAGTATATGAGGGTATGTCTTGTTCTTTACAGTGCTATTATGCATTCAAGGATGGCCTTATTCAATGAACAGCTGAACACCTTTTCTTCACCCTTCAACACCCTATCACACTAAAAATATTTACGCCCAAAAGGGTGCTTTAGCTTGTCGCTGCAGGAGCGCCCTAAAAACTGAATATTTTGCACCCTTTAGGGTGCTTGGATTCTGTCGCCGCAGGAGCACCCTTTGTGAAGCACCCCAGAAGATGGGTGCCTTATAACACCCTTTTCGGCCTAGAAGTATCCTAGGGTGGTACTTAGCACCCCAATCTGTAGGAGCATTTTCTGCAGAAGCACCCACCTAAAGGGTACAAAAAGGGTGCGTCATCCTCGGTTCGCAAATGGTCCAGCAGGTGTGAAACCACATATTGCACAACATGACACACGATTATGGCATGAAACATTCATGCTTTCCAAGCTCGGTTCTATGAGCTGATGAACGTCAGCTGATAATTTGCTTGAACTTGTTGTGTCACCGATTGTTAAAACATCAATTTAAAAAGTGAAGAGCCACATCTCAGTACAGAGTTATAACTTTAGAGGTAGTTGATTATTCAAAACTTCGTAAAAAATCAATTATATGTTCACTTTGCCGAACTTCAGTACACATCCTTCGAGCTTCACTGCACAGCATAACCATGCTATGCAGTGAAAGCATTTAGGTGTGTAACACTTCAACCACACCAAACTTCCTTGAAACTTAAAACCCTTGGCTTCTCAGTATTGCGTCAAACTTCCAATCACGGTAGCTGCCTGCAATGTTTAGTGCCTTATTCTTAAGCTGAGCAGTAAAGCTCAATATGAAGGAAGACCAAATGCAAAATGTATAGTTCCCTCTATACTGCAGCTGTAATGCACTCATAAAGTTGGGTACCCAAGCCATTTATTTTCTTTTGCATTATTCTTTTTGCTTTACGAAAAAATATTCATATGGTACAGCACTTGCAAGGTTTGGTGGTATATCGAGATTTATAAACGTACATTTAGATTAAATGACCCCACACAGCAATAACAAGAACTGCGAACATCACAGAACAATGCATACAAGTTCCCTGGTGAGCGGATGGTTGAAATGTAATGTCATTGTTCCTAAAGCATTATTTTATCATGAGGCTAGCTTGTACATGGTGCCTTGCATTATGTCCCCGCCGGAGGATGTGGTGTCATTTGTCAATGTTGCAAATGAAAAGCCAACAGCCAGTGCCCATTAGTTTTGGCTAGTATTACGAGGTGCTTCACGGCAAGCATTCTACGTCTATAGCCTTTTTTAGAGTTGACTAGAACTAAAATCAGCAAAAGATTCTCCACAAAACATTCAGTCTATCCGCAGTTTTGTGATTGCTAATTTCCATTTTTGGGTTTCTTCTGCTTTTCTTAATGACATTCTTCTTTTGCTAAGAAGGTGCACAACCAAAAGCCAAACGCTTTTCTGCGAACCTTTGGTATGTGTACAATTGTTACAGAATATTTTATTCTAAATACGGCAGCTTAAACTGAGAATATTTGCATTTAGAAACATTAAAACAAATTTAAATTGATCATAAATTTTTAGCTGTTTTTACGCAAAACTGCACATGGGATTAGAAGGGAGGGCTCTCGATTAGTTTTGGCAAATTTGGGACATTTAAGGTGCACTGAAATCTCAACACATGCGCTTTTTCACTATCTGTATCCACCAGGAAAATTGCTGCCAATATAGACAGCTATTCTTAATGGTAGTTGCCATGCATTTTAAAATAATCTCAAATATTAGAGCCACAAAACTAATCTCTACACGTTGTAGACATTGTGCATTACACTAGACATTGGACTACACTGTCAAGAGCTTTGACATCTACAATGACCTCTACAAAGGAAGCTTATACTGGTAGAATGTTTCATACCATAATTACTGTGTGTTCAGAGCTCACGTGTGAAGTATGGATACTGCTGCTTCAACAAGAACCAAGGATAAGCACCCTTCCTGGTTCTGAAAAAAATAACAGAGGAAATGCCTTAAGCAGGATTCTGAAACAGGGTTGAAAGACACAAGAATGAACAAGAAATTCTCCCAAAACATGTAGAGCAATGCAAACAAATATTTATTTCAGCTTCATTTCTACAAAAGATGACCTCATTAAGGCTGGTGATGGGGTATTGGCTCGAAAAAAAGAGCAGAGACCACTTATTTAAATGCTACAGGGAGCCTTCGCCGCCAAAAATTGTTTGAGCACCTACGCTAATCACTGTTTAACAAACTCATAAAAATGTTTGAATGCATGAAAAACCAGTGGTAAACACAGGAAACAGTTAAAAGAGAATGACGGCACAGGTTTGACTCGTCGTTCTCTTCTGTGTCCTGGGTTTTCCTTTGGTTTTTCATCCGTTCAAACATGTACCAGCTAGCCCAGTCCAACGCCTTGGTATCATAAAAATATGGATAGTCAATCCTTACAGAAAGTTGAAAAAAAAGAAAGTATAAAGTAGGTGCCAAAATTAAAACGACAGCAAATTGGTTGGCTTTTAATTTTAAATGATAATATAAAAAATAATGGCATGAATGAAAGTGAGCAACACGCGAAGCACCATGTTGCTAGCCCGACATTCCACCTTGAAGCAAAATGTCCGCTTTCAACACTACATAGGCCAAACATGCAATGAGGCATATCTTTAGGCACACAAAAACATACCATAATTGTTAAAAAAAGCTACGAATTAGTTGAGAAAACCTGGCCACAACAAATAGGAATTGATGACTAGATACAGTTTCAGAAATACACAGCCACATCATATGAAAATATATGGTTCCTATATAAGGATTTATCATAACAAACATTCAGGACTACATTTATCAGACTGGCATCAATGTGCAAAGCAGCCTAATGAAGGAAGACGGTCTTCACTTAAAACATGTTAATATTGAGAGCTCATGTACTTCCATGCAAGTTGGGTGTGTAAACCCACTGACACCTAACTAACCTGGCTGAATCATCACTTTATAGACATTGAGGAATTTAACGAATTGGTTTATTTTAGCAAGCTGTCTAGTTTATTTCCCTATTTTTCTTGGCATTTAGTGTCTAATTCAAAATTTGGTGACTAGATAGCTCTTACTATGGTCATGCACTGGTGACAAGGAATATTTGATTTTACTACAAAAAAATTTCACTATTGATTTATTGCTCACCAGCCAACGATCTGAAATATCAGAGGCTCTTAAAACATATGTTGGCATTTCCTTCCTGCACTGTAGTACAACTAATCAGGACTTTTACTATAATTTGTTCAGAAATCGTAATATTTGGAAAGTATTCAGCCGGTTAAAAATCAACAAGGCCTCAATGACTCTCACGACTGGGTTCACTTGTTTCTGTCACAAATAACCTGATTGCAGACACATTCCACCAAAGACGAAGGTAACATGCCCTCAGGGGATGAATATTTAAAAAGCCTTACGAGTAAATTAGCTGCTGTGTACGTGACATTGTGGCATTAAAACAAAATATCCCTCTGCGGCATCTTTCACTTGGAGGAGCGCTTGATCACAAACTTTGAGAAGCTAGAAAATGCTCCATGAGCCGCTCCAGCCAGCAGAAACGATGCAGGACACAAGTTGGTAGGTGGACCATTGGCATCCTGCGATTGTGAAGATATTTCTGTTTAGTAGATACTCTTCTTTTAGTAATACTGTTTATTTCAACTTTAACAAGCAGCTGAACTCATTCACGTTCGAATAATAAAATTCTGCAATGCAGAACAGTTAGCAGGGTTACCTGAATTTTGCTTTTCTAGGAATTAAAACAATGTAAGTAATCTGCACACAACTACAATCAAACTACTATTTTCACCTACTTCACCGCTAACATCAGCTTTTGACTGCTCAAGCACAAATACAGGTTAGACATGTGAGCAATCTGCTAAACGTATCCCCACAAACTGAACAATCAGGCATCAGAAATCGGCAAGGAAGGGGACGTCACTTTAAATGGCACTTTTTTCGTTCAAAACGTGTAAATGGGACCGAGAGACTCACAACGTAAACTATGCTTTATATTTAACCTCATCTGCTATGGTTTTCAGGCAATGCTTACACTCACTTCAGTACCTTCAGCTGGTGGAGGGCTTTGAAAACTCATTGCGGGCAAGTGGGTTGAGTTCAAGCTCTCCCATCTTGCCCGCAAATGCTGCATTCCCCCGTAGGGCTCATGCGCTGAAGTTTTGGCAACATGCAGCGCCCCTAGTGGCCGACGCCTCTGGGTAGTACAAAAGCAGACGACCCTCGCCGCCCTCCATGCGTTTTCAATTACAAGGCAGAGTGAAACTTGGTTGTACTTAGTTAATTCGCTTTATGGTGAGTTTAAATAACTGCATATTGTATGAAATAGCCCTTAAAGTAGTTGTAGAGGCTAAACAAAATAATATCCGCCCGGAACAAGCCGGTTTATATCGGCTTTCTTTTGAGCGAGCTGTCGCGGTCGTCGCGGCGTGGGACAGTATCGCCAGGTTGGGTGGTCTAACTTCCTTAAGACAATTACCGCTCTTTCTTCTTGCGTGCGGTCGACAAAGGAAAGTTCACGAGTAGCATAAACACGGAAAGCTGCTCACCCTATAGTCTGAGGTAACTGCAAATGGATGCTTCAGCGGGAGCATGCAAGCGAACCCAAGAATTGCGCAGCTGACTCAGCTGACACTGCTGGCCTGGCACCGCCTTGAAAACGAGTGGAAATTTTGTTTTGTACTTTCGCAATATAGATGATCCTTGCGTAACGTTTTACGCCGCACGATTTACGAACGGCAGGATACATGTATACTAGCGAGTAGGTGAGGCATTGCGTAAAATAAACAAATTAAGCGCTAATAAAGGACGCAAAACAATCACCAAATCGCACTCCCGCTGCTTGCAGAAATGCGTACTTCTATATTTGCATAACATAACATAACACAGCCGCATACACGGCATGCGGCCCCGAGTATTTACATGCGATCATCACTGACTGTTGGTTATCTTCGTCGCTAACAATCTTAACGCCGACACGCCAGTTTTGTCCTCAAATGGAGTTAGACAGCGAGACAAGAACAGAAAATTGGTCGCTTCGAGTTGAAATGTCCCCCATCTTCACACTTCACCAGATTATTGTCAAATATTATTGGCGATTCCTAGAATTTTTTCGCTTTGCATTCAAAGCCCGCCTCCCCCTTCCACCCGATTTTGCCGTCCAGCCCTCCGCCGTGTCGGCTGCCAGCAACTCGGCCCTACACTTCAAAACGTTGCTGACCCTCATTTTAGCCTATTAAGTGCGAACTGGGAATATATGATGCAAGAGCGTAATTAAGTAAAGTGAGCGCAAACAAGGAAAGCGAGCGGCCTCTCGGTTCCCCGACCACTTTGTGTTACGGCCACTAATTTCGGAATCGCAAAACAGATTTCATGCTTCTGACGCTCGCTGAATTTTGTCACTGAGACACGCAACAAAACGGCAAGCTAATGCTGCACCATGTATTCGTAACGGCGTCGCAAACGAGCTCTATGTTATCAAAGTGCACGCATACGGCGCTGGTACGCAAAAGAGCGGCGCACCGCAGGAGGCGAGCAGCGCGCCGGACTCGCTGGCTTTTTAAAGCGCCATCATCGCCGATTGCGTCACTCTACTTTTTTGATCGGCTGTTGTTGAAACGTCCTTGTCCCCTAGAGTATTATTTTAAACTAGAAGTTTCACTTCAAATTTCACTTCATACAACCATCGATGGGTGAACCTGCGAGTGGCAGAGCGCCGTCACCGTCCCGGCACTTTCGTCGGTGCTGTAAACGTATTTAGCGCTGCAAAGCTTTCCCCCGTAATGCCAAGTTGATCGCCAGAAGAGATCGGACTCGTCGGGGATAGGCTGGTGACCATGTCGCAAAACAATCGGGAGCATCGAGCTCATTTTGCTTCTGTCAACACGGGATCCCATGGGACCCGCGCAGCTTTGTACTACCCGGAAGTACTGCCCGGAAGACGCTTGCGCAGCGCCCCCTGGGCAGCGCAGGAGGGCTATTCCGAAATTAACGTGACTCGAGTGTGGTGGACGCAAGAAAGTATAAGAACACGCCCAATCAGGAGAACATTGGGCATGCACGTCGGCCCCTTAAAAAAAGGTGCAATGTACTGCTGAGTAGACTGAATGCTTGCTCGTATCTTGCAGCAACATCGGCCTTGGCAGGTGTGTATGAGTTGTTTCCCTCTTAGCTGGTCAGCTCAACATCCACAGCGCTTTCAGGAAAAGCCCCAAGCCTTGTAATCAGCACGTTTCAGTTAAGGATAGTGCAGCGGATACTTCACACTTCCAAATCTATTTCTTTGTAGAACGATGTTCCCTTAAGGCCGATCCACACGGCGGACCAAAACGATTATTTGGACCGCGGTCCGCGCATCACGTGACAGGACGTCACCAGTACGCGCGGACCGCCGTTGGACCGCGGTCTTCGCGGTCCAAATATTCGCCGAGGCTTTTCGGTCCGCGGTCTCGACGGCGGACCGCGACATCAATCAGCGTGGTCTGACAGCTCCCGCGCCGCGTGGGCGGAGCCGGGTCCAGTTGCGCCAATAGAGAACGTCGAAGGCAGCGCGGTTGATTCGAAGCGCTCGAAGGAGCCGCACCGAAGGAATTGGTCTGGACAACGAATGTTGTCTGGCCACACAGTGTTTTTAGCCAAATCCATTACAATTTTTGGCTTAAAATAAGCCAGTCGTTCTGTCGTCTGCTTTTCCGCCCCTCGGCCGCCACTGCAGCGGAGTTCCGAGAAACTGCGGCGGGCGCACATGTCCCTGCTTTTATGACCGTACGCACAGCGGGCGGTCGAAATACCCCCCCCCCCCTCCCCTTTGTCGGACTTGTCTCCCGACCCAGTGTCTCCTGCACCCTAGCTCTGTGTTCTCCGAAAATAAAACAAAAAATGATTTCTCTTTTTTCGAGGGGTTCGGGAGGCAACCCAAGGACAGTAGCAGACGGTCGCGAGAGTTCCGCACGCCACAACTTGGTTCTGCAGTCCCAGCTCTTTTCGACACATCCACTTTTTAACCCAGCACGACCTTTTCGGCGCAGGGTAGTCTTCATCAATGTACAAAGCTAACGCCATAGCGGCCAAACGACGCTTGCGCTCTGTTTCCATTTCGACTGCTCCAAAATGCGCGCGGAACCGCGAAACCAAGCGCAAAATATACATAAAACATGCGCGGCGCGGGCGCGAGCCGTTCGTATGGGTTCGCGAGTTCGTCTGGTCAGAGTCCTTATCTGGTTGAGAGCACTGTGGTGTAGAGTGTTGCTGGTTGGACCGCTCTGTCGTCTGCTACGGCGGTCCACCGTGTGGATGCTCTCGGCGCTGCATCGGACCGCGGCGGGCCGTGACGTGGCATCACGTGACTGATCGGACCGCGGACTCGGTCCGTCGTGTGGATCGGCGTTTATTGGTGGTCCTGCACTAGCATTTGTAAAATGGCAGCCTTTAGAACCCTAATCCGGCCTCTTTAGATGGCACAGCCAGTTACATAACTAATTGGGAAAGTGGACTGCAAGGACTGTCAATTCACATGATAAACATCCGGAAAAAGGCTGAACAAAACAAAACAACTGGTCGGGCTTCATCCAAGACGAAAGTACAAAGGTACCGACATTTTTGTGTCAACACCTAAGAAATATGGCTTCAACGTAAACATGACTAACACCAGGAAATTCGGATACATGTTGATTAACTGCTAAACCCAAATTAGGATTTTGGGCAAAATTTTGAGTTTTCTGGAATCAACAATCAAGGTTGCTATTTAGTGGCTACATGTTAGGTTATGCATACAACAGCAATAATTAGTATAGGGGAGAGTACTTGTACATTTAGGTGATACAACATTATTCTACTATGATAGCACACTGTGCTAATAAAACTGTGTCTGTGCTAATAAATACTGCTGACAATGCTTGTGGCTCTTTTCCGGTTGAATGGAGGGGCGTGATGTGCTTGGGCCATCCAGAGGTCTAAATCAGTATGGAACATGATTACCACACAAGAAAGAACGGAAATGATTGGGTGCACGAATGTTACAACTCGGGCAACACAGCATTCAGCTAAAATCAATGCCCGCATACAGCGGCATTGTAAACGAGGTGGGTCGCCGCAAACCCAACGAAGCTTGCGAGGCGCGCACATTCTCTCGCCAACGATTCTCTCTCGCCATTGTCAACACGGCACAAATAACAGCGGTGATTAACGAAGCCGTAAACGCTGCGCAGCGCAGTGTAGAGGAGTAGCCGCCCGTGTTTTGATAAACTACGCATTAGACGTGGTTGTCAGTTATGAACTCTGAAGCAGTGCAACATAAATATACTGCTGCGGAACAAAAAACATTACTAAGTCTAGCACCAGGCGTTCTGCGCTCAATGCAAGCACCACAATCTACTTGCGCCCATCGCCTTTCTGAAGACGAGCCCTCTTGGTTCAACCTAACCAGTTCAGTTAAATAATTCTCCCCCCCGCCCCCCCCCCCCCCCACACACACACACAGGTGGTCTGTTTCTTGCATTTGTACAAATTATTGGCGGACGCTATCAATCATACTGTAATAAACACACACACACACACACACACACGGGCTCCTGTTAACGAATCCACAAAGCGGCGTTGACAGCAACAAACGACATCCAGTGATAAGAAAGGCGGCAACTGTGACGAGACAGCTTACCTGACAGGAAACGACGCAGAAGAGCGAGCGACGTTCAGGCGGTTGGCGGTTCAGGGGCGAGCGTCCAGCAAAAAGCCGTCTTTAGGTGGCAAAGTTGTTCTCAGATACTTCAATGCGAAGTCGAACACGACAGACGTAACCGAAGACGTCGAGTGGCCAAATTAACCATAATAACTGCGCTTGTTAACGGCATACCACAGATCACGGTCGACGGCAGACAGTGCAATTCGAAATGAAAGTGTTGCGGCCGCGCCGCCAGACGCCATACTCACGGTAGCGGCCGTTGGCAGTGGGTTGCGTAAACGAATTAAAACGACAACTGGTAGATAATTGCCTCTGTTACTGAATATAGCAGTAACTCTAGGTTTTATTATTTATTGTGTGTGTTATAATACAGTCGCTTAGATTTTTAAAGTTTACAAACATCAGTTTTTTGGCGTTCGATTTGAACGATAAAAAAGCAGCAGATGGCAGGATAATACTTTGCAATGTTATTTGGTTGTTTTATGCGTAAGAAATCGTAATATTATTGGGCGCCTGTTCATTTAGCGCCCCATTTCATGCTTCCCCCCAACTTTTGCTTTCTATTGATATATGACTTGTTCTCCAGCATTGTTTGTGGAGGAGAGACCAAGGTGGTCTGTTTCTTGCATTTGTACAAATTATTGACGGTCGCTATCAATAATACTGTAATAAAAGTGTGATTGTAAGTACGTTATAACTCCACTGAGCGAAGAGCGTGACTACTGTCAGAGGGGGGCGTGATTGCGCTGGTGGTGCAGAAGAGGAACAGAGAGCGACGGAATTTTCAAATGTTCACAGTTCAAGGTTGTGCCTGTGGTCCGCGAAACACTGTAAAAAAGTGGAAAGGGGAGGTCTATTGTGTCGAAGTTCGTAATAAGCAAGGGCTGATTTTTTTTCCTGTTTCAATGTCCGTGCCGCTGCTGCGTTATATTTGATTTGGCGAAGAGAGATCCCATCGTAAGCGCCTTCATTTTCGGTTTTATACTGTTTCATTTATTTTTATTTTCCATTCGTGAGAGAAGATTTTGATGAACAGTAAAAAAACAATCCGATGCTTGTGTGTTTATCATAAAATGCGGAACCGTCATTCAAAGACTGCACAGACTTGCGTCGGCAGTGTTACCGCGTAATAATACGGGAACAAATTCTTAAGTTAATTCTATTTTAATGAGGACACTGATCCCTCGCGTAAAAGGTTTATTTGTAGGACTACAAGAGGCATTTTGTAGCCTTCCCTTCCCGAATACCCGGACATCGAAATGAACCTTGTGATACACTCGAAGAAGTAGGTTAGTGCAGAGTGGGATCTAAACATTCAGCACGTTTTGGGCAATTTTGCACCTTCTACCAGCATATTTGCACCCTTTGTTTTAATACCCAAACCACAGGGTGCTGTGGTGAACACCCTAATCGGCCATAAATACCAATAAGCACCCTTTTCGACGGCTGTTGCACCCTTTTAAACAACTGTTTGCACCCTTTATTCTAAAGCACCCTCACGTTAGAGTGCCGGAGCTAAATTTTGCACCTAGAAAGGTGCAAGAAGTGTGTAAAATGTTAAATGCACTCTTTCAGCACCGTTAAGGGTGCAAAGATGTTTAGTGTGTAAGAAAAACCAAGGGTGTTGAAGTTGATCAACACCCTTTTTTTACGCAAAAACGGTGTAGAGCCAGGAAAAAGCGCTGAGATTCAAGAAAAAGGTGTAAAGGCCTCGCGACACCCTTTTTCCACTTCTGCTGCACCCTTTTTGGCGAAAAGGGTGTAAAAAAGTTTATTGTGCACTCGAACAGGCTACAAAGCTGGCTTCACTGGTATAATACCTTATCTGCGGTGGTGCACCCTTTACAGGGGGTGCAGTTTGTTTTCTCTGTCTTTTTTGCTAACGTCACCGAACCTAGTTCAATGTTAAACCGCTTCACTTGTAATAAATTTTGCCAATTTATGTTGTGTGACACATCGTGAGGTACGAAAGATACTCCGCTTGTAGAGAATGTTCTGTTCAACCGCGTAACAGGGTATGAAATACTTCCAAAGTTGGAGGTCTCTTTCACCCCTTTTATTGTATCCGTTTTCTTTGCACCCTTTTCTTATTTTCCAACATCCTAATTTGTAGCTTTACACCCTTCCCGGAAAAAGAGTGTTAAAATATAGAACACCCTTCTTGAAGGGTGTTCAGGTGGCAGGGAATATTTGTGTGGTTTTTAATAAAATTTTATAAGTTACTGAGCATAATAACTACCACTCGATTAATCGTTTTTTGCAAATCCGCGTCCTGATTTGTATATGCTTACAATAAAATGCATAATTCCGAAATTATCGCGAAAATATCTTGTTTTGCGACAAGCCCACAGCCTCTATCGGAAGACTTTCCTCGGCTTGCTACAAAAGCATTAGGAGCAGATTCATTTCTAAGTTTGTACGTACTCGCTGTCCCCGTGCATCCAGGTGGTTTTCTTGTTCAATTCGTTTGATGATCAAGTGTGACTTGTGCATGTAGAATATGTCGGTATGTCCGCTCTCGGCTCATCCACGCCGTCACGCGTAGCTCCGCTGCCCACATCCTTATTTTAGGGTCTTGAGAATTCTTGCGCCCTTTTTAGGGTGTTCACACGAACACCCTTTTTTCATCTTTACACCCTTTTTTAGCCAAAACATCTTTTAAAGGTGTTCGCAATAGGGCAAAATTTTTACACCCTTTTCCTACACCCTTTTCGGCCAAAAAGGGTGCAAGAAAGTTTAGTGTGTGCGTCATCTGCGCCGACAGTCTGGGCGTGTCTTCAAAAGGCGTCATCAGTGACAGTCTCACCTACTGACTGCTCCACCAGATCAGACCGGAATGAACCTATCGTGGTTAAAGGCCGCAAACTGACCATGGCTTCTTTTAAAGAGGTTAAAAGTTTATAGATCTTCGGTGCCCGTATTTGCGTGAGGAGGTCTAACTCAAGCTGCTTCGTCTACATCTCATCGCCATTTTGTAATGTGGACCCCAAAGTGTCCAGGGACGTCGCGGAACTTGGTCTTTTCCTTTATTTTACAGACCTAGAGGATTACAGGCGGCTACGCTGGCACCAATTTGCCACCGACTCCCCTCGTTTCCTGACGTAAGGCGGCTAATTGCGCTGCCGTGTCAAAACACTTTTTCATCGTAGGGAGAAAAAAAAGCATCATAGACAAACAAACGTGTGTTGAAGACGACAAAGGGGCGACGCACATTCAGACGACTTCCCCCGATGAAGCCGTCCCCACGAATAAAACAAGCGCCCTAGCCAGACGTTAGTAACAGAGTAGTTTGCAGCAAGTAAAATTATTTTTAGTACTATGTAAACGATGCATCACTTCTAAACAATTATGTGGCTTAAAGGGACCCAGAAAAGCTTTGTGAAGGTGGCAATCAAATGCATTCAGGTGGTAGAACACATAACGGGGGATTTTTGAGCAAAGTGTGAGCCCCATACGTTTTACGGATAATTTGTAAACAATTTTTGAAGATCGCCTTTCTCAGCCGATTAGCGCGCCGCCGCTGCGAGCCGACCGCGGCTGACGCAACGCCGATCGCGGCTGACGCAACGGCGAGGCGCCCCCCTGATTCGGCCGATCGTCGGTCGCCGGCAACGTCACTGCCATTGGCTTCCGGCTGCTCTTCCTCCTTCCTGCGCGATCCCGAGGCAAAGGCGGGTCTGCAGCGATTGACGCGTGCCTAGGCGCAGGAATGTAGCTAGCGGAGAACGGAAGTCGAGCGTCGCGATGTCTCATGGCTATTCCCAGTGTTTCCAGCTGCTTTGAAAGAAGCAGAGAGGGAGGAGGAATCGATCGGCAAGGGGGGAGAGGGGCACTTAATTGCTTCTGGCGCAGCTAATACTGAATGTAGATCAATAATTCCAACTGCATTGCATCGCTATATTGGTACTACGCGACAATAAAGGCCTTTTGTAACTTTTACAAAAGGCTTTTCTGGGTCCCCTTAAAACACCGAAATTACACCAGGTCTATGAGCAAATATAAGAACTTAACGTTGCCCGTCAAAAATATCTGCCTTTGGAAGCCTTAGAAAACGCAGACCCTTCTGCGTGTACTTACGTAGTCCGGCTTCCGAGTTGCAATCCCCCCTTCACTAGAGTATAGAGGCGCCGAGTGGAAGGGTGCACTTGAGGGCACGCCGCGCTAGTTTTGTTGCACTGGCGCCGCGGGTAGCAATCCAGTGACCTGGGCGGTTGAGCGTGTTAGCAGTAATCGCAGCATGGTCCATAGGTGCCCATGCAGTTGATGACGGTGCAACTGACCTCTAGCGCTTTTTATTTTTGGGGCGCTCGTTTGGCAGTGCTTCAGTTGCTCAAGGGTTTGCGCGGGTTTGTAGGCGACGACAATGCGTTCTTTCTGAACTCCTGATATGCCTCGCTTTTCCTTTGACATAGGAACGGCAGTCGCAGGAGGGTCATTGGGCAAGGTGTTTAGGGGGGATGAAGGGGAGAGGGAAAGTTTCGCTGACCAGCGGCGTTGAGCGAGAAGAATTTTCGGCGAACATGGCGTTTTATGTGTTGAATAGGTTGCTCATACAGCGGTGTTGTTGGGGTCCAGGATAAAATTTTTATCTTTGTTTATTCTGTCGTCTTCTGTAGGGGATACTGTTGTTTTCCTGCGCAGAAGAGCGGAAACTGCGAAATTGTTGCATTAAAATTGACGGAAAGGAATAAACGTGAGGGAAAAAGGCGCGTAGTTGTCAAGTGTAGTGTAACTATTCATTGCTAGTAGTACTGGAAATGCACGGCGAAATGGCCCACCTAAAAATACCCTGGAATGTCTGATACAAATTAGGAGCAGCAGTGCCAGCGTTTGACAAAGTACGTAATACAGGTACTTTCATTCTACCTAACATGCGCGTGACCAATTTTGACAGCCGCGCTGTAACTGATGTTTCTGCGTCTGTCTCTTCAAGTAAATCTGGTGTCGTTTTACTTCGTGATGCCAAGAACAATAAACAAAATTACTCTCAGATAGAAATGACCGACACATACACTTTTACGTACATCTTTGGAAACAGAACACAAGCTATTTCTACAAAAACGCCGCAAACAGTTCGGCCTCAGGGGTTTCATGTGCTCCAATACATCTTTGTTAATGGGGACATCGAGGTGAGATATCATTCCAGATGCATTGTACTGCGCCCAAAGCGAACTCGGATAGTATCGTGCTGTTGAAACAACATTGCGCAAACAAAAAAGTATACATCATGGATGGAACGGTATGCTGACTGTACCAGTCGGGACTAGAATGTCCGGTAAGTTTTCCCTTTACCTTTTTAACATTTTTTTCCTTTAGTGATGCTTTACATGTACGTCTGATGTCCAGCCCGCCATTGAGTCTACACGCACTCATAGAATAGGCGCAGCCCCAATAGCTCCGCGTTCTACTTCTCCCTCCAACTAGCGAACTATCCCATTTTCCCGTAATGACACTACGAAATACAATAGCAGGGAAAGGCAACCTTGCAGCGCGAAGTCGCTGGTTCGCGCGTCCTTCATGAAGGCAGGCGCATGTCGTGTAAAGAAGACGTTCAGTGGAACAACGGGGAGAGAGATGGAAGAAACTTTATTTCGAGGAATATCAGTGATGACGCAGCTTGAAAGCAATGCTGGTGGTTAGACCGCATTGATGGCTGTCAGCGTGAACTGATCAGCGACCTCGGCAGCCCTGGCGAACAGCGGGCCTGTAGGTCCGGTTACGAGTTGCGCAGCACGGCCTCCCACCATTCCTCGGAGGGTATTTTGGGAAAGTGTTTTTTTGGGCAGGCCCAGATGATGTGGGATAGTGGCATGACCGCCACATAAGCAGCCGGCTGAAGTAGAGTATAGAGTTAGATGGATGTGGGTCAGATGATGATGATGGTTTTAGCTTAATGGCGCAAGGCCAACAAGGGCAAAGAGAGCCAAAGACAGTTATTTGATGACACAGATGTACAATAAATACTAAATTGTCTCAGGAAAAACAAAAGTGAAGTGAATCCATGAATGTGGCTGGTGAATATGGCCAGGATGATTATGCATGATATGAAAGGAGCTGTAAAAACTTGACTACGCTTATTAGAAAACATTGGATTCTCGCCCAAGAAGTGTGATGGGTGTAGCGGGATGTGTTGTCTGTACAGTTCAGGCAAATATTTGCGTCGTGTGGTGTTCAGAGCCTTTCATTTAGTGAGTATGTGAACTACAGATAGGGCTTCTCCGCACCTGCTTCATTGTGGTATTGAAGATCCCGTGAGCAGATACGAGTGCGTTGCATGGGTGTGCCCTACCCGTCGCCTAGCGAAGGCGACTTCCGTGTGTCTGTTGTGTGAGTCAGCTGTGTACCGTCTCAAGTGTGGTTTTATTACATGTATTAGTTGGTTGTCTGTTCATTCCAGTGTGTTTGCATGTTCTGCGAAGGTGTTGTCTCATGTGTGGCTTGCGGTCTGTATAGGGTACCGTTGTTATGTCTACAGTGTTCCCGAGTGCAGCAGCAGCGGCCCTCTTATCTGCCAACTTGTTGCCAGCGATCCCAGCGTGTCCAGGGACCCAGCAGAAGAGCAGCTCATACTTTTGCGCATAGACAGAGATAATGGTGTTGAAAACAAGATTAACTGTGGTTTTTTGGGGCTTGTGCGATGATAGTGCACGAACAACACTCAAGGAATCTGTGTGAATGATGGAATTGCAATTCATTTTCAAGAATAAGTTGTACAATGAGTAAACTGCCATATGCTTCTGCTGAAAAAATGGTTCTGGGTGCATTAAAATTCGGACCATGAGCAACGCAAGACACCATAGTGGAGGTTTTAGAAGCGTCACTGTAAAATTCTGCCCATGGGTATTTAAACTGCAGAGACAGAAAGTGCTGGAGTATTGGAGCTCGTGGTACCCAATTTTCGCCTAGTTTCATAAAAGAAGGGTCACAAGATTCAGAGCGAACTTGGCAAGGCGGTAAATTGGCTGAAAAGGATGATGTGTACACATCTAAAAACAAAGCGCTGAGATCCGAGGCTCGCTCTCTCACTCTAAGCGAGATGCGGCGTCTTATCCGGGTAGGTCCGCGGCGGTTTCCACCGTAGTCGTCAAAAACAAGCCCCGTTGCAGCCTCTCGCTTGCCTGCGACAATACTATACAAGCAGAGGAAGTAGCAATCGCCCTCGCCGTCGTACAAACTAATGCAGCGGTCATTGTCACCGACTCGCAGCAGGCTTGTCGGAATGTCGCTAGGGGACGCCTTCACACAACAACTCTACGCATCATTCAGCAGCAGCCCCTGAAGAGGCTAATCAGGATTGTATGGGCTCCCGCACATTACGGTATCCCTGGAAACGAGGCGGCGGACGCCATCGCTCGAGAATTGAACCACCGAGCTCGGGCGCCGAGAGCAGCGTTGCCGAACCCGAGCGCATGCAGCCCTTGACCTCTTACGCCGAGATCACGCAGCACTACAGGCTGTCGCGTCAGACACTCGCTCCCCCACACAAATCTGTACCCCGAGAGCACGAACGTCATTTACGTGCTCTCCAGACTAATACATTCCCCCATCCTATCCGGCTTCATCTTTTCTACCGACAGAACTCCCCGCTTTGCCGATTTTGCAAAGAACCCGGAACGCTACGCCATATGGTCGGAGGATGTGAACAATCTCCACTGATTCCTCCCTACCTGCAACTTTCCACTGTCGAGCTTTGGGAGAGCGCCTTGGCGAGCACCAGCCTGGACGAACAGCTTCGGCTGGCTCAAACGGCTGTCGATGCTGCCCGCGCTCAAGGCATCCTGGACTGAGGACGCCTCCTTCAAGCTTCAGCACAATCCCCCTGTGGATTGAAATAAACGTTTATTCTCTCTCTAAGCGAGAAGGGCAGAGGAACGGATGGTTGATTTACGATCAGCAGAGATGTGTATGTATTATTAAACACAGGATAAAAAGGATGGTTATTCAGTGATGAAATTTTAAAAGCATAAAGCAAGTCCATGTACGTCCATTGGTTCTCAAGGCACCACTTGTTGCACTCGACATACATAGTTTCTATCGGTATAGTACGGAAAGCACCCGATGCTAGCCGAAGCCCCAAATGTATCACTCGGTGAAGCACCCGGAATGCTGTTTTAGTTGCCGACCCATACACCACATTGCCATATTCCAAAGCAGAGCCATCTCAAGCAGTATACAGGCACAGCAGGAGTCTTTGTCAGCCCCAAACGATTGGTGGGAGAGTACCTTAAGGATATTCATTGATTTGAGACATTTAAGCTTAAGTTGCTTGATGTGAGGAATGAATGTGAGTGTGGTCAAACGCAACACCTAGAAACTTGTGTTCCTTGTTCACAGGAATGGACACGCCATTAAGAGTAATGTCAAGGTCTGGATGGACCCCACGCTTTCTTTAGAACACAACGCTAGACCTTTTTGCATGATTTAGTTTAAAACCATTCTTGCCCTCCCTCCCGGCAAGTTTCTTGACCCAAGTTGGACTTAACGTTCGGAGATTGACAGGTTACATGATTTAAAAGATATCTGCACGTCGTCTACATACGTGGAACAAGAAATTGTAGGTGGCAATCCATTCCCGAGAGAGTTCATCTTGACTATGAAAAGAGTGCAGCTCAACACGCCACTTTGCGGCACGCCATTTTCTTGCAGGTGAACCTTTGAGAGTGCACAACCAACTCTCACTCGAAACGTTCTCTCTGACAAGTAGCTAACAAGGGCGTTTAACATGTTACCCGAAACGCCGAATGACTTGAGGTCACTAAGGATCCCCTAACGCCAAGCGGTGTCGTAGGCCTTCTCGAGGTCAAAAACACAGTTACACAGTAGTGTTTATGCACGAAGGCATCCTTGATGTGCGAGTCATGTGCAAAGTTACAAAAAAATTGCAAAGTGCAAAGTTGATCGCTCGTCGATCGCCCCACCCGGAAGCCGGCCTGGCAGCTCTAGGTAAGACCGTTGTACTCAAGGAAGTACACGAGGCTGTGGGTTATCATCTTCTCGAGGAGCTTGAACACGCAGCTCGTCAGGGCTACGGGACGCTAACTTGACGGGGACAACATGTATTTTCCCTCCTTCAAGAAAGCGACGACTATGGCATCCCTTTAAGAGTGTGCAATGTGCCCCGAAAGCCATATTTTTTATATAGATGTAGGAGTCTTTTAAGTGTGCCTGCGTGTAGGTGTTGTATTATTCATTCTATATGTTATGTTGTATAGGAGTGGAGCTGGGGATTTACACGGGCTAAGAGCAGCCCTCAGCTCATGCATTGAAAATTCTGAGTTATAAGAAGTTGTTGACTTGTTGTTATCTAGTAAAGGCTGCTTTTCGGCCGATTGTTTGTGTTTTATGAAATTGTGTAGTGTGCTCATCTGGACACATGTTGGAGGTGTTGTGCAAGTCTGTCAGCCTGGTCTTCGAGTGTGTCCCCTGTTGTGCTGACCAGAGGCAGCTGTGAGTTTGTTGTCCTTTGAGTTTCCGTATTTGTGTCCATATCTTGTGTGTGTCTGTGTATGAGTTCATAGATGTTATGAATGAACACCAACTATCTCTTTATGACTCGCGGCGTACTCGTTTTCCAAACGCCTTTGCCCGTTTCAAAAAGAAGAGGTTACCCGACGTGGGGTACCGACGAAGAATACCCCGCGCCTTGTCCTGGGCTTCTCGCGACCGCCTACAGTCCTCATTCCACCGGGGCCTGTTATGGGAAGATACTTTTTGGGCCTTTACCATTATGCGTTAGTGAGTTGGAGAAGTGGTCAATAGCATATGGGTCCATGCCCACATCCCACTCAAGACATGGAAAGAGAATTGCAGAACCAATAGCCAGGTCAAGATGTGAGTATGTAATGTGTCCTACGTTATGGTATGTAGGCTGTTTTTTGTTTAAAAAGCATGCTCCCTTGGATGCTAGAAATTTCTCTATCAGGCGCCCTCGGGCATCCGTGCGAGAAGAACCTCACAGAGAATTGTATTTATTAAGGTCGCCTGTGAGGATGTATGGTTCGGGCAGCTGGTCAACCAGCGCCTCGAAGTCTGAGCTCGGAAGTGCAAAATCGGGAGGAATGTAAATGGAGTAAACCGTTATCAACCTGTCAAATGTTATTGTGCCGATTGCTACAGCCTCAAGGAAAGTGTTCAAAGTGATAGGTCGGCATGCTAAGGATTTCGTGGCGATTATTGCCAAACCTCACGAAAGTGTGTGCAGCCATCCCTGTCCTTTCCGAATACCATATAACTATTCAAGAATTTTGTGTGATTGGAATTTCAATGTGTTTTCGGGACACACATTACACTTCGCTGATTAGCATGCAAGATCTCATACACATCGTCAAGATTATTAAGACGACCTCTGCAGTTCAACTGAACGATATTTTCTCTTGCCATTATGAAGTGTTCAGAGCTACTTGAGTGTGACTATTTACGTAAGGGCTTTCGGGCCTTGCACCCTTGGAAGGGTTTTTTACCTTCTCTAGAGCTTTAGAAGAAGGGACCCGATTCTTTCGCTGCGAAGCAGAGAAGAAAGGTGCCACATCCATCTCGTCATCAGATTTCGGGGGGTACGCGGAGGACCGGACCCCCTGAACTTGGACTCCTTTCCGGAACCCTTCGTTCGACCTGCTACGGCCGAGGGCGTCAGGAGCGCCCCAGTTGCACAGGCGGTGCGGCGAGGGTGGGAGCTGCCGCGGACGCCTGTCTCCATCTCCTCCGTGCCCTCGCAAGTGCTTTGGGTAGGTGGAGAGGAAGCAGTGGATGCAGCAGCAATCTCAACCCACGCGGCTGCCTCCACAGCCGCTGCTGGCTCAGCAAGCAGTGTGGAGGTTGGTTGGGCTGCCTGAGGCAACCCCGTGTGTGGGGGGGGGGGGGGTGTGGGGGGGGGGGGGGGGGGTCGGGAGCTCTTGGTACTGTGTTCCTGCCGAAACCAGAAGCCGCTCCGCCCCCCGGCGAGCTGCGTCGGTGTACTTCCACAGAGGGAAAGAGGCGAACATCTTTCGCGCCTCTGGGAAGGTGATGTTCTCGTTGACTTTTAAGGTGATGATTTGTTTTGCTTGCTTGGACTCCTAGAATAGACAGCGTCCGGCCTCTGACAGTACGCAAGGTGAAGCTTTCAGATGCACAATTATCGCTTAGGGTATGATGTGCTGCACATTTTGCGCACGTCAGTTTACCACGGCAAGAGGTTGTGCCATGCCCAAAGTGCTGAAACTTTAAGCAGCGGCACGTAGGTTCGGATCGGACATCTTATGCCCCTTGCGCTGATCGGCTCGGGAAGTGCTGAGCGGTCAGACGTCAAGATTGTGTGCTTGGTTGGTATTATTTGGTCATTTCGGCGTATGGTGATTCGCCTCACTGATGTCACTCCCTTATCTCGAAGACCCACAAGCTTCAGTCTCATTTATTAGATCCCGATCAGAGAACACGCCCTGGCAGCTTCTGGGGCTGCGATGGGGCGTGATCTTGATGTCAAAATCGACCATGCGCGTTTGATTTAGGAGGTTACAGCATTGTTCTTCGTTTTCTACTTCAATTAAAACTTCTCCTGTTGTCAGTTTGTTAGCCTTTTACAACTTTCTGATAAGGCTTTCGAGAAACTTGGAAATCAGAAACACAGACTGGGAGGTGATGGGTTTGACTTATCCAGGGGTTCCATAATCAAAAAATGCGAGAAATTATCAGGCTTCGGAAGAGAGACTGAAGGCAAAGCAGGAAAAGAAACTTCAGTGCAGCCCCTTTGCAGGGACCGATCACGTTTAGGGGGGGGGGGGGGATTGAAAATACGCTGTAGTATAAAAGCAGGAGACAAGGGTCCCGGAGAGGTCCCGGAGCTCCCTGCCGAGTAAACAGACAGGGGCCCATCCTCCGGAGCTTGACCTGTGCTCCGACGGCCACCGCTTGAGGTTTCTACCCTTCACTTTAAAACACGTCGCCACGGTTGGTTCCAGCTTATGTTTGGGGGCTCGGGGTCCGGATGTCCCCAATACCGTCACCAAGATTACTCAAGGTGCCCCGAGCGGGGGGATGTGGGTCAGGACGGCAGGATTTGGAAATGTACGTGTCTGAAGAAGTCACACCATGTGGGCCTTGTAATTGTCTGAAGATTTGCCAGCCGGATGATAGATGAAGCGGGAGAGGCGGTAGCGCATGGTTATGTCGTGAAGAGAAACCGCCACTAGCTCCACGTTGTACGTTTCTCTCCAACTCGCAAACTGTACTTTTTTTCCCGTATGACGCTACGAAATACAATTGCAGAGAAAGATAATCTTGCAGCGCGAAGCCGCTGCCTCTCGCGTCCTTCATGAAGGCAGGCACATGCCGTGCAGAGAAGAGGCTCTGTGGGACAATGTGGAAAAGTGCTGGTGCAAAAATTCAAAAATATTTTTCTCTGCAAAACAAAAGTTGTTCTGATTAACTTTTCTGAATTAAATTGCGATGATTCTCACTAGTGAATGCCTTCTTTTTGATATTTGTACTATTAACACAACTGTTGTAGCATCAGCAGAGCCGGTTTCTTTCAGGAACAGCCTTTATTCCGAGGCGCACACTGGCAGCCTCAACGCAACAACCCCCAGCCGCGCACAATGCATGCGCTTATCTACACCTCAGGCATCAGTGACGCATGCGCATCAGCACCAGTACGTCGGCGCTTCCAGCCAACATAAATAATGATAACGCGGCGCGAGCGCGACATGACATTCCCTCCCACTTATTTAAAAACAATCATAGCCCCAGCGCTCTGGAGGTCGCCTATCCCGGGCACTGCGTCGTACAGCTTGTGCGTGGTCTCGGGGCTCAACTTGGGTTGTAGGTCTGTCCCGTTCCGCTTGGGCATCCGGCTGGGAAACGGGGTTGCCCGGAACAGAACCTCCGATGCATGTGGCAGGTCAATTTCTGGAATGACTTGTGGCTCCTGTGGCTGATCTAAACAAAAACGTCGCAAATAGTCTGCGTGCACATATCGTACTTTGCTGCCAACACATACCAAATACGTGCAAGAAGACTTCACTTGCGTCACTTTACCAGGGAACCATTTCACAACTTCCCCCCTCACAGAACGCACAAGCACTCGATCCCCAACTGCAAACGACCGTGGCCCCGCTCGGCGCTTATCGACCGACATTTTCACACTTTCCACCTTTTGTGACATAGTGCTCGCCACATTTGGGTGTAGTAATGATAACCGAGTCCTCAGTTCCCGGCGCAGGAACAGTTCTGCGGGCGTTTTCCCTGTGAACGTATGGGGCGTTGTTCGATAACAAAACATGAAATTATCGATCCTGTGTTGCAGCGACCTCGTGGTTGCTTTTTCTTTGTCTTCAAGTAACTGTTTGAGCAGCGCCTTTTTTATTGTTTGTACAGCGCGCTCGGCAGCCCCGTTCGATTACGGGTGGTAGGGAGGCGTAAGCAGATGCCTGACGCCATTTGCCGTTAGGAAAGTTTCAAATTCTACCGCGCGGAACTGAGGCCCGTTATCAGTTACCACAGCAACTGGCAAACCATGTGCTGCAAACAAAGAGCGTACAACTTCGACAGTTTTTGTGGCAGTTGTGGAGGTCATGAGTTTCACTTCTAACCACTTTGAGTAGGCGTCAATCGCAATCAGCAACATCTGACCTTCCCTCTTTGCAAAATTCAAATGCACCCTCTCCCACGGGTGCTCACACAACTGCCAAGGCGAAAGTGATGCTGGTTGTGCCGCAGGAAGCACACTCTGGCATATTTTGCACTTGCGCACTGTTTGCTCGAGAGCTTCATCCATCCCTGGCCACCATACCATTGAACGGGCTAGCGCTTTCATCCTGGTTATTCCCAGGTGTTGTTCGTGCAACAGGTGCAGCACCACATTACGCAAACACTCAGGAATCACAACCCTGTTTGTCCATACAACACATCCATCATCGACGGAAAGTTCAAACCGTCGAACCCAAAATGGTTTCAGTTCGTCTGAAACAGTCTTGGGCCAACCATGTCATATCGTGTCTCGAACCACTCTTAACAGCTTGTCTCTGCCTGTCTCGCGATCAATGTCTTTAGCTGTCAACGGCAGCTCAGCAAGTGGAGAAAAATAAAAAGTATCTTCCACCTGCTCTTCAGAGCCCGCCAGAGGCAGCCGCGACAAAGCGTCAGCATGGCTAATTGCTGTTCCAGGCTTGTGACTTATCTTGTACTGGTAATTCGCCAGGAATGCTAACCAGCGGTGTATCCTGCCTGTAGCAACAGCGCTTGCTTGACGTTTTGGATCGAACAGGCTAGTTAGTGGCTGGTGGTCTGTTAATACCTGAAATGTTCTGCCGTACAAGTACTTGTGAATTTTTTTTACCGCGAACACAATGCTTAACGCTTCTTTCTCAATTTGCCCGTAGTTTCGTTCCGCTCTCGAAAGGGATCGAGATGCGAAGGCAATCGGTTTTTCTTCACCATCTACTCTGTGCGATAGCACCGCTCCCAGTCCATATTCTGACGCATCACAAGTAAGCTGTATTTCTTTTTTCACATCGTACAGCTGCAGAACACTCTTATTAGTCAGCAAAATCTTGCATTTTTCGAATGCGTCGTCGCAGCGACGTGACCAGTGCCATTCCGTCTGTTTGCGCCGCAACTGATGCAAGGGTTCTAGCACAGTGGCTAGATTTGGCAAACATTTCGCGTAGAAGTTAACCAAGCCCAAAAAAAGCTTTCAGTTGAGTCTTATTTGCAGGCTTTGGCGCGTTCTTGATAGCCAACACCTTTTCTGAGGTTGGGTGTAAGCCATTTTTATCAATTTCGTGCCCCAAGTACGTTACTTTTTGTTCGAACAGCCTGCATTTTTCGGCGTTCACCTTTATACCGTGCGTACTGAGGCGCATGAGCAGTTGGTCCACTCTTTCTTTGCACTCTTTGTGCGTTTTGCCTGCAATGATGCGTTTTGCCTGCGAAGAAGGTGGTGTCGAGAAGAAAAGATGGTTGGCGGCCAAAAACGAGGAAAAATGGCGGATAACCAGTTGTCTTCTGAACAGCACTGTTGTAAGCGAATGTAACGAACGGAAGAATTGCGTCCCAGTTTGTGTGGTCGGGCCGAATTTACATGGAAATCATATCGGATAGGGTACGGTGGAAGCGTTCGGTTAGTCCATTTGTTTGCGGATGGTAGGCTGGTGTGGTTTTGTGCACTGCATTGGAGGAACGAAGAACTTCTTTAACAATGTTAGACAGGAAAGTCCGGCCGCGATCACTCAAGAGGACTCTAGGGGCACCATGGCGCAAGATAATTGGGCGCAAGAAGAAGTCGGCTACCTCAGCAGCACAACCGGAACGAAGGGGAGCTGTCTCCGCGTTCCTTGTGAGGTGGTCAACGGCTGTCACCACCCAGCGATATCCGGCAGTTGTGGTAGGTAAAGGTCCGTAAAGGTCGATTCCCACAGTTTCGAACGGTGCCAACGGGCAAGGCAGTAGCTGTAGGAGTCTGGCAGGAGCGGACGTCGGGCACTTGCGCTGCTGGCACGAGACGCACGACGCAATGTAGCGGGCGACAAAAGTGGCAAGACCAGGCCAAAAAAACCGGCTGCGAACACAATCGTATGTCTTATGGAAACCTAAATGGCCAGCTGTTGCGTCATCGTGCAAGGCTTGAAGTATCTTTGGGCGGAGAGAGCGCGGCGCAACAGGAACCCACCGGTACCCTGAGAGGTGGTGAATGGAACGGTGAAGCACTCCGCCGAAAAGTCGAAATTGTTGAGGTTGACGGTGATAGCGGCTATTCACGGGTGTTTTGGAGCTGATGAGCTGCTCTATAATTCCACGGCAGTAACAATCTGATTTTGAAGGGTCGCCAAATGTGAGATGTCGTCAGTTGGGATGTCGACGACAGAAGCGATGGTACGTAGTCCGCTACGTGAGGTAGTCCAAGGACGAACGTCAGGAAGATCTAGCGGTCATCGGGAAAGGGCATCTGCATCAAGGGGCTTGTTTCCGGATTTGTAAATTACTGTAAAGTCGTATTCTCGAAGTCGAATTATCCAGCGGCCGAGGCGGCCGGTCAGATTTTTCTGTGACTGCAACCAGCAGAGAGCATGATGGTCTGTTACCACTGTGAAATGACGGCCGTAGAGGTATGGGCGGAATATCTGAACCGCCCAAACAACAGCGAGACACTCCTGCTCGGTAATCGGGTAATTTTTCCCGGCACGACTGAGAGAGCGGCTGGCGTAGGAAACAACCCTGTCTTTGTGTTGGTCATCCGTCTGCAAGAGAACAGCACCTAAGCCATGTCCACTGGCGTCCGTATGGAGAAGGACTGGTCGGGACTCGTCAAAGTGGCACAGTACTGGACCGGAAGTAAGGGCTTTTTTCAATGCTTGAAAGGCGTATTCACATTCTTCAGACCACACAACGGGTGTTCCTGAGTGCATGAGCTCGTTGAGGGGGGAAGCCAGGGTAGCGAAATTTCGGACAAAGCGACGGAAGTACGAGACCAGACCCAGGAAGCTACGCAGATTCTTTTGTTGGAATGGCTGTGCAAAGTTGACGACAGCGGCAATCTTGTCAGGGTCTGGGCGAATTCCGTCCTTGCTCACGACGTGCACCAAAACATGAATGCTTCGACTAGCAAAGCGGCACTTTTTAGTATTAAGTTGAAGGCCCGCATTCGCAAGACAGGTGCGGATTTCGTCGAGTAGCTTCAGGTGATCACGGAAACTCGAAGAAAAACAACGATATCGTCGAAATAACAAAAGCACGATTTCCATTTGAGACCGCGAAAAACTATATCGATCATCCGCTCGAATGTTGCAGGGGCGTTGGAAAGCCCTGTTACGAATCGGCCAACGCCGCCGTATTTTCCCGCATCAGCCACCACGTGGGAATCGACCACGTGCGCCCGCGTGTCGGTGAATCGTACTTTCGTGTCTCGCCATGCCGGGTCAGTCACCTCGCTTTGCAACGCGCCTCCGGCGGCTGCCAGCGGCACGCCCAGGCATTCTTCACGTCGTTCGCCACACCCTTCAGGCACCTGCGCGTCGGTGAGTCCCGCCTTGACATCCCCGGCTCAGACGCTTCGCTATCGGCGCGATCAAGATTCGATAGCGCGGCCCCGGCACCTTTCAAGGACACTCTCTCCCCTCTCTCGGACGCCACGTGCAGCAAGGCTATGAATGACTCACAAACTGGGGAAAGAGCGTTGTGTGTGTCTGTGATGTTCTTGGCGTGTTACTCTTGGGGGCGTTTTTTGGGTATAAATAGAAGCAGCACAAACGCTGAAATTCATTCCTGTCTGAGCAGCGAATCCATGCGGTTGCTCTGCTCGAGTCCTGTATTGTAACCTCGCCCGTCAGGGCATTGTATGTTTTTTTGGCTTCGGCTCACCTCTCGCTATTAAGTAAACAGTTACGTTATCCTACTGCTCTTGACTTCTTCCCGGCTGCAGTCGTCCTTCGCGGTCGCAACAACTGGTTTTCAGCGGGCGGATGACAACTTCGTAACACCTGGAGCCAGCGGTGCGAGACACAACATCACGGACGTCAAGGCGGCTTCAGACTTCGCAGAATTCACGGCGGTCAAGGGTGAGTGCGGGACTTTTCTTCACTGAGTTTTACCAGGCTTCTGAGGATAGCTGGTAGGGCGTATGTTTTTGTCGCGTGGGTTATTCGCGCAAAACATTTTTGGGAGCAGTGGGAAAGCAGTACTCTAGACCGGCCATGTATTTGAAGGCGTTGAAAAAACCGCAGTTGTTGGAGCGTGCAAAAGAGTTGCGCTTGGATGTTACGGACGCGCTAAGAAAGGCAGAGCTGATACAGGCTATACTCGCTGTTGGGGCTGACGATGACGAGCTGTCTGAGTGCATTGAGGCGATCAATGACAGGGAGACCGCTAAACGTCAGGCGGCAGAGGCTGAGCGCCAGCGTGAGGAACGCGAGGAAAGAAAGCGCGAAGACGAATGCGAGGAAAGAAAGCGAGAAGAGAGGCAGAAACAGGAAGGCGAGAACAGGAGCGACAGCATGAGCTGGAAATGAAGCGTCTAGACGTCGAGGCGTCTCGACCTAGACATCAGAGTGGCAGCAGCGTGCAGTCTGCGGCGACTGAGCGACCTACGTTGCGAATGTGACCTAATGCGACCGTACAAGGTTGAAGACATCGGTCTTTTTTTGGTCAACTTCGAGCGTACGTGTGAGAGGGCCCAGTTTAGCCGAGACTCATGGCCGCAAAAGCTGCTTACGCTTTTGCCAGGTGAGGCATCCGACGTGATGGCCCGCTTGCCAAAGGAGGAGGCGGAGGACTACCAAAAAGTCAAGTCGAGCCTCCTGCGTAAGTACAGGCTGTCAGCAGAGGCGTTTTGCCAGAAGTTCCGTGAAGCCGAGAAAGCTAGGGGCGAGTCGTTCTCGGAGTTCGCCTACAACCTGAAGGCAAATATGGAAGAGTGGCTCAAAGAGGCAGAGGCTTTCGGAGAGCACGACAAGGTAGTTGAGTGCTTCGGTCTTGAGCAGTTTTACCACCGTCTACCAGAGAACCTGAGACTCTGGGTGCAAGATAGGCCAGGGGTAAAAATTGTGGATCAGGCAGCTCAGCTAGCCGACGAGTTCGTCGCACGTCGAGGTGCGCAGGGGCCGAAAGACGGCCACACAGAGTTCAGGCCGAGGCCTGATAAGTCAGGGCCGAAAGGCAGAGCTCCCCGGGAAGACGGTGAAGCAAGGGAAGTCGTTCTCGTGGATAGAGAAACTGGCCACGATAACAAAAAGAGAGCAGCAGACGCTGAGGAGCAGCGCAGAAAGAAAGCTTTCGAAGCGCGCAGGCAGGCTGCGTGTTACAACTGCCGCGAGACGGTACATTTCGCTGCCAGTTGTAAGAAAGGAAAACTAGTCTTTCACGTACTAGATCAGAGTGAGGACAGCAGGCAGTTTCTAGAGCCGTACGTACGGGAGCTAGTCGTCAATGGTAAACCGTGCCGAGTTCTCCGTGACTCCGCGGCGACGGTAGACATGGTCCACCCTTCGTACGATGAACCGGATCAGCTAACAGGGCAGTGTGTTTGGGCGAAGCCAGCCGTAGGTGCACGAAACGTGCGTCTGCCGATTGCTAAGGTCAGCATCGGAGGTCCGTTTGGTGAACTTGTGACGCAGGCAGCAGTATCCCCACAACTACTTCCGGAGTACAAGTACCTATTCTCGAACAGGTCGGATCAGCTGTTAAGGGAAAAGGGGTACCATTTTGAGAAACTGCCGAGGAAAGAACCAGCTGAGCTCGCTGCGAAGAGCTCGAGTAACGATAGGGTCGCCACCTCTGTGAGGAATGGCGAAACTCAGACAGAAAGCGATGATTGGGCATTTCCAGAGGCTCACGACGGAGGGCAGCGTAAGTACACTGTGTGTAAGGTCCCTACGCTGAGCAAAGATGTTTCATCGCCATGTTTGAAGTGCACTAGATCACGGGAATCCTTGAAAACGGCTGTCGACCCGAACGCGCGCAGTTCGCGGGCAACTGAGCCGACTTTTGAGACAGGGCAGCCTGGATGTAGTGTAGTTTTGGCAGTGAGGAAGGAGAACGGGAACGCGCTTCGGGCTTCGCGTGCCGAGGCTGTCGCTGAAAGCGCGAGGGACGACGAGGTAGTGACTGTTGGGAACTGCAAGGTGTCTAATGGGCTCGTCGTGCCCGTTTCACTCCCAGCTGATGCTCCCGTCGACAGGCCAACATCGGCTGAGCTAGTTGAGGTTCCGGTGTCGCCTGTGGCTGAACCGAAGTCGGGAACCGACCAGCTTAGAGGAGAGAACGCAAACGCGTTCCGGCGTTTGCTTGCCGAACGAATTCGTAAAAAGGCGAGCAATGAGGAGGTAGCAAAAACTTCAGCGCGTAATTGTGGCGCGTGTTTCAGTGCGAGCAAAGCCGTGAGCTCGCATCCCCACCTGGCCTTTGGCCTTCCTTTCTAATAAAGTTTACAACAACGCATCGCGCCGAGGGAACGCCGCCTAGAAGCAGTGCGCGCATAACGTACGAACGGGGGAAAATCCCGCTCGCTCCTCCGCGCGCTCGACCTTTGTCGAACAAGACGACCGGTGTCATTTCACGCGGTCACAGCAGCGTTGAGAGAACGGCTGCACCTAAAGTGCGATACCGAAGGGGAAAAGCTCGGGGTATTGACGAGAGCTCAAACCGCAGCTCTCGGCGCGAGAAATGGCCTGTAGACGCCTGACTTTCTCAAGTTCATTCTTTTTCCTGAAGCAGGTTTCGCCCTTTACGATTACGTTTTTTTTTTGTGGGACATTTCCAATTACGCGAAATGTCACCTTTCAAGTTTGTGCACTTGTCTAAAGTACGGCTGGGCTAAAATATAACTAGTGTAGTTAGTTATTAGCGTATTTTTTTCGCAACTAAAAGCCTGGTAGATCTTCAGTGTGGATTTGTCTTCGCACTTGCCGGCGATGCGGTTGTGTCTTGCTGTGTTGTTCTGTTGCTTGCCTGACCAAGCTAGAGACGTTCTTGGGGAGCCACTACCCGTCCAGTGATCGGCCCTGTGAAGCTCCAGCACGGTGTCGTACAGCCCCGGCCTGGAGTCGACCGTCTGCTGAGCACTTCACTTCGAAAGCATCCCTCTGGACAACGGTTGAAGACCCTTATCCATCGGGATCTCGGACCCCCGGCGGAGAAGCTGTTACGAATCGGCCAACGCCGCCGTATTTTCCCGCATCAGCCACCACGTGAGAATCGACCACGTGCGCCCGCGTGTCGGTGAATCGTACTTTCGTGTCTCGCCATGCCGGGTCAGTCACCTCGCTTTGCAACGCGCCTCCGGCGGCTGCCAGCGGCACGCCCAGGCATTCTTCACGACGTTCGCCACACCCTTCAGGCACCTGCGCGTCAGTGAGTCCCACCTTGACATGCCCGGCTCAGACGCTTCGCTATAGGCGCGATCAAGATTCGATAGCGCGACCCCGGCACCTTTCAAGGACACTCTCTCCCCTCTCTCGGACGCCACGTGACTCACAAACTGGGGAAAGAGCGTTGTGTGTGTCTGTCATGTTCGTGGCGTGTTACTCTTGGGGGCGTTTTTTGGGTATAAATAGAAGCAGCACAAACGCTGAAATTCATTCCTGTCTGAGCAGTGAATCCATGCGGTCGCTCTGCTCGAGTCCTGTATTGTAACCTCGCCCGTCAGGGCATTGTATGTTTTTTTGGCTTCGGCTCACCTCTCGCTATGAAGTAAACAGTTACGTTATCCTACTGCTCTGGACTTCTTCACGGCTGCAACAGCGGCTGGCCGCTCGCTTCATACACGCTACCTATCGTGTGTTGGAGGCCACGGGGAACGGATCGGGTGCCCCCGCTTGGTCGCAACAGCCCGAATGGCAAAACATTAAAAACTCATACAGCCCGTCGGGGGTGTCGAATTCGGTCTTCTCTTTATCGGCCTCGTGCATGGGGATCTGCCAATACCCCGAGCGCAGATCAAGACTTGAAAAATATTCCGCTCCTTGTAAACAATCTAGGGCGTCATCAACTCGTGGCATCAGGTACACATCTTTTCGTGTAATCTTGTTCAGTGCGCGATAATCAACGCAATATCGCACTGATCCGTCCTTTTTCTGCACGAGAACAACCGGAGACGACCACGGACTGGTTGACGGCCGAATGATGCTGCGCTGAAGCATATCGGTGACGTTGTCGCTGATAATTTTCCTTTCTGAGGAGGACACACGGTAAGGACTGCGGTGAATAATGCGAACCCCATCGGTTTCGATGCGATGCGTTGCCACCGACGTCTGACCGAGTTTGGTGCAGTTAGCGTCAAATAAATATTTGTGTTTGGTCAGAACCGACATTAACGATTCGGTCTCAGCCGGGGAGAGGTCAGAACCCATCGTTGCGGTTAGATCACAGCCAGGAGAGCCGGAATTTAGATGAGCAGGGGATGACACTGCACAGAGCGGGAAGATACAGGTGGCCACCGAGTCAGAAACACTAGCAATTGTAGTGCGCTTACGTAGGAGCATGGGCTCACGATTGGTGTTAACGGCGATTGTATCGGCAGCTCCGTGTGAAAAGCGCACGAGACTCGTTGCGATTACCAGACCTTTGGCAAGAAAGCGAGGAGTGGGAACGATGAGGACGTCACCATCACAAAATGATCCGAACTAATGGAGATGATTTTCTCACAGCAGGGGTCGAGGACGTAATCCGCGCTGGCCACTAAGCGCTGCTTCGGCCCGTCAGGAACACTTGAATCGTCTGTTTGCGTCAGTTCGATGTCGGGGTGGTGACAGGAGATTACGGCGGATGCAGACGAGAGGAAGTCCCACCCTAAAATGAGATGATGGGCGCAATGCGGCAAAACCGCACACTGTATGTGGTGCCGAATTCCATCTATAAAAACACGCACAGTACAATATCCGATAGGTTCGATATCTCCTTGAGTCGCATTACATAGGGAGGGGCCAGTGTACGGGGTTTTCACTTTGCGTAGCTCCCAAAAAAATTACCATCAATCACTGAAATACTGGCTCCTGTGTCAACAAGTGCATCAACTGTTACACCTTCTACTTCGACTCTGACAGTGTTCGAGGGTCTTTCTGGAGGAGTTGTCGTTGTTCGCACTAGTGCAGTTTTCCCTCCAAAAACTGCAGAATCTAGTTTTCCTGGTGGGTGTTAGTAGCGTGGGTGGTAGGACGGAGGGGCGACAAGGAACGACGGTACGGCGAAGGCGAGCGGCGGGGTGCAGCGCGATGACTCGGAGGCTCGAGTGGCCCTGGAGGCGAAGAAGAGCGACGCGGAGGGGAAACGTGCTCGATACGCCGATGACCGTAGGAAACCGGGAATAGTCACGTTCGAACGGGGCGTAGCCTCTTCGCTCGTCTTGCTGACGTCGACGACAGAAACGAGAAATGTGGCCCCTGATTCCACAATAGTAGCACACTGGGCCATCTCCAGGAAACCGTTGACGGCCCGGTCGCATGGAGGTGTAATAATGCGGAGAAGCAGGTGCTGCGGCTATCGCTGTCACATGGGCCTGCGGAGACGGTGGCTCAACCTGCAAGGGCGGTTTGGCCGCAATCGCGGAGTAGGACGGCGTGTAGACGGTGGCCAGGGGAGGGGTCAGGGGCGGTGGCAGGGGAGGGGTCGTGGGCGAGTAGGACTGCGTGCAGACGGTGGCAAGAGGAGGACGTGCGGGTGTATATCCTGTCATGGATGTTAGCTCCTCTCTGATAATATCTCGGAGCTCAGGCGCATTGCTGTGACAATGGTCCCGCGAGGATCAAGGCGAGTCGTGGTGCTGCAGTTCTTCGCGAATGATCGCGCGAATGAGACTGCGCAGGTTCGAGTCCCCATATTGATGAGAGGCCCAAGCCTCCTGGCGAAAGCGAATAGACTGTAGTTGGTCCAGCCGTTGACAAGTCTTGCGGACATCGCTAACGCTTGCAGGATTTTCCACAGCCAGAGCGTTAAAGGCAAGCGGAGCGATACCTTCATATATATGACGCACCTGGTCAGCCTCTGGCATGGTTTCATCCACTTGGAGGCAAAGAGCGACGACGTCCTCAATGTATGAGCCGAATGTCTCATGAGGGCATTGAATGCGTGAGGCAAGCTTTTGTCTGGCTACTTCTGCGCGAATGGACGGAGTGCCGAAAATTTTCCGTAGCTCCTGAGTAAAGCCGGTCCAGTCTGTGATAGTGTGTTCGTTGTTACGGAACCACGTCTTGGCCGCCTCGTGCAGGGAGAAGGAGACGATTCGGAGCTTGAATGCGTCATGCCACCGATTAAAGCTGCTGACCCAATTATAGCTATCCAGCCAGTCGTCGACATCCTCACCTCGACGGCCAGAAAAACCTGGCGGATTGCGTTGGTGGCTGGTGATGGTAAACGCACAAGGCACGGCAGCTGACGCTCCGGGGGGGCTGTTCCCGCTCTCGTGCTGCATCCTCAAAGGCAAGCGCCTACCGGAACGGAGCTCCAGGTGTGCGACTGGGAAAGACAGAGGACAGGACCGAGGTGCACCTCTACCAATTGAGGGAGACGTCAAAGGCAGCCGTCACCCAGAAGAGACGTCGCAGAGTCAATCGGACCGGCGCGTTTATTCCGAGAGGCAACCGAGAATACCAGCCCGAGGAATGATGGTGTGGATGGGTATGAGAAACAAACGAGGTGCGACATGGTGATGATAATGGTCGTGAGAAGCAGACGGAGTGCAAGGTAGATGGGACACCAAAGTAGCAGGCACCTTCCATGCGTCCTTGAAGCGAGCACTATCGTAGGGCACACACGAATGCTCACAATATATATATATATATATATATATATATATATATATATATATATATATATATACGCACAAAGTAGAATTACGGTTTCCGAAGAGCGTACTTCTACTTTGTGCGTATTCCTGCAGCAACTAAGGACTCTACTTCACGACTATATATATATATATATATATATATATATATATATATATATATATATATATATATATATATATATATATATATATATATATATATATATATATATATATATAGTTAGGAAATGAGGGGCTCGTTAGGAAATACAGAAAGAAATGCGGGCAGTCTACAACGCCAAAGAAGGCATAGGGGAATGGTTGGACTATATTTTTTTTACCGTCAGTGAAACTATATATTTTTTTTTCTCATATTAATTGAAGCGAGAAAGAAAGAAAGAAATAAAAACGCGCGCCCAGAGTGGGGACCGAACCCACGCCTTTCGATTAGATCTCGAATGCCTTACCAATTCGGCTATCTGGGCGACTGTGTTCTGCTTCACTTTCTGGGGTATTTATATTTACTACAACTGTATCTGACGCTTGAGGGTGGTACCCAGCGCCACTCAGACTACACGGGGAGAAGGGGACCTTCTTTTCAACCCCGGGGCGTGACGGGAACGTCTACAGCCTGTCATAAGCGGGTAACTGGCGGGAAACCCTCTTATGCTACCTTGGCATCAAGGCTGCCACAACCGAGGCCCTCGCTTAGCTTTAGCAGGATAATATGGTTAGGAAATGAGGGGCTCGTTAAGAAATACAGAAAGAAATGCGGGCAGTCTACAACGCCAAAGAAGGCATAGGGGAATGGTTGGACTATTTTTTTTTTACCGTTAGTGAAACTATATATTTTTTTTCTCATATTAATTGAAGCGAGAAAAAAAGAAAGAAAGAAAAACACGCGCCCAGAGTGGGGACCGAACCCACGCCTTTCGATTAGATCTCGAATGCCTTGCCAATTCGGCTGACTCTACGAAAGTTAGACTCTCGGCGCCCGTTCTCTGAGGAGACAATCCTGGGCCACTGGCCTTCTCCGTCGTCTGCGGACAAGGCGACAAAAGCGCTCCTGTGTTTCCTCAAAATGACGGAATTGCACAAAAGACTGTAGCGCAAGACTACTCTCTACGAACTGTCTGAACTTTAGAAGACAATGTCTATAGTGTCCTACCGCTGGGCACACCACTCCACGCTCTGTCCGTACATTTCCCCTTCTTTTTCTATTTTCCTCTTTTTGCTCATTCTTCCCCTTTCCCCCGTGCAGGATAGCATACTAGGCCGTAGCCTGGTTAACATTCCTGCCTGTCCTTTACTTATTCTCTCTCTCTCTCTGGGCGACTGTGTTCTGCTTCACTTTCTGGGGTATTTATATTTACTACAACTGTATCTGACGCTTGAGGGTGGTACCCAGCGCCACTCAGACTACACGGGGAGAAGGGGACCTTCTTTTCAACCCCCGGGGCGTGACGGGAACGTCTACAGCCTGTCATAAGCGGGTAACTGGCGGGAAACCCTCTTATGCTACCTTGGCATCAAGGCTGCCACAACTGAGGCCCTCGCTAAGCTTTCGCAGGATAATATGGTTAGGAAATGAGGGGCTCGTTAGGAAATACAGAAAGAAATGCGGGCAGTCTACAACGCCAAAGAAGGCATAGGGGAATGGTTGGACTATATTTTTTTTTTACTGTTAGTGAAACTATATATATATTTTTTTCTCATATTAATTGAAGCGAGAAAGAAAGAAAGTCGTAGACTGCCCGCATTTCTTTCTGTATTTCCTAACGAGCCCCTCATTTCCTAACCATATTATCCTGCGAAAGCTTAGCGAGGGCCTCGGTTGTGGCAGCCTTGATGCCAAGGTAGCATAAGAGGGTTTCCCGCCAGTTACCCGCTTATGACAGGCTGTAGACGTTCCCGTCACGCCCCGGGGGTTGCAAAGAAGGTCCCCTTCTCCCCGTGTAGTCTGAGTGGCGCTGGGTACCACCCTCAAGCGTCAGATACAGTTGTAGTAAATATAAATACCCCAGAAAGTGAAGCAGAACACAGTCGCCCAGATAGCCGAGTTGGTAAGGCATTCGAGATCTAATCGAAAGGCGTGGCTTCGGTCCCCACTCTGGGCGCGCGTTTTTATTTCTTTCTTTCTTTCTCGCTTCAATTAATATGAGAAAAAATATATATATAGTTTCACTAACGGTAAAAAAAAATATAGTCCAACCATTCCCCTATGCCTTCTTTGGCGTTGTAGACTGCCCGCATTTCTTTCTGTATATATATATATATATATATATATATATATATATATATATATATATAGTGAAAGAAGTCGACTGACACGTTTCCCGTTTTTGTTGCCAACAGTTTCGGAGTTAGAAACTCCTTCTTCAGGGCTGGCCCATCGAACCTCATGATCTCGGTATATATATATATATATATATAATGCTAACTGTCTCTCCATACTGTCGTCCGCTGTGCATTTTGTGCAGCTACAGATGGACCCTGCTCCTAGTGCGTCCACACTCCAGTACCCTGTCCTTGCCAATCCCTGAAAGAGAATGCGCCACTATTCAGGGCACACACAGGCTTGACTGACAGACTTCGCTCAGCGTGGGCACAACACTACAAAGTGGGGAACCTAGTGCTCCCGCAAAAAAATAGTGCAGGTGCAAATGTTATCTGTTGTGTAGTCCTCTAAATATCTTGGCTGTGACTCTTATAAAGCAAAAGCTGTGTCACCAAGGGCTACTGCAGACTATTTTTAAAATGAAAGTCGTTCCAAGATTATACCAAGGTCACATAGAGTTGTGCACAACTTTAAAAAGGTCGCCTCCAGATGAAATCTTCTGAGTGTGTTTTCAGTACCTTTAAAGTGCGCCATTCTTTGTACAACAACAATAACAGATGGAAAGACACACAAAATCTGTGGTAAGAAGAATGCTAAGCCCCTTGTTAGTTGTGCGATGAGACTTGACACAAAGCTTCATTGGCCAAATCAGGTGATGTATCAGTGACCACTTGAAAATGTGCCCCTGATCGACAAACCCTAAATAAATCGGCTGCAAGTAGCGCCCGTCCCGTCTGTTCAATGTCCTTGTGGTCCTCGCCCCCAGTTATGATGCAAGTACCAATGAGCTCTTGAAGAGTGGTTGAAGGGTAAAAGTGGCTACATTGCAGCTGTTCCACTTGTAGAAACAGAAAATCCCGGGTGACTGGGCATAAAACAGATTATCCCCCTAAGGCAAAATTGGGCATAAAACAGCACATCATCCTATCCTAACGCCGAATGCAATCACATAACAGTGCGACACCTTTTATTGGGAAGCAGTCTTTGTACCTACCTTGCTGACACAAATATAAGCGAAGCAGGCATCATAGTGGGTAGCACAGGTCACAGCTGTAACTAGAGCTTGTATGTACGGTTAGAAAGCATTGCGCGTTTTGTTGTTCACCCTTCACACAAACGTAAGACTACATGCTTATTAAATTCTTCTGAACTGACCATATATGCCGACACACGTCAAAATATGCGACTACAGATCCCGCAGGCTAGAATACACTACTAACATACTGTAGCGGAGCTTGCAGGCTCTAGTAGAATATCAAACCATGCTGAAGCACAATAGGTTATTTGAAAGTTCTGAATAATTAGTCAGTATTGCTACGCATATTCCGGGTGAACACCAGCGGGGCTACGATAAGGTCGCAAGAAAATGCCAGGGGCCGCCTTAAGGTCATCCCCTACGTACACGCCGTGTCACACCCCCTGAATAAGATAGGAGACATGGCAGGAGTGCGGACAGTTTTTTCAGCGCCCAAAAAACTAGCCACATTGTGTGCCATGGTGAATGACAAAAAGGTTCCCAAGGCTGCTTGCGGGAAGAATCATGAAAAACAGTATGTCAAATGCGTGGAATGCATAGTGTACGAGATCCCACTTAACTGCGGGCGAGTATACGTGGGCCAGAGTGGCAGGTGCGTCAACGACCGTCTTCGTGAGCATGCAAATAACATGCGCACAAAAACTGGTAGCAATCCGGCCTCACACTGCAAGAATTGCAAAGATTGCTACCCCAAGCTCAACGAAACCCGCATTTTAAAACGGTATCGTGATGCCCGATCCCGCGAAATCTTTGAGGCTTCAGTCATAGACACTAGGGGGGAGGATTGCGTGAGTTTGCCTTCCGTGGCACTCTTTGAGCGCGAGATTGCTTATCTGGCCGGATAAAAAGAAATTTGTGTGTGTTTTATCAACTTTTACTCCCGACGTCGCTTTTAAGCTGTTTATTTATCTCGTTTGTACGGGCGTATGATTGGTTTCTTTTCTTCTATTTATTGCCAACTTTAATAAAATTTCACCAGTAGCTCGTCAGCGCTCGTGCCTGTGTAACCTCTCTACGTCCGCGTTTTTCGCGCTGTTTTTCAAGGTGCCACGCATATTCCATCACAACTACGAGATGACGGCCGGAATCACGCCGGGCAATACACGAAGCAGCACAGGCACCAATGTCGAAAGCTTGCAGGGAGCGTAAACCTCGCCTTCCACTCTCAGGTTCCTTGGTACAAACGGGTGATGGTGCTGCACCACGGTGAGCCAACTTCACACAAGGATCGCACGGAGAACACTCAGCAGCAGTTGGAAGAAAGCAACCAGCAAGAAGAGCACATTGCAGGAGCTTCCAAATAAAGCTGGGCTGCTGATCTACTGTAGCTCGGCAGACGCTTCCTGTTGGCGATGAGCAGCAGACATAGCTGAGCGAAGCTAAAATGGCTAAAACCTGACCGGAACATGGACGTTGTTCAGTGCGCGTTGCAAGTGTTGCCAGCGTAGCCGTGAGGGGCAGCGTTCAGCGTCGGTTGAGGTCAGGACAAAACAGTGTTGCCAGCACGCGTTTGTACAGTATGCTGGCAAATACGTCCGTGTTGCAGTCAGGTTTTAGTCGCTTTGCTCCACCTCCACCGCCAGCCAGCCGGAGCCACTAAATGCTACCACGGGCCTCAGAGTGGTGCATTTTCCATTATGCATTGCGCGGAAGGAGCCCGAGGAGAGGAGAATGCGGCATCAGAGGAGGTTGGCTTGCTAAAGCTGCGCCGCCTGACCTCATGCTCCCTCCTAAAATTTTCTTCCTGCATGCACAAGAGCATTCCCGTGCACGTGATCTGCAGAATGACCTGACGCAGCGCGACACGCCCGCGGAGCACTTCCGGCATCGTGAATCACTAATGCCGCCACCAGGGGAGCGCGCTGCTGCACTTCGATGCCGACATCGCCATCGACGTCGGAAGCACCCGCCAAGAAAGCGAGTTTCGTCGCTGACACTCCTGCGGTAAGCTCCCGCGAGTCATCAGCTTCGTCTTGGCCAGCGTCTCTCGCACGCACGCTGTGGGCGGGGACTCGGGATTCATGCAGCTGCTCATCGGCGTTCTGGAACTTGGACGTCTCGCTGTGACCGAGGTCAGTTCAAGCGTCTTGCCACGGCCTCACGTCGAACCCGCGGGGCTGCACCTGAACCCGTGTTCGGCACTTCATCGCCGGAAATGCCAGCCTTTTCGCGCATGCAACCGAACGTCGGTGTACCTGCGTAGCGGGTGGCTGTTCAACGAGCGCCCATTCTGCAAGCATTGCCTCGTCGTCTACGCAGTGGCCGTGGCTGGCGTCACTTTTTCTTCGGGGATGCTACACCCTACGCCAACTGGTCCCATCCTCCACTCCCAGCGTCGTCCACTACAAGTTTCCCCACATCCCGGATGCTACCTCGCCGACGACCAGGACCGTGCCATTAGTCAACCCCTGCCACTTGACCACTGACTGCCCACGAACTCTTCCTGACTACGGACAAATTGTACATACCTGTACATACACCCGAAGCTGAGTAACCCTTAAAAGAGGCAAACATTTTCGAATTTTCGTAACCTATAATTTATAAGGAGCAAAAGTAACCTATAGCTCAGTAACCTTTATATAAGTATACACGTAAAGGTTACTGAGTTATAGGTTACTTTCTAGCTTTCAGCTTGTATACCTTTATATAGCTGACATCTACCGCCGTGCAAGGCCACGCCCCTGGAAGGTGTTATGCCGCATATTAGCGCGTTTCCGCCGACGTCACTGTGGAAAGTCTCCGATGGCGCCTTTCGGGCGCGGTGACTGCACGGTGCGTCAGTGGAAGACGATATGTGCAACAACGCTCTCCATTGCGCAGTCTGAACTAGGAAAGCATCGAGTGTCTTTTGTACGTCCCTTCAATAAACTGCCGCCCACTATTGAGGCTGTGCGAACATTACAATAAGGATATACTAAAATAAAAGTTACTTTTATGATTAGTAAAATTGCGGCACCATAAAGCTTGAAAATATTCTCTGAATATTCCTATGTGCACCGATATGTATATGCATAAGATGACATGTTCAATAGTCATTACCCAAGTTGTCACTCAGAAATCTTTGAGAATACTGGCAGCGCTTGAGGCATATGAATAGGCATGACTAAATTTGATGTTGGCATCAGCTTTGTGCCGTTTAGGAAACGAGCATCACACATGCATGAAACCTCTTATAGTAAATTGCAGGAATAAAGTTAAGCTTTAGTGAAATTACGTCTTGTTAAATAAGCCAGATGAGATGCACTTGTTCGCTTACTTGAAAAGGATGCCAAGGCTGTGATAACATATCCTTAAGCCAAAGATTCTTGTGTGACAACTTGGCTCATGATGATAAAAAAATCGTGCAATACGTGCACTTATGTGTTCACATATTACAGGAGCGCATTTCAGAAGTTTGGCATGAGTATTTGAGAACATACATAGTACCCATATTTAAGGGATAACACATGAGGACTATTCCTTAAAAAGCACCAAAGCTGCGAACCACCCTAATCTTATTATTGTCCCTTAACGAGTATTAGGCTTTTCCTATATTTCTGTATAAGGTAGAATTTGTTTTAGTCATATATCCTTATAGTACCTGTTTAATAAACGCTGCGTGATCCACTTCACAAACACGGCCAAATATACAGATTTTTCACCCTAACAGTTGCGCGGATATATGCAAAGTATTCCAAAATTTCGGATTGTTTGGATACTGCCATTGAACAAATTGTGGACGAGACGAGGAAGTAGAAAGAACATTTAATATAAAATCACTGTTTTATATAACGCAGTATTTAGGGCTGTATTCGCTGCATTCTACGTGTCACCCAGAGTCTAACTTCACACTCGGAATTCATTCGTCTTTACGAATCCATTTTACACTTCGTTCTTAATTTTGTCATTACAATTACATCTGGGTTGTAGATTCCCACACTAAGTTATCGTTTTTCTGCAGCACTAACAAGCTTTTTGGCGAATTGCAATCTGCCTTTTCGACGAAAGTTCTCCTGGCATATATATTTGCTGCATGAAAACAAGCACTCGGTAAAATGCAAACACATACGTTCGGCATTTTATGTAGTACACAAGCAAGCACGAAATTAGGGCACACTGAAGATTTCCAGAGGTCATCTGAATAACTTGTTGCCTCCTGCCGTAGATGGAGGTATATATTTGAGGGACCATCACTTAGATTTCTTCACCTTGCAAAGCCATCCACAGAAAATAGTAGAAAAAGAACAAAATGCAGTGCCACCATGAGCCCCAATACCAAACCACAGGCATGTGAAGCACTGTAAGTACATTGCAAGGAAATAAAGATGCAGAATAGAGAATTGAATGAAAGGCTAGGCCACATCAGAGGTACAGTAGTCTATATAATTTCGAGTAATTTCACATCAGTTTGTTTATCATTACACAGAAGACTTTGCAGCATAGTTAAGAACAAGCGAAGCTACTGTAGTCATACCGGCCAACCCTTTCACATTTTCATCGTGCCGTGTTCAGTTTATGTCGCCCGATGTTTCTCAATACTCACCCAGGGCAGGCAGGAATTTTGGGCCACGAGATGAAACTTGGGTGCTGCACGTACATTTGGAAAAGAGAAAAACAACCACTTCCGCACCTTCATGTGGAATCCTTGATAGTTTAGCAGACAACAGAGCGAAGGTCATAGCCCCCCCCCCCCGGTACTAACAAGTTCATTTTGAACAAGGCTCCCCTGGTGAAGCCGAAAAGTCTATCATTTCAGTAAAGTGTTTTTGTCAGTGTTTTGATTCTCTGCTATAAGTAACAAGGAACCACAGACTTACAATTTTTTCCATCTAGATGTGTTGTGGGAGTGGATACACCTAGAGTTTGCACCGATCTTCAAGTATCATTTCCAGGAGGTCCAAAACAGACTCTCTGTACCTGTAATGGCCGGAAGGGTTATTTAGGTTAAAATGCAAAAGGGTTGACTGCTGAGCCAGTTGGTATACATTTATACTGACAGAACACCACAAACTTGATAAGACGAAGAGAAGAACACAACACGAGCACTCACTAACAAGTGGAGATTTTATTAAAGAGCTCTTTTTGGTAATATTCTATTGTAGCCAGAAAAACAACATTGTAATAGACTAGCAGCAGTTGATGAAATACTACAAAGCCTTATGCTTAGGAAATCGTTACGTTAATTTATAATGTAAATGCAGGAACAAACTGATAGAAGGAGTCGCTAAGCATGACGCAAAATACGGTAGTAAGTACAAAGCACTATAACACTACTTAGAGAAAGACGTGGCATTTTTAAAGGTGAATCATTAGAAACTACTTTTTGTCTGTGCAGGCCTGGTTGCCATTTGAATAGAAATGTTACAGTTTTCGCATCTTCATACCGTTTTTCCCACTGAAATCAGACTTCATTTCCGCTTGTGTCATACTCGGCAGAGTCCTGGCTGTCAGCGGAAGGAACATTGTCTGCAATACAAACAGTAATGCTGATAAGTCATAGCATAGGTGTGCACATGAAAGCACCCTTTTCGATCAGCCAGGCATCGATGCGGGTACAGCACCCATGTTTACCCCTGTCTAAGAGTCACTTGGCCAGCCCAGCCTGTAAACAAATCCGTCACAATTTCTATGTCATTTGAAAACAGCAATCCATAAGCCTGCATGCTGACTCATACATACCACTATTCCCTAAAGGAGCTTTACTACTTTACACTGGGATCACGGTCACAGCCATTGGCCCTGCGTTCCACGCGAATAAATCAACGAGAGATTTCTGCAAATCAGAATAATGAACCACTTACATGGTGAAAATGATCCGCTGTCACAAAATGCCCAACCCCGAATTTACCCGCTCAGGAGAAAAAACTTGGCAGAAATAAAGAGTCATATAGAGAAGAACCAGTTTAGAAATTTTGAGCGGCATTTCGTGGACGACATTAAGGAAATGCACTACTTGTGTTTACCCGAATAGGTTCCTAGAAGATGAATAAAGTAGATACAATTCTGAAGACATCAAGCGAGAAAAATGAGCGTTCCGTGAGGGATGAAACAAAACGATAGTGCACAGAGAATAGTGCGATAATATAAGTGCTTAACGGGAAGTAAATTCAATTATTTAACCAGGGCTATCCGACAATTACACGGGCCAATCACTTGTTGAGTGCGCCCGGTGGCCCAGCCAATAGGTTAAACGACACGCTCAACAGATGGCGAAGGCGCACAAGCTGACTTTCTACTAACACCGATAAAAGCACGACATGAATACCTTTATCTGTTTCAATGAACCGGCTTGCCCGATCATCCGGTCTAATCTGACGCAACGAAAGCAAGCCCGTGATTTCATTCAATAGCCGTTGCGGAAAAAAAAAACATACAGCCAAACAGCCAGTCAGGTAACGAAAATTCCTCTCGTATGCTGTTTATTCAAATATTACATTTGAAAAGTCGCCAGGGAAAACATACATCCATTGAAAACGCGCAAACCGTTGCGGGAATACACTCACCGAGTTCGCCCCTACTGGCGCCGGGGGATTGTTCTAACATGCAGACTTAAAGGTCGTAGAAAAACGGTCCGTGTAGCGCGGCCAGTCACAAACGGGCTCGCCGCTGCCTCGGCGACTCATTCCGACAAACAATCCGTGTAACAGCAATCCTCGCTGCAGCATAGGTAAACCACCGCGGTGAAAAGGCTCGAGTGGCGCAAAATGCGGCCACCGGACCTGTGGATGCCGCCATTTCTCTCTATCCCGTCATGCAACGGAGAAATCACAGGGCGCAGAGAGAGATGGCGCGACAAGCATCTCTTATTGGCGGTGAGCGCGAACACAGGCGGCGCTGCGAAGCGCGCCTCCGTGACGTCAGCTTAGGGATTCTCGCATTTGTCGTCTGCTTCACTCAGGATCGCTCTCCCTGCTTTTTCTTTGCGCTCGGTCAACGTCTGATGCTTGTCCGCACCGGAATTGGCGTGTGGGTAACTTTTTATCATAATAATAGGCTTAAAATCGCATACACTAGTTCATGGTGTCAATTAAAGTATAGTTTTGGATACCCCTTCGGGAGAAACATTGCTGGCGCCACCCCATTCCTTGCGAAGCCGGTCCTGTGCGGAGCGCGAAGAGTCGGAGCTAGGCGTCAGCATCTCATGTAAGCATTCGAACAAAAGGAACAGTCAGCTGCTAATAACCGACAACAGAGAATATGGAAGACGAAAACAAATTCTAGGCCTTCAGGGCTGTCGGCTTTGGCAGAAGGCATTACGATTCCCGGTAATCATATGTAAGGTAACACAGTTTTTGCAACCTTGCCGAACGCTCGAACGCGTTTTGTCACATCACTTTACGTTGTCAAGGCATGAAAGTTTGCCGACATCCACTATAGACTGCAAAAACTGTAGGTTGAGTTCCAAATAATCCAGTGTGTATATACGCTCGTGCTGATTCTATACCAGGCATCTAACCAGTATGGAGGTTTATTGAGCAAAACGAGTCACGTCTTCGTTAAATTTATAGTAACACATATATGTTTGTTAAGACCTGGAGGGATATTTCTGAACATTTTGCACAGCCATATCTTCCCGATATTCGGATATGCGTTATAGGAAAACTGCACTCAAGAGGAGAAGGAGGAGAAGGGGGAGGAGGGGAAAACTTTGTTTAACAATTAAATCGATCTGGTTGGTGGGTCGGGTCCTCAGTCCAGGACAAGATAGTAAAAGTAATTTTCTTCACATCATAGAACGCCATCCCGAGTAGAATAGGATTTGTTCTTCGCGCCTGGAAGGGTTGAAAAGCAATAAAGAGCTACTTGGAATTCTTCGGTTTCGAGTCTTGTAATATATGCAGGTATACTATTTATTACGTTACTTAGCGAGTATATCATGCCTTCAACACCGTAATCATGTCATCATTGTTCGAGTTGAGAGTCAGTTCGTTATGATAACGATATAATTACGACAGAAATTCGGAGCACAAAAGCCGCCTTCGAGTACTGTGGACCACGTTGTTTAGGGCGCGATCGCGGTGGCGTAGCACAAACCTTCTCATTGTATTTGCATGTGCATAAACAAAGCACGCTGCGGATATGCACCTTCTTGCACGCAGCCGTAATGAAAGCCAATTTGTGAAGAAGGGAATGTATGCCATACAAAATGGAGGAAATATCCACACGACCTTTGTGAGGCTCCCAAACATCCCGAAACCTCCTAATAAGAAGTTGGTGACGGCGCAGAAAAATTAATGCGTTGGGCAGAAAAAAAGAGCAAGAAACATTAACCCGATACAAGACAACAACGAAAGAAACAGAAGAAAGCCGCTTTATTTCCTGCTGTGCGATGAACGTGTAGAGGCCGCTGCTTGGTACGTAGTATTAGATTGTTCAGTCTTCATAGGAGCATCTCAAAAATACTGCAGGGAAGCCTACGCATTTTGAATACTTATCGAGAAGCTCTGATCGCTGATCCTCGCGAATAAGCAAGAAAGGACGAGTTACACACGATCTTCTGACCGATACTCTGAAGGAAGTTGTTCTCTATCTCTTCGTGTGTTGCAAACTTGCGGGGATACAGCTTCAAATTATTCAGGTGCGTCAGAAGCTGGCAAAATAACTGAGTCGCTAGAAATACGCTTTCTAACGCACTACAGCAACGAAGCGGGCGATTTCTAGCCCAGGCACTGTTGCCCCTCACAAGCGGAGTGTAGCAGACGACAGCGGCGCGAATCCCTAAGCCGACGTCAGAGCCAGGGGGCGCCACTCAAAGATCTCACCGCCAATAGGTTACAATGAGTTTTATAGGTTACAACGTACAGGTTACAGGTCAAATTTTGTTGATGTAACCAATAAATCATTAATGTAACCTATAAATTGCTTTAACTTCACGCTTGTACACTCTAAGAAATCGGGAGAGCAGTTGAAGAGTCCAACCGTCATTGTACTCTTGCAAGCGTTGGTGGACTCCCCTCGAAAGCTGCGGGGAGTTGGACGCAATGCTCGCTCCCCATGAGGAGGAGAGCAAAACTGACCGCGTACTCTTCTCGTGCGCGGCGGAGTGCAGCCCCAGTTCTGCTCCCGCACCAGTGAAGAGTAAACCTGCGCATAGTCTCCCATCTCCAGTACGAAGAGTAGAATTGCAATTTCATTCTTGTCCAGTGCGGGAGTAAGCATGGAGATGCACTCCTGCCATCTGCGCACACCAACTCATCAGCGATGTTTTATTTGCATACGAATATATTATATAAAGCGGTTGTGTAAAAAGCGCCCGATTACTTCTGCCGCGCATTCTAAACGTGCAAGAATATGAATTCGTGTAACGATTGCTCACAGCGTTCAGTGGCGGCAGGCGGCAAACCGAAGGAACTAATTTACGGACCGCTGCAGACGGTCGCTTTGAAAGAGTTTGATAGACGTACGCTTGTCCCGCGCCTAGTCGAGCTAAAAAAAACGGATTGTAAATCTGAGATCTATTGAGAAAAATGGTGTTGCAAGAAGTGAAGTCCGCGCTCTTCTGATAGCTCAAGCTACAAGCGCAACACGAACCCGACCCAACAACCGTGGCTAGTGTCGCCGAGATAGGCATGTACATACGATAGCTTTTATTAGGTTAAATAAAGGAAATCCGTATACATAACTGGTATTAACAGCAATATGGGGCCTATCTGCAAGATCGGAGTGTGAAGAACAGGCGATACCACTGCGAGGGCATCTCAAATACACCCTCTACGGTGAAAACTATCTCGTCGGCTGACGAGCGACGATAAAAGCGTACACACCGATCGGTTGCTGCAACTCAAGCGCCTTTGTTAAGCAAAGAGAAATGATGACCCCCCCCCCCCCCCCCCCCCCCCATCGCGGCGGCGCAGGCGTGGATCACGATACGTAACGCGTCATACATCCGGGGGATCAGGTAACGCGAACCGCTCGAGCAAGCGTGAGAAAGGCACCTTCAGCGAGCCACGAAGTGCGCGTGTTCTGCAAAAACCTACACAGGCGGTGAACCCGCCAAGGCCGGACGGGCGACTTACAGGCCGCGCCAGACCGTGATGTCAATGTGCTACGAACGAAGTGGGCTTTCAAGCAGACGCTTCGTGCAACATGGGAATTGGGACCTGCCCTTATCGTCATACTTGCTTCGACACAGTATACGACGCGTGTTGGCTAACTGCTGGCCGCTTGTGCGTCAGCGCGACATCATGCACACGCGAGCAAGTCGTATATTCGTTTATTCGTGCGTGCGTGCGTGCGTGGTACTAGTTTTTCTTTCGGACGAACATCACAGCGGCGACAGCGCTGAGGCCGATTTCGGAACTATGCGCACTGTGTAGCGATGCGCGCGCAACGACCGGACTGTATCCGCGGCCGTCGCAGGCTTCGCGCCTTGAGCTTGGGTTTGTCTACCTTGGACCTTGTCTGTCTTGTTTGTCTACCTTGACGACCTTGGATTTATCTACCGGACGAAGAAACGCTGGCGGGAAGTAGAGGTAAGCCATTAGTTAACCTCGTATTCTTGTCTTGTGTATTTAACGAAGCAGAGTTACTCTCGGTACTTCGGTCAGCGGAAGCGGTTAGTCCTAACGTTTTCGTGACTGATTTTGACCGTTGCTTAGTTTTGAAGGGCGGCTTTTGTACCCGTGTGCAAACAGCGTCGATTCTTGCACCGTTTCAATCCCTTTGATTCGTGAAGTGTTGGTATCCTTGCGGAATGTTTTCGCAGGTAGGAAGCATGGTCGCGCGAGTAGTCGCAGCGCTACGCTGTACTCTTAGCTCGGCGGCTAGGGTTAGAGTGGCGGCTGTGCAGTAGCTGTGGCTACCTGCGCGGCTCCAAAGAATTGCGTACAATAGTCTGAGTGATAGGAGCGCGTCTAACGCGTGGTAGTCACTAATTTACAATAATTTTAGTGACCGCCGCGCGTACAGCAGCAGACTGAAAGGCTGTTCAGACAAGTTTTTTTACGTTTTGCTTGAGGGCAGGATGGACGGAAATGGGACTTTTCGGGGCGTACTCACCGCACTGTTAAGGGGTAATTACATGCGTCTAAGGCGGTGACCGACGCGAGAAACCTCACTCAGTGTGTACGGTGTGTACGGCAAACAGGTATTGTGTGCGACACAGACAAGCGAAAATTTTTTACACAGGCCGCTGACGGCGGCGACAGCGGCAGGCGACGGGCCGTCGCGGGTTTATTCCCGGACAGAAGCAGCCCACAAGCGAGCGGCAGCAACGACGACGAAGGGCATTGGCAGCAATGCATTACTTTTTTTCGTTTGTCGCTGTCGCCCACACTGTTTGTCGTACCCATTACATTACTTTTTTCGCGTCGGTTGTCGCCGTCCCTCGAGCGTTCTGATCGTTCAATAACGAGCCTATTGGTTCTCATCAAATGTTGCGATCTGCAGCGTGCATGCAACGAAGCGTACTCGAGAATGAAGAAAACAGTAGCGATATGACCCATTAGCAACTTTTCCATGCTAGTCTTGTGAACGTATAATTGGCCCTACGTTGCAGTCGGCTGAGGACAAAATCCAATGAAAATTATTCAGGAATTATAACCTTACAAAAAGAGTTATGTTTCCTTAAATTTTGTGCAACGTTTTTATACCGGGAACGATAGCGGGGTAAACAGTTGAAGCTACGGACACGTAAGCACTAATTGGTTTGGGGCGCAGTGAGTAGGCAGACACCTGTAGGGCGCGCTGTCTGACATTACATTGGCCAAGTGGTGAAATGAGCGTGGTGGCATCCAAGGTCACCACATCCGCATCTAGACTGGTTACTGCGCCAAGCAGTATGGCATTCCAATACGGGTTCAGTGCGTGCTCTCGGCGCAAAAACTAATCTATCACCCAATAAACTTCATTTAACGTTGTCAAACTCGTTAATATTTTTTTCATTGTAGAACTTATCTTTGCTGTCCCCCTCTTTCTGTCTATGTAGGAACCACGGGAAGACGCTACTTGCCCGAAGATTTTTTTTTTTGAGAGAGAGAGAGAGAGAGAGAGAGAGAGAGAGAGAGAGAGAGAGAGAGAGAGCGAGAGATCCCCGAGGCGTCAGCAGCAGCGGCCGTCGCATTCAAGACACTTCTCACACCCTTGGCCATCGTGGATGGGTTCCCATTGCTGCTGTCTGTGTTTTGGCCGTTCATTGTGTAATACGCTTCAAAGGCGAAGCGCACCTTCTTGCTTCTGTAGACGTTACTTTGGCTCAAGCACGGTGCCCTGCATGGTCGGTACTGTTCTGAAGGCCGCCACCAACATTATGAAGCAGTCAGCTCGAACGTGTTTGTTTTTAATACCAAGTTATGCCTTTTTAAATCTTACTAGCGCATCCTCATTTGAGAACCACCCGCCTAAAAAACCCAGTGGGAATGTTTCCTGCGGTTTCCTATTGTACGACCAAAATATATGTGTTGCAAAGTTGCCGTGTCGATGGCTTTGTATCTTTGTGTTGATTGCACCTTGTAATGCGTTAATAGTAATCCACGCTGAATTGTTTTAGTCCCAGATTTTTCTTTCGCAAAATTTATTTGTAAATATTTTTTGTGTGTGCTAAATAAGAGCTGGCTTTTCCAGTCCATGTGAAGCACTCACTGATGTACTAAGGCCATTTTGTTTCATGTTAACACTGTTAAATATTCTCCCACTGCTGTATTTCTACTGACGCTTTTCGTACTAATGCCAGTACCTTTTTATTTGTGGATGTTAATGTCATTTTTATCGCCATAATTTAATGTTTGTATTTCATTGTTTTCAATTGCTTTGCTGAATTTTTATTTGTGAATTTTTCTTGGATGTATTCTAAATAGGCGCTACGTCTCCTGTGTGCATGTGGAGTAGGAACCGTTTTTATGCCGTGATATTTTAATTCCCAATAAATTGCATTTTGTGTTAAATTGTAGAATGAACCGATTGTTGTGGTATTTTGAAAAATAAAGTCTGAGCTTGTTTTTCTTCTTTTACATGTTTCAAAATAGCTTGTCCTGTTTTGTTTGCTTGTAACTGCCTATAGTACCATCGTGGGGAAGGGGGGGGGGGTCTAGTAGCAGGCGGAGCGAAAGCACGCTGCCTCGCGGGGAATAGCAGAACGCTCTTGAGGCGTAACGAGATGCTTTCCAAGAGAGAGTAGTAGTACCCGTCTGCAGTATCCGGGAACGCCGCCAATAGAGCTTATTCACGCCTAAAGGGAGTGACGGAACGCTGCCTTGGAGATGGCATTGCAATTCCCACACAGGGTTCAAGTACTCCGCTTCGAAAGCAGCAAGTAAATCCCACGGGGAGTGTTTCGCCTCTCGTTCGGCCGCCACGCGCTACTCCTCGGAAGAGTCGCCCAATGCTTCCAAAGGGAGTTAAATATGGGACAAAAGTTTTTACTCCTAGACAGAGTGCCCAGCACTCCTAGAGTTCTTAGAGTGTAACCCTTAGGTTTGACTGGGATAAAGAAAACATCAAAATGGTTCCATTGTAACCTTTATTCCATAGGTTTCCTCCGTTTATAAGTTACATAATAGGTTACATAGCGCGTAGCTCCCCCCGTGGCTACACGCTACGGGGGGAGTCCTGTAGCGGCATCAGCGCCACTATCATCATCCGCATCCTTTCACCACGATCATCAGCAGTGGACTGAACTGGTACGTGGGAAGTTCCATGCGACACAGAGATGGAACATGAAGTCAGCAGGTTCCCTTCACAATGGCTGAACTGTTAGCTGCGCTTAGGTCGGTTAACCGAGATACGGCTCCTGCCCTGATGGCATGACATACGCAGCCCTGTCTCACGTGGGCAACAAGGCCAAAACATTCCTACTTGCCATTCTCAATCGTTCCTGGGAGTCCAGTTGTTTAGAGGCTAGCTGGAAATTGGGTCTTGTTGTACCTGTTCTGAAACCCGGAAAGGTACACACGGACACCAACTCTTACAGCCCGATTACTCTACTGAGTTGTGTCGGTAAGCTTATGGAGAAAATGGTGCACCTACGCCTCAATTGGGACTTGATTAATAGACACATATATCCTCAGCAGATGTCTGGTTTCAGAAAAGGCAGGAGCAGCATTGACAATGTCCTGGCCCTCGTGAGTCATGTCAAGCGAGCCAAAGCCTTGAGTCGCATCACCATAGCAGCGTTAGTCGATGTTAAAGTAGCGTTTGATTCTGTGTCGCACGAAGCTATCCAGATAGCCTTGAATTCCGTCGGAACTCAAGGCCGAATGTATGCATGGCTCTGCAATTATCCATCCGACAGGTCACTGTACATGTCTACTGTGGATGGTGACACTGGACTACTAAGGATGATGCCACTGCGTCGAGGTGTCCCCCAGGGAGGAATTTTAAGCCCGACGTTGTTTACATTTCCCTAATTGGAATCGAGCAGTGCTTGCCGGCATGCGTTCAAATTTCTCTTTATGCTGATGATATATGCATTTGGTGCTCAGGAAGCAACCGGCGGATTTTGCGCGCAAGGCTTCAAAGGGCCAATAACTCAATGGCAACCTTTCTGGTAGCACTTGGCCTCGAAATATCGGCGGAGAAGTCTGCTGCGATGGCTTTCACCAGGCGTGATCTCTCCCGGTATCTTCTTAAACTCGGAGGCATTCCTATATCTTACGTTAACAGCCACAAATTTCCAGGAGTGACTTTTGACAGGAACATGACATGATCCCCACATATACGACAACTGAGGCCCAAGCTTGAGGCGTACACATCGATCTTCCGCATAATCTCCAGCAGGGCGGGAGGTTGCTCGGTGGGGTCTCTCATCAAGCTCTACAATGTACTCTGCGAGGGATTGCTTCGCTACAGCTTGCCTGCCCTCGAGCCTCTTACAAAAACGAACTCACGGCTTCTAGAAGGCTTACAAGCCAAAGTGCTTCTTGTGTGCCTTGGGGCGCCTAAAAGTACTTCAACCCTTGGGACTCTCAGGGACAGCAGGCGCCTCTCTCCAATGGTTCTCTGCCAGCAAGAACTCCTTCGTGCACGCTTGCGGTTTGTTACCAGGACGGTCGACCATCCGCTGGCTTGTGACTCGGAAGCCGAGGTACGTGCCTTATTACTAGCAGTGTATCAGAGCCCACCAGAGCATACCCAGCCACCATGGACATTTGCCTTCTGGAAAATAACATTAACCGTTCCCGGCATCCAGAGCAAATCTAAGTTGCCTCTGCCTGCTCTGAAATTCTTTTCATTGGAGCACATTGCTACTACCTACCAACATTGCACTCACATTTTCACGGATGGATCAGTGATGGATGCGTCATCTGCCATCGGAATATGAATCTCATCAACCCGCACAAAAAGTACCGCAAAACTAGGTCACAAAACTTATTCGATGGTTACTGAGCTCAGGGCCCTGCGTGCTGCATTGGAACACATTTTAACTGCTCCAGTTCAGGCATAGGCAATCTTCACCGACTCTCGAGCAGCCCTTCAGCACCTCATGGCGCTGCCACAAGAGCAGCTTGCTCAAGAAATTAATGGCCTGCACACGCAGGCAATAAACAACCACCACATCGTTGTTCTGCAGTGGCTTCCGTCTAACTCGGTGTGGCTGGCAACGACGAAACCGACAGAGCTGCTGCATCAGCGCATTTCAGCCCAATTATTACTCCAGTGCCTTTCACAACGCGAGACGGGGCGACTCTGGCATCATAGCTTGCCTAGAGTTCTCAGCGATTGCTGTGGACCTACCCAAATAATACCTACGATTCGTTGCACACAATAGACCCAGAGTGTCGATTTCGCATGCCAAGAGGTCTGTGCAAGCGAGATGAAGCTGTCCTGCATCGAATATGACTGAATGTGGCTTACACTAAGCATTTCCGTTTTAAACTACGTCGAGTTTTCTCGCCTCTGTGCCCTAGCTGTACAGTTCGCAAGGACCTGAAACGCGTTCTCTGCGCATGTCCTCGCTATGAACTTGAGCGTACCACGGCAAAGCTTTCTCTGGGCCTGCCCGCGTCCGCCCAGATCTCTTCGAGTTACCTCCTTGGGCCCTGGCTTACAACCGGCATGGCAAGTCGCGCAACAAAAGTGCTCTTAACGTTCCTCCAGCGCACTGGACTTGTCAGTGAGCTATGAACTCTCAGACAAATAACTATACCGCCTGATTGTATGTGTGCTGTTTGTGTGCGTCTGTGCGTTTGAGTATTTATGTGTAAGTGAGAGTTTTCATTAATTTTCATCACACTTTCACCCCCATTTGGTGCAGCAAGTCGGGCGCCCAGCCTGGCTGACCTCACTTGCCCATTAAAGATGTTTCTCCCTCTCTCTCTCTATCTCTCAGCAGGTGGGCGGCCGCTCGTTCTGGACGGGCCTACGCGACCTGAATAAATGCAGGAGGCCACAGCACATCACCGAGTCCACGGTTCCCATTCCTACAAGTGCATTACGTCACCTACTTTATTATTATCGATTCTGAAGTTACGAGTTTGTTATAATTACTCATGTTCATTTTTATGGTTTTAATTAGCATATATTAGGTATTGCACTTTTTTATTAAGGGCATACTTTGCGGGTGTACTTGCTAAAGAATGCTGACACATTAATATGCTTACACTTCTTGGCGCCTTAAATGGTATTTGTTGTTAAATGGTGTTAAATGTTCTTGACCCCTTAAATGACCCCTTAAACGCTGTTTGACAGATACCGCTTTCACAATTTTCAGAACAGTTCTTATATTTACAGTGTTTATAATGTGTCCTTAAGCAGACGGGCAAAGACTTGTGGAGGCACGCACGAAACTTTTTTAAGTATATCTAATAATTTTGTACCATTGCGTGGCGATATGTTCCCTGGACATGCCTACACCGGAGTTATCTATTACAAAGTAGTGCTTTGGTGCATAAGGGTGTGTATTGTTTGAGGCATACTGTTTCGCAAAATGAACTTTATTTTATGCTAGGTGAAAGTGATTAGTTTTGGGCCTGAAAGCCGTTACACTGCAGTTCTCTGGATATTTAAAATCTATCCAATTACATGTTGTTTGCGACTGTTGCTTTTGTGTTATCTCCAATGGTACATATTAGGCACCCGTTTGTTTTTTGTCACTCATTCATTTTGTTTGCTTAGTTACACCTGGCAGGTCCTGCCACCAATGATTTCTAATATTTTAGGACATTCAATTTGTAGTTGTAATATTTGTTTTCACTGCCTCTGATGTGTAAGGTGAAAATGTGGCTATTAAACACAGATTTTCTGCTCACATTATTCTCAGCATATTCTACATAGCTTGTTCTTAGTTTATGAACCTATTATTCCAACCTATTGCCTGTACACCTACCTCAGAAACATTGAATTTTAAAAATGATATTATGCCGGTGTGTCAGCTCAGACCCAGTTATGAATGTATCTGGTACTGAGGGTTCTTTCATGCATGCCAGTGGTTGCATTTTAAGTTGTTGGATACATGGAGATGAAGAGAAGGACGGCCCCTTGGTCGCCTGAACAAAAAAGATGAGGATCACAGGAAGCCATGTACATTTGTAGCTGTATAATGTAAAGACTGTTATTCTGTCTTATTAGTGGACTTGTACTTTTGCATCATCTTATGGTGCCTGAAAAGCCGGGAAGGAAGAAGTTGTGGGTACAAAGCCGCCGAATCGTGTCCAATTTGTAATTGCGACATCGGTGACCACGAGGTGAAGGAGGCATTGTTATAATCCGGAAAGAAGAATGCACAAGCTGAAAGTAAAGAGAACAGCTCGTCGGCAGCAAAACACAAGGCTTATAAATGAAGTCCAGTCGGTGTTGGATACTCCTTCTGTGGAAACTTCGGGATCACTCATAGAGCGGCTGCAGTCCAAAAACGATGAATTGAGCAAGCTGAATGCCGAGCTGGAAAATGCTTACCTGACGACAAGTTCGCGACAAAGTTCGATGCAATTATGAGGTACGATGACGCCGCCAAAGGCGTGCTGGGCCAGCTGAAGGCTAAAAAGAGATCGCTACGGAATGGTCAACGCCTGCCGTGAACAACCGACTCAGCACCTTCTGTGGTGGATTTTCAGAGTGACGAGCGTCGTCTCAATGGAAGCTAAATGAAGCTCCCTACGCTGCAGCCAGAAACATTCAATGGCGAGTTGTGCCAGTCGCTCAGCTTTTGGACGCAGTTTAAGGCAGCCACTAAGTCCCAGCTTGAACAATGGAGGGAAGTTTCATTACCTTTGGTCGTTGCTAGATGGGTCAGCTGCTTCATCCATTACCGGGCTGCAACCGATCTTATCGATACCGCGTGGAAACTTTTTTGCGACCTTTTGGTGTCACGCCGAATTGTACAGGAACATCTGGTACAGCTTCGACCGCCCCCTTTAGTGGTGTCATCGAATGTTGTTGGCGGGCTCCAGCGCTTGCTGAACCACGAGCGGTGTGTCACATGCGTGTACTGGCAGCCCTGAAGGTTTCTTCACACCCGTATTCTATGATGATGACAAGCGTGCTTCTGACAGCGTTGCCATCAGACATCGCAGTTGCCTGTCCCCGACAGATACCACACAGTTTGCACAGATCAGGCCTTTCAGGCGGAGAGTCCGTCGGCGGAAGTGCTGCGTTGCCGGCAACCCTGGATGGTTAGCTTGAACCGCTTTTGTCCCACCTTACGATCGAAGTAGAGTGCCGAGAACGGAGTGGGATTGACAGCAGAAGGAAAAAACTCACCCGAAACCACAAGAAAGAAGTATTTATTTGAAGAGGGGAATCTGCTCGGCTGGGACAGCGCGGGCGGGCGGTGTGGTAATATCAGTGTCTGGCAAGGAGGAAATGCAGCTTGCGGAGCAGCACAACCGATGACGCGTCAAGCACGGTGCCATTAGAGCCAGTAGATCGGGTTTCAGAAGCGCGGCACTCTTTTCTGTCATTGTTGTATACCGCCGACAGCGGGCATTGGTCGAACCACTTCACGTGACATTTGTTTACCCCTGGAAGACCCATGGGCGCTCACATTTTGCTGCATCTGTGTAGCCGTTGGCGCACGTTCTTCGATAAATCGTGGTTTCCGGAGCACAGTGTGGCTGTATGACACGTTGAGAGTGCGTTTTAGGCCCAAGGCAGAGTAGCGATGCTGTGCATGCTCTGTACACGGCTGTTTCAACCGGCCGGAAGGTGGAAAACGCATGCTTCGCCTCCCGCTGCGAAAGAACGACTGTGGCTTAGCATAACCTACAGCCACTTGTTAAGCGTTGTTTATTAGGGACTTTAGCATAAGCTAGAGCCACTAAATAAGCTGGGCTAGCGTAACCGAGCGAGACCCTGTCGCACCGACGTGGACGATCGAAATCATCAGAGTAGCCACTGTAGAGTAAACATAGATGTCGTGGGTGCCAAGCGGCTCCAGGACTGATTCCGCCGGCCAATGTCGGCTGCAATAGGTCGAATAAAGCTGGCCACTCTGGCGTTAGGCACCAAAATGTCTGCTGCCGTGCGTGTGTCGTTACTTTTAAAGGGACACTGAAGTGATTTGTAAACAATGCGGGATTACGAGCGCAAATTGTAGTCCGGAGTCCCTAGGCCCTGTTTCGACCACTCGGAGCACGTTTACGCGAATTTATTTAGTAGAAAAATTCATTCGAAAATGCTGTTCTCCTCTCTGCATTCTCGCCCATTTTCTGTGGGGTTTTCGTGTGACGTCAGCAGGAGAGGAGCTGGCAATTGGCTGCGCTACTGCACGGCTCGCCGACCTTCCGCGACCGAGTCAGTCGGCCCAACGTTTAGACCGCCGGCCGCGGACGGGTCGTCGCAATTAGCTCGATCAGTTGAAACTAAACCACAACACGTTTGGGAATGGAAGAATGTGCCTTTCTTTACTTCGTTAGTTTGGACACTGTATCTAGCTCCATGTCAAGGTCGCTTCACACAAGCGCTGCACAAGCGCACGTGCGACGCTTCGCTGACTGGTACGCCAGTAGGAAAATATCAGGCCTCTTGAAGGGGGAGAAGAGTCAGCGAAGTCAATATAGGTACTAAGCAAATAAAATCAACTGATATTTTTACCGTTCAGCGTAAACCTATTGTGCGGGAAGCACTTTTTTGCGCTGGGCGAACAAGCACAGCGGTCAGCAGCACGACTAGGCATCCGCGAACGCTTTTCCGTCTACGAAATGCAATTCCTAGACGTGAGCTATTGTGGAAACTCGGGGGACGCTTACTGCACGAGCGCAATACAACAAATAGTCACCTAAGCTGCTTGAAATACTAAAACTAAATAAAAGTGTAAACTGGTTATATATTATATACCTTATATTTCACTCGCCGGACAGCTCCCGCCCATGGCCTAGTAGTCTGGAGCGCTAGGTATGTCATCGCAAGTGTTTTGCCAGTCGCAAGTTCGAATCCTCGCGGGTCCGTGCTTTCTTTTTTTTACTAGGTAACTTTTTCGTTTTTCGCTGATGTTTTCTATACTGAGTTCATCTTTTGTTGGGCCGCAACGTTCATTGCTCCACGAACTAGTCCACAGAACTCGCGCAGGCTGGCACTGGCGCGCTAGCGAGTTCTCGTTGGCGTGCTGTTGCCATAAGCACCGACTGCTTGCGGGCAGCGGCCACAGGCCAGAACCAACAGACCCTTGGGCTGGTGCGAACACGCTTTTTACGATACAGGCATTAGTGAGGAAAGCTCCAAATATGGGGGAAAAGTGCGTGTATTTGAGCGTCGGCGGGGACGCGGAGGGCGTTCATGCACTGCGTAGGCCTCAGCTAGTGAATGCTACGATTCCAAGCCGTCCTGGGAGGCTTATCTTATGCATTTTACAGCCGACAACATGGCAGAAGCGCGGTACTACGATTACTGGGATATTGAGAATGCCCATCCAACGACGCCATCGGATGTCAAACATGTTGTTTTACAGAACCGAAACCGAAACTTGTTTGATTGCTAACCTTGGGCATCGTCCAATCACGGTGCCCCCTCCTCCCAACGTCACAGCTTAGTTGGTGCGGCCGCCGCAAACCGCGCATGGCAGTTTTTCTTCTTTCGCGCTTTGTAAAATAATTACCGATTCGTCAACCAGATAAACGATGAAAAGTGTGCTAATTTGAGCCAGTCTACGCAGTGCAAGCAAAAACGGGAGCTTGATAAATTCACTTCAGTGTCCCTTTAAGCGTAGCTTATTTAGTGGTTCTAGTTGCCATAGTTTACATGTTCTTCTACGGACGCGGCACACAGAAATCGTAATATCATAAAATATATAGTAAAAATTCCGAGATTTCTTTCTTTAAAGTAAATAAATAGAAGTCCTGGACATTTTATCAGCAGTTATTAGTAAGTACTGCCCTAGTTACAAGCCGTACCGCGCTTGAAACGATGCACTAGAAGGATCCGCGGAGCAGACGACGTCTGCCGACGCCGCTTCTCGCCACGAGTGGTTCACTCTCGCTGCTCTCGCCTCTCGCGGGCTTATCAGATTTCTGCGCGCTTTTCATGTTGCACAGGCATGGCGGGGAAGTTACAGAGTCTAAATATGAACCAATGGCATAAAGGATAAGAAGCATCATTCACTGGAACTTGTCATACCTATCTTCTCAACCCTTTTTTTTTAAGAGCGAATGCTCTTTATAAGCGACCCCAAACCATCCACCGCCGGCGGCGGCGGCGTCGGCGGCGTCCGCAGTGCTCCTCTATATTTAAGAAAGAAACAGCATCCGGCGCCAGGTTTCGATCCGAGGACTTTGCGGGCCGCAGCCCGACGCTCTACCGAATAAGCCACGGACGCGACGCTGATATCGGTGTCAGAACGCGCCTTATATCTTTAACGCATTCAAACTACGTCGTCAGCGGCGTGCGTTGGCGACTCAGCGGCGTTATAGCGGCTTGATAACTGCGTGGTGTACACGTGATACTACAAACCCGATGGAAGAGATGGAAGAGAAGGCGGCGAGGCGGTGGGCTGCGGGGGCCGAGCGCAAGCGCCGCAAGCGGGCCGACAACCGTGCATTCGCACTTTCACATTCTCCCCCTCGGGGAAATGCGGGGGAATTTTTATTGTATGTTCCGCGTTCTAAACAGAAATCAAAGCCCCTTTGTCTAACGACGGCGATGTTTGAAACACCGCAAACCGACTCCAATGAAAGTCCAGTCGCGAGAGGGACTCGTCGACGTCATCTGCCCGTGACGGCAGCCGGCTATGCACTGACTCACCTCGAACTGGCGAGCCTTGTCGGAAAGCGCACCGCGCGCGTTTCCTCGCGACAGAAGGCGCGTCGGTGCCGTGCCCGGTGCCGTTACTGTATCGCACCCCCGGAGCAAGCCCTGTTGCGTCTCCTCAATAATTCTTGCTCCGTGGCTCGGGCGTGCCTTTAACCGCAGCAGTGTTGATTTCTAGTGCCTAGGGAGAGTACAAGTGTCCATTCTGTGACTAAGGACAGCACTCTGCGGGGCTATACGATGGGGATATCACTCATAGGGATGGATTAAGGAAGTTAACAGCTGACCGACGATGCTTTCGTTGCACTATGAAAGGGTATTTTAAATGCAGAGCATTTCAGTAACTCACGATGTCACCCGCGTTGGCGTCCGTAGTCCGCACGCTCACTGCGCATGCGCGTCGAGTCGAGGCGATAGCGAACTCTCTCGCGAGGGGCATTGGATTGGATTCGGACACTCTCTCGCGAGGGGCATTGATTGGATTCGATTGGATAGGCTTGGATTGGATTGGATTGGCTTGGCTTGGCTTGGATTGGATTGGATTGGATTTGGATTGGACTGGATTAAAGTGGATTGTGTTGGATTGTGTTGCGTCATAGCCGCGGCACGTTGCGTCATAGCCGCGGCAGACGCGCTGGGGCCGGCGCATGTGCTGTACTCTCTCTTCCGCGGTTTCCTCTCCTTCCAGCGCGGCGCATATAACCGGTGTGCCGTTCTCCGGCGAAGCAACATCCGCGCTTGGCTCAAACACCTACAGTCCTCGCCGCTTTACAAGTACGCCAACGTCGTATACTGGGACCGGCTTACGCAGCCCCCTCAACGTATATAAGGGGCGGAGCGCGCGTTCGGAATTCAGTCAAGGGCGTCTTTGCTTGGCTTTTGCTTGACGTGACGCTTTGCCTGACTCGAGTAGATGCGACGCATTTACTCGAGTTCCCCCCATGGGAAGATGCGGTTTTTTCTGGTCCCTGCAATGTTAAGTGTGAAAACTGCAACGAACGACATGTAGCATCGCGTTGCGATCCTACCTGGCAGTACGGAGAAACTGATAGAAGAGATAACGTAAGAAAGTTGGACGCCAGTAGCCTGCGCTACAGCATAGACCCATTCTAGACACGCAAATACTGCTATAAACTTGTAGCTTCTGGATTCAGGGAAATTAGCAGTGTGCATACGTCCGTGGCATCGTGGATGGGGGAGTCAGCACCTTTTCATCTGCGAAGGTGTCTCTCGTACCCTTCGTTTGCGGGTGATTAGGCCGACAAACTGGGCAGGAAAAATTATCAAAAAGAGCATGCCGGCTTGTGGAAGTGTCTGTACGTAGTCAGTGCAGTGACACATTGTTTTTTTGTGGAGGCGTTGGAAGTTACTTTCATTTGCAGTGAAATCGTGCAAGTACCCATGGGGAGAGAGAGAGAGCAATCTTTAATGAAGTCTGGCGATGTTAGCTGGGCTAAATTGCCTAACTTGTTACGCCAGTTGATGACGTGATGAAGATGATGGCGATGATGTTCAAGAAGTTGATGTGTACAGATACGGCGAGTTATTCACAGCGACTGGTCTAGACCTGTGTGTTGCAGGTACTCTATCAGAGCTTTGGTAGCCCGTAAAGCACCTTTGGGACAAGCCCATGGTCCTTAAACGTCCTTTAGCGGCATGTCCACGGAAAGCGGCAGTCCCTAAGTCACTGCGAGGGATACTCTCTGAGCACCACATTCACAGATCAGGTGCTGCAGGGTTTCTCGCACATCACAGTGTGGGCAGAGTTGGGACGTAGCCTGTTTTATCTTGAAGAGGAAGTTGCGCGTGTATGCGACATTCAACCGCATGCGATGTAGAATTCCTTCTACCCGCTTGGAGAGTCCTGGTGGCATTTTAAATTTGCAGTTTGGATCTATGAAAGATAACGGCGTGTAATGACGTGATACGTCATCCCAGGCTGCACGCTGCATGTTCCATGCCACGCTGGATGCAAGTATAGATGCATCTTTCCTGGAGAATGGTATAGCTATTGCCGATGCACGATGCGTATTCGCAACAGATGCAGCAATGTCCGCCTTCACATTGCCAGTTATCCCACAATGGGCTGGAATCCACTGAAGTGCAATGTGATGGTGCGCTTGTAGAGCTTGGAGATGTAAAGCGTGTATGTCACACACAACTGGTCTTTTGGAAAAGATGCTAGACATTGAAGGGCAGCCCTTGAGTCTGTGAAGATGGCCCACTCTCGAGCGGGTTGCTTGACGATATGAGCGAAAGCCACCCTCAGAGCTGTAAGTTCGGTAGCCGTAGTTGACGTTCTGTGACTGAGCATGGCACTGATGGTAGTACAGGATGACGGAATCCACACCCCGATAGTGGATGATGTTGATGACACCGACCCATCAATGTACACATGAGTGTGGTCTCTGTATATCCGCGATATGTAGTCCAGGGCGAGGAACTTTAGTGCGGGAGCCAGAATATACTCCTTCGTCGTGATACTGGGCACAGCAGTCGTGACTGCTATGGGCAGGAACGTCCAGGGCGGGTGCTCAGGAGGAGAAGGCTCTTGATACACCTTCGGCAAAATTTCACGCACTTCTTTGGCCCTGCTTGTCGCTAGAGGATGGCCCCACTGTCTTGCCACAATCCGCAGAAGCGCACGAAGCAACTCCTGCGTGCTTAGTGCGAGTGGTGAGAGCTGCCTGCCTGTCAGCGTTCCGATGGTAGAGGTTGTCTTTGGAACGCCAATGCAGACCCGCAGGACTTGTGCTTGCATGCTCTCTAGCGCTTTGACAGTTCCTTTTGATAGAGGGACCAAAGCAGGGATGCTGTAAATCATCAGGCCAACGCAAAGGGCTTTGTATACCCGTAGAAGAGAATTGACTGAACAGCCACCAGTGTTGGTAGAGAATTGCGGAATATGCGGGCGAACGATGTAATCATGTCCTTGAGGTGGCGGACATGTGGCGACCAGGTGAGATTACTATCAAATGTCACTCCCAAGAACTTGTGGGTCGGGACGTATGGAATTGCGGTCCCTCCAACAGTGAGGCCGTAGCGCGTAAGGTCACGCTTTGTGAAGGCTATCGCAGCACACTTATTCCCTGATATCACTAATCCTCTAGTGTTCAGAAATGCCGCAATAGAGTCAATTGCTCGCTGCACTCTTGACCGTAACACTCGCCTATTGCGGCCAGAACTCCATATGCAGATGTCGTCGGCGTACAGAGAGATTTCTACCGACTTTGGCACGCGTTTCTCCAGGCCAACTATGGCAATGTTGAAGAGTGTAGGGCTCAGCACACCACCCTGGGGAACACCTCGGGTCACCAGATGTAATCATACACGCGATAGCGCGTGTAACCGATGACTACATGCTCTGGTACAGTTTCTGTGGTGAACGCAATCTGCACACTCTCTGATGATTTTCCCAGTCTCCGGGCCGATTTGACAGACACTCTGCCTCGTAACGGACTAAGGATTTCAGGGTTGGAGAGCTCCTTAGCTACTCCCCTGATAACGCCCACTCCGCAATTGCTCGGTCGTGGTTCATAGGCCTGGACTTTCACGCCAATAATGGAGGAGCTTTTCAGGAGACGCTCGGTGGCATCAGCGTTGCGAGTGTCAGTGGCGAGCAGGTTGGGGCAATAATTTGGGCGTACTTGTAGCACGCCATCTGGAGCCAGAGTCTCTAATCCTTCCTTGACAGCAATGGTGTTCTAGCGAGTGATATCCTTCGAGGAGTCGACAGGTTTGATCACCACAACGACGCCATGTCTCAGGGGACTTGCGATTGTGCTGACATCAAGTGGCCTGTAGACACGCTTAGAGTCACGGCAGCGATTTGCAGGAGTCACAGGCTCAAATGGCTTTGACTTCTCAGGTGAAGGAATGGTTTCATTTCCGTAGATGACCATTGCAGATGATGAGACGGAAAGATCAGACATGTCGTCTGCGTCATCTGGCAGAGGTTGTTCGGATGGTATCACCATCGGACTCACTTTACCCGGCGGAAGCGACGACCCGGAGGACCCAAGATCAGAACAGGGGTTACTGGTAGCTTGCGATGGGCCTGACGAGGCTACGAAGAGCGGGGCGGCCAGAGGTTCTGGCTCCATGACAGGGCCTGGCGGTTGGTCAGGCGGTTGACCGATGCACGGCGTGCAGGGCGGCAAGGCCGGGGCCGCGGCCGTCGCGGGGAGCATCTCTGGCGCTCAAAGCACTAGATAACCAGATATCTGATTCAAATGGAACACAGCAAGAAGAAAATTAACACAATAAGAGACGATCGAGGTGAGCCAGGCGTTGGCTCTTCGTCTTCGTCTTCCTCCAGCCACCCATGGGGAGTGACGTTGTTTTATCTATCAAACACAGCGGTCAGCCCATTGCGCACAATCTTCTTCAGCCAGGCATAGATGCTGTACCGGGGATTAGCCTGTTGATTGGAGTTGACTACCTCAGGAAGGTCATGACAGGAGAGGTGAGCCATCACCCCGAGAACAATGGCACGGTCACCCTCAACTCTATTTTCGCCAGGAAGTTTCAGGGGCCCCTGTGTGTACTAAGTTCATCGGATGTAGCATCAAATGTAAGCGTGTTCAGAGTGAGCCAAGACTGGGGTCGTGAACTATCTCTGCAAAAAAATGTCCCGTCCGCAACAAGAAATGACACGAAAAGACCGCCTAAATAGTGCCATTCGAGTTCTATAGGGCGCAGGTCAGATGCAGACACATCTGCCTCACACAAGCACCAGAAGGACCAGATAAGTATGAATCATTGTTCGTCACCACAACGACTTTATTCTCACGCTACTGAAGCCAAAGTTAATGTGAAACCAAGTGATGCATCTTACGAGAGAAGGAAAAGCAACGAGGAGAGCAGGAAAGGAAGGCAGTGAGTCTGATCGCTGTTCAAGCAAGGACAAGCGACCGAAAGAAGATTAGGATAGGTGCCATTCTTCTTCTGTAAGTAAAGTAGCAGCCAAGAAGACACAACCAAACCACTTTTTCAACATGACTACCTAGATAGCCAGAGTATTGGTAGTGTACCAGGGCCAAGATATTGGGGTCAGAGCTTGTAGGTTCAATTTTCTCACGTATAGACGCCCATGGGATTTTGAGGTTCTGGTATCCAAGGGTGACTGGTCAATTTCATATATTTGTGGGCAGAGGAGGATGTTGCATTGCAAGTCTTCGGATGCACAGAAATAGCCCAGAGGAACAGGAGGACAAACAAAGGGGCAGTCACAGTCATCTGAAGGAAGAGGACAAGGAAGACGAGTATTATCGGAAGCCATTCATAGCTATCTAATATAAATACAGTTATTCTTTCTATTGTAGAATTGTACTTTTTTATTTATTATCGGCATTGGCTCAGGCGAGGGGTGTGCTTTGATGCTCCTAGCACCTTTCCTGCCTTATTATCATCATCGTAGTATAACTATGTTCACATTTTAGATAAAAGGGACGATGAAGACAACATAGAACTTCCACCTAACCAAAAAATCACCTCGCCACAATAAGTCATGCCACTTTTAGTGCAATCTTTGATCAAATAAGTTAGACATTGAAGCAAACGAAAAAAGGGTGTCGACTCAACAGCTCTCCGACACCTTACTAATGATGCTATAAAACCAAAATGAACTCGAGACAAATGTTATGAGCGGCTTTACGAGCTGTGATAAAGGCCGTGCCATGTTTGAAGTGTCTCTCGCAGCGGTGCGGGGGCTCTCAAAATTGAAAAAAAAAAACCACAAACGTTTTCGGCCACTCTTTTTTTTACCAGCCAGTAAACATTCATACAAGCTAAAGTTGTACTTCTATCACCAAAAGGAAGAAATATTGAAATGAAAATCCGCAAAGCAAGCACGAAGGTTATCACACACGGAAAGTTCCTGCAAGGTTTTTCCAGTACGCCAATATTTCAGCGTGTTCACGACGCCATTGATTTATACTGACTGCCAGCAAATGGCTGCTCCACCAAGTATGCTACCAGTTGTTTGCCATGTAACATATCGTACAGTAAGCGGGCAACATAGCAGCCACATCAGCAATGTTTGCCGTTGAAGAAAATATATTATATAAATCAAGTGTGTGAAGGAAGCTCGTAAGGTCGGCATGCGTATTAAAAAATAAAAGGCAATGATGCTGTGTAGGTTTAAAATTTTAACATTTTTCTCGCACACGGTAGCTACGCGGCGACAGGCATCAGGAGCAAATGGGTTCTCTGCTTGAATCACAGGATAAAATGCCTGGGCATAGCAATGCGCTGCACAAAAAACATGAAGAAAAGGACTACCAAGGCATAGTTCGTGACAATGTTTACATATGCTTATGTACTAAAAATACCCAAAAACCACGAAAAGATTTTGCAAACCTTCCAAATGTTGCATTGCACGATGTCGGCAGTGCCATAATTGAGAGAATATTAAAAACCATCAGTATGTTGACTCTGTAGGGCAAACGAGAGAGCAAAAAAGGAAGAGGTAAAAAGAGCTAACATGTAGATTTGAGTCAGTGAATAGAAGTCCAGATGGCCCCAGAATATATATTTATTCCTAAATATCCTCAGCCTCAGCGACGCTGCTGTCATTCACGAGTCGTAATTTACTCTGGACGATGAGAACCAAAGGACGTGGGTTTGATTCCTAGCCGCGGCGGCCGCTTTTCTGCTCAAGCCAAAAAGCGAAAATTCCTCTGTTCTCGAGATTTCAGCACACGTCAAAGATTCCCAGGGGGTCAAAATTAATTCGAAGCATTCCACACTGGTGCGCCTCATCGCCTGTGTAGCGTTTTCGCGTTAAACCCCATATTCAGGTCGCAGAGGGTCTGTCATAATGCAGGAACATGTTGTTTTCAACTAAAGTTGCATAGATAACATAAAGCGTCAAGTAGTTTGGTTCCGTCTGACGTAAATGTTTTACATGACCTTTCATTGAACGTAACTTGCATTTCAATTTACTAATTTATGTATTTATTTACAACACTGCTAGCCCTTGCAGGTTGCAGCAGCAGTAAAAGGTGAACAATACACAATGTTCACATAAACAATAAGTCTAGCTGTCCTTCAAAGTTTTCAGGGGATTTGTATCTTGTGAACACCTCGGGAGACAGAGAATTGAAATCCAAAATTGATTGTACAAGGAACAAATATTTTAATAATACACAATGCATTTGACTGAAGAACGAACGGATTCAATTTTGGGTTCTGTCAGACAGGGGTAATTTTTTATGTGTATTACACCACGCATCACTCTAAAGTAAATTTCAGGTTACATCACACGTAACTTGAAGCGTATAGGTAAGCTTGCATCGGACATAACTTTAATTTTTCACTTTGGGTTACGTCAAACACATACGGATAAGTTTTTTGCATAGCACGTGCTTTAAAGTCAGCCTCTTCTGCAAAAACCAGCGATAAAAGAAGGCAGGACACAAAACAGGGCATATATATTTATGAGCAACTTTAGCAATAACACACTGTTTATCAATATGGCATGGGCCTTCATATTTAATAGAGGCGGCATATACATGAAAAATATGTAGCTGTCATTCAGCAATATTCTGTTTTGCCTTGATAGGATGCGTTGCCGGTGATCAAAAACCAAGCCTAGCATTCCAATTATGTGACACTCACCTGCTAGCTAGGCTGAATGACAGCTTGTTTACGTTCACTTTTTGTAGTTAAATAGTTAATTTTAGTGCCTGTCAACATCCACAAGGCCTGCAGAACAACACCACTTCTTGTACATAAGAATGCCCTAACGAAATTGAAAGAAGTTTTGTAGCCAATTTCGAACAGCAGTTTCGAATATTGTTGCTTCATACTTATGGGACAAGAAAACTTCCTGTAAGCTGTGTACTTAAAAGCACAATAATTGTATTTGCAGAGAGATGTATGTCCACATCGTGTTACGTTTGTAAATTCCATTGGCATTACATTTCATCTAGCAGCAAATAAGAAAAGCATTGTAATTTTATTGCATAAATCTACAGATGCACTGAAGAAAAACAAAATGTTTGGTAACCCAAACAATGACCCCACTGCACCAGCTTTGTGATCCCTAGCATTACTGTTTACGTTGTATCTAAATGGTTTTACTGCTGTTACTAACCAGCACTGGTTTTACTAACCCGCGCTGTTACATCGTTCTGTTTACATCTGTAGCAGCATCCGCAAGAGCACCATTGTCATCGCTATGCGGTTGCGTGGCCTGATAAAGAAGAGAACGAAGTTGGCCCCCGAGGCTCGAACACCAGCACTGCGTCTGTGTCTCCTTACTCCGCGGCTCTGCCCGTCGGCCACAGGCGCAGTGCAGAATTTGCACAGGCGCAGTGCAGTCCTTACGCGACGGCCAGCCCAGCCTACAAAAGTGGTGACCCGGAGACACCGGACTCAACCCAACCATGCATTCACCGCTGGGGTATCAGCGAGGCTTCAACAGCGAGCCGCCCTCTTCGCCATTCCCTCTTATGCCACCTTTCAACCACAAGGACCCGGAGCTGTGGTTCGCGCTCATGGAGAGTCACTTTTTCATACGCGGCTTCAGCCAAGCCACAAGGTACAGCATCACACGCCGCGCTCTCCCGAGCGACGTTTTTACCAAGCTCCACACAATACCATCGAGCGCAGAACCCTACAGCGAACTAAAAAGCGCGGTGCTGGAGTGTTTCGGCAGCCGCTCGCTACTCAACCGAGCGCATCCACTTCGAAGGCACAACCGTCAGCACCTATGCCGAAAACCGAGCCTCCTACCGATTTCCCCGACATCAATGACACCGGCGCGCCTACGGAAACGTCGTCGGCAGCCCCTTTGTCATCCCAGTCGTTTTCTGTCGCCGTCACTAGTCGCCAAGATGTTGAGGCCCATTCTATCCACGCCGAAACGAAGACGCCAAATCCCCAAAACAGGAGTGACACTTCAACAAGCGCCTCCTTGACACAACCCTGCATCATGAAATTGCGCGCTCACCCATCTTCAGCGGCACGCTTCTGCCCCTGAAACTATAGAGCCATTGTCCACTCCTGATGTGGGCTCCACAGTGTCTCCGACAGTTCTCGAAATCCATGCACCACCAAACGAACCAACAAAGTTGCCTTGCTCGGCTCCAGTTCCTTTGATGCACTGTCGTGTGCTTGTGACGATCCTGACCACAATTCCTCTTCAACTGCTAGAGGCCAGCGTAGAACTCGCGCCATTGGTTTTCGCATCGGCAACCACGGTCTCCAATGCCCAGCGTATCAGCCAAATGTTGCTCATACGAGGTTCGCTCCAGTCCCTGAGCCCCGTGGCGTGAAGAAAGCATTCGGTTTGCGGAGAGGCAGATGGCACGGCGTACCAAGCGCCGTGCGTGGCATCGACGCCTTGGTCGACCACCACGCCATCACTCCATCCCCACATCCAGGTCAGCTTCTAAACGCATCCACGTTCGACATCGGCACCATCCCAGACCCAGGCTTCTCCTTCCACGTGCCGACTCTCGAGCGCACACCGCATCATCATGTTCTCACGAACTCATCCGAGAGTCTCTGTTCACAGACTTACGAACAACGACCTCCGGAATTAGTGGAACAGCATCATCCGTCACGCGGGCATACCTCTGCCGCACTCCCAGCCCAGACCTCCGGAATTCCCTCTGTGGCTACCGGTGCTGCAAGGACCACGACTGGGCGTGAACATTGGAAATACCGATCTTGATTGACAAAGACATCATTTGTACATATCTGGGCTGATAGCACTTTCTTCTGTCATCTCACTTGCACGTAGTTAACGCTTTTATGCAGTTGTTTATACGGCTCGTGTCCATTCTCAGCACTTTTCATCGCTCACTTCAACCTGCTCGTTAGGGGTGAGGCCATCTGTAGCAGCATCCACAACAGCACCATTGTCATCGCTATGCGGTTGCGTGGTCTGATAAAGAAGAGAACGAAGTTGGCCCCAGAGGATCGAACGCCAGCACTGCGTCTGAGTCTCCTTACTCCGCGGCTCTGCCCGTCGGCCACAGGCGCCGTGCAGAATGTGTGGGTGTGGTGGCCCGCCTCCTTACGTGACGGCCAGCCCAGCCCACACATCCAAAGAATGCGCTGAATACAAGCAATTTTTGTGAATAGTCCCCTGATTTATTTCTTTTCTATTTCACAGCCAAAAGAACGTCGACAAGACTGACAAGTAAACAATAATTGTGTCGCATTGAATTTCAGGCAGCAGTACAGCTGAATAGATCTAGTGGCAAAGCTCTCGACAAAATTCATGGCAGCAATTGCTCTTGCTAGCACAAAAAATTGTGTGCTCCGATCGTCCTCTTGGATGCGTTCCATACAGTTCTTTCTCGTAGTTTGTAGAAAAACAGAGAAAATTTTGCTAGGAACTAAGCAATAGTACAAATTTAACTTCTTCATAGATTTCGTGGGCAGCACTAAATGAATTTTTCACACTTGCACTAACGAACCTCGGTTACACATTCAACCCGTCGAGCACGTGCTCTAGAAGTGCGCATGCTGAGTGAGTACCGCAGGCATAAAAAATTCACAATACCATAACGGTGAAACCGGAGACATTGTAATGTCGACATGACATTGTTAACCCACTGGAAATCTAGTACGCTTGATTAGCTTGAGGTTAAAATTAAAAGGACTGTTTCATTCTTTCAGCGCGCATACAAAAACACAGTGCCGCTCTGCCATGATCAGTACAAAGTACAAGATAAACGGCGATGTGTTTGGGCATACGAAACATGTTCACACGTCTTCATGTGTAAATAAAATGAAAAAGGAAACGGACACATAACGTCACGTAGAAAATTTCCTGGGCGACGACACGAGCACTTGCCGGCTTCAGAATATTTGGCTGGCTCACACCGTCCGTCAGCATCTAACAATGGCAACGACGCCTTCTGAAGCACAATGCGCAATTATTTTAAGTTACCACCACCCACCCAACCGAGTGGGCGGTTATGTGGTTGCACCCATGGAACTGGGAGGATTTGTCGCACAGCTGACACACACCATGGAAACTGTCTCCAGCCGGCACACAGAATTTCGGAACGGCTAGAGCGTGACTGCGCAATGGATGCTGGCTTGGATTCAAAAATTTTTCGTCGCGTAACAAAATCATCGCAAAAGCGCATATATTCCCGCGGAGCAGTTTAGCAGTTATACAGGCGAAATAATGTTTGGGACAGCTCCGTTGCTGCTACTGCCACTAAAAAGCGTGTAGCGGATGTGACGGCTGCGCGGCCTTGACATCAGGGACGTAAGGGGCCCCGAAGACCATGCTCTCGTCGGAGTCACAACGGGCTACATAAATGAGACCGTCCTGTTTTTCTTCATGCTTGCGATCCTTCTCGTGAGTCGTCACAGAAATACCACAGGGAAGGACTTCATCACGCTTACTTCTCCCCTTGTGATTCATTCTTTTAAGTGTTCCATTTTTTCGTCCACTGGTGCGCATCTCTGTTTTCCCGCTATTTGCAATATAATGCGTCCAGGTTTCACCTTATTGTTGTGGCTGTGTCGTAAGTGATCTTGAGTCCCGTCTCGTAATTCACACCAGCGAATCCTGACATCATAACAATTGGCGTCCGTGACAGGACCTCATCAATAACATCTCGTAGAGGTCACGAGACGTGTGCGAGAACCGTGAAAACAGGAAAGCGACATGGAGGTGGAGAAGTTAGTGACCAGCGGAAAGGAGCTGGGACTCCGCGATGCCGAAATGCGGCAATGGGTCAAATCGGAGCAGGATCAGTTGCGCGATGAAGGGGCCACAGAACGCGGAACTCTGAAGGCCGCCGCTGAGCTGGAAAGTGCAAAGCCGGAGAGCCTAAGGCTTACCTTAAGAATAGAGAAAGGCGCACAAAACAGCCCACAAGCTGAGGGTTAAGTGGCAGCCCAACCTAACCCCGTGCCTGCTATGTCGACGAGCCCGCATAACTTTACTCCCCCATTTGATGATTGCAAAGATGACCTACACGCATAGCTTCAAAGGTTCCGGAGGATAAATGGGCTATCGGATTGAGCCCATGCGTAACCGGAGATGCGCTCTCCGTCATCAGGAGGATGACGCGAGAAGATTCTCTTGATTATGAAAACGTCAAGCTGGCGCTCCTTCGGTGGTTCCGTTTTGCCCCTCAAGGGCATAATGACAAATTCTGCTAGGCTAAAGCTGAGGACGTGGAAAGAGGAACTCAGTTCCGTCCGCGACTCTTTAGTTATTTTGATCGATGGCTCGAAACGTGTGGGGTCCCAAGACGTTTGAAGCATTACGCGACAAGATGATCGCGGAGCAATGTTGCAAGTGTTACTCATCCCAGCTGGCCATTTCCATTAAGGAAAGTGACTGCAATTCGTCCAAAAAAGGACGGAAGCTTACGACCACTTTTATTAAAGGCCAAGCTCTGACAAACTTAGGAAAGGTCCGGGACGAAAAGAAAGAGTCACAAGCAGACCTTCCTTCGAAGAAAGCTTCCACCGGTAATGTGGAAAAACTGGGCACAGCGCGCCTAACTGCAGAGTAGTAGGCCTGAACATCCGCACAGAAAATGGCGGGAAAAGTGCGTGACGCAGCCAGCTGTCGCTCTAAGCCTCCTGGTAAAAACCAGCTGTCGGCTTGCACTATTAAAAGCGTCATCAAGCAAATGGGCAGAACTACCGCGGGAACAAACGCACATGGCGTTTGTTCCCGCGAACAAAACGCACGAACAAAACGCACATGGCGTAAAAAACAACGCTACATCCCAAAGAAAAGTGTTTCAATGCGTATGCCTATTGCAACCGGTCAGGTCACCGGACAAGTCTCCGTTTTACGAGACACCAGTAGCTACGCCGACACCGTGCGACGAGACCTCGTTCCAGGTGGTTGCCTTACAATCCATGGCTCAACCATCCGTTTTATGGACAATACCAAACGGTGCCTTGAAAAGGCTTCCATCCAGGTTGAGACACAATACTTCACTGGAGAAGTCCTGGCCAAAAGCATGTCTGATCTCCTGTACAGCCTCATACTTCGAAACGTACAAGGCGTTAGAGACACGAACAGACCTAACCCTGCATGGCAGCCACAGCAATCAAAGCATCCAATGACTGGAGAAGTGCTCGATGGAGAAACAGCTCTTTCTTCGGCCGACGACAACCCTAGCCACGTCCATCAAAGTGTACTGCATAACCGCCCAGCAAGTCCCACCGTGTTCGCCGGTGATACAATAGAAGAGATGCGCCAACAGTAACAGCTGGATAAGATGCTAGACAACTGCATGAAGATGGCAACGACAGTCTTTTAAATGCAGAGCATTTCTTTACTCACGATGTCACCTGTTCTAGTTGTCCATCGTCGTCCGCACCCCTCCCCCTACACTATATCAAAAAAATAACACTTACCGGCGCCCGGTTTCGATCCCACGACCCTGCGGGCGGAACGCAAGGTACATGGTGCTCTACCCACTGCGCCACAAAGCCGACACAGAATGGAGGGCTACGAACGCGCCTTATATCCTTGACTCATTCAAACTACGTCAAGAAGCTGCTGATACAACGCATTCACTACCTGTGGGCGGAACGCGAGGTACATGGTGCTCTTCCCACTGCGCCACAATAATCATACCCGCCTGCTAATAAATGATGTCATACCCACCTGCTAATAAATGATGTCACGTGACCACGTAATTACGTCTCCTCATTTAATTACAATACAACAACCAACAGCAACAAGTGCAACAACATTAACGTAACGCAAACTACTTAACGTCATGCGCCCCCGGAAATTCTCTGCATTTGATCGTGCCCCTCGCGAGGGGGATGTTTAGTTTCCTGCCGCAGCAAGAACCAGGCGGCCTCCTGCGCAGTTTGTGGCGCATACCCACTTGGGGGATTGGCAAGGATCGTTTCACTTACTGCAAGCCGGTTACGGCAGGGTTTGATTTTTTCTGAAAAAGAGAGCCCATGCAAGTTTGTTTGCAAAAAGAGGAAGGAGTGGTGTAGGCACCGCTTGCCGTATGGCCGCCCAATCAGCAAATTGTTATTCAGCATCTTTTCAGGGACGCGATAATGAAGAAGGCTCATGAAGGGGTACCAGGTCATCACCGATTTCTAAAAGCAACTAAACGAATTATCCGGGATTTTTATTGGCCAAACATTAACGCCGCCGTTGGAAGATTTCTGAGGACCTATCAGCCAAGCAAGACGGCAAATCCGAAAAGCGAAGTGGGCATTGCACCTTCGAGAAAGATGCTGTGCGTAACGGAAATCTGCTTTTAATTTAAACAACCAGCCCATAGCGCACCTACCAGCCACGATGAATATAAGCATCTCTGCTCTCAGGTGAACCTTTTCAATTTTGTTGTGGCTTCTCCGCAGTGAGAAAAACTCCCGCCAGGGGGCCATGGCATCAACAAGCACTGCACACCAGCTCCCGACTCGGAAGGGAAGTTGACCGGTTACATCCACCTCAGACTGATTACACCGGCCCCACACGATTCGCTTCGTCAAGCGGAACAACCCAAAACCACCATAGATATGATTGGGCTACCTAGTGGTCAGCAATCGCCACCCGAAGTCTGTTCCATTTCGCCCCCTTCGTTAGGTCGGATCACGCCTACAGCCACAGCCCCGGGTGCGCTGCACTCTGGGCGTCGCCCAATTACCGCTACCAATGCGCGACTCGAACTGAGCCTCCGAGCTATGGAGATCGTGGCTGGACAAAGCATCGACCCCGCTGATGGAAACTATACGCCACCGGCAACGTACATTTCTCAATGGTGCAAATAACCTTTAAGCATCAACGAGCAACCGAGCGCGGCGAATAAAGGGCAGCCACTACACTCGGCGCAACCCACCTGCTACGCCACTTCCCGAAACTGACATCAAGGTCGTCCTCCGGCCACGCAGAGCACTCGATCTCAGGTCAGTGGCTCAGGCCTCCCTTTCGGACGCTCTTTTTCAGCAAGCCAACATCCGACAAACGCCACAGATCAAATACGGGTCCAGCATGTGGCCAACTTTGTGGTCGTCAGCATTCCCTCAGAAGAACGGCCTCGAACAAAGTCAGCCATCCAGTCCCTGCCTCTGAAAGGTCGCCTGTATGAAGTCGTTGAACACGTCTCCGCTCCAGCTAATACGGCAGTGGCAGTCATCTCTAACATACCCGAAGACGACACACCCGATGAAATATACCGCAGCATTATCGACTACAACCCTGATGTACGGATCCTTCATGTGAAACGACTTGGCACCTCGAACATGGCCCAAATCCTATTCGATGGCCCACGAGTCCCCTACTGGATCCGATATATAGCAGAAACGTACCGTTGCAAGCCCTTTCGCCGCAAGACCGAGGCCTGCCCGTCATTCTGGCAACCCGGACATGGCCAGGACGTTTGCCCTACCGCAGATGCGACCCCAAGATTAACAAAGTGTACTGTTGGGCGAGTTGGTAGTTCCTTGTAAAAGATGCTACAGCGCGAGATAAAACACGGACACAGAAAGACGACGGGATGAGCGCTGACTTCCAACTAAATTTAATACGATGAACCTTGCACCTTTTATACACATTCTTCAGGTTAACATAACTACAAAAAATTCTAATATATAGTATTACACAGCCATATCAGCACTGCTTATATGGTTGTGTAAAACTAGAGATTCGAATTTTTTGTTGTTATGTTAACCTGAAGAATGTGTGTAAAAGGTGCAAGGTTCATCGTATTAAATTTAGTTGGAAGTCAGCGCTGGTCCCGTCGTCTTTCTGTGTCCGTGTTTTATATCGCGCTGTAGCATCTTTTAAGACCCAAAGATGCTCCAAATGCTGGACCTCCAATCCCGATGAACCCCACCGCTGCACTTCTAAGTGCTCTGTGTGCGATGGCCCGCTCATCATGGGCTCGTCAGACTCTCCACGCCACTTTCAACCCCACAAACATCATCAAACCTACGTCCAGGTAGCTGCTTCTGAACAAGACCAAAGGGACACCCAGGATCTCCAACCAGTTGTCGCCAGACAGGAGGAACATCCAGGCACCAGCCCCAAAAATCCTCCTCGGGCTGATGACGGAACGAGGCCCCCACCCGGGTTGCAGAAGTGAAACAAACAGCGGCCCATGGAACCGCCGAAGAACACTACCCCTGGCGGTGGAAACAAGGTGACCGGCCCCAGTGCCAACTCACACTGCTCTCCTCAAACCCAACAACACCCTCTATCTGCTCCCCGGTTATAATTAAGGAACTAGATAATATCGGGGCTGAAATCACCCTGCTCAGGCAAGAAAATGCGTCCTTGCGACAAGAGAATAGGTCTCAGAATCTTCAGATCGAGAACCGTAATCGCGAAGACCCCGCTCCGAATCCTGCTCCATCCAAACACAGTGCAATCCCCGACGCTCCCCAAATGAGAGCTGAGAAAAGCACACCGAATGATCAGATAGACCAGCAGCTCGCCACCCTCGAGCAGAATGCGGTATTGTACAGGCGTACTATAGTAGAACAAAAGAACGAATACCTAGGACTCTTTCAAGCGCTACAGGCAAATTTAGCCACCCTTCAATCGAGCTTGACCTCTAGCATTGATGAACTCCGCACCGAAAAGCACACTTACATGAGCGCTGTTATCAGTCGCATAAATAACCCAGTGGGATACAACCTCTCCGTAAGTAGTCACTATGAGCCTGCCCATCAATAAAAGTACCAAGACCGTCAGGGTCTCGCAGTGGAACTGCAGGGGCTTCCATACAAGCGTAGGAACCTGCAGCTACACTTTCAAATGGTTGTCTCTCCCCCACATGTCATAGCCTTACAAGAAACGGGCGCAATCGTTAAACTTGCCTGATGCAAAACCCTGCAGGGAGATACTGAGCCCAAAACAGATGTACTAATCCAACGGATAATCTCAACACAAAGGACCAAATTCGACAGCGTATAAATTCTCCGTAACCTTACCACGATTTTCCCCATGAAAAAGGAACCTCGAAGCTTTTGTTCTAAACGTATATAGTAAACCCAAAGCGCAAAATCATAAATTTAACCTTTCATTCTCTCTTGCTCAGAAAGGCTGGTTCACATGCTCTAGTTGTAGGAGATTTCAATGAACCTGAAACAGGGTGGACCTGAACCTGAACCTGAAACAGGGCTATCCCAGCTGAGCAAAAAAGGAACGGAACCTCTGGGACCAGGTGCCAATCCATCATCTTATTTTAAAATCAGAACCCAACACCCCAACAAGGATCGGTAACAGTGTTCAAAGAGGCTCCACCCCGGATCTCATATTTACGCTTCACGTCAAGGACACCCAATGGACAGTCAGCGAAACCTCTTAGGGAATGATCACTTAATTATTCAAGCAGACATTACCCTCACTCACTCCACCGAAGCACATCCTCGATAACGCCATCTCATAAATTGGGACAAGTTCAGGAGTTGCCGGGAATCGCATGACGAAACACCGGATAAGCTAACTCCACCTAATCTTGATGATTGGGTACAACAGCTGCAAACACAGGAGCCGCAATCAAAACAATAAACCCAAAGATACCTTCATACTTCATATACCGGAAACTACAACACCTGTGGGAGGCATACAAAAGCATTCAGAAACGATGGAGGAGAGCTAAACACAACCACAAACTAAGCCAGAAACTCGCAGAACTAAAGAATAAAATTGAAACTTACAGTCCCCGACTATCCCATAATCAATGGTGCCAAACCTGTGAACAGATGGGTGGTAAGCTGGGCATGAGACACACCCTGCAGCTTTTGAAGCCTCTTTTGATCCCGAACCACTCAAAAATGGAACTGGTGCATCGCCTCACTAGCATCATCATAAATTTTCCACGCTCAAACTGAGGCCTTATTGACAAACTTAAAGATATTTACTTTTCCCAAGTCGTTTCCATTTTCCTTCCCTCATACACAGGATTAGCTAACGCTACTACGGACGGTGAGTCAACCAAGGCAGAGCTCAGATGAGCCCTAATAAAACTTCGGTCACGGTCAGCCCCAGGCCCTGACCAGGTAACCAATAAAATGCCCAGGAATATAGATGACAGCTCTATCACCTTTCTCACAGGATGCTTTAACCATTATTGGCAAGAAGGCTCCCTACCGTAATCGTGAAAACATGCTTATATTATATTTGTCCCCCAACCAGGAAAGCCATTTTCATTGGAACATCTTCACCAATGTCCCTTGCATCCTGCTTTGGGCCCCGCACGGGGCACCTTGAGTAATCTTGGTGACGGTGAGTGGCGACACCGCGTACCCCGAGCCCCCCATACTTAAGTTGTTACCTACCGTGGCTATAAGTTGAAAGGTGAAGGGTTAGAAGCCGTGAACGGTGGCCGTCGGAGCCTTGGTCAAGCTCCGGCCGATGGGCTACCTGCCTGTCTACCACGCAGGGAGCTCCGGGACCACTTTGACTACCAGGGTAAGGTCAAAGGAGAAAGTACCCCCGTCTCCCTGCTTTCCAATGTATCATATGGCATTTTCCAACCCCCCCCCCCCAGACGTGATCGGCCCCCGAAAAGGGGCCCCACCGAAGTTTCCTTTCCACCACTTCCTGACTTGAGTCCTCCGAAACCGAACAACTATCATCGCTTCATCGTGATGGAATCTGTAGACCAATCAAAACCTCTTGCTTCACAGTCGGTATTTCTCATTTCAAAGTTTCTTGACGGTATTGTTGGAGGGTCGTATAAGGCCAAAAAACAACGAACCGGTGAAATTCTTGTAGAGGTCAGTAGCCAGGATCAGGCCAATAAACTCCTTGCTCAAACCAGCATTGCCGATCTGCCAATCCGAGTCACGCCCCACCGCAGCCTAAACAGCTCCCAGGGCGTGATTTCCGAGTATGACCTACTAAATGAATCTGAAGCTGACCTGCTGGAGGGCGTTCGTAGTCAGGGCGTAACAGCGGTCAGGCGCATAACCATCCGCAGAGACGATAAACAAATACCGACAAAGCACCTCATCCTAACCTTTGACAAGTCCACCCTTTCAGAATTCATCAACGCAGGTTACATCCGATGTACAGTCCGGCCGTACATCCCGAACCCGCGGCGCTGTTTCAAGTGCCAACGTTTCGGGCACGGCACAAACTCCTGTCGCGGCCGACTTACCTGCGCAAAATGCGCCCAGCACGACCACCCGTCCGACAACTGTAACGTTCAACAATTTCTTTGCGTAAACTGCCAGGGTCCACATGCGGCCTACTCCAGAAAATGTGAAAAGTTTCAATTAGAAAAGAAAATCATCAACATCAAAGTCACTGAAAACATCACCTTCCCAGAGGCGCGAAAGAGGTTCGCCTCTTTCCCCCTGGGGAGGTACGCCGACGCAGCTCGCCGGGGGGCGGAGCGGCGTCTGGTTTCGGCGGAGACCCAGTACTGCGAGTCAGACTTCGTCCCACCCCCGCCCCCCCCTGGGTTGCCCCTGGCAGCCCAACCCGCCTCCGCACCGCTTGCTCACCCAGCAGCGGCTGTGGTGGCAACAACGTCTGTTGGGGATGCCGCTGCATCCACTGCTTCCTCTCCACCGGCCCAAAGCACACGCAAGGGCACGGAGATGGAGACGGAGGCAGTCGCAGCGACCCCCTCCCCCGCCTCACTGCCTGTGCCATCTGTGGTGCTCCCCACGCCTTCGGCACTGGCAGCGCAGGCAAAGAACACCCGAAAGGGTACCACGTCAAGGGGGCCCAGTCCGCTGGGCACCCCCTTGCCTTCAGATGACGACATGGACGTCGAGCCCTTCCGGCTTTCATCGCAGCGGAAGGAACGGGCTGCGACGTCCAGGTCAGTAGAGAAGGCCAGAAAGCCTCTCCCAAGAGTCCAAGCCCCGAAAGACCCTACATAAATAATCACACTCCAGTAGCTCTAACACATCATAATGAGAAGAGAAAACATAGTTCAATGGAACTGCAGAGGCCTTCTGAATAATCTTGACGACGTGCATGAGATTCTGCATGCCAACCAGCCAAGTTTAATGTGTGTCCAGGAAACGCATCTGAATTCTAAACACACAAATTTCTTGAATAGTTACCTGGTATACAGGAAAGACAGGGATGGCTGCACACACTCTTCTGGCGGTGTGGCCATAATCGCCCGCAAATCCTTAGCATGCCACCCTGTTACCTTGAACACCGTCCTTGAGGCTGTAGCCGTCCGCACATAATTTTTAATAGGTTGATAACGGTATGCTCCATCTACATCTCTCCTGATCTTGCACGTCTGAGCTCTGACTTTGAGGCGCTGGTCGACCAGCTTCCTGAACCGTACATCTTAACAGGCGACTTCAATGCACACAATTCTCTTTTGGGCTCTTCTCGCATGGATGCCCGAGGTCGCCTGATAGAGAAGTTTTTAACATCCTCTGGAGCATGCCTTTTCAACAAGAAACAGCCTACATACCATAACATAGGACACAATACATACTCAAATCTTGACCTGGCTATTTGTTCTGCAATTCTCTTTCCATGTCTTGAGTGGGGTGTGGGCACTGACCCATATGGAAGTGACCACTTCCCCACCTCACTAACATATATAGGTAAAGGCCCATGCAGTCCATCTTCCCATAAAAGGTTTAATGAAGCAAGAGCTAACTGGAATACATTTACAGAGACATCCAAACTACACCACACATCCATAGGACACCTACACGTTGAAGAAGCTACCCAACTGCTCACGGCGCACATCCTCGACGCCGCCGAAAAGTCCATTCCCCACGCCTCTGGTGCCCCGCGCAACCAGAGGAGGCCGTGGTGGAATGAGGACTGTAGGCGGGCGCGAGAGGCCCAGAACAAGACGTGGGGTATCCTTCGTCGGTACCCCACGTCGGGTAACCTTGTATTTTGTTCAAACGGGCCAAGGCGTTTGCAAAACGTGTGCGCCGTGAGGCAAAACGAGAGAGTTGGCACACCTTCTTGACATCCATTAATTCATACACAGACACACACAAAGTCTGGACACGTATACGCAAGCTCAAAGGACAAAAGACACACAGCCTGCCCCTGGTTAGCACAACAGGGGACACACTGGAAGACCAGGCTTACACACTTGCACAATACTTCGAACACGTGTCTAGTTCAGCACACTACACAAACACTTTCATGAAACACAAAACATCTGCAGAAAAAAAGCCCTTACACGACAAAGACAAATCAAAAACTTCTTACAACTCTGAATTCACTCTCTATGAGTTGAGGGCTGCCCTGAGCACGTGCAACCTTCAGCTCCAGGCGCAGATAAGATTACATACACCATGATACAGCACCTACACCCAGAAACTTTTGAAACACTCTTACACCTATACAATAAAATATGGCTTTCGGGGCTCATTCCACGCTCTTGGAGGGAGGCTATAGTAGTGGCTTTCCTAAAGGAAGGGAAGCACCCTTCCTCTCCCGCCAGTTATCGTCCCATTGCCCTGACAAGCTGCCTGTGTAAGCTCTTCGAAAAGATGATAAACAGGAGACTCGTGTACTTCTTAGAGTACAACGGTCTTCTCGAGAGCTGCCAGGCGGGCTTTAGGGCGGGGCGATCTACGAACGATCAACTCGTTGCGCTAGAGTCATATATTAAAGATGCTTTCCTCCATAAGCAGTACTGTATGACAGTATTCTTTGATCTTGAAAAGGCGTACGACACTGCTTGGCGGTACGGCATCCTCAGCGATTTGAAGTCATTTGGCATGTCGGGTAACATGATGAATACGCTTGTTAGTTACCTGTCTGAAAGGACGTTTCGCGTGCGAGTTGGAGCTGCACTCTATAGGGTTCATGTGCAGGAAAACGGCATGCCGCAAGGTGGTGTTTTGAGTTGCACTTTGTTTATTGTAAAAATGAATTCTCTTCAGAAGGCACTGCCACCATCGGTCTCCTGTTTAGTCTATGTAGACGACGTTCAACTCTCCTTCAAATCGTGTAACTTGTCTATCTGCGAGCGCCAAGTGCAGCTTGGTGTGAACAAGTTAGCCGGCTGGGCAGATAGCAACGGTTTTAAATTTAATCCAGGAAAGTGCACTTGTGTTCTGTTTTCCAAGAGGCGTGGCATTCGGCCGGATCCAGACATTCGACTCCACGGTGTCTCTATTCCTGTAAAAAAGGAACACAAGTTTTTAGGTATAATCTTTGACGAAAAGCTCACATTTATCCCACACATAAAACAACTAAAACATAAATGCTTAAAAACAATGAACATCCTGAAGGTTCTGTCGCACATCTCTTTTGGTGCTGACAAACAACTTCTTTTACGTGTTTTTACCAGCCTAATAGGTTCACGACTGGACTATGGTAGCGTTGTCTATGGGTCAGCCACTAAAACATCCCTCAGATTGCTGGACCCTGTGCTTCATCTAGGGCTCCGCTTGTCGTGTGGTGCCTTCCGAACTAGTCCGGTCGAAAGCCTGTATGTTGAGTGCAACAAATGGAACCTACAACGTCAGCGAGCATACACAGACCTCCTTTATGCTTTTAAAATTAAATCCATGCCTCACCATCCTTTTAAATCAGTTTTTCATGATACCTCTATGACTGAACTCCTTTTAAATCGACCATCGTTCTCTGCGCCCTTCTCTTACAGAGTTAGAGAGGAAGCGTCAGAGCTTGCTGTCTCCTTTTTAGATACCATCCAAAGTTCTGTAACAGATTTCATAGCACCATGGCATCTCCGCCCTGCGTCATGCGACACATCATTCACACATGTTGATAAAAACCGAACTCCCACATGTGCAATTCTGCAGCACTTCTTGTATTTGCAGCAGAAGTACCAATGTTCTGAATTTTATACGGACGCCTCTAAAACTTCCACCTCGGTGTCCTGCGCGGCGCATGGGCCCGGCGTTAGTGTCACTAGAACTTTTAACAGTAATACAAGTATCTTTACGGCAGAGGCTTATGGTGTACTTCTGGTTGTTAATCATATCCTTCAAAGCCACATCCCACAATCCATTATATATACAGATTCTCTCAGTGTTGTGCGGGCGTTGTCGTCAACAAAGTCTTCAAAAAATCACGTTATAAATTTAATAGTCAAGGGTATTATGTCTGTGTATGTCCACAAATTTGAACTAGTCTTTTGCTGGGTCCCTGGCCACTGTGGTATAGCCGGGAACGAAGCAGCGGATCGAATGGCTGCTGCTGCTACACTCTTGAATACAGTAGACATAACCACATTACCCTACACCGACGTGAAACCACACATCAGACAACAACTTCGCAAAACATGGCAAACACACTGGAGCGAACAAACAGACAACAAGTTACACGTAATAAAACCACTCTTAGGACCATACACCACCAACACACGTAATAGATACACTGAAGTCGCCTTCGCTAGATTACGAATAGGGAACACACATGCAACGCACTCGCACCTGCTCACTGGATCTCCAAGACCTCTGTGCAGCAGGTGCGGAGAGGCCGTATCCGTGATCCACATCATCATACAATGTAAGGCACTCGACATTACACGACGCAAACACTTCCCACAACTACACACACGACATATTCCATCACACCCGTCATACTTCTTAGGAGATGATGCCATATTCTCAGTTCAGCGCACCTTTAAGTTCCTATCTGAAGTTCATTTCTTACAACTCATCTCATATCACCCATAGTTTTACCCATACACCCGCCACCTTATTTATATTTTAATAACTCACGTTCTTCACCCTGGCCCTTTACACCAGCCGTGCTCATATTCATTAACTGACTTTATTCGATTTCCCTCCTCATCAAATAACTGTGTATTTGGCGCTATTTGCCCATGTCGGCCTTACGCCATTAAACTTAAACCCTCATCATCATCATCCTGCTTTGGGAAGCTCCTTGAACACGTTATTCTCACGCGGCTAGTCTCCCACCTTCGAAGCTCCCAGTCTCTCCCAGACTCTATTATAGGGTTCTGTGCTGCCTGTCCACACAAGATGCCCCCCTCCAAATTTCGCAAATAATAAAGCTACGAAATAACCTGGGCACGGCAGCTAATCTTGTCTTAGATTTTACTAAGGCATTTGACAACGTATCTCATGAAGCCATAATGAGTGGACTGTAGTCTATTAACCCTGGAGCCCGCACGTAAAAGTATATGCCTAGCTTGCTGTCCAGTCGAACTGTAATTATACAAATAGGGTGCATTACCTTTGACACGGTTCAACATCCACCCAAAGAAACCCCACAAGGAGCGGTGATCTCTGCTTTACCATTTAAGCTGGCCATACTAAATATTCCCAAACGATTAGAACAAATTCCCGTTTTCAGGTTGAGCCTGTACGCTGATGACATCACCTTATGGGTCACGGGCGGCAGTGATTTGCGCATAGGAAGATTCTGCAGGCAGGCGGTCAGATCGTAGTACAAGAAGCTGCACGCTTGGGGCTTTCCTGCTCCCCTAATAAATTAGAACTGCTCCTATTACTTCCAAAAAGAAATTGTAAACTTTCTCCGGACATTACAACTAAGATAGCCAGTCGTGTCTCTGAAACTCAGGACCCTGTACTGAATCGGGCCAACACACAATTTCTCCATAAATTGAAACAGTATGTCACCCAACCTATTGGGCTCATTAGGCGAATCTCTCATCGTCGCAAGGGACTCAAGGAGGCGGAGAGGATCCGACTGATTCATACATTTGTTATCGGTAGGATCACTTACTCACTCCCCTATTTAAAACCCAGTAAAGATGAATTATAGAAAGTCAATCGCCTCATCCACTAGGCATACAAAGCTGCCCATCACCTCCCTCTTAACACTTCTACTGCTAGACTCGAGGGACTTGGGATCCAATCCCATTTATCCAATGAGGTGGTCCGCCTATAGAAAACTCTCTCTGGGCATAACATTCTCAAACGATTAGGAATAACCACTCTCGAAGGCCTTGAAGATAAATCTCCCCTCTAGCGACATTCACTCCAATCTCACCATCAGACCGATCCCTCGCAACCTACATCCTATTCACAACGCCGGCTGCAGAGAACAAAGGGCACGAGTTCTACAGAAACGTCTCCCGGTCCGACCCGATGCAGTCGATGTGGATGCTGCCGAATATAGGAACTACAATTCCTACGCCATCGCTGCAAGTAATGCCCCGATAACCCCTCACTCACCTTCCTGACCGTTACCTCTCGTCACCCAGCCACGGCGGGGAAGTCGGCCACGGGGCATGCGCTCTCGATGAGGGCAACCCTATCAATCATAATCTATGATTATAAAACGGCCATTCCAAATTTTGCTAGCGCCTACCATCGACGCTGGCCTTCAACAGTCTGCAAAAAATCCACCCAATTACTATAGAGCTTATGTGGACTCCGGCACACGCTGGTTTCGAGAAAAATGATGCCGCCCACAACGCGGCTCGAGGGCTTACGACCATAGCCGTGGCCAGTCACGTTTCCTACCATGCACGGGACCGGATCTGCCAGGGACTGACTAGTCGAGCACAATGAAATTACTACCCATTGCCACCTCTCCCGCCGTAGATACCCACCCTTCCGCCCATATCCACCTCGACCTTTCCCAAGAACGCGCGTGGTGTCTTCTGCAGACGAAGACATTCCTTAATCCCCCAATACTGAGCCTCATTCACCCTTCTCTATACCCGTTCCCAGAATGCCCTGCATGCGGTGCCCTCGCCACTCTTCCTTACATCCTGTGCGGATGTCCTAAAGACCCGTTTCCTTCAATTACTAGTGAGGAGTAGTGGGAGAAAGTGCTGGGCAGCTCAGACCAAGAGGTGCAAGCCGCTATGGTCAACAGAGCTACGAAATTCGTCACTCGGCACAAGCTGGGGGCCACTACAGACCCTTAGACCACAGAACGCTCAATAACGTCTCTCTCTCTACCCCCCTCTCTCTCTCTCTCTCGGTAGTGAGGTGTCGGGGTGTCCAGACGATGCTTACTACCGGTTCGCAAAATAAGTTGACTGTGCAAACAGTGTTTTAGTTTTCCTTTACTGCAACCCCTTTCCCCACCGGTGTTTTCTGAAAGTTTATGAGTGTGGCTTCACCTCAAAGCACTTTCCAAAGTCGGGGGTAATGTGATCGTATGCAGGAAGCAAACAGGTCAATCACCCGCTAATTGGTATGCACCTCGGGGAAGAAACCTCAGAGACGAGTGCCAGACGGAGGAACGCGACAGGGGTCTCGGGCGGACGAACGTTCGGGGTACGTCTGCATGGACCGGCAAATATACCAATCAACGGGGCCCGTGAGATCGCGCCGGGACATCGCCAGGTACCGCCTGATCACCAGCCGCATCCGCCACTGCACCGGGCAACAGCGCCAGGATTCCTCTCCTGCCGGTGTTGCTGTGCCTGGTGGCTTCACCATCCGTTCCTGTCAGCGTGGGGCCATCGACGTCACTCGTGACCTATTCACAACGCACTACATAAGTGATGATGATAAGTGATGATGATGATGATGATGATAATGATGACATAAGTGATACGGTTCTGTTTTCCCTCATGCTTGCGCTCCTACTCACGAATCGCCACAGAACTGCGACAGGGAAGGACTTCGTAACACTTACCTCTCCCTTGGTGGTTCATTCTTTTATTTTTTCAATTTTGTTCTTTTATGATCCTGTTCTGCGCATCTCCGTCCTCCCGCTCCTTGCAATATAATGCGTCTACGTTTCACCTTTTGTTGTGGCTGTGTCGTCGTTCTTCTGTGCACGTCTAGTCCTTCACACCACCGAACCCTCACATCAGCGCAAGCCCCTGTCAGCTATTCAGCGCTCATCCCACAGACGCCGCGTAGAAGCGGCGGCAGGCGGCGAAGCCATTGCGAAGCTCGATGCGTATACCCCCGTGGCGACGTCACGGTTTAGGATAGCATTCGCGGAAGCGTGGCCTCCGTACGGCGCCGCGACGCAAATCTACGGTGAAGTGGTGCCGGCGCCCGGTAGGACGTCATCGCTCGGCGCGGTTGTTCTGAGCACGTTCGCCGGCATACGCACGTTCGCCACACTAACCACCAGCATAAAGAGTATCGCTGTTCCGAAGCAAAACCAACAAAGGTCTTTGGCGTCCTCAGTTCAGGAAGCCGCGCGTATGCTCAGCATCGGTGGCCCGGTTACACAGGCGTTGTTGGTCCTTCGGGTCAAGATGGCCAGAGCGCATTCAGTGCGCAGGGGATAGCGAAGGGAGGGGATCTGGATCTAGTGGGCCAGTGGCGTAGCCAAAAACATTTTTCAGGGCGTGTTGTACCGCGCCGTTAAAAAATTTGAAAAAGATAATCAGCGCCCACATCATAACTTACTCTCCTTGTCTTATTTTATTCTGGTTTTCCACTTGAGTGAAACAAACAACCGATTTTTTGGAGTTTACTTCCTTTAGCTTACTTGAAAGTCAGCGTTTAATATAGTGAGGTAACTACAAGAAATTTTTAAATAAATTTATAGAAATAATTTTGTTGTGGCTGTTAACTTTTTTCCGTCTGAAAGGTCGCGCCATGTAGTGCCTAAACGTGACACTACCCACAGAGTTAATACTACTGACTCTAGAGCAAAAGCTTCCCGGCCAGCCCGTGCATTGAAACCGTGCTACACCCGGGCGCTGACATGATGCCACCCTCACAGCGTTGCCCGCTGCCTTTTTGCCTACTAGAGTTGGCGGCAGTAGTCGGTATTCACCTAGTAACCAACGCATTCCATCATGGCAGCCACCATTGCTGTGAGTGCGCCGTGAAACCTTTGCTGTGCAGAAACGTTGTGTGAAGTTTTTCCTGTGGTAGGTAGCGAACTTTTGTGTCATGCTGCCGCGTTAGATACAGTTTTGCATTCTCCGCAACTGAGAAGGGTAGCGCCTAGATTAGCGGGTACTTCGTACGCTCGGAGAGGTAGCTTTTGCGGGTGCGTCAGGGGAGTTCGGTTGTCGCTTCGGAGTTGAGCGTACGTGTTTATAAGCGTACGTGTCGCTTATAAAGTGCGAATGCACTTTATAAGCGACCCCAAACCATCCACCGCCGGCGTCGGCGGCGTCGGCGTCCGCAGTGCTCCTCTATAAAGAAACAGCATCCGGCGCCAGGTTTCGATCCGCGGACTTTGCGGCCGCAGCGCGACGCTCTACCGATCAAGCCACGGACGCGACGTGATATCAGCGTTAGTGACGCGCCTTATATCTTTAACGCATTCAAACTACGTCGTCAGCGGCGTGCGGTGGCGACTCAGCGGCGTTATAGCGGCTTGATAACTGCGTGGTGTACACGTGATACTACAAACCCGATGGAAGAGATGGAAGAGAAGGCGGCGAGGCGGTGGGCTGCGGGGGCCGAGCGCAAGCGCCGCAAGCGGGCCGACAACCGTGCATTCGCACTTTCACATTCTCCCCCTCGGGGAAATGCGGGGGAATTTTTTTTCGTGCTCCTGTGCTTCGGAGGGGCTTCATTTCGGCGGCCCGTTGCAAGCGCGGGCCGTTGGACGTCGCCTGGCTTTCGCTCTGCTGGTGTGGGCGGTCGAGTTCCAGCTCCCGCCCCACCCCCCCTTCCCAGTACCCGTCTCCAAAGCGGTCGGGACCGCCGCAGACTTCGCTCTTCGTCGCACCATGCTCGCCTCCGCGCTTCACTGTTCCCTTCGAGGTTTCTCGTCTCCCGGACGCAGCATTACGCCAGCCAACAGTGTTTGTGGTGTGTTGTGTGCGACGGAATCGACCACAGTGGAACTACTCTTCTCTGCTGTGTTCTCACCTTTCTAATCTTTACTTTTCTTTCTCCTATCCTATTTCCCCAACTATTCCCGCTTGCGGACTGTGTTAAATGCAGGTGAGCTCCCATGAGAGCTTAATATCCCCAGTCCATTTATTTTCCTGCTTCCTTTAAAAAGTAATCACTTCCCCCTGATTGCATTTTTCCCCAGATTTTCTTCCGGGTGGCTTCCCCTGTATTCGCGCATGCGCTATTTCTGTATATATCATTTTGTGTGTGCTAAAAGAGTTCAGTTGATATGCAGCGCTAGTCCTGTATAGTCTTTTCTTTGTTGTCCCGTCTGTACAGCGCTATTTTAACATATTTCACACGCCTCCCCCCCCCCCCCCCTGTATGCGTCAGCTGATTGTTTTCGCAATCTATTGAGGTGCTCTTTACAACTACTTGCGTTTCTAGAGAATTGAAGTTCGAACTGGACAACGCTTCCAAGAAATGCATGTAAATGGAAATCGTATTTGTGACTGCACTTTATGCTAAACAAACATGCTTTCTGTGCCTGTTCCTGTGCCTGTCTACGAGGCCCCTGCAGCACGTGTGTCAACTTTTTTCTCCAGTTGAAATGCTTTTAGGTAGTGGCCCTTGCATTAGCTTAGATTCAATAACCGTGAAATACCCAAGCCTACTATTACTGAAACTCTCTCAAGAGATTTTCCGTTTTTCTAGATACGCTTAGAGGATTTGTCATTGATTGTATGCTTGGGGACGTCACACAAGGTACATGATTAATGTTGTCAGGTTACATTAGGTCGCAATAATTCTATTTAATAGCAGCTTAAACAAAATCTCGACAAAAGCAAACCAGAGACTAGAAGATATCATGTAGAACGCGCATTTCCATTCTGGGATTGTGGAACTATAGCTTTCAGTACTTCCAACTACAAAGAAAGTAGTGCAAGTGTTGTGTAGTGTAGTGCAAACGTTGCTGCAGGGCTCTTTACCTTTTAAAATTTCATGCCCCCTCTCCCAGAATAAAGAAAGAGGAAAATTGTGTGAGGAACTAACTATTTCCAGCAAAGCTATGGCAGGTTTAAAGCCAATAAACAGACAGGGTTAAAAGCCAAAAAACCTTTTTGAAGAAAAAACAATTTCATGATAAAAAACCTAAGCACTTAAGAAGAGGAGAAGAACGAAATAAACAAATACAAGCAGAGGCAGCATAAAAGAGCAAAAAATCAACAAAGCAAATGCAATTCTACGAGGCAGTTAGTCACGAAAGCTTCCACGAAGGAGCAGACACTTCAGGAGAAATTTTAAAAAATTAGAAATTATGTACCCTATTTACATTATGTACACAGAAAATCAGACATATTTCAGTGGTTTAAGACAAGATGGAGCTGAAGTAGCCAAATCAGTTCTTGCCTTGAAGAAGCAGATTGCAGTGATTAAGAGAGAAAAACAGTCACAGGTGTTGTAAGGGTGTTACCAGCATGCAGCATCCTTCGTTTGCCCATTTTGTCATTTTGCCTGCTTCTTTTATGCCTATCTTTTTTTCGCCCATGGTGCTGTCTTTGTACTGTCCATTTCCTCACCATGTTTTGTTTTCCCCCGAATTTTTTATCCTTTATTTTATGCCAGTCCTTTCCTTTCCTTTCAAGCTTACTGTTCCCATTTCCACATGTAGCACAGCCAGCTGGACAGTTCTTCTTCTTTCCTTGGTTAACCTCCCTAGCTTTCTTCTACAGTTTCTTCCTTTCGTTGAAGTCGCACATTTGGTCATCTTAGCCTTGCTCTTACCATCACAAACTTCCCTAGAGCTCTGGTGGTATTACTGGTGGTGAAATAAAATTTGTTGGATAAGAATTGCTTGTACATATGACCCTCTTGCTTTTTCTGTGTTTATTTTTGCTTCTGATACATGGACTGATGGCATTGCGATGGCCCATTATTTTTGATGAAAATAAGAATGCTGATGACCACAATCTGAATGAGCATTAGCCAGAACTTTCATAATCAGCTACAGCATTACTGGAACCCAGCTTCGGTAATGCAACTTCTTCATCATCCTTGTTGCTGTGAGCACGCTGGAATGGAAGCGTGGAAATTTTACAAGGTCTGGTGTGGCCCCTTTGTGGCCACCGGTTTGATGTTGGCATAAATGAGAAGGCTGTACTACACATATCGAATTCCTTCGTTCTATCGCGTATCGCATTCGATATCGCATTCCTTCCTTTTATCTAGTGTATACAGCTGAAGAACGTCTCCAGAGGGCCCTGGCTCAACCGATACGTGCAGATGTAATTGTCGCAAATAATAAAATTGAGAGTTCAATTTATTGTCGGCTTTCTTAATGGCTGCCATATGCAATGCACATTAAGTGTCTGAATACTCTATATTAGCGATTGATAGTCTCATGCTAGGCAGTCTGATTCACCTGCTATAGTTATGCTTGGCAGCTGTTTCAAAATTAACCACTATGATTGAACTAATGAGCGGCAATAACAATTTATAGGTGCACTCAAATTAATTTACTTTTCAAGGGAGACGTATATCCTTCGTCGACTTCGCCTTGCACAACATACATGACGGTCCCATCGCGACCCAAGAAAGCGCATATGTGTGTTACCTCAACATGCTTCCTAGGCGGTCTCTGTTGACAGACAGATTTCCGGCCGAACCCGCAGGCATTTCAGGCAAAACCGCCTGCAGGCGGGGTGGTTCTGATAATTTGGCGTGAACAGAAGTGGCCGTTTCCGTTCATTGGCGAAGGCACCCAGGGAAGGACAGAATAATTTTTCTTAACGCCCCACCACACGGGTGCCCATCTCACATGAACGAAGTTTACTCCTCCCCCACCTCCTCTGTGCAGGTATATACATGGGCCATATGAGAGCAGAGGTGCAAGTATACGTAATTAAACAACGTCGCTGATCCGCCGAATTTAAGAAATGTGTCATGCAAAGCATCAAATATATTCTCGAAAATTTCAGATTGCGTGGTTCAGCGATCGAAGGAGCATGCACCAATCGCACACACCCATACAGGAGATTTCTGCACCTACATTCGGGATTACGTTTCGGCTTCGCCTTGTCCTCCTCTAGAAACCCACCTTATCGTGCAAATAAAGTTACCATTATTATTATTAGTTGGCGGTTGTTTTATCTCTGACTCAAGTAAAAAACCGTTCAGTGAAAGTATAACAGCACCCGTAAACAAGAGCCTAGTTATACGCTAGGCATGGTAAAATGGTTCGTACATTTGTTTGTTTTTAATTTACGAATCATATACGATTAAAAGGAGCCGATCTGCCCAGACATGTTTCGCGTAACATGATATGACCGGCTGACGGCGAGTTCAAATCGGCAGCAGCCACTACGGACATGTAGAGAAGGTGTCCTTGAAGATAGGCGGCGGCGGCTTTATTCCGTATCGTCGGCAGTCTTCGCAAGCAACGAAGTGACACAGCAGACACTAAGGGGTGTTAGAGTGAACCTTTGTAAATTAGCCCCACATGACTGACGCTCCTCACAATATACCGAAACTGAATTTGGCGCCTCAGCCCGACGTCTTGTTTTTGCTTATAATTTCATTTATTTTTGTTCGTCAAGCATGAATACTTCAAGAAAACTAATAAAAAGCATACAAACTCGTAAAGAAACTCAGTTATTGCCATAAAACTTGCCTAATTTTAGCTTAGGGCCCTAAATTTGTGCCTCATTTTTAAAAAAAATTGTTAGCAATATCTTAAACTACTGATCTGGCAACTACAGCGTGGCATCATGGCGGCATTCGTGTTTAGACACATTTTTGAGCCAGCTTTACCCGCCTGACACTACCGGACCTATACCACGGCCTCCGCGATCGGCTGCCGGCGGCGCGCCGGTGGCGCGCCGCCGGCAGCCGATCGCGGAGGCCGTGCCTATACAAACGACTCCATCGGTTTCGATGCGTTAATAGAAAAACGCATAAAGGAATAGGAGACTGCATTTTAATAATGTTCTAGCTGGGGACCAATTTTCAAATACCTCTTTTTATATCACATACAGTTAAAAGTGTTGCCGCACGACTCACTTCATGGTCGCGGGAATTCGTGTTGGCACAATACATAGGGTTGACAGATCTAAAATTTCGTTTTCATACATTCTAGGGCCGTACCAAGTGAACTCCCCTGGATAAGTAAATTATCTCTATGCCTGGCTAAATACAAATTTCCTTCGCCTCTGCATGCGCAGTAAAGACACACCTTAGCTACGCAACCACGATGCAAGCAAGGCACACAACCCAATCTTAAACGTGTTGCAGTCCGCTAAGAAAAGCTATTTCTTTGTCGGTGATTACCACAGACGGTTCCCTGAAACATTTTTCGCCGTTTTTATGAATCGAGAAGGCTTCGATAATCTTCCGCTCCTGCTTCGTCGAACCACGCCCCACATATATGTACACGCTTTTCAGATCCGGGCTGCAAAGGCATTGGTGCACATGTTCCACCAAATTGCTGCCCCTTACATTGTTTCCAATAAATCAGGTGTAAGTCCAGTGCCGTCCGTGACTGTATTCTCCCCTTGTGTGGCGTCTTAACACTGGTTCTCACTTCAAAGACAGCTTTAAGTGTTTCAAGAGATGGCCTTTCAATTGGGTTAGAGAAGATATACTCAAAAAGATTCGGTTGTCGGTCCCTTTAAATTTGTACGTGAAGCGTGTAAAAAGCACGGTCGGAGAAAGCCAGAACGGAGGGGGGATGCGCCCTATTAAATTTCGTACGCCATTGTAGCAGGAAGAACCATAAAAGACGGCCAGTTGCGGCGGTGAGGTTGCAAGAGTGGCAGGGGTATGAAAGTGGTGGGGGAGATGTACAAGAGTATGGTGAAGTTGAAATTGGTGCTGCTCTGCAACCTGGGCACAAGCAACCGCACGATGTTCGGAAATAGCCCCATTTTCCTATAAATGCCTCAGATTCGGAAAGAATCGCTTCTTCAACGTGCTATCTACTACGGAGAATTCTGGGCTGTTATTGACTTCTATCGCTGTGGGCTCTTGTGGCAGTCCCAACCGTGCCCGCCACTATCCTTTCTGCTTGTCACTAAAAGGCAATGAAGATAATAGCCGCAGCGCTTGTCCGATGGAAAACGATGCTTTGTTCACTGAGAAATTAAACATATTTAGCCAAAATTTTAATTTTCTCGCCGGATCCTGTCTTTCGTGACATCGACAATCACGTATCTGGGGCAGGAGCAAAAATTAAAAGTTACTATGTTGACTAAGGCTGCCACCCACAGCGAAAACATTTTTTTAGCCAGGTTGCCGTCTGCCGTCATAGGTGGCATAATCATACCACTGAAGGGCAACTGTCCGCACACAATTTGCTTTCTGAATGTACCTTTAACCCGGCCTATTTGTACAGTTGATTCTGTACGACTCGAAATATGCTGTACGACTCGACCGGAATGGTCTCGTATGTTGCAGGGCCGCTTATGCCAGTTGGGCAGTGTCGTGTCAAACAAGCCCAACGCGCTCGGCCGCTGTGCAGCGTCGCCCGGCATTATACGCACCGTACGCACGAGTGGTATGCTTAGGTTATGGTCCCTAGAAATATTTAGGGACCATACTTAGGTGTTCGTTCGTAACTTTTATTCCTTAGCCCGACATTCTTACTGCTATAAAAATAATGTCCACTAAATTTAAGCGCCCGTAGATAGTTTTGCTAGTTCTTCTTTAACCTGTTTATATGCGTTGGATTTTGTCGGCCTCAGCCAATCCCAACAAATTACCATAATACGACATAGGCTCAGTGCGGCAAACTCGCTGCTCAGTCCCATGACTATTCTCTGTTTTCCTCATTGTACAGCTTATTTTAGGGAAGTCTCCGTTAAAAGTTCTGTCTTTAAAGAGGAAATCTTTGGAATGAACCAAACCTGCGTGTTGCCTTCATGGCTCCTTTAAAGGGGCACTGAAGTGAATTTGTGAAGCTCCTGTTTTTGCTTGCACTGCATAGACTGGCTCAACTGAACACACTATTCAACTTTTATTTGGGCAATAAGGCGGTATTTATTTTATAACGGCTGAAAGAAGAAACACTGCCATGCGCGGTTTGCGGCGGCCGTACCAACTAATAGCAGTGGCGTCAGTAAAAAGCGCTACGTAAGCACTGAATTTGTAAGGAGCAGTAGGAGGTCAATCGGCAGAACCATCAACTCTTCAGTGGACATAAAATAGCGTGGTAAGGATTATGAATGAACCCGGAAAATTTTCAGGTTCGCATTGATGGAGCGCTTTTTGTATCTAGTGCAACAGTAAAACGAGATCCGAACCTATATATAGTGTTTACGACGGGCCCACTCGTAGGCAACATTACCCAACCAACACCTATCATATTCCACGAAGTTCATCAGACCATGGATATTCCTTACCTTTGTATCGAGGCAACAATGGTAGGTCCGAGGAGGATGTCACCACTACCACCATCATCATCATCATCATCACTAGAATCGTGATCATTATCATCACCATCCCCAACAGGTTTGTCTGTACCCACTGCAGGACGGAGGCCTCTCCCAAGAACTCCAGCCGCGCCTATCGAGTGCCAGCGGGATCAACCCTTTCCAGCAAATTGTCGTACCTCAATTCTCCATCGAATTCCTTGCCGAACCCTATTGCGTTTACGGTCTATGGGCAATGTTACGATTCAGCGAGCCGTAACACTGTGCGCGTGTGTTGCAAGTATGGTGTAGTGCTGGGAAGTTCTAATGTGCTGCATGAAAGCCAGCTTTCCTATAACGCGTTACGACAAGCGCTGGCCGCGGGGCCCCGCTGGTGGTGCCCCACGCCTTGGCAGTTGCAAAGTAAGACGTGTAGAGACTGGCATCTGCGAGCGGACGCCGCTCGCCGATAACACCTCTACCCCACTTTCTCAACACAACGTGCGTTTGCCTTCACGTGACTCGGATAGAGTGTTCGTGTGTGTCCGTAATCTTCTCGTGTCGAGTGCAAAGCACTATGAGAGCTGTTTGAGATAGTGAGAGAGAAGATTTTTATTTGAGCCATGATTACTGAGTGTTGGTGGCGGCTGGGCGGAGGCTAGCCGCGACTTCGGTATTTCTGCTCACCAGGGCCTCCTGAATCTCCCGGCTAGAGCTACCCAACGCCTCTCGCCATAGCTCGCTGCTGGAGATTTGAGGGAAGGGGTCGTAAGGGCAAGCCCCACATGTAATGTTCCAGATTGGCACGCTGGCCGCATTGGGGACAGTTCGGAGACGGGAATGATGAGGGGTGGATGTGATGTAGACGAGCTCTGCATGGGAAGGAGTCTGTTTGCAAGAGTCGCCAATAGCGGGTTTGGTGAGGTGTGAGGGAGTAATGGGCGGGGAAGAGAGTACGACAAGAGATTCGGTAGTGCTCCACGATGCCGTTGAGCGTGATGATGATGATGGTGTGGTTTAATGGCGCAAGGGCTACTAAGCCAAACAGCATCAAAAGGAGTGCTGGTGTTTCAGTTGGAGGTGCTTGTCTAAAATTGGTGTATAGGGCCAATGGTTAGTGATGAAAAGTAAAAATAAAACAGTTCAGGAAGCACGAGTACGTGAGGCCTTCAAAAACAGGGTGCCTCAGGGAGATAGTTTTGCCAAGGCAAAAAAGGCGATGCCCCTGAGCACACAGTAAAAGCCTTCAGCAGTGTCTTCCTCATGGGGGCAGGCTGAGGTTACACACAGTAGGAGATTTCTTTCAAAAAATCAACATCCCCAAGGTAAGCTAACACATTTTTGAGCTGGACAATAGCTTCGTATGATATAAAGTGTGCTAGGTGTTGTGGTATGTGTTTTGTGTATAAATCTGCAAAGTGTCTGCGTCTTTCTGGTTCAAGTTCTCTACATTCAATTAGTACAAGGTGTACAGAAAAAACCTTTCCGCATCTAGCACCATTTGGACGTGTTGCACCAGTTAAAAGATGTCCGTGTGTGCCATATGTGTGCCAAATCCTTAGTCGACAAAGTGCGACCTCAACGGATCTTTGTAGCTTTCCTGGAGTGTGTCTGCCTATTGTTAGTTTGATTGAATGGAGCTTGTTTTCTGTTTGCTTATCCCAACGATTCTGCCAGATTTTACGGAGTTTTCTTTTGATGAGTGGTTTGAGGTCCAAGTACGGTACAGATGTAATGTCCACATCATCCCGGAGAACTGGGGCAGCTGCGTCCCTGTCGGCAGCCCCATTTCCAGCTATTCAGCAATGTCCAGGTACTCAGCAGATTGTGATTTCCAGGCCCATAGCGTAGGCTAACATTATGATGTTAAAAAGAAAGTTAAGCAGGGCATTTTTCTGAGGTTTTGCAGTATGTATGGCTGTCACTACAGTCAAGGAATCTGTATATATGACTGAGCGGTGTATTTGGTGTTGTACTATGTGTTCCACAGCCATTAAAATACCATGAGCTTCACCTGCGAATGTGCTGGTGTTAGGATTGAGTGTCTTAGAGGCAGACTAATAGGGTCCGCAAACAGCACAAGATACGGCAGAGTTGGTTTTAGATGCGTCTGTGTAAAAGTTTGTGCATTGGTATTTGTGTTCAAGGCTTAAAAAGTGTTGCTGTATTAAGGCACAGGGAGCTCTGTTCTTGTCTATGTTATCCAATGACATTTCACATGCAACCGGCAACCGTTTCTATGGTGCAAGGATATCAGTAATGGTGGTTTTGTAATTGTCTTTAAATTAAATTTTCATGTCGGATGCCAAAGTACGGACATTGCGCAAGAGAGGGTCATTTACGGAAGAGACCTGCAGTGGATGTATCATGTATTAAGATATCTGAGGGGTGTTTTTGGAATGAAGTTGTTTTGACTGCGTATAGTAAGGCTATGTAGGCACGCTGACTTTCTAGTGACCACATATCCGATTCTACATACAGGCTTTCTATCGGGCTTGCTCGGAAAGCTCGAGTCGCCAATCGAAGGCCCAGGTGCTACACTGGGTCAAGGAGTTTGAGAGCGGATTTTGAGGTTGATTGATAAATAACAATAGTGAAGCATCGATCTGACAAGGCTATTAAAAATTTTCAATAAGCAAGCCTTGTCAGTTCCGTATGACTGGCGTGAGAGAACATTGCAAGTGTTATGTGTCTTAATGCATTTTATTCTTAGTGTTTTGATGTGGGGAATGAAGCTTAACTACTCATTCAGCAGAATGCCCAGAACTCCTCTTTTTTCGCGGGAATTTGTTTTTCGTCCAGGGTGACAAACGGATCCGGTTGCATGCCTCGTAGTTTAGAAAAGAGGACGCAGGATGTGTTGTCTACATTGAATTTAAAACCGTTTTGATCAGCCCACCTCGTGAGACTATTCACCGCAAGTTGGATCTGTCTCTCGCAAATGGACATATTGGAAGAGTTGAGACTTATTTGAACGTCGTCCACGTAGACGGAATAAAAAAGGGAGCGGGGTAAAACATTCTTTAAACTATTCATTTGAACAATAAAAAGTGTGCAACTCAGATTACTTCCCTGCGGCGCCCCATTTTCTTGGGTGAACACTCTTGATAGAACTGTTCCAAGCCGCATTCGAAATGTTCTATGAGTAAGGTAATCCTCCAGGATACTGAATATGTTGCCGCAGATACCAAACGTGGCAAGGTCAAGTAAAATGCCATAACGCCATGCAGTATCGTAGGCTTTCTCTAGACCAAAAAAGATAGAGACACAGTGCTGTTTATGTACAAATCCGTCTCTTATATAAGCTTCCAGCGCTACAACGCTGCCGGTTGTGGACCTACCTGACCGGAAGCCGTACTGACAGCTATCTAAAATTCCATTATATTCTAAAAAATAAATTACGCGCCTGTTTATCATTTTTTTTCTAAAAGCTTACACAAACAGCTCGTTAATGAAATTGGCCTATAGCTGCCCGCTAAAGAGTCCTTTCCTTCTTTTAATATCGGGATAACAATGGCCTCTTTCCAAGATTTAGGAAGACGTCCAGCTTGCCATATTTTATTGAATAAGAAGAGTATTGTTTCTTGTGTATCTTCATGAACATGTTCCCCCATTTCGTATGTAATTTTGTCAGCCCCTGGGGAACTTTTACCACAGGTAGCAAGCGCAACAGCTAACTCGTGCTTAGTGAATGGGCTGTCGTAGCACTTCCGTTCTGCTTTCCTCTTTCGTAGTGGATGCCGTTCAACGACGTTTTTGTGTTGTAAGAATTGTGTGGTGTAGTGTGCGGAACTGGAGACACCTTGAAAGTGCTCACCAAGAGCATGCACTTGATCCTCAAGCGTGTCTCCAGCAGTACTCACAAGTGGAAGGGCGTTTGTGTTACGTACTTGTATTGCGCTGATTCTCTTCCAGACTTTGTGTGTGTCAGTGAACTAGTTTATTGATGTAAGAAATCTCTTCCAACTGTCAGTTTTTGCCGCACGTCTAATCTGCCTACCCTTCGCTTTTGCACGTTTAAAAGCAACCAGATTTTCAGTTCTTGGGTACCTGCTAAGGGCCGCCCAAGCTTTGTTTTGCTCTTTCCGGGCTATCTTGCACTCCTTGTTCCGCCAAGGCCTTCGTTTGGTCTTGTTTGCACCGGACGTTTTGGGGAATGGAGGATTGTGCGGCATCAATTATGTGTGCAGTAATTATATCCGCAGCTTCTATAGATGCATACGACAGCTGGGATATTTCTTTAATTTTTTTTCAAATCCGCACCCTCTGCACGGAAACGTTCTGTGTGTTGTGGAATTGAAGAAGGGCTTTCTGTTGCAGTTAACGTTATAGGGAAATGGTCGCTGCCATACGGATGCGCATCTACACTCTATTTTACCAAAGGGAAGAGAGTAGGCGAGCCCATTGCCAGATCGACAGCCGAGTATGTGTTGTGTGTTTTGCTGTAATACGTGGGGTGTTTTTGTTAATTAAAAAGGCAGGTGCCTGATGACAGCAAGAATTTCTCTAATAGCCTTCCACGTGCATCTGCACGCGCGGAACCCCACAGCTCATGATGGGCAATAAAATTCCCTGCCAGTATGAAAGGGCGTGGGAGCTGATTTATTAAACTTGTAAACTCATCAGCTCGGAGATGGTAAACCGGAGGGACATATAAAGAGCAGACTGTTGTAAAACCACCAAAAATAATTGCTCTCACAGAAACAGCCTCAAGGTTAGTATGTATGCTTACTTGATGGCATGCAATTGATTTCTTCGCAACTGTAGCAACACCTCCAGAGGAGTGGGTGCAGCCATCCCAGTCTTTACGAAAAACAGTATGCTGTGTAAGAAAGTTTGTTTGTTTCGAGTTTAGATGAGTCTCTCGAAGACACATTGTATCTGGATTGCGTTCTGACAGGATTTCATAAATGTCATCCAGATTTCTTATGAGGCCCCTACAATTCCATTGTATTATACTTTGAGTCATAGATGTCATTTGAGAAATTGGTACTTGTGTATATGTGTTTTGTTTAGTTCTTTCTTGCTTGATATGGACCTGTAATCCTAGGCTGTTTTTTTTTCTGGCGCTCAAAGGACAGGCGCCGCTCCCTGGGCACCTCAGGTGGTAGAGGAGACGGCACAAAGTCCGTTGCTTCAAACATTGCCCCTCGATCACCTGATGGGTCGGGCTCTTTGGGGCGTGCACCAGGACAATTGGTGCCTCGGCCAGCCGCACGTGCTCGGGGCGTCGATCCCGGTACGTCAGACGTAGCAGAGAGAGCCGGTCCTCCAGTATCCGTGCTCACCTCACAATCAGCAATATCAGAGGTGGGTGATGGAACCGGAGGCGCGGCATTGCTTTCGGTTGTGCTGGCGATTGCCACAATCGCGGGAGCCGCGGACGTTGTGGCGGCTTGGGATACCAAAGGCAGATCAGGAGGAGCGGCAGACAGATCCTCTGCGGCATTGCAGGAGTGATCGGAAGCCGCTCAGTAGGGAGCAGAAACGGCGGCCCAGTAGCAAGGCTACACTGCGTCGCTGTACTAACCAGACGCCGCCCCAACCCCCGACGGACGGCATCTGCATAGGAGGCTGCCGAAAACAACCTGTGTTGCCGGTGCGCTTCAACGAAGCTGATGGTCTGAGTAACCTTAATATGTATTATTTCCTTTTCTTTTTTGAAAGTGGGGCAGGAGCGAACATATGCAGCGTGTGCGCCGCTGCAGTTCGGACACTTGGTTACGGTGCTCTGGTAATTATCAGAAGAGTGGTCAGTCGGGTCACTGTCGCCACACTTACACATGTCAGCTTGCCCCGGCATGCTTGAATGCCATGGCCATACTTTTGGCACTTGAAGCACCGTCTTAGGTTCGGAATGTATGGCCGCACCTGGCACTTGATGAAAGCGGCTTTCATCGTCTCAGGTAGGGTGGTGCTGGCAAAAGTTAAGATGATGGGTTTCGTTGGAATTTCCTCTCCGTCTCTTCGTAAAGTAATTCTTCGCACCGCGACTACACCTTGGTCTTTTAGCCCCTCAAGGAGGTCAGCTTTTGTCTCATTCAGTAGCTCTTTCTCAGATATCACCCCTTGGATTGTGTTAAGAGTGCGGTGTGGAGTTACAGTAACTGGCAGGTCAGCGATTTTGACCTGTTAGAGATGGTTCTCACTTTGGTTTTTTCTCATTACCTCAACGAGGAGGCCCCCGCACGGGGCACCTTGAGCAATCTTGGTGACGGTACTGGCGATACCGCGGACCCCGAGCCCCCATACTCACGCTGTATCCTACCGCGGCTAGGAGTTATAAGGTGAAGGGTAGAAACCACAAACGGTGGCTGTCGGAGCCGTGGTCAAGCTCCGGCGGATGGGCTCCCTGTCTGTTTACCAGAGAGGGAGCTCCGGGACCTCTCTCGGCATCAGGGTAAACCGAGCGAAGGAAGTACCCCCGTTCCTTGCTTTTTTTCCATGCTGCATGGTTCTTTCAAAATTTTCTAAACCCACTGATCGGCCCATCAAAAGGGGCCGCACCGAAGCGAACTTTCCCCCATTGCCTGTCCTATCGTTCCAAATACCTGACAACTTTCCCCGGTTCTTGATCATTGCATAAGAAGACAATACAAAGCCAGTGACATCTGCATCCGTTTTCTTCATAGCTAAGTGCATTGAACGTGTTGTGGGAAAACACTACAAAGCCAAGAAACTGACCTCTGGAGAGATCCTTGTAGAAGTAAACAACCCGGCACAATCAAAAAAGCTTCTTGAACAAACCCTCATTGGCGACCTGAAAGTCAAAGTCACTCCCCACCGAACGCTAAATACATCCCAAGGTGTGATATCCGAATCTGATCTCTGCAATGAAACTGACTCTGACATCCTCGAGGGCCTGCGCGACCAGGGCGTCATTGCAGTAAGGAGGATCACTATGCGTCGAGAAAATCAGGAAATCAAAACCAAACATGTTGTCCTCACCTTTGACCGCAGTACCTTACCCGAATTTGTGAATGCAGGCTTTCTTCGATGTACCGTCCGACCATATATCCCCAACCCACGTCGGTGCTTTAAGTGCCAACGTTATGGGCACAGTACTAACAACTGCCGTGGGCGTTTAACGTGTGCAAAGTGCTCAGAGCACGACCACCCCAAAGAGAATTGCAACACCACTTTGATTAAGTGTCCGAACTGCAGTGGCCCGCACACAGCGTACTCAAGGACGTGTGAAACATTCAAACTTGAGAAGAAAATACTCAATCTTAAAGTCAGCGAGAACACCTCTTACCTAGAAGCGCGTAAAAGGCTCAGCGCCTTTGCTTCTGCGAAGTATGCCGACGCAGCTCGCCGGGGGGCGGAGCGGCGTCTTGTCACTGCGGCCACCCAGTACTGCGTTAACCGCGTCCTCGGATAGCTCTTGTTGGCGATCGAGCACTCTACCAAGACGCAGCAGTTTTTTGAAGTTCTGTAAACATACAATTCGCTTACAGACATCACCATAACAAGTTGTTTAGGGCGCAGAAAGGCAAAACGAAGTGAAAGAGAACTGAAACATTGCATGGGCCCCTATGAGCCACGCAGCGCTCCTCCCCTAAGCGCCGCGGAGAAGTGGCGACAGGCGGCATGATCACGAAGGTCGAGGCGTATACTTTTTGTTGCGGCTGACGATGACGAGCTGTCGGAATTCATTGAGCTTACCAATGATAGGCAGAGCGCTAAACGTCAGGCTGCAGAGGCTGAGCGCCAGCGAGAAAACTGAGAACACAAGCTCGAGAGGTAAAAACAGCATCGCGAACCCGAGCGAGAAAAGCGAGACAGAGAAATCCAATTGGAATGAGAAAAGCTTCAGCTGGAAGAAAGAAAACAACACAGTAGCTCAAGCGAGCGAGAGAGCGAGCGAGCGAGCGAGAGAGAGAGAGAGAGAGAGAGAGAGAGAGAGAGAGTTACTTTATCGGAAGAGATACGAAAGTCTACTCAGCCGATAACAGGCTCTCGGGTTGATGGCACCTCAATCAGGACTGAGTCTAGGAGGGGGGTATACAGAAAAGAGGATGGACAGAAAAAAGCACCCGTAAACATCACCCTCGCGAGGGGCACCATCAAATGCAGACCATTTCCGGGGGCACACGACGTTAAGTAGTTTGCGTTACGTTAATGTTGTTGCACTTGTTGCTGTTGGTTGTTGTATTGTAATTAAATGAGACGTAATTACGTGGTCACGTGACATCATTTATTAGCAGCTGGGTATGACCTTATTTATTAGCAGGTGGGTATGATTATTGTGGCGCAGTGGGAAGAGCACCATGTACCTCGCGTTCCGCCCACAGGTAGTGAATGCGTTGTATCAGCAGCTTCTTGACGTAGTTTGAATGAGTCAAGGATATAAGGCGCGTTCGTAGCCCTCCATTCTGTGTCGGCTTTGTGGCGCAGTGGGTAGAGCACCATGTACCTTGCGTTCCGTCCGCAGTGTGGTGGGATCGAAACCAGGCGCCGGTAAGTATTACTTTTTTATATAGTGTAGGGGGAGGTGTGCGGACGACGATGGACAACTATAACGGGTAACATCGTGAGTTAAAGAAATGCTCTGCATTTAAAAAAGATACAAAGGGAGAATGAGATGGTGGTTCACAAGCCGCCGCGCAGCATGGACAGCACTGGCGGCGTCATAGCCGGTCCGAGAGTCCCGTGTGCTTTAAAAAGTGCAGCAGGTCATGGAACGTTTTTTCGCGATTTGATGTGTGACATTCCGGAAAAAACAGGTTTGATGAGGTGCATGAAGGCTGTCCCAGTTCGTTATACGACGCTGTAAACGCTGATCGAGCCTGTCAATGTTTAGGACACTCGCACAGTGCATGCGCGAGTGTCGCTATTGCACGACTATGTTGGCAGGCGGGTGAACTAGTGATTCCAAGCCTGTGACTTCTTTCCGCGCATGTGGTGACAGCCGATTCGCAGACGAAGGAGAGCCCAGTCAGCTCGGGTCTGTCCCCTCGAAGGAAGCGCGTGCGGTGGCTTGCCGGATGCAACTCAGGAGACAGGGGGTCCATGGCTTGGAGCTCCCTTCGGATAAGGTCATAGCTCGGCAAAACTGGATGCCACTCACTCACACTCACTCAAAAAAAATATATTTATGCTAACGCACTCACTCGCACTCGCACTCGCCACTCCGCCCTCACCACGCGCACTAACTCGCACTCACACTCGCCACTCCGCCCTTACTACTCACAATCACTCGCGCTCACGCTGGCCACTCATCCCCACCACTCGCGCTCACGCTCACCCCTCCACCCTCACCACTCGCTCTCACTCGCGCTCATGCTCACCCCTCCACCCTTACCACTCGCACTCACTCCCGCTCACGCTCGCCACTCGTCCTCACCACTCCCACTCACTCGCGCTCACGCTCACCGCTCGTCGTCACACCTCGCACTCACTCACGCTCACGCTCCCCACTCACACTCACTCGCGCTCACCACTCATCGTCACCACTCGCACTCATCCGCGCTCACGCTCACCACTCGCATTCGCCGCTTACACTCCCTCGCACTCGAGCTCACCGCTTGCAATGGCCACTCACACTCACTCGCAATCACCACTCGCTTCCTCAACGCACACGCACTCTCCACTCCCATCACCCACTCACGCTCACTCACAACCACCGCTAATTCACATTCGAACTGACTATTTTTTTACAGCACGGGAGTTTTAACTTCGCCTTTATTGCAAACCACATGAATCGTTCCATTTTGCGGATACCTTCAACGCGGCCCTATAGACACAGACACCACCATGTTACGGGAAGCGAGAAAAAATTTCGGTGTTTTAACAGATAAGCTTCAGATTGGCTATGAGGCATGCCCCAAAACAATCATTAACTCCGACCAACTTGATCCGACTGACAAAAAACCTGTATTACGAGAAAATTAAGCTTTCTCCCGCGAAGCTTTCTCCCGTGCAACCTGAGTCAAAGTCACAGTTTAAAATAGAAACTGATTCAAACTGAAATCGAAACTGAATTGGATAGACGTGGGCTTCATATCGCGGAAAATCCAGGTTCAATTCTCACCAAGGGAAAGGCTTTTCTTGAGGCGCTTGATGTGCCTTCGCTTAACATCCTCATCGTTTTCTGAAACCCACTGTGTAAAGTTGGCTTTCCTACAGTGTTTTTATTCAGGCTCCCACGCCATCAGCGAGGAATAAAAAGCTTCACAAAAAAACGGCGAACTTTGCACTAAGTTGCGCAAGGCTTGAATCACAACGAAGCTGGATGATTTCTTTCTCTGTAGGCACTCTCTTTCGATGTAAGCACCACGACGCATTGGATTAGGTTTGAAATTGTTTATTTACATGTTGCATAGTCGCTTTTCACTGCGGTAGTAGTAGTCATTGTCATATCCATCTATACCGTCGTCATCTTCATGCATGACGGACGGGTCCGTGTCGTTTTGTCCGCAGGTGGCAACCGACTTCGCGAACTGGGCTTCTGTATCGCGAGCTGCCTTGTGCTCCCCCCTTGAGGCGCAGAGATACGCGAACTGTTGTCTTGGTATTTTTTTGCGAGCGCCACGTGCAAGGCAGGACGACGCCGGGCACTTCTCGTCAGACGCTTGCTCGTGTGCTCGGTAAAGAGCTGGAGTAACGAGGACGACGTTTTTTTGATGACGCCGCACACCGCACACATTACGGCCAGCAACAATAGCCTCACTGTTAAAAGCACACGCTGAAAAAGGAGTAACACGTAACCTCCCAAAACTGCAATGCAGCTGCTAAGCGCAACAGCTTAAAAATATTTTTCTATGGTGACAGACTTTCAGCTTTAACGGCAGACTCCAGGCAGTGGCGTCTGCTACTTTGCTAGGCCGACTATATCGCACTCTATACATAAAAATAAATTTCATCGCCGTTTTGTAGAGTGCGCTTTAGCTTACATGGTGAAAACAATTAAGACACACGAAGTGGACACTGTGAGCGCTACTGTAAATTGATTTATTACAAGTACATTATTTCCTTGGAGACCAAACACGTCGGAAGTGTTACAAGATACAAATAGAAGGGGGCAGGGGCAAGTGTGGGAAAACTTTTCACTATAACTCACGGGTGACAGGCGGCAAAGCATCATAAGCTGGTAAAAGACAGTTTTCCTTAGTTTAAAGGCCAACTGCACTCAAATTTCACCCTTGCTAAATGCCTTCGAAATGTGTAGTAGGTACCATGAGAACTAATGCGACGCGACCGGTAGCTCTGTGCAATGCGTGGTTATTCTATTTCAGGCACTCAAAATAACGCCCTTGCAGACGACAAAGCACCTGCCGGCGTGTCGCGCAAACAGCCATTTAGCGGAAGTGACATGCCAGCCGTCCAGGCCGATCGGCCTGCCTCGCAGCGGGGGAATCCTGGAAACTTATTTCGCGCCGGTACGCCTGGCTTTCATGGCTCCGAAGAGGATTCGTTAAAAAGAATCGAATCTGCGGTGGCCAACGTTCAAGAAAGGGTTACGTCTATTGAAAAGGATATCTGTTGCCTGCAAACGCTTGAACAAAAATTGACGGTATGCGAGGAAGCCTGTAGCAGCTCGAACAACCAACTTCTTGAACTGTCGGCCAAAGTAGACGACCTGGAAAATAGGAGCAGATGCAACAATCTCGTAATATACGGTCTTAGTGAAGAAGTAGACGAAATTGGAAGGCACTGGAGGCCAGAGTTAAGAAAGAAGTATTCCAGAAAGTATTAGGCATAGAAGTAAAGTCATTAGAAAGGATTCATAGAGTGGGAAAATACCAGAAAGAACGTCCCCGTCCGGTTATCCTTCGACGTTATGACATTGCAGAAAAAACCCGAATTTTGTCCTGCTGCAGCAACCTGAAAGGAACGAAATGGCAATTTCGGAAGATTTTTCAAAAATAGTGCGCGATACCCGAAAGAAACTTTGGCATTCTGCGGCACAAGAAAGGGCAGAAGGCTTAAAGTGTCACTAATTTATGACAAGTTAAAAGTCGACGGAAAACTGTTCGTCTGGGATTCGCATCACAATCGTAGGTTTAGAATGGCAAAACCAGTTACGCCTGCGCAATGGCATCCGGAAAATCAAACCAAGCAATGACGGGACCATACTAAAACCCTTCGAATTGCATTACTTAACGCATGTAGCGTTTTAAACAAGCTAACTCTACTGGAAAGCCTAATACTAAACCACAACCCACATATTTTAGTTATTACGGAAAGCTGGTTGCACGAAGCCGTGCTTGATTCTGAAGTTGTTCCCTCCTCATACAAATTAATCCGCAAAGACAGAACAACAAGAGGCGGCGGAGTAGCAATAGCTATAAAAAAGAATGTGAAGTTTTCCCGTTTAGAGGAGATTAGCAACCATGAAAGTATGTGGTGCCGGATCAATTTCTGTGGAAAAAGCATATTCTTGGGCGCAGTGTATCGACCGCCAAACTCTTCCCCTGAGTATTTAGAAATTATGCACGACTATATTGCACAACATACAAATTCGCGTTCGAAGATAATTTTGTGTGGAGATTTTAATTTCCCAGGAGTCAACTGGCCTCAATTATCTCATGATCACCGAGAGGTAGCAAGTGCGGAATCATTGTTACTAACAGGGTTTAGTTTCTCATTATCGCAACTAGTATCTAGTGCTACACGTATTGTAGGTTCCTGCTCGTCTGTGCTTGATCTTATGTTTGTAAGTAGTTCCTTTGAAGACTGCGATAAGTGTTGAAGATGGGATTTCCGACCACAAGATTACTTCTCTTTCGTGTCCTTTAACACTAGTCCAAAAAACAAAGAAATCCAGAGCTACTTATTTCAGGGACTATGCACGTGCAGATGACGCTGCTATCTCCGCCCATTTAGAATCCTCATTTCCTGATTTCGATAAAATTAAGAACGTGGACGAACTGTGGACATGCTTTAAGGATATCGTGTGCAATTGTGAAGCTCGTTACGTGCCTTTAAAAAGGAAACGCGTTGATCGAGGTTATCCGTGGGTGACGCGGGAGATCATACATTTAAAAAGTAAGATTAAAAAAATCGCGCCAATCCACCCCGTGAATGTGGTTGGAAAGCAAAGCTGTAAACGGCACCCTTAACGATTGCCCATGCGACGTCACTTAAATTCACTCACATCGCTCTACAAATAGTAAAACCAGAGAGAAGTGAAATTCTCTTAACCACACCATTTATTACTTCAGAGAGATATTCTTGGTAAGGTTAAATCAATGCATGAAGCATAAACGGTGTTTGGTTGAGTTGTATTGGTGTAGCACAAGAGTGGAAACTTTTTTTATAAAATTACAGTAAGCTCCAACCCGGTGTTAGACGATCTCACTTCTCCGTCTCCGCGCCGCGGACGGAGACGACGAGATTTGCGGCAGAGAAGGACGAGAAGGAGCAATGAAATACTTCTGTTCAGATCCCTGAACGGCCCAGAGTGCAGCCCTGGGGAGTGATTCCTTCTTCTGTGGGGCCCATATGCAGTCCGCGCGGCCTGTGTTCTGTCTACCCGCTGAAGCTGGGTAGGTAGAGAGGGCCTGGACAGCAGCATCTCCCGCCATTGCTCTTGTTGGATAGTTGACGGAAAGTGAGGAGGGTGCTCAGAGCTAAAGTAGCACACCCCGATTACGGGACGGAGTGTTCCTACTTCTGAGCAAAATTTACATTCAGCGTCGTAGCGAGTCGGATACATTAGGTCAAGACGCGTAGCCAGTGGGAAGGAGCCCGGATTGTATGAGCCGTAGGGTAATTTGTTGTTCTCTGGAAAGGTCAGGGTAACGCGAAGGTACAGTCTGTCTCAGAAGGTGATAATGCTGGGTTATCTCCCTGAACGTGACAAGCGGGTGACTGTCCTCGTGCAGCTCCATAGCACGAGAGGAAAAAGCGGAGGCTTGTTGGGTGGGCGTATTTGTTGCCCTCCATTGAAGCGTGAGGGGGTGTCCAGATGAACTGAATGGAACTGTTTGGGGAGTGATTTTTTAGCACGCGCAGTGCAGGTCAGGACACCCAACCCGACTGGTAATTCCAGTAGGCTTGGTGGGAATCGGTGACTACCCTCCGAACCCCTGGATGAGTGAGAGCCAAGGTGATGGCTGCCTCTTTTTCTGCCGTCATTTCTTGGGTCCTAAGTGAGGTACACGCGAGGTTGGTTCTGGAGGTAGCCACGATGATGGCGTATTGCTGCCCTCGATGTTTAGAGGCGTCTGTGTAGATAACTGCATGATCCCCACCGAGGGTGATGTTTAGCGCTTGAGCCCGTGCTTTTCGGTGACCCTCGTCATGTGAGCGGTTCATATTTCGAAGCAAAGGCAGCATCTTTAGTTTTAGTCACCAAGAGTCTGGTAGTACGTCAAGCGGAGTGACATTCTGGGCTGCCTAGCCAATCTGGTGAAGCATGCGGTTACCCACCGCAGTTCTGAGTCGGATCTTCTGGTTAGTAAGATAGCCTTCTTCAGCTCTTCCACCGTGTTGTGGAGCCCCGTGCTAAGCAGCCTCTGTGTGGACGCACTCATGAGAAGATCAATGGCCTGCTCGACCGCCTTTCTAATCATTATATAAAGCATCTCTATGTCTTCCTTCTCGAGAAGAAGACAGGGGGTTGACGTAAGTGACTCACGAGAGCACAAAAGCTTCAATTAATTGAAAGGTACCGGATTCCTTTACGCCTTGTTTCTTGGTGGCCACTCGCCTGATCATGTGTATGATTTGATTATTGCTGTTTTTGAGGCGCTGCAAGGAGACGTCACTGTTGGTGTTAGCTTCGAGATGTAGGCCCAGGATCTTGATGCTGGGGCTTGGAGTGATGGTCTGGCCATCAAGGAGTATTTGAATGTATTCCTTGGTTTGGCGTGAGGGCGGACGACAAGGAGCTGTGCTTTTTTACGTGAACACGGGAAGCCACAGGCTTTAGCATATTGGCGTACTAGAAGTGAGACGCCATGCATTGGGTTGAGCTTCCTTTAATTTTTGTAACTCTTAGCACATGAGCAAGGTGCGCAGAGGGCCGCTAGACGGGCGTGAGTGGTTGCGTGACGTTTTCACGTGGCATTCAGCGAGAACGCTGGGGGTAAACCTGTAGATATGCTTGGTGAGTGCACTACCTGTCTTCCCCGTCTTCGCGTGGGCTCGTAGCTAAATCGGTAAGACAGCGGGCTCTCACTTTGGTAGTCTATTAGTTCGGGGTTCGATTCCCGGCGGTGCAAGTAAATTCTTTTATTTGTTCGCTGGAGTTTTCTGGTGACACCAACGGTCGCGAAAGAACCCGTGGGGGGTAGAGGTAAAAAGCTTTGCTTTAAAAGCGGCGCAAGGCCGGATCGTCTGATCAACTACACGGCCTTATCGCTACACTGAACAACAAAATTCGCAGCGCTAAGTCTCGATTTCATTCCGACACACTCCCATCATTCATGCATTCGGAGCCCAAAACGTTTTGGCGCTATTTGTCGAAGCAACATTCCGATATTTCCCAGCTCACTTCGTGTAATAAAATTATCACGCAACCAGACCAAATAGCCGATGAAATAAATGCCTTCTTTCACTCAGTTTTCGTGCATGGGTCCTCTGGAGGATTATTAGCATCATATTCTTTAATTACCCTATGCCAGAATTACATATTAATGAAGAAGGAGTTCAGTGCCTACTCCGCAACCTCGATACTAAGAAATCCCCAGGCCCAGACAATATTTCAAATACCTTACTTAATAAATATGCTGTCTGGGTAAGCCGATATTTACATAAAATTTACACCACTTCAATAGTTACGCAAAAAATCCCTGATGACTGGCGCATGGCAAAGATCATTCCTATACATAAATCCGGTTCCAAACTAGAATCTAGTAATTACCGCCCGGTCTCATTAGCCAGCACGTGCTGCAAGATATTAGAGCATATAATTTTTAAAGCCATTATAACACATCTAGAAACTAACAACCTGCTCTACTATCGGCAACACGGTTTTCGATCTGGCTTTTCAACAGTCACGCAGCTAGCCGAGATTACCAACGACATTGCGAATGCACTGAATGGAAGAGGACAAATAGATGTCGTTTTTCTAGATTTTTCAAAACCATTTGACGTCGTTCGCCACCCTGACCTGGTAACAAAAATGCATAGAATTGGAATTGAAGATAACAATATTACATGGATAACATCATATCTACACAACCGCAAGCAGTTTGTTGCTGTGAACAACCCCACGTCCAACAGCCTGAACATTCTTTCCGGCGTACCACAAGGATCAGTCTTAGCCCCAATTTTATTCCTTATCTCACATCAACGACATTCCTATGAGAATTGACTCATCCGTTCAAATAAGGCTTTTCGCAGATGACTGCGTCGTGTACACAAGGGCAAATCGAACTGAGGACCAGATTAACCTTAAACACTCATTAACAAAAATTCAAGCCTGGTGTTCCCAGTGGGGAATGACACTGAACGCGAGAAAAACCGTAGCCATAACTTTCACGAATAAGAAAAAACCACTCAACGTTGCTTATACATTAGACAATTTGGAAATTACTAAAAGCGATCAAGTTAAATATTTGGGAGTTACATTAACATCCAACCTTTATTGGGAACCACATATAACTGCTATTTGTTCGAAAGCGCAAGGTAAACTGGGTTTCCTAGAGAGAAAACTCAGTAACACTCCCCCTGCAGTAAAGTTAACCGCCTATAAGACCCTGATTAGACCAGCACTAGAATACGCAGATATAATTTGGAGTTCATATCAAAAATTTCTTATTAATAAAATTGAGCGAATGCAAAACAGCAGTTCGATTTGTGTTTTCCGATTACTCCAGGTATACCAGTGTTACTAATCTGTGTAAAAGAGCCGAACTTCATTGTCTTTCCGAACGGAGAATACATTCTAAACTTCAATTTCTGTATCTTCTCTATCATGGGAATTATACACTATCCAGATCAGACCATCTTCTTGAACCTTTCAGGCATTCCACGAAAACTAACCAATAAATAACACATTACGACTGCCATCAAGTCACAACAACATCCACAAAAACTCTGTTTTTCCGTCATCAATTGCATATTGGAATCAACTTCCATCAATAGCTGTGAACTGTGACACAGTAGAATCCTTTATTGAAAAGATTCAAACTACAAGTTTCGAACAATAGACGCAAATGTACTAATAGGGGATTTATTGTAAGCAGTTTTTTCCCTTGGATTGTGTCTGTGCCTTTCTGTACGTGACATCGTTGTTTGTATTACCCATTGTACCACTCCTGCTTGGACCGAGAAGGTCTGCAGTATAATCAAATAAATAAATAAAAGTATTGATTGCACTTCTTTCCCCGCAAACAGATTAATGCGTAAAGAAAACGTCAAGTCATTATGATGCAACGCTCACGCCCTCTCAAGTGTTGATATGCAAATTTAGTGTTTCCTTGTTTTTCTTTTTCGTTGTTTTTTGCCTATGCGTGCATAAAAACCGCAGGCATAAGCAATAAAGGTTTATTCTTAGTCAGCACTGAGTTTGTGCCCTCTTCTTTTCGTCTTGTGTTGTTTGCGCTGTTACTATAAATATTTGTTTTATCTGGATCTCGTTTCATTTGCTCATTCCCCTGGTACCCATTGGCACATTTTTGGGAACTTAAACCATCTTTGCCCTTCATGCAATCCCAGCTGTCACCTTAATTCTCCTTTCTGCCCCCTACAAAATGAGGAAACAGGCATTACAAAGGCTGTGTTGGGCCTACACAAAAATTCTGTATTAGTAACCCTGTGACCGCAATGAAGAATTAGTAAATAGTCCTTTCACCTGCACTCCCCTCCCACACAAGCTTTCATCCCAATTTTTTCATGAATAGAATAAACAAAGGCTGTACGTTCAGAACCGTCACCAAACGAAATGTGTAAATAAATGTTTTCATCGTTGCTATCACTAACAGTTTTCTATTTCGTGTCTGCAATGCCTTCGACCTCTTGTCCCCATAATATATGTTCTGAATTCTGGAAGCACCCGTGAGCTACTTGTCAGACATTTACTGCCTCCCATGAATCGGCATCATTGTTTGGCATGAGGGTCGCGATAATAATCCCTATCCTTTTGCATCTTTTCATGTTACAAGTGGTTTTATACCGGTGCCACACGTACACTAAAAAAGACATTAGGTGCTTAAGGCCTTAAGTTTTAATGCCATCAATTCGCTGCTGCACACAAAAATCTAATGTCATTCGCTCTTATGTCATTTTTGGTTTAGGAGTTCCGCACAACTCATTCGCCTAAACGAACGCCTTAATCTGCCTACTCCCGAACACGATGGGAACAATATGAAACCAAACAAAACTCACCACCAGAGTGCTGACGTGAAACGTAGCTGAACTTCTAAATAAGAAGATTTTTTGAGCCCTCTGGGCGGCAAGGTTCTGTAGACGAGGTTCACAAAAGCAGCGGCAAAATGCAGAACGTCATGCTACATCATTTTAAACTTTTCAGATTTGGCTACCCATCATTTTTTGAGCAAACACTATTAGATGCGAAGCCTCTCGTGCCCGGGGCTGTGTCCCTCCCTCCCTCGTTGTCGGTGTCCGCTGTCCGCACTCTACTGCGAAAGCGCTTCTCTTCAGCCCCGTCAGCGTTCGGGCTGACGTCAGCGCAGTTCACAATAAAAATAAATAGCTAGGCGACGCCCGGTTTCGATCCCACGACTCTCTGGCCGCAACGGGAGGTACGCGGTGCTCTTCCCACTGCGCTACAAACCGAGACGGGAGCATGTGCTACGAAGACGCCTTATGTCCTTCACTCATTCAAACTACGTCAAGAAGCTACTGATACAACGAAGGCACGCGAAGCTGAAGGTCAACGGAAACGACGAACTGAAAACTAATGGGAACTTCAGTCGACCTTATGGCTGCTTCGCATACTCCTCAGGGTTCCCCTACGGGAAGATGGTGTAATTTTTTGTCATAACGTTTTCTTTCACAAAGAACATTTTGAACCCTTCTAATAAAGGATAGGAGCGTCGGAGAGGAGAGGAGGAATGCCTCGCATACATTTCAGGGCTCCCCTAAAGGAAGATGACGACGGTGGTTGAACGCGAAGCTATCTCGTGATAAATTCTTTGGTTGACCAATCCCTAGGGGCATCATGCCAGAATCATCATCAGCGGTGCCTGGCCTGGCATGCGCAGTGGGGGTGTGGTACTCAGGGTTCCCCTACGGGAAGATGACGACGGTCGTTGAACGCGAAGCTACCTCGTGGTGGATTCTTTGGTTGCCCAATCCCTAGGGGCATCCTGCCACAATCATCATCAGCGGTGCCTGGCCAGGCATGCGCAGGGGGGTGTGGATGCCGCACAACGGCGCCCACACAACGGCGGCGGGAACAAGCTGGACCATAAGGTGCTTCGCATCTAGAAGAAAAACGTCTTCGCGTATTGCCCGCACATTTGATACAGGAAAGGCTGCACCAAAGCTACTGCTCAAGCAATACATCACATACTATGTAGACAGAAAAAAACATAGAATTAGTAAGTAGAATACGCTGACTGCAAGGTGGAAGTCACAATTTACTCAGTGTCACTGCTCCCGCTAGAGCTATCACTTGAGCCGCAGTCCTCACTGTTGTCACAATGTCATCTTTAGGGCATGACGCGCAACGCAGCTTCACAGCATGATGCGCATTGCCGTGAAGCTGCACTAAAAAACGGTGTGTTTAAAGGTACGTCGGACGTACCCGAAGCATTTCTTAAAGATACGGCGGACGTACCCGCAAGATTTCTTAAAGATACGTTGGACGTACCCGCAAGATTTTTTAAAGATACTTCGGACGTTTCCACGAAACTTTTTTAAACACATTGGTGTATTCGGTTTCACTCGGCCCAAACATGCAGCATACGTTCAGCGTTTTCTCGCGTCGACGCCGCGTCACCAGAAATGCATGGCGACGCGAGCTGAAACTCGAGCGACGCCGATGTCTACGCTCGCCAGATATCGGCGTCGACGCAGAGCGAGAGAGCATCGGAAAGCGAGCGGCAGCGTCCGTCTTCGCGTGGTTTGGGGTCGTTCCTTTCAGCAGAAAACAATCAATTTCTTTTTAACTTACGGTAAGCGGTTGCCTTGAGACAAATTGCAAGCTATTTCTGTTTGCAAGCACTCATCCACTTGTGGCTTGTTCGGCTTTCATCGGGGAGATCGGGGATCTGCGATAGCTTTGTGTGAGTTAAATGAGGGAGCTCTGGTTACATCGCATCCAGTATTAGCATAATGTGGCTTGTCAGCAAGATCGGTGTGTGACGAGCAAGCGTTATCAACGCCAGAATTCTGGCGCATTCCATTCCATTCGTAACTCCCGTGGCTTGCGCAGGGAAGACCGGGGCTGTGCGATAGCTTTTTTTGACTCAAATAAGGGAGCTGTAGTTACATCGCTTGTAACACTAGCATTATTGTACTCGGCTCCAAGATCGGTGTGCAAGAAGCAAGCGTTACCACTGCTCAAATCTCTCAAATATGAACAAAAGAAAGCACACCCGACACTATGCGTGGGCAGTCTCAGTTTGTACACCGAATTCGTCATACCGCCACGTCTCCTGACGTTGTCGAGCGGTTGAGAGCCGGGCTACAGTTTTGAAAGTCTGTGGTTCGAATCCTAGCGAAGATGCTATTTCTGTTTTTTTTTTCGGCGAGGGTTTGATCAGTTTTTTTTACAGGGTACCGACAGGGTGCCAGAGTACCTCTTTCAACCTACAACTGACGTTCGACGGTAACCTCAGTATCAAGGCAGCGCTGAAATTTGTTTTGCTTACAATTTGAATTCATGGACGTGCAGTCGGTACGCAACATGAAGGTTAAATCAAGTAGCAACTAAAGCAGTTGTGCGAGGTGCGTCTTCTTTTTACATTCTATCTTATTTTGTGCTGATTTGACCGTGATGGCTTGAGATACATTTCGCAGCATTTCAATATTTTCCCGCCAACATACTTAGCAATAAATAAAGACGCCGAGTGATTTTTTTTTTTGCTAAAGCTAAAGTCTTGATAATTGCAGTTCAAGAAGCGACAATAACTGCTCATAAACGACTTCAACAGGATGGCATACGTGTCCAGCAACGCCCGCTGACGCAGCGACTGGCGCGCGACTTCGCCGGTCTCCTGCGGGCCCGCGCGTTGACGCCGAACGACGCCGACGCTCGCGCGACGCGTGATTTCGCGTCCATGTGGTTAGGGCTTTAAACAGAAACATATGAGGGGAAAATAAGAAAGATACTCGCGTCGCACATGATTTTGTTTCCCTCTTGCGAGAACCCGTAGTGGTCCGCATTCGATCTCTGACCTCAGCGAAGGCTCTAACCGCCCCTTCAAATAAGGTCCAACTAGAGAACACGAGGAAAAAAATACATTCTGCGTCAGGTTAGGCATCGTTAGATTCTTGTCTTATATACAGCAAACGCGGGATGGTTTTGCCGTCGATGGTTCGAGATAACCACGCTAGTTTCGAGCAACGCCGCTTTCGAGCCACTCTGGACCCTGTACGTCCGACGTATCTTTAAGAAATATTGCGGGTACGTCCGACGTATCTTTAAGAAATATTGCGGGTACGTCCGACGTATCTTTAAGAAATTTTGCGGGTACGCCCGACGTACCTTTAGACACAGCGCTAAAAAAAACCCGAATATTGTCCGCACCCCTACTTCGCCTACTGAAATTTTCGCACGTTTAATGAGAGTTATATGTCAGAAAATTCGGCACTCTACAGCGTTTTCCCTGTCACTAAAGCAGTATTTAATTTATGAAGCCAGAAAGGAGATAAAGCACCACGCGATGTCTGTGGCGGCCAGAACAATTACAGCAGTGACCTAAAATGATGCTCAAATTTCTTGCAATGTTAGTGGAAAATGAGAAAATTTTTAAGGTTCATGCGCACGCACTTGCACTTGTGTCAACGTAATGTCTTCTTTTAGGACTTTGCGGGATATTTGCCACATGCATATGAACCAAATGTGAAAACCAAAACCACAATTCTGTTTTTGATTCTCTGCAGCAACATGCTTACCTTGTGTCATTATCCTTGGTTTCGCACACTCGCTACTTTGCGAGTTTCCTTGTCATACCCCTGCCAAGGTGTCAGCACCAAAGTGGGCCGGGTAAAGCTGCCAGCCCCTATCAGCGCATTCAGGGCGAGCAAGTATGCTACCATTCAGTGCCAAAAGACGAGCCAAGGTGTAAGCAGTGGCTGAAAACTCCCCGTGTCAGTGGAGGCCAACTGTAAGGCGGTTAGCCCACACTTTCAGAGCTTTCTGGCTCATCCCTGTTGTACTCACCTAATCATAAGAAGTGTGTTGACATGAGGCTAACAGTCGGCCGATTCACCACCCTTGTCACATTAAGATGCTGACCATCGGCCACCTCCGGGGGCTGGTGTGTGCGCGTGGATGGAACTCGCCTGCGCAGCAATTGAGGTTGCTGCGCAAAACCACACACAACCTGTGTCAAAAGTGCTTCTTGTACCTTGGTTCTATCCTTTACGCAGAATGTTTTGGTTGATTTTAGATGCCCTATAGTAAACCTTCTCTTCCCCTAGAGTGACCTTTATTTGTCATCATGCCAGTTGACCATGCATACAAGCCTGAGCTTTACTGAAGTAAAGTCAGAGAAGCGTCTTTAACCAAAATACGAACCGCATGTGTGCTCTGTGGAGGTGCTTAACTTCACAGACCTTAATAAGCTTAACAGCTCCTGCATACCCACGAAAGAGAGTCAGAGTCACCACAGCACAAATCTTGTGTAGGCCCAGTTTTCACTTCACGATCAATTTCCAATGGCATAACAATGAATAGATTAGACAACTGATTTTGGCAGCGAAATTTAACAGTAAGCCTCAGCTAGGCTAGGAAACTTTATGCGTCACAGAAAACGACAAAAATCAACAAGGAAGATCAACAAGAGGGATACCGCTTTTGAATTTATTTCTCTTCTAAACTAATTAACATCAATGAAACTACAGTGGTCAAAGCAGGGTTCAGGAACTCCCGACAACATTACTTGATGGTCGCTTTAGCATGCTAACTCTTAATCCAAATGTAACTGCTTACCCATATTTCTTAAAGGACACTGAGGCACGCAAATTTTTTATCCCGATATTTTATAAGGATGTCTAATTCAACTGAGTGCCAACGAGTGATTTTATCTTAACATTACTATTAGTCTAATTGGATGAAAGATGCTTATTCCATGTTCGATTTGCTAACGGCCTTGCAATAAAAAGGTTCCGTTATACTTCCAGAAAGCACTCAAAATACCTACGGGTATATTGATCGTTCGAAGAAAATTAATGACAATTGTTCCCTAAAGAACATTTGTTAATAAGAATGCAACGAGGCAATGGGAGCATTCCCATCATATATACTTGCACGAGGCACTCCAAGTATACAATTTTTTAACTCTTTAAGAAAATTATTGGCTAATTCTTTTAAGAAAAACGCAACAGCCACTTCTCTGATGAAGGCGAAAAGCGAGAAAGCCCGTGTCTTTCGAGAATTCAGCGCACATTTAGGATCCCCAGGTGTTCAAAGTAAATCCAGAGCCCTATACTACGGCTTGCCTCATTGCCTGCGTGTGTCGGCGTGTTAAACACCATATTAAATCACTTTTTCCAAGACAACTGGTTATGAACATGTCAAAATGACAACAAAGCGATGGGAGTATTCCCACTACGTATGTATGTATGTACACGCGCATGCACACACCATGCACGTGCGTGCACACACACACACACACACACACACACACACACACACACACACGAGGCATATGCCTGCCTCTGTACAATGTATTAAACACTCTTCCACACTGAGTATCCCGGCCCTTGTTTTTCTCACTCCCCACACCTCAATTGTTCTAACAACAATTTAGCAAGCTGCATTTAGTCATGGCTGTGGTAAAACAATACACCCACATACTCAAGCGCAGTATACATCCCACCACACGCACCAGCTACATTTTCTTACGTGATTCATAATTCAGGTCCTGACTGCACCATGTGGTTATCGCCAGTAACATCAAGACACCCTAGTGAGGTTAAAGTGACCTAGTTCCCAGACACACTACAAAAATTTCCAATTAAGCAAGGAGAGAAAAAGGAAGGCAAATGCACAGCCCTTGAAGGTGCCTGCAAGAAATTTTAAATGCAGAGCATTTCAGTAACTCACGATGTCACCCGCGTTGGCGTCCGTAGTCCGCACCGCACCCCTCCCTACTATATAAAAAAAAAATACTCTCCGGCGCCAGGTTTCGATCCCTCGACCCTGCGGGAGGAACGCAATGTACAAGGTACTCTAACCACTGCGCCACAAAGCCGATTTTTTTTTTTTTTTGTAACAGTAACTTTATTTACAAATATACATACAGGGCCAGATGAAGTGGTTACAGAGGTTTCAGAGAACAGTGCAACATCCTTTGCTCACACAGACAAATAATCGCGTTCGGGAACTGAACGAGCCAAGACAAGATTCAGCGTGTTTCGCCAGGGAAGTGGAAACTATTCGTAGACAGTGCCAGCAAAGCCACCAGTGCTGGCGTGGTTCCTATTAGAAACACTTACAAATGGGCGATGGTGTCATTTGTTTACAGTATACGGTAATGTAATAGGGACGAGGGGTTGGGCGTAGAAGTCGTTGGTGGGCAGAAGTGGCCCATGGTGCTGTCCCGCTTCCGACCCTCAGATCAAGTCCCATCTCCTTTGCTGTTCTACCTTAAACTCCATTAGGGCTCGTGAGCCCCGCGCCAGTGAGTCGCGAAGTTCAGTGTCTGAATCGGGCCCGTCGAGGGCGGCCACTGCCCACTGCGCCTTCTGTACAAAGTGCCTCCACGCTGGCCGCGGGTTTTCGGCACATTCAACCACGTCGACTCTCGCCCTCCATAGCGAGTGGAGACCTATGACGTGGACGCAGTCACGGAGGAGCGGGTGCTCCGAGGCCGCCTCCAAGAACCTCAAGTTCATCCAGGTGAGCTGCCAGTACGTGTCAAAAGAGCACTGCAGCTCGTCCCAGAAATACGACGCCGTGTTGCACTCCAAAAAGACGTGCTCTGCCGTCTCCCTCCTTCCACACAACAAGCAGTTGGTCCCTCCAGGAAGAAAGAAGCCCCTCTCCCCCTGTCTTGCCTTAGTGGGTAGAACCCCTGTGTGAAAGCGGAAGAAGAAATCCTTCGAACCAGAAGGAATGGGGAGCTTCCGCACTCGCCGGAGGACGTCACTTTTCATGCGCCCAAGAGGTGGTGAGCGATACATGGGGGGTGGAAGGATCTGTTCCACCAGGTCCCAGTACAACTTCTTCGGGGCCACTGCGCACAGGTACTCCCAAGAGAACAGTCCCTGCAAAAGGGCCACCGCTGCCGCCACTTCTTTGTAAAAGCCCGTTGCCCGGTTACTATGTGTAAACTCCGCTGTTGTTGGCAGCCAAGGGGCCAAATGTGAAGAGCCTACGTTTTGCAGAGCAGCCCGAAGGAAACCGTCGCGACGATCCCGAAAGAACAAAAAACGCTGCACTGTCAGCTTGAGCTCCACGTTAACAAGCCCGAGTCCACCCGCTTCCGGACTCCAGAAAATGTTCGTGCGACGCATAGGCTCGTAGGTGGATCGCCAGAGGAATACTGCGAACATCCGGTGTAGCTTGGCCACTGAGCCTGCGTCGATGGTCGATACTCTGGCCACGTACAGGACGGCCGGGTATAACACGGCATTGCAAACATGTGCCCTTGAGAAAAAGGCGATGTGTCGCGCTCGCCAGGGCTCCAACTTCCTACCCGCGGCTGCCAGCTTTGACTGCCAGCGGGGGGCAATGGCTCGACCGCAGTCCAGGTTGACTCCGAGGTAGCGGGTGATGGCCTCCCTCCATCGGACTCCGTAGAGCTGTGATGGTTTGGTGGGCCATTCACCTAGCCATGCTCCCTCACACTTGGAAAGATTCAGCTGAGCACCCGAAAACCGACAGAATAATTTCGCGAGCGCGACGATCTCCCTCACCTGATCTTTCGATGAACATACGAAGGCGACATCATCCGCGTAAGCCAGGACTCTTAGTTCTTCGTCGCCGAGAACCAAGCCTTTGACTGACTTCGATGCCATTGCCATTCTGCAAAGTGGCTCTATATATAATGCAAACAGAATCGGGGACATGGGACAGCCCTGCCTGACCGACCTTCTCACGGCGATGGGGCTCCCCACCTCCCCATTCATAATGATGCTGGTGGTGATTTCAGTATAGCAGATCTTGATCCACTCCACCATTTCGTCCCCTATCCCACACCGATGGAGGAGCATCAACAGAAAGGCGTGGTCTACTTGGTCGAAGGCCTTTCTGAGGTCGAGTTGCAAGACAGCAAGGGGAAAAAACCCTGACTCCGCCACCTCACAGACAGTCCTCATGCGGTGTAGGTTGGTGTTTATTGAGCGGCCTCTGAATCCGCATGTCTGATGTGGTCCCACCACACTGCTGAGGGCCTTCTCGAGCCGTCTGGACAGGATTCGGGATAGGATTTTGTAGTCTGTTGATAGCAGACTGATAGGCCTGAAATCTTCAACACTGGGTGCCGTATCGTGAGAAGTTTTTTTCGGTATAAGGACCAAATTACTGCTCCGCATTGAAGGTGGCAGCAACTTTGTGTTTTTGACGTTTTCGAATACCGACGCCAAAACAGGGCTGATCTCCTCTCGGAATACCTGGTAGAACTCCGAAACGATCCCATCCGGCCCCGGTGACTTATTTTTTGGCAATTCCTTTATAGCGCTTTTGACCTCTTCGACCGTGATGGGGTTGTTTATGACGGCCTTAACGTCCTCCGGGACCTTGGGCAGCTCATCGAGGACATCCGGCGGAGGGACATCGGGAACAGCGCGCGAGAACAAGTTTTCGTAGTAGTCGCCGAAGGCAGCCGCCACCTCCCTGCTCCCACGAGCGAGCCCATTAGGGTGGTTGACCTCGGAAATCGCTTTAGTGGCAGTCCTTGCCCGCTCGAAAGCACCAAAAAGTTTCGACGGCTGTGCCTCGGCCACCACTCGCTGCTCCCTACTCCGCACAAGAGCCCCCCAGTACCGCTTTTCCAGCTCAGTACGGATCTCCTCTTTAACACTGCGAATGTCCTCCGAGAATTCCCAGGACGACGCCGAGGCCCGCGCACGGCGCGGCGTCGCGGCGCGTAAAAACGTCGTTCTGCCGGCCTAAATAAAGTTTAATCAATCCAATCCAATCCCCCGGCCTCTCCTCGTCCGCTTCCACAAGAGAGCGTAGGCACTCCGTGAGTCGACTTAATTTCGCCTTTCTGTCTCTCGCTTCCTGTCGTCCGATTGCGATTGCTGCATTTTTAACCCGTTTTTTGAAGCGCTCCCAGGCGACCCCATCGATGGGTGCAGCGTTGAGTGCTTCAATTTCGCCTCTTATGCGATCAGCGAAGGCCGCATTATCGAGGACCGTAGTGTTCATCAGCCAACGGCTGCCAACCCCTCCCTTGATTTCGCGCTCAATTCTGATGGTACATGTTACCAAACCGTGGTCCGAGAAAGCAACAGGGGTGACGGCGTAGTCAGTCACTAACGGCAGCGCATCGCTCGTCAAATACACCCGATCTAAGCGAGCCTGTGACGTGCCACGCCATCTGGTGTAGCGAGAAGTTGACCACCCACGCTGGAGGGCGACATCGTTCAGGTCACCCTCTCGAAGGACTGCTTTCAAAACCCGCGCCGAAGCGTCCGCCACGCCCCTAGCACCTGCTCTGTCGCTGGCATTAACAACGCAATTGAAGTCGCCTGCCAGGACGAGTCGACCCGGAATCACCAGGATGTCACGAAGGGAAGAGAAGAAATCGGCGCGCGCCGCCTGATCGTTCGGTGCATAAACGCAAACAAAGCGCGTAAGCTCCCCTCCCACCAGGACATCGACGGTGCAAAAACGCCCGTCCCTCGCCAGCTCGCAGTCAATTACGGTTAAGGAATTATGTTTGCGAATTAGAATAGCGGTTCCGCCCGCACGGGTAGCTGTAAGGGTGTAAAAACACCAAAATTGGTGGCCAAAAAAACGTACAAAATTTTGAGCGTCCTCTCGAGAAGCAATTTTGGTTTCTTGTAAAAAAGCAACGTCTATCTTGTTTTCATTTAGGAGGTCGGCCAGCCAATGCTTCCGTTTCTGCGAGGTTAGACTTACCACGTTTAATGTGGCAAGCGTGACTGCGCTCTGTTGTGGTGTCATGGTGTGAAAGGCGCTTACCGACTGGGTCTTCAACTCCTTCCGCTCGTTGAGCTGCCCACGGGGTTCGTTGACCCGGTCTCTCCCTGGCTTGGATGGTTGGGGGCTGCGCCGCCTTGTTTCCCGCGCGCCCTCCGCCGCGTCTCCACGCCCGCGGTGGCTGGTTGGCGCGGTGCTGCTGCGTCCTTTGTCGGGGGATACTCGTCGGCGTCGGCTCCGTCGGTCCCTCCTGGCTGGTCGCTCGGGGCGGGCACCTCCTCTCCCTCCGGTTCGGCCGGCTTCACCTCTCCGCTCTGCTGCTCGTCCTCGTTGGGCTTGGCGGTGGGTGGGGGGGAAGTCTCGGTCGCGCTCTCCGTAACCGGTTCCTTGGGGTCACCGCCTGCCTTGCTCTCAGCTGCAGCAATGGCCCCGGGCGCAGCCGCTGTCGATTTCGCCGCCTCGATATCCTCCGCGTCCATAAAGTCGTCCATCGTTTGCGGGGCCGACCGTTGCTTGGTTTTAGACGCGTAGGTTTGTACGCAGTCCGCGTCAATGTGGCCGAAAGAACGACATTTCCGGCACCACGTGGCTCTGCATTGCCTGCGTATGTGGCCTAGTTGCCTGCAGCGTAAGCAAAGGGGGGGCCGTCCCGGTACGGCGATCAGAATCGGCACGCCGTCGATCTTCGCTTGGTGGGGCACCTCGTTGAGCGCCTCGGCGTCGCGGGGTGCCAGCTGCACGACTCTGGTGTTCGTTTCAGCCTCCTCTAGGCCCGGGATCCTCCATTTCTCACGAACGACCCGCTTCACTTTCCCGAAGCGGCCAAGTTGTTGGGCGATGAGGACGTCCGGGACGTGGTGTGGAACCCAGTGCACCTTAATCTCTTTCTCCTGCACGTTCGGGTCGATCACGACGCACTTCCTCCCTTTGACTGTGATTTCGGACTTGGATGCCAGGGGAGCCATGTCTTCTCCCGTCTTGAAAGTGATCATCCATACGTGATTGAACTGAAAGCCTCCAAGGCTGGCGATGCTTTTCAGCTCGATAACAGCTGAGAGGCCCGCTGCGATAACTTGGATTCCGTATGGACGGGCTGCCGGATCACAGTGCAGAAACAGCGAATTCTCCGTCACCTTTCCCGTGGGCAGGGTGGGGAGAAGCATCCTGTACTCCGATGAGCCGGGTACGGTCGCCGGTGTGCCGGGGAAGGACCGGTTTGACGCGGGTGCGCCTGCCGAACGCGAGGAGCTCGCTCCTGACATGACCGCTCCCTTCGGTGTCCGACGGGAGACTGCCCGCCACAAAGCCGACACAGAATGCGAGGCTATGAACGCGCCTTATATCGTTGACTCATTCAAATTACTGCTGACGAGCGCTCTCTCGTCAGCAGTTGCCACAAGTGCAACAACATTAATGTAACGCAAACTACTTAACGTCGTGCGCCCCCGGAAATGCTCTGCATTTGACCGTGCCCCTCGCGAGGGGGATGTTTCAATGCGTCTTCCTACTGGCCAGTACACTCGTCGCCATCTGTCGGATGTTGTGCGAACCCTTTGCGGCTGATGGCGCGCGATTTGAAACGAAATTTGCATATGATCAAACTGAAAGGCTCTCCAATAAAAACAAATACCAGGGCCCGAGTTTCTGCAGTGGATGTAGTTTCGGACTGTCGCTTATGTTTTCGTGTCAAAATAGTAGAGAATGCTTTTCCATGATTTCGTACCATGTTTGGATGCAAGGAAAGTGCAGCGCTGCAAGTATGCTCTGAAATAAACGTGCGCTATCATTTTCGAGGTTGCATGAGGTTCTTTCAGAATACGTGCAAGTTTTTCTGTTTTTGACTCAAAAACACTTTGGCATTGCATGATTTTGTTAACCTGTGTTTCTTGCTTTAAGATGCCAGCTTGAATCTATTCAAGTGAGTGGGCACACAGTTAAAGATGCAAACCCTTACACTGCCTCTCCCCTACCATGGTGGCTCACTTTCATAGCAAAAGTGCATCTCATTAGCCGTGGCAATACTCACTTCTGCTGGAGAAGCCAACTTGCTTTCCAACTGCAGCTTTGCCTTGTACAGCACAGCCTGACCTGCCTTAAGATCTATGAAGTCATGCAACTAGATCATGTATCAGGATCTGCAGAAGAAAATCGTGTAAGCAAATAATGAATTATACTTGCAGATACGTCCACCTATTTCCTTCGGGGCGCTGCATCCAAAGCTAATTTGTTACGGCTTGCGTCATCAAGTATGGTCATATGTCATAATACAGCTCGTCATACAGGAAAGTCCTTCACTGGGTGGGAAAAGAGTTTCTTTTTTTTTACAGTAGTGATAAAATAGGCGACTGAGTCATCCGTATTACGAAACCTTAATAATCTGTGTCACCATGTTGACAAGCATGATTGGTGCACAAGGTAACGTAAACCTCGTTCATTGCACCAAATTAGTTATGATTGCATGGCAACAAAAAAACAGTTGAAAGTAAACGCTATTCTTGCAAACGTACCAACGCTGCAGGCCACACACACCTGCCTTAGTTAATGTTAACGTGATTGTAGAAGTATCCGTCACGCAAAACCACAGTACATTTTTTTGTAGCTGCAAGCTCCGTGTCAAAATCGAGTGGCAGATGATTCCAGTAACTTTTGTGTATGGTCTTACTCTTGAGCGTGACATAAAGTTATTACCAACAAAAGAGTGTGTGCATTGCTCTTCTAAAAAATGATATCGCTTTTTATGCCAGGCAGACGTGTCATGCTAAGGCAAACTTGGTTGGTTCTTCCATTAGGACATGAATTTTGGTTTTTAATTACGTGGTCTTAGTTGGCGACTGACAGGCCCCGATTGTATGCCGACCCCTCATTATCATCCGAAAGGGAATAAAAACGTTTCGCGTTCGAACCACGTCGCAGTCGTGGACCACACTATACGCATTTATTCCTTCGATAGGCTCCTACCATCATTTACGTATACCCGTGTGCAGCTCTGTCCTGAAGTTCGGAGAAACGCAGGTGGCTTGCTTTCCTTCTCACGTCTTGCATGACGTTTGCTTTTAAATATGAGCACCCTCTTCCCCGACCTCTCTGTCTTCCTTCCTGCTTCCGTCTGACTGCGCTGATTTTCGCCAGCCCGAAGTAACCCCCAGGTTGCTCTGAAACGACGCCGCGCGCGACAAACGATTTTATCTCGAATGTCCTGTTACAAACCGGCCTACAAAAGAATGCGAATGCATACCCCAAAACCCACAAACAAGGGAACTGAAACGACTGTGCGCTTTTTCTTTGCCTGTGCGTGTACTGTACGTGCTGTATGCAGCCCGGGTACTTCGCAGTTAACCCTACCGAAACGCTTGACAAACGCATCGACTAATGACAGACCACTTACCAGCGAGCTGTCCACAGCTGTCGCCGTATTCAAGTGCTGTTAGCGGCCGTTCCTCATGTGACATTGGCACATGGAAATCTTTCCACCAAATGGCACTACTAGTTCTTCTCAAATAAGAAAAACGATGGCCCAAGGCGAGGCTTGAAGCTCCGGTCGCACCGAGTCACCGGAGGTTGTTTACATCTGGTAAGCAAAGCGTGCCGCCAGGTCAAGTTGAGTAGCTGCAGTCGGGTGCGTTGGCACGATGGCAAGAGAATTTAAATCGTCTATATATGCGCAAGCAAGCGAAGCAGATGAACATTGCAATTGTTGCAACGGCGAGCACTGTCTTTTTGTTAGCAGCAGAGCTTAACAATACTTATTGTCAAAATAAACAGATTGAGACACGGCTGCGCTGTCTCCCTGTGACCGCGCTGGCTGAAGTGTCTATACGGGTATACGTACGGTATCGGTTTTGTGCTACAGGCAACCGTCGCGTCCTGCTTACTCGTTCTAATTAGCATTACGCCACGGCTGAAGTGCTGATACACGGAAACAACACAAGGCTACCGTCATGAAAATGGACGTTGAGTTCTAATAGACCGCCTGTTGTGTTTCTATAGAGTCAATAAAAAGTCAATTAAAACTCATCGCTTAAAGCCGGTATTCAATTGCGTAGAATGCATGCAGGCAACCATAGGAGTGCGCCGCCATATCTGTAGCCAAGTGTCTGCTGCTAGGCGACGTTGTGCGCACGGCCCCCAGATCAGGCACCCCTCTTCTCCATGCAACCGTGCGAGTGCGCCGTCACTCGTTACGTCGCGCTCCGCGGGATGGCGGTACTTGTCCACGACTGTGAAACACATGACTGTGTTTCACGTTACGAACTCTTCCGAACGCAAAGTATTGCCTCGAGTTCAATGTGAGTGCAGTTAATACCATCTCTAATAACCATTTAGAATCCGATTGGAACTGAGCAGATGACGCACGCCGGTGTTTTTTTTTCTTCGGCTTGCGACCGTAGTGGCCCAAGCCGCGCTCTGCCCGTGGCGCATCGGCCATTTCTGTGGCCGTTTCCAGCGTTGCCAAGCGAAGAAATTGACGGCTAAACTTTTCAAAGAATACCGTCTATAGACTGTGCTCGTTAGAAAGACAACAAACGTTTTATTGCACAAACTCAACCAACATTTTGTTGCCTTCAAGACATTGAGTTTTAGCACACTTCATATTCCGTTCCTATAGACTGAACCAAATCTCCCTTCCTAAACACTGTGACCATTATAAAATCAATAAACATTCTATTGCAAAAATGCAACATGCATTTTGTTGCCTTCACTATGTTGAGTTTTAACAGACTCTGTATTGCCTTTCTCTGGGGTCGATCGAACTCATTATGCGTGCACTGTGGTAATTAGACAGGCAATAAACATCTTATTACGAACATGCAGCAAGAATCTTGTTACCTTCATCATGTTGAGTTTCAATAGACTCTATAATGCGTTTCTATAGCCCACCCACGGAGGTCTGGTAGTTTATTCGTGCATATATGTGGGGCGCTATTGCACCGCCTGCCCCGCCGCATCAACAGAGCTCGCGAGATAGACGTATCATCACTTAGTCTTGAGAGAACTTTGGCGTTGTGGCACCCGGGGTGTCCCAGCCGGACGATCCGAACCCTTACAAAGCTCCCCTGTTAAAACTTGCCCGAAAACCTCCCTCACAGGCATCAGTATATTACTCTCATACTCAATAAGAACTTTATAGAAAATTAATAGAGGTAAATTTAATAAAAACTTATCAGAAATTCTATTCAGACTTATCTCATATGCAACAGGTTGTGATGACTGGCCACAATAAGAATTTTACAGAAATCCATTTGAGATAAATTTAATAGAAACCAGTCACAAACTGTATTCAAAGCGGACTCACTCGCAACCGGATGTTACGACGATACTAAATAATTTTAGGAAAGCCAATTCAGGCAAATTTAATAAAAATTCATCAAAAAGTTTATTCAAAGTTTATTCACACGCAACAAAATGTTGCAACTATACTAAATAACAATTTTGTTTAAAAATTTTGCCATAAATTTAATAACAATCCGTCAGAAACTATATTCAAACATGACTCACACGCAACAGGCTGTTTCGACTATACTCAGTAAGAATTGCATAGAAAGTTTATTGAATTTTTAAAATAAAAACTTCAAAAGCGATACGGTCTATGGACTTGGCTCTATAGACTTTTACTTAAAGCACGGTGGCCAATTTGGAATGGAAACTGAATAGAAATATTCTATAAAATGCTGACAAAATGTTTATAGGATTCTTTTGAGCAATCTCTATAACAAGTTTATTAAATGTCGGTAAACGTTTTTATGAGGGTCACAATGCGACCGCCCGCTTGAGATGATTACCCCAGATGGGGAGTTTGTTGTGGATGTGGACCGAACGCCATCTCATAAATGGTGTTGTCATTCTAAATCCTCTTTTTTACTACACGGATGGGAAACGGTAGTACCATCGAAGTTCGTCCACTTTTTTCCACCATGCCTAGGGAGTAAATGTTTTGCTATAGGTACTTTTCAGGGCACATTACTTGTTAAAAACTCCGTTTCCGGCTAGTTTCCATTTACAGTGAACGCGATAAAGGCTTTTTTAGGCGATAAAACACCCATGTAGGCCCATATAGTCAAAATAGGCGCTAAAAAGCGCATATTGTTGAAATAAGCAATCAATACACAAAAAACTGTTGCTCAAATCCTCCCCATTCTTTATTCATGCTTGTATGTGAAATAAGCTTGATACGGGCTCACGGGAAAATACGCATTTTGCGTCTGTAGTATGACACAGATGCGGACGACGTTGCTCGATGGAGGTAATGGCACGTTGTATGTGCGGCACGTTGGATGTAATGGCCCGTTAGATCGAATGGCACGTCGGATGCAGTGGGCAAAATTCGATGTATACTTTCTCGATGGATGTAATGTCACGATGGGTGTGCTGGCACGATGTATGTAATGGCATGAAATTGGACGTGTCTGGTCGTTGGATGTAATGGCATGATGGATGTGACGGCCCCAAGCGCTTTTAGGAGGCCCGAGGATTCATACCGGCGTTTCAGTATCAGCATCGAAGGTCTAAAACCCCTGGAGAACAAAGCGGAAGCAGCAACGAAGGATCCGAGTCCCAAGAACGTAAGCGACTTTTGGTCTGAATTGGTCCTGTGATGCACATCAGCAAGTTCCTTCCTAACAAGGCTAGCTTGCTTGCTACGCTTTAGTACCTGCTAAGCAAGGATTGCCGCTAGCCAAGGGGAGCGAATCAGTAGAAGGCATTTGACCAGTCTAAATTAGCACGGCAGCAAGCAAAGGTGATAGCACTGTTTGATCCCACCATCCACTCCGCTCGCTGTGTGACTCTTCCCCTCACTTTTTAGGAGCGGTGCTCTCTCACCCTGTTGAAAGCACCGACAAGCCGTTTTGATTCCGCACGGGAAAGCTCCCCAAAGCGGAAGAACAGAAGAAATTTATTCAGGATTCTAGCGGGCAGCGCTGGCGTTGGAGTTTGGAATTGACAAAGTTTCGGTGATTACCAACTTGGGCGACCTTTTATACTGGTTGCAGATCACAAGCCGCTGGTGGGCCTATTCCGAGAAGACCGCCCGACCTCTTTTACAGCCACTGCATAGATCCAGGGTTGGGCATGCCTGCTGGGAGATCACCAGTACTAGATAGAGTGCAGGTCTGGTCACCAGAACCAAAACGCAGATGCCCTCAGTCGGCTTCCGTTGGTAACCCCGGAGGAAGTCACAGAGGATCTGCCAGAGTACGTGCATTCGTTGCAGCAACTTGACAACCGGCATCATTCGTAACGAGTGCACCCACAGCTGGCGTCAAAGGGCGAACTACTGAAGACAGTGCGTGTTTAATAGTTAACAGCTGTACACGTGACCGGAAAGGATCCGATCAGTGCATGAAGCCGTATCTGTGCAGGAAGTTGGAGCCGGCGGTGGTTCATTGTCTTGTTTATAGGGCCATCTAGTCGCTGTGCCTGGTGCGGCCCGTGAACACATGCTTAAACCCCTCCACGAGACACACTAGGGAGACACTGCGGTGAAGGCAGTCGGTCACACGAGTGTCTTGTGGCCCGACAGTGGTATCGAACAAATGCCGCGTAATTGTACCAAGGGTGTACGATCAAGCCCTACGCCACCACCCAAACTGCGTGTTAACTCGCTTATGGCCCCTGTTATCTAGTCACGAGTGGATGTGGATTTTGCAGCGCCGCTGAACGGAGCGATGATTTTTGTGGCAGTAAATTCGCCCACTAAGTGCATAGGGGCAGTCACCACGCCGCACGCCACGGCCCACAGCGCTGCGTGAGATTTGCAGCAGGTTATGCCTACCAAGGACGGTGACAAGCGACAACGGAACGCAATTCACATCCGATGCGTTTTCGAAGGTTGTGGCTGCGAACAAGCCAAGCATTTCCATACTGCACCTTACCACCCACAATATCACCAGGTTATCACAAAGTACAGTTCGTACTTTAAAGGATGGTTCGAAGAAGCTTCAGGTTGGCGGTCTGGCTACGCGTCTAGGAACCCTTCGTTTTAGCTATGGAAGAAATCCTCCGGAAGGCGGATACTCCCCGTCCCAGGGGCTTCTGGTATACCAAAGTCGATCGCGTTTGGACACCTGGCTTGGAGTGCGTAATATAAGAAAAATAGAAAGAAATGGCGCACATGACAAACCATGTAACGCCCTTCATTTACAAAAAATACAGATTTGGCGAAAGTAACAGCTGTAACCATTCATCCTCATCACCAGCCTATCTACGCCCACTGCAGGGCAAAGGCCTCTCCCATTATTCTCCAATTGGCTCGGTCCTGTGCCAACTGTGACCAATTTATCCCCGCAAACTTCTTGATCTCATCTGCCCATCTAACTTTCCGCCGCCCCCTGCAACGCTTGCCTTCTCTAGGGATCCACTCTGTTACCCTTAATGACCAGCGGTTATCTTGCCTTCGCATTACATGCCCTGCCCACGTCCATTTCTTCTTCTTAATTTCTACTAATATGTCTTTAACACCCGTTTGCTCCCTGACCCACTCCGCTCTCTTTTTGTCCCTTGATGTTACACCTATCATTTTCCGCTCCATTGCCCGCTGAGTCGTTCTCAATTTAAGTTGAACCCTCTTAGTGAGCCTCCAAGTTTCTGCCCCGTAGGTGAGTACCAGTAAGATGCAGCTGTCATACACTTTCTTCTTCAGCGACAATGGTAGGCTGCTATTCATTATCTGAGAATGTCTTCCATATGCACCCCACCCCATTCTGATCCTTCTAATTATCTCTGCCTCATGGTTGGGATCTGGGGTCACAACTTGGCCTAAGTAGATATATTCGCTTACCACTTCTACTGCCTCCCCACCTATCTCAAACCGCTGTGCTGTCCCGAGGTTATTGATCATTACTTTAGTTTTCTGCATATTAATTTTCAGGCCCACGGTTCTACTCTGTTCGCCCAGTGCGGAAAGCATGCTTTGCAATTCGTCCCCCGAGTTACTTAGCAAGGCAACGTCATCAGCAAATCTGAGGTTACTGAGGTATTCTCCATTAACCCTTACTCCCACCTGTTCCCAATCCAACGTTCTGAATACTTCTTGTAAACATGCTGTGAATAGCATTGGAGAGATTGTGTCTTCTTGTCTGACACCCTTCCTTACAGGTATTTTACTGCTCTCCCTATGGAGGATGATGGTAGCTGTAGACCCATTGTAGATATCATCTAGTATTCTTACATAATGCTCATCTACCCCCTGGTTCCGTAATGCCTGAATGACTGCTAGGGTTTCGACCGAGTCAAACGCATACTCAGCGCACTTCTCTATCACCTGATTGATCGTGTGAATATGGTCCATTGTTGAATAACCTTTACGGAACCCTGCTTGTTCTTTAGGTTGACTGAAATCTAAGGTTGCAGAAATTCGGTTAGCGATTACCTTGGTAAATACCTTGTAGACGACTGACAGTAAGCTGATCGGCCTGTAATTTTTCAAGTCCTTCATGTCGCCTTTCTTATGGATTAGGATGATGTTCGTGTTCTTCCAAGATTCCGCTCCCCTTGCGGTCATTAGGCATTGCGTATACAGGTTTGCCAGTTTTTCAAGGACAATTTCTCCGCCATCCTTCAAGAGGTCTGCTGTTATCAAGAGGTCTGCTGTTATAACCATTACAATAGCGTAAATGAGTGGTGGTAGGGTCCCAATATCCACCGATGGGTGTCAGGTGGTCTGCCAGGGTAGTGTCATGTGCCTCGAAGGTGTCTCATTCTCACCTCTTCGAATGAAGTGGAGAGATGTGCGGCAAGTGTTCTGTATCGGCATCTTCGACCGGAGCTGCACAGAAGGGGCAGTTCCAGTGAAGGGTGCATGATAGACTGGTGGCCACGCCCCTTCTGTTGGAGAAATATTTCTTGAGGAATGATTGTCAGCAATGGCAATGGCTGTGGAACAAATGTAGGGTGGCAGGCACTCTCCGCCGCAACGTGAGTGGGAAGCGTGCTGTGCCGGAGTCATGACATCCGGATAGGGCAGGGGTACGTATCGAATATACTCTTTATTCGAATATACGAATCATACCGAATATACGAATCGTATCGAATATACGAATACTCTTTCGACCGTGAAAAGCACGTCTGTATTCCCGTTGGATCGATAATAAAGCCGTGTCAGTGGTCCGTTGTGGTTAACCTGGTGGTATAGCGAGGATGACCTGGTAACGACGCAGGCTCGGGATGTGTGTAGTGGCCAACCCATGTAGCTGGCTAACACCGCTGCCTCAGCAACAAAAGCGGCTCTGTGAATGCGGGCGGAGCCACGCTGATAGACAAGCTCAACCAAAGTGTTCACTTGAGCTTCAGCCTGAAAGCAGGGATCGGTGTTATCCCAGGGAGGGAGACAATAAGCATTGCGGCTCTGTTGATTGACTCATGTTGGGCCACTCCGCCTGGTTCAGGTAATGGAAATTAGCCTGGTAAAAACGTCGAGGCTGACGTAGTGACCGCTCCAATAGAGGGGCCAGTTTGGTGCAGGATCACCAGAATTCTGTGAGTTGCGTAGGATGTGGAGCATCTCGCCCACTTTTTGTCGAGCGGTACGTACCCATATGGACACTGACTCAAACGCGAAAATCTCCAATTCCAGCGCGTGAAGTCAGGTGGCAGTGCGTACAGGTCGGTCGCAGAGTTGTAATGCTATCGGAGATACCTTCATTCGGTGACGACCCCACTCACTGGCCACAGGCAGAATAGCTGTCTTTTCGATGGATGGTGTTACTACAGCATATACACGCCATTTCTTCGTTTCACTCAAGGCTTATTGAAGGCACGCGGTTTGCCGAGTCAGATCAGAGGGTAGAGTCCACACCGCAATTTAATCAGAGTACATGAGAAAGTGCAGGTCCGCCATAGAGTCGAGATGCCAGGTAAGCGGCAACAGAATAACATTAAAAAAGAAGGGTCTGGTTACAATTCCCTGAGACACTCCGCGAACAGGCGTAGTGTCACCATGCCTTTTCCTACCAATGCGAACCGTAAAGGATCTTTCTGTGAAGAAGTTCTTGAGCTTTCATTCTTTGCTGTAACTCCACAGTGTGGGAACGGCAGGAAAATATTTTAGATATGCCCATTGTTGATGCGCAAGATTTGATGCTGTCTTCTTTCGAACGCTTGATTGAAATGAGTCCGTACTACATTGCCAATAAATCATGTAAGTTTCATCCTCCTATTATAATCATTCGACTTTATATGGAAGCCTGAATTTAGTTTATCCGCGATAAACACTGACGAACCGTGCTTATGCCGTGTTTTCAGCTCGGTCTACCTGCCGTATTTTTTCACTGTTCTCTTGTCGCACATTATTGCAATGTCTTTAACCCCTTCAGTGAATGCTATATTACATTCCGCGCTTTTACTTGCGTTGTCAGCCTCGAAGGTGGTTTACAGGCTTACACTCAGCGCGTGGTGGCAACGAAGGTGGTGTAATTGTCGCAGAAAAATTCCCATGAATATAGCAGCAATGGTGTTAAGCAAAATTTGTGCATTTATACTTGTCTTGTTTTCAATATTGGGCGCGCTTGAAAACGCAGGTAGAAAAATTCTTCAAATGCAACTGCTTTGGTTGTGCACCCAGAAAAAAACTGATTACCGGTATTCCGGTCTAAATTCATTACCACGCGCATTTTGAACACCGCCACGCGGAACTCAACTTTGCGAATGATTTTAACAGATGTCTTCCTTTTCAGGGTGCTGGCCTGGACCCCAATTTGTGGAAGCAATTTCGTTTTAATCAATCCGTAAACTTATACTATGGAGGGTACATCCTATTCTCAATCGAGTGGCTTCCGGGAAAAAAGTAAGTGATGCCACTAGACAGCTCGTTAGACATACTTTTACATTCGCCATGCCGTTAGATCAGATGGCTTATAGCGAACACTTTTCTGTAGCACAATTGACAATTAATTATATATGTAGCTTCTAAATTTTAGTAGAAAATTGATAGAAGGTATATTTTGCCACACGTTATAATGGTTTCGGTATCTTTTTGGGGCAGCAGTGTCGTTGAACTCTCCGCGCTGGTAACGTCGAGCAATGTTGCTGACTGTGAGTGGCGATACCCCGGACTTCGAACACTCCTACCTAAGTTGTGTCCAACCATCGAAATGTGTGTAGGATGCAGGGTTGAAAACATTACCGGTAACTGGCGGAACTCTATCTAAGCTTTGGCCATCGTGTTCACTGTCCGTATAACAGATAGAAAGCTTGGCGACTTTGCAGGACACCAGGGAACCTCAGGGTTGTTCTGACGCCGTAGTTGATTTCCACTATGTCGTGTGATATACACAAAACTGCCGGCTCGGGGCACAGAAAGCATAGATGCAGGACGTGTGCATCGGCTTCCACCTTCACCGAACCAATCCTGCTTTCACTTGTGATCATTGTGGACAGTGCAGGTAGTACTGCTGGGGGCAAGCGTCGTAGGGCCACCCCGTTGTCGTCCTGAAAAATCTCAGCCGAGGAAAGAATGGCAGTTACGCAGCCTTCGCATTCTCCTTCAGCGGAGAGGGAGTGCTGCGACCCTCATTACTGCCAGATCCCTGCTTCAAAACAAAATTTATTACACCAGCCTACAGCGCAACAATCGCAGTCACTCAACCCATATAATTCTCTTTAAACCATTATGAGCTTAGCCATTGTTATTCCCTACAATTGTGTTGGTGAGGCCTGCTGAAAAATATCTATGATGTATATGAAATTCCTTATAAGCATCAGCAAAGTACGGCTGGTCACCGAGAGACACATTTGACGGCAAACCATGGCAACTTTGTGAAACAATATTCGGCATTTCTTCCGTTGGAATCTATTTAGCCTGACTGGTTTTCGATTGTGTAATTTCTATCAGTACATGCAGCAACCGAGGTTTGGGCAAATAATGACTGGAAGGTCTCCCTACCACATTTTGAGGTTATGGTAGTTTTTACGGCTGAAATGGAGAACTGATATCAGAAAATTGCAGAAAAGACAGCACGAAGACCTTACCCGGTTTAGTTAAAGGTCACCCATTACTAACAATGAAGTTACATCCAAAGAACAGAAAGATACGAATGCCACAAACATGCGCTACGATTTGCTTTTTCTAAATACAGTATATTACACTTTGGCACACTTTTGACCCACTGAGCCGCAACTTTTTCAGCCATCTGTGGATCCAGTTGCGCTGCCCGTCGAAGGCTGATCGGCAGCTTGCGCGCCCATTGGCCCACAAATACGCAACTGTCCCAGGCTCCGGTTTTGTAGGGAAGGATACCGCCCAGTGCTAACCGGCAACCCGCTTCAAGCTTTGACCCACTGAGGCGCAACTGCTTGCGCTACCAGTGTTTCTAGAGTGGGACTTTATAAAGTGCGCTCATACAATTGAAGAACCTTGTTGCATGGACAAAGTGCAGCAGATAAAAAAATCGGTGCAGCTTGCATTAATGGTGCACGGCTAGAGAAACAGAAATGCTGGCGGCCCCTCTCTTTTAGTCAGAGACCCCGCTGTTGCGCCTTTCATTTATTTCTGAACTTGCCGCTGAAAGGTCTTCATGACTGGCACGACCGGATCGTTTGGTCTGGAGGCTTTAAAGGGACACTGAAGTGATATGTAAACATTGCGGGATTACTAGCGCAAATTGTAGTCCGGAGTCCCCAGGCCATGTTTCGACCACTCTAGGCGCGTTTACGCGATTTTATTCAGTAGAAAAACTAATTCGAAAACGCTGTCCTCCTCTCTTTACGCTCGCCCATTTTCTGTGGCGTTTTCGTGTGACGTCAGGAGGGGATGAGCTGGCAATTGGCTGCGCCACGGCTGCGCTACTGCACGGCTCCCCGGCCGACAGAGTCAGTCGGCCCAGCGTTTCGTCCGCCGGCCGCCGGCGGGTCGTCGCAATCAAGGAGGTTAAAAAAAATTGCTTGGTCGCAATTCGTTCGCTTAGTTGAAACGAAGCCAGGACACGTTTGTGAATGGAAGAATGTGCCTTTCTTTACTTGGTTTCTTTGTACACTGTATCTAGCTCCAAGTCAAGGTCGCTTCACACAAGCGCTGCACATGCGACGCTTCGCTGACTGGTACGCCAGTAGGAAAATATAAGGCCTCTTGAAGGCGGGAGAAGAGTCAGCGAAGTCAATATAGGTACTAAGCAAATAAAATCAACTGATATTTTTACCGTACAGCGTAAAACTAGGGCGCGGGAAGCACATTTTTGCGCTGGGCGTACAAGCACAGCGGTCAGCAGCACGACTACGCATCTGCGAACGCTTTTCCGTCTACGAAATGCAATTGCTAGACGTGAGCTACTGTGGAAACTCGGGCTACGCTTACTGCACGATCGCAGTACAACAAATCGTCACCTAAGCGGCTTGAAATGCCAAAACTAAATAAAAGTGTAAACCGGTTGTACAATATATACCCTATATTAGCAAGGCATTCGCGTCCCGCTCCATGGCCTAGCGGTCTGGGGCGCTAGGAACTCACCGCAAATGTTTTGCGAGTCACGAGTTCGAATCTCCGCGGGTACGTGCTTTTTTTTTGTAAGTTAACTTTTTTGTTTTCCGCCGATGTTTTCTATATTGAGTTCACCTTTTTTTGGGCCGCAACGTTCATGGCTACACGAATTAGTTCACAAAACGCGCGCAGGCTGGCACCATGGCGCGCTAGCGAGTTCTCGTTGGCGTGCTGTTGCCATAAGCACCGACTGCTTGCAGGCAGTGGGCACAGGCCAGAATGAACAGGCCCTTGGCCTGGTGCGAACACGCTTTTTACGATACAGGCATGAGGGAGGCAAGCTCCAAATATGGGGGAAAAGCGCATGACATTTGGGCGTCTGCGGGTACGCGGAGGGCGTTCATGCACTGCGTAGGTCTCGGCTAGTGAATGCTACGACTACAAGCCGTCCTGGGAGGCTTATCTTGTGCATTTTACAGCTGACAACATGGCAGAAGCGCGGTACGATGATTACTGAGATATTGAGAATGCCCATCCAACAAAGCCATTGGTTATGTTTTACAGAACCGAAACCGAAACCGAAACTTGTGTGATTGCTAACCTTGGGCATCGTCCAATCACGGCGCCCCTCCTCCCAACGTCACAGCCTTAGTTGGTGCGGCCGCCGCAAACCGCGCATGGTAGTTTTTCTTCTTTCGCGCTTTGTAAAATAATTACCGATTTGTCAACCGGATAAACGATGAAAAGTGTGCTAATTTGAGCCAGTCTACGCAGTGCAAGCAAAAACGGGAGCTTGACAAATTCACTTCAGTGTCCCTTTAACTGTTGAAGACCAGGAAGGAGAAGCAGGTTAGAAGACACCGCTTTATTGCGCTCCTTCGAGCGACTAACCTTATTCTAAGGAGGAAGATGTCTTGGGTCGTGCTGCTCCTGTGGTGGCTACTCGTTTTCGCTTCGGTGTCGTCATCTTCGTACCAACAAGATCACATTTTGTAACAGGCTCAGGGCCGTCGCAATATTATAGATCTGGTTGGCTTCCGATGGCTAATAGCTTGAATCTGGAACGGGGTTGTCGATTGAATGGTGTGTCTGAGATCGAGAACTGAAGACTTCCTTGGAGTCATTTGCGTAGGGCTCACCGTATGCAGGTCTTTGTTCTGGCGCCCTAATTGTCATCGTCTGACCAGAAGGTGCTCTCCATGCTTCCATCTGAAAAAAGAGTCTCAGCCGATGAAGCTTCAGGCGCTGTAGTGGAGCATATATATTCTGCTTTTCGTTCGGTTTCAGTGACGACTTTTAAGGCCCGTGGACTTTCTTTGGAAGATTCTTCTTTGTCTCTAAGCTCTTGGTTGATCCACCTCCCAAGAAGCCTTTTCCTGTTCAAACACTGGTTCTTCATTTGCTACGTGCGATCATGTCACTGCTTTTAATTGGATGCTTGGTGAGGTAAATTTCGCGTATACAGGCACTGTCCACCCAAAAGCCGTTTCCTGGGACATCTCTGATTCAGCCGTCGATGTGGATATAGTCGTCAGTTTTCTTGGTGTTGGTCGTTTCGAATTTGGATCGCACAAGGAAGTTATGAGGCGTCTTTTGCAATTCCGACATGAGAGGCTTCTTGCATACTTGCAATTCTTGGCGTGGTGAAAAGGCCTGGCTCAGCGTAAGCAACATCCTTGTTTTCGCAATTTGGCTTTCTTTAAGTCTAATGGGAGTTGAATCCGGCAATCATCTGTGTAGTGCTCGTTGGATTCACAGAGAGGACATTTATGGCGGGATACCTCCACCGTTAGCGTGGAAGAAAAACCTTGTATGTTGTCGTGTGGTTATGTTGTGGTAGGCATATCCGAACCAGTCATTATTGAAGTGATCTCCCGATTTCGCACTTCCAGGTTACAAAGTTCGAATAACGTTGATACTTCATCACGCCGTTCTCTTCTCTGTTCTTGTGGCGTTGTTAGCGTTAACAGGTTCAAATTGAGCACGAGCTCATAGGGCAACTTCTCCAACAGCGCAGACTCAACGTTATTTCGTAGGACTCACTGTGTACTCCGGGGTTTTCAAGTTACCTGACGTGACTGTGCACACATTCATGGAGCGTCTGAAGGTCGCTCAAGTTTTCCCAGAAGGTCACTTTCGGGTGGTTCAGCAATTTGCTCATGTGATCGTTGATTGTCAGGCTTTCGTCTCCAAATTCATGCTGGAGCAGTTCGATGGCTATGGGGTAACTTTCCTTAGTCGTTGTTAATCCGCTAATGACGTCTTGCGCTTTTCCCTTCAAATAACTGCGCAGGTACTTGAACTTGTTAACGTCGGCTAGGAATGGCTGTTTATGCATCGCTGACTAGAACTGGTCCGAAAATGTAGGCCATCGTATAAACTCTCCATCGAAAGGAAGGATTTCAAGTTTGGGCAGTCGAAAGTGAATTCCTTCATCAGGTGAAGTTACAGCTTGTGCCACACGGGTCGTCGTTAAAGGGCATGCGGTGGCAAGATGACTTTCAGCGTGGAAGACCATGCGTCCGATAAAATCTCTGTAATCTTCTACAGTTGCCAGTTCATCATCTAGTTGCTCATCGGGAACGAGGTCTTATATCTCTTTGTCTAGTTCGCTTAGAGCAGCCTCTTTCCGTTTAAGCATATTAAGTTGCTCGTCCAGCTCACCGGTTGGTTATGGAGTCACTTCCATCATGGCCTTGATCTCGCTGATGACCGTTGTAGTCGAGGCGCGAAGCCCATTACGCTTCCGTTTCGGATGATCCATGATGGGGCTTCGTTGGCAGAGATGGCCCTGGAGTGAGCTGATGCGATGCCCCGTTCGGGACTGTTGTGTCCTCTTCAATGGGCCTGATTCTTCTGTAGGGGACCTCAACGGCGTAATTCTTCCATTCTGGTCACAACACAAATTGTTCAAGACCAGGAAGCAGAACAGATTAGAGTACGCCGCTTTACTGCGCTCCTTAGAGCGGCTAGCGTTATTCTAAGAAGGAAGATGATATCTTGAGCCGTGCTGCTCGTGCGGTGGCTGCTTGTTTTCGCTTCGGTGTCGTCGTCTTCGTACCAACCAGATCACATTTTGTAACATTAACCCTTCTCCCGAAGTGAATCGCGTTGGCACGCGCTAAAACCCGCGGCCGAGTGCAAAGCCGACGCCCGCTATACGAACTGAAAGGAAATGCTGTGGGCCCTGATTGCAATGCAGGTCAACCGGATGGATGCCGCTTTCATGACGCGGCTCTCGTTCAATTATGACAACGGGAAGAGTTTTTCTTTTCAATCAGGTGGGCGTTATTGTTTTCCGCTACTGCTCATCCCCTACGCCTCGGGGCTACGAGGTGGCCCTGTGGTTAGAATGCGTTTTATGACCTAAAGGTCCCGGGTTACATTCCCGGAACTTCCCTAGCCACATTATTTTCTTGAGGCTTCGATATTCCTGTTGCCCCGAACGGAGAACGCTCGGCTTAAACAGCTCTGCTGTTCAGGACAGAAAAATTTATCGAGACGAAAGCCTTAACCGAAAGATAATGGTGGCGATTAAGCCCAAAGATAGTGGTGGCGACACTGGTGGTGCCACCAAGGAGTGGTCCTGGGAACCACACGGATGTGCGCACCCAGGGCCACGGCCACGTGGCTCCACTAGTATTATCGTCGCTGGCTACTATAGCATTTGCTGTCAGCAAAAATCAAATATCTGTGTATTTTTATTTCCACAACACTCTAAATAACACCGTGCAATGGTGTATCGTGCCTTATTAATAAGGTGTAACACTTGCGTGCTGTCTAAGGAAGGTAGTTGTATGTTCGGAGGTCAAGGCGCAGTTTAGGCAGCCTGGCTGGGCATGCCTCTATGTGCGGAGATAGAAAGGAGTACAGAGTAGATCTGATGTCTGTGATTTTATGGGGACCAGGGCTCTTACGGCGACCTCGCTCGCCCTCGAGACTAGGCCGCAAGCCTAGCTCCACTGAACACCGCCACGGACCGCCAGCTGGCGTAGCGGCAGCGAGCAGCAAGGAACACACAAGACGCAGAAATCGCCAACACCGACGTTTATTGCCACCGCAATAAGGAACGCCGGGCGCGTCGCTCTACCACCACCAAGGTCACCCTGGTAAGGACGGGAGAAAGAGGCGCGAAGGTGGACAAAAGAAGGCCAAAGGGACGTAGGTCCGCTCCTAGCAACACGCACCAATGTCTGCTCCCGATGATGCCTGGTATCCAAAGAGAGCCTTCCTCCGTCTCAGCCCAGCCCTCCGAGAATTCCCGGTGAAACCGGTCACGCGGGGGAACCGGCTGCGCCCCCGTTCTCACGGGCATTCTCCCGGGGCGGAAGGCGTGCGGCCGCAGGGAGAGAGATGGACCTTACCCTCTCGCCTCCGTTGTGGGCCGAGAGAGATAGGGAAGATGGCGGGCACCCGCAATTTCGACATCCCTCCCACCCTCGGCAGAAGCCTCTCGAACTAGAGGGCTCCGGTTAACGATGTTCTCCCCGTTCAGCGCCTGGCGAATTGATCCAGCAGCTTCAGAAGCTCCCTGGACGGCCCCTACTCCTCTAAGCTCTGTTTCATGGAGGTGGCTGCCGCAAGGTCCGCCAGCAGCGGTTCGAGTACGGCGGCAACGTCACCCCTCGTCGGCCCCAGGAAGTCGGCCGCCTCGGCTGCAGGAGCTGCTTGGGACGGGCTGCCGGCCCCCGGAAGCACTTCTGCCCGCGGTGCCAACACATCCGCGAAGCCGCTCCGTCACGGACCCAGTTCCTCGATCGGGTGCGCCGCCGTTCCCACGTTAGCGGGGTGGCGGGCCCCCGCGGCCGCCGGTGCCAAAGTAGCGGTTGCGAAGGCCAGATCGTCGCGCATTTGCGCCCCAACGGCCGCGAGATTGACGCGGGTCGCCGCCTTAGCGCGCCAAGACGCCGGGCCCTTTGCCTTCGTGGCGGAAAGGTGCCACGCGGACGCATCGTGTCGGTCCTGGGTCCGCAGGCCCCCCAGTAGTTGGCGCCGGTATCCGGGGCCGCGACGTCGTCCGGGAACCGGGCGTGCGGCTCGGTCAGCGTATGCCCGTGGAAAATCCAGGGCACCCGCTCGGGCACCAGGTCCCTCCCGATGAGGAGCTGGTGGCTCCACGCCGCCGCAGAAAAGTAGCAGCGTGACGGCGCGTTCCCTCCTGGTACGGCCACGTTGCCACGAAGCGTCCCTCCTTCGGGCGGAGCGGCGTCTTCGCCCGGGGTAGCGCCTAGGCCGCCGGTCGTCACAAGCAGCGGCGCCGCTCCTTGCGCATTTGCTCGGCCCTTTCTCGCCGTGCCATGTGGCCAGAGTCGCCGGCCGCGGATCGGGCCGCGAGCCGCCCGCAGGATGCAGAGGTCGCGGCCGGCGGTGCCGGCGCTGGCCCATTGCGCGTGCTGTGGAGGATCTAAGAGGGAAGGCCGACGCAGACACCCGTTCTCGTATGACGATGGAATACACTGGGAGCGAGGCAGTGGGCCCCGCTTCGTCTTCCTCATCATATAGCTATCGCCCTCTGCCTGCGCCAATCTCCTTTATAACACCCTCCTCCCCCTGGCCAGAAAGGCAAGTACTGGCCTTCAAGCTGAGCCTTCGTATGGGGCGCCTGAATATTGAGCCAGTGATCAAGCAAAAATAAAAGTATGTCGGCCTGTTCCCACGGGCGGTGCTTGGAGCGATGATTCTCATCTGATGATGGGTCCCCAGTTGCTCTGATGTTCCATGTGGATCAGGATCACGCGCTTCGCACCGTAGGTCTTGGGGTAGCCGCCGGGGTGGTAAGGGAATCCGATAAGTTCGGGTGGCTTGATGTTATTCTTGATAACGAGCACGTTACAGAAGGTGCACTGCTTGGTCAGTGGGCAAACGACTGTAGCTGTGACAAACAGGAGTCTAGCATAATTCTTGGTGTTGGGATGGCTGCCATCTCCGGTTCTCAAGCTGTCTAGTTGAACTGACGGTGATTCAGTGCAGTTCAGTATTCGTCACGGTCGGGGGAGCCGCCAGATTCGGAAGCGGGATGCCGACCGGAGCTTCAAAACTTGCGAAAGAGTCGATTTGGCCAGGCATCTTTAGACTCGGTGAAATATCCGGTATCTAGCTGGGGTGCGGTCGCAGTTATCCTGGACATGACGCAAGGCGTGGCTGCTCAGCTTCCATTGGGTTGGTGCACGTCGATTCAATTCCTTCCATCGCGACTTCAAGCGGGCGGTTTTCTGACCTTAGGAGCGTCATCTAGGTGCGTGCTGCGGGTGGTGTCACCAGCGACGATATCTTGGGCTGGTAAGTAAGCCCACTGTGCTTGCTCTGACCAGAATTAGTGAGTTCCTTGATCTGTTGCGGACGCGGATATGCCTCTCGAGAAGGGGTCAAGGCACAGTTATCGATTCCAGAAGAGGACAACAGGAACGCGTCTGCCTCGTTGTCACCCTGCGTCTCATTCTCGTCGCTCGAAAGCAGCATGCACTCACTGTCGGGGTAGACGGCGAGGTTTGTACTTGGCGGGCAGATCGGGACAGTCATTTGACGCTGGGTGAGGACCTCTGCCTCCACTGTACACGGTTTTGTTACAGGAGACTCACCGTGAGTGGCGTTGACAGCAGAGTCACCAGGCGCCATCCAAATGGGCGAACTTATGTTTGCTGCGTGTTCGTCGCGAATGGTGTGCTCGAGCTGTTGGCGTGTCTTTGGCTGAACCGCCGGAAGAGAGACAAAGTGAGTGTTTTTCGGTATGATGGCATCACCCATACGGCCACGATTGTCACTCCTCCAGGTAGCTCGGACGTAGCCACCGGCGGCTGAATTCATAACGGCTTTGCCAATCGGGTGGAGCAGCACGCGCGTTTGACACGAGCGCATTTTGTCGTCGAAATGCTGGGATACGGCAGTCTTCCTTCAGCTTATCACCGGTCTGGTTTCCTTATCTTTCAGCATCGAGGGCCCGTACCTGGATCGGCGCGTTGTGGAAATGTAAATCTTGGCGATCAGATAGGTCTCGTGCGGACCCGGGTCCTGGAGAAGACCGTCGATTGCCGCAATGAGCCCAGTGATTTTCACTCGGAGGAGCCTGCGGCGTAGCTTCCGGCGTTAGAATGGAAGGGGGGTGCCGTAGCGAAACGAGGGTCGGCTGGGGCACGAGGCATGACTGGCAGCGGTCGAGGGGACGGCCTCCTGGATCAAGTTGCGCGAAGGTTCCAGGCATCGCGAGCCTCGCAGCCGCTGCGCCGTCAAAGTCAGGTTCACTCGTGCGTCGAATCTCGGGTTGCGGCACCAGCATGTGGAGGATCCCAGAGGGAAGGCCGACCCAGAAACCCGTTCTCGTACGATGATGGAACACACTGTAAGCGAGGCAATGGGCCTCGCTTCATCTTCGTCATCATCTACCTATCACCCTCTGTTTGCGCCCATCTTTATTTATAACACGTTCCTCGCGGTCGCCGCCTGCAGAAGGGTTAGGAAGGGCCATTTCTTCGCTCGGCACTCGTTTGGGCGTTGCTGCGGAGTGACCGGATCGGGAGAGTCACGCCTTGTCGCGAAACCGGTTAGCGGGTGCGGGAAGTCGGCACCCTTGCTGGGAATACGGGAACGCCTTCCTGCCTGCTGGCGCCCTCTGGAGTCACCCCACGCAACCTATTGCCGAACCTCACGGCGTAGGCTGTGCGTTTTGTTGGCGTGACTCAAGCTTCCCTTGGCAGCCCCTCCTGTGCGCGATTTCACGCTGTGGAAGCGAGGGTGATGACCCGGTCAGCAAACATGCTGATTGCGGTTGTTGTAGCGATGCGTCGGCAACCTTCCTTCTGCACCTCTCTCGGGCTTGCGATCTCGCGAGCCCGAAGTGGCAGCGTCGACAGTTTCTTCCCTCTGAAATCACTACTTCAGCTCACCCACGTGAATGTGGCCGGTGATCCGACCAGACCTCTGGTCTTTCAGCTTGTAGTTTAGCCGCGAGATCCTCTCGGCGACTACCAACTGTCTGACCCACCTGGGTGCGAGACAAGCCGAGAACCCAGGGCTAGCGTCGCTCAGCGCGTACTCACGTTTCAAGACCATGTCGCCCTCCTGGTACGCCACGTCTCGATGAGCTTGGTCATAGGCCGCCTTCTGGTCGGCCCGGGCCTTACCGCGACTGCGGTTCGCCTCCTTGATGGCTTCCGCCAAACACTGCGCAAGCACCGCGCGTAAGCTGCATCTGCTGCTTTCGCGGCGACTGCGTTCGACCACCTCGTCAGAACCGTGTCCTTCGGCATTTTCAGCTCCCTGGCGAACATCAGGAACGCTCGCGTGAAGCCAGTGCACCGATTAACGCTTGTGTGCAGAACGAAGGAGATTGAGCTCAAGTGCTCCTCCCAGTCTTGTTGCCGCTGGGAATACGCCGGACCAGTGGCTTTACGTGTCGATTTCGGAGCTCCCAGGCGCGTAGCCAGAATTTTTTTGGGGGGGGGAGGGGGGATTAAGGTGTTCTCGAGTCACCCCTCCTTCCCCGATAGAAAAAAAGCGCGGTAGTTTGCAAGCGCCCTTAAACGCTATGAAGGCAAAATACATGTTTGGTTCATTAAACAGACTGCATTGTCCCGATAGCTATGATACCAATCTTACCGCAAACTTCAAATGAATAATCGAGATATTCAATAAAACATATATGAAGCAGTGGCGACTCCGCAGCCACTTTTCGGCGATTTCTCTATGACGTCACAGGATCTTGTTTCTACAATCGGCGCCCGACGACCTAAGCCACCACCAAAAAAAGATACCACACACTGGCACAGCCGGGGGTAAAAACATCCCCCTCGCGAGGGGCACGATCAAATTCAGAGCATTTCCGGGGGCGCACGACGTTAAGTAGTTTGCGTTACGTTAATGTTGTTGCACTTGTTGCTGTTGGTTGTTGTATTGTAATTAAATGAGGAGACGTAATTACGTGGTCACGTGACATCATTTATTAGCAGGTGGGTATGATTATTGTGGCGCACTGGGAAGAGCACCATACCTCGCGTTCCGCCCACAGGTAGTGAATGCGTTGTATTAGCAGCTTCTTGACGTAGTTTGAATGAGTCAAGGATATAAGGCGCGTTCGTAGCCCTCCATTCTGTGTCGGCTTTGTGGCGCAGTGGGTAGAGCGCCATGTACCTTGCGTTCCGCCCGCAGGGTCGTGGGATCGAAACCAGGCGCCGGTAAGTATTATTTTTTTATATAGTGTAGGGGGAGGGGTGCGGACTACTACGGACAACTAGAACGGGTGACATCGTGAGTTAAAGAAATGCTCTGCATTTAAAACATGATCCCGCAATTTTTGAAGGGCACCTAGTTCCATTGATCCTATCATGTTAATTCCTAACGTGCAAAAAATACACGCAGAACTACGTTTTAGTGCTGGCCGAAACTACATAATTTCTGCCGAGGTCGAAGGAGCCATGAAGAGAAAATACAAGTTTATGTTATTCGAAAGATTTCGTGCTTTATAGTGCCCCCCGTGCTTGCCCGAATGCTAACGATGCTTCATTCACTGAGAAATTATTTAGGTTAAGTTAAAATTTTGATTTTCCCGCCAAATCGTGTGTTTCCTGCCGTCTGCAATGACATCACACGAGCAGGTCTTCAAGCTAAAACTACAAAAAAAAGTAGGCTGTGGGGCATGTTTACCATTAGCGAAACTAAATGGCGCCACCATACCATGGCAAGCCGTTTTTACTTTTGGTGTGGTTTTGACCGTATTTAAACGTGGCTTCTTTTCGTTCAGGGAGAATATAACCGTTTCGTGAAACATAGTGCTCGCTCGAAAAATATCGTCACATAAGGCGCCGTTGATTGTGTCAATCGGCCAGTGTCGTCTGAGACAACCCCAAAGCCCTGCAGTGCTGTGCAGCTAAACCAGGCATAGTGCGCTCCAGTAGAAACACCAGTACGCATGGGTACTTCTATGTTTACGTGTACTTTCCTAACTTCCCCCGTTTGTCCTCCCATTATCACGGCTTTAAAAACAATGTGCCCTAAATTTAAGCGCAAATAGCTCGTTCGGCAAGCTTATAGCGCTGCTTAATTTGCATTTGCTTTTGCCGCCCTCCGAAAATCGCAGAGCTGGCTGGCCAAGTTTAGGTTAAAAGTGGTGTCAGTATGATTCTAACGAGGGAATGTTTTGAATGAACCAAGCGTGTGTTTTCTCTTCATAGCTCCCTTTCAGGGACACTGAAGTGAATTTGTCAAGCCCCCGTTTTTGCTGCACAGCGTAGACTGGCTCAAAATAACACATTTTTCATCGTTTATCCTGTTTATTGTCGGTAATTATGTTATGAAAACGGAAAGAAGAAAAACTACCATCCGTGGTCTGCGGCGGCCGCACCATCTAAAGGCTGTGACGTCGGGAGGAGGTGCACCGTGATTGGACGGTGTCCAAGGTTAGCATTCAAACAAGTTTCGGTTTCGGTTCTGTAAAACAACATAGCATAATCGCCATACCGCGCTTCTGCCGGGTTGTCGGCTGTAAATGCCAAAGATGAGCCTCCCAGGACGGCTTGGAATCGCAGCAATCACTAGCCGAGGCCTACGCAGTGGATGAACCCTCTCCGAGTCACCGCAGACGCTCAAATACCATGTGCTTTTCCCCCATATTTGGAGCTTGCCTCACTCATGCCTGTATCGTAAAAAGCGTGTTCGCACCAGGCCAAGGGTGTGCTGATTCTAGCCTGTGCCCACTGACCGCAAGCAGTCGGTGCTTATGGCAACAGCCCGCCAACGAGAACTCGCTAGCGCGTCATTGTCAGTATGCGCGCGTTCTGCGAACTTGCTCGTGGAGCAGTGAACGTTAAGGCCCAAAAGTGGAGAACTGAATATAGAAAACATCGGCCGAAACCGAAAAAAAATCGCGCCAATCCACCCCGTGAATGTGGTTGGAAAGCAAAGCTGTAAACGGCACCCATAACGATTACCCATGCGACGTCACTTCAATTCACTCACATCGCTCTACAACTAGTAAAACCATAGAGAAGTGAAATGCCCTTAATCACACCATTTATTACTTCAAAGAAATATTCCTGGTAAGGTTAAATCAATGCATGATGCATGAACGGTGTTTGGTTGAGTTGCATTGGTGTAGCACAAGTGTGGAAACTTTTTTTATAAGATTAAAGTAAGCTCCAACCCGGTGTTAGACGATCTGACTTCTCCGTCTCTGCGCCGCGGACGGAGGCGACGAGATTTGTGGCAGAGAAGGAGGAGGAGGAGGAAGAAATACTTCTGTTCAGATTTCGGAATGGCCCAGAGTGCAGCCCTGGGGAGTGATTCCTTCTTCTGTGGGGCCCATATGCAGTCCACGCGGCCTGTGTTCGGTCCACCCGCTGAAGCTGGGTAGGTAGAGAGGGCCTGGACAGCAGCATCTCCCATTGCTCTTGTTGGGTAGTTGAGGGAAAGAGAGGAGGGTGTTCAGGGCTAAAGTCGCACACCCCTATTACGGGGCGGAGTGTTCCTACTTCTGAGGAAAATTTACATTCAGCGTCGTAGCGATTCGGATGCATTAAGTGAAGACGCGTAGGCTGTGGGAAGGAGCCCGGATTATATGAGCCGTATGGTAGTTTGTTGTTGTCCGGAAACGTCAGGGTAAGGCTAAGGTACGGTCTGTCTCAGAAAGCGATAATGCTGGGTTATCTCCCTGAACGTGACAAGCGGGTGACTGTCCTCGTGCAGCTCCATAGCACGGGAGGTAAAAGCGCAGGCTTGTTGGGTGGGCGTATTTGTTGCCCTCCGTTGAAGCGTGAGGGGGTGTCCAGATGAGCTGAATGGAACCGTCTTGGGAGTCGTTTTTTAGCACGCGCAGTGCAGGTCAGGACACCTAACCCGACTGGTAATTCGACTAGACTTGCTGGAAATCGGTGACTACCCTCAGAACCCCTGGTTGAGTGAGAGCCAAGGTGATGGCTGCCTCTACTGCTGCCGTCATTTCTTGGGTCCTAAGCGAGGTACACGCAAGGAGGTTGGTTCTGGAGGTAGCCACGACGATGGCGTATTGCTGCCCTCGATATTTCTAGGCGTCTGTGTAGATAACTGCATGATCCCCACCGAGGGTGGTGTTCAGCGCATGAGCTCGTGCTTTTCGGTGACCCTCATCATGTGAGGGGTTCATATTTTCGAAGCAAAGGCATCAATTTTAGTTTTAGTCACCAAGAGTCTGGGAGTACGTCAAGCGGAGTGACATTCTGGGCTGCCCAGCTAATCTGGTGAAGCATGCGGTTACCCACCCCAGTTCTGAGTCGGACCTTCTGGTTAGAAAGATGGCCTTCTATCAGCTCTTCCACCGTGTTGTGGAGCCCCGTGCTAAGCAGCCTCTGTGTTGACCCAGTCATGAGAAGACCAATGGCCTGCTCGACCGCCTTTCTAATTATTATATAAAGCATCTCTATGTCTTCCTTGTCGAGAAGAAGACATGGGGTTGACGTAAGTGACTCTCGAGAGGACAAAAGCTTCAATTAATCGAAAGGTACCAGATTCCTTTGGGCCTCGCTTCTTGGTGGCAACTCGCCTGATCATGTGTATGATTTGATTAATGCTGTTTTTGAGGCGCTGCAAGGAGACATCACTCTTGGTGTTAGCCTCGAGATGTAGGCCCAGGATCTTGATGCTGGGGCTTGGAGTGATGGCCTGGCCACCAAGGAGTATTAGAATGTATTCCTTCATTTGGCGTGAGGGCGGACGACAAGGAGCTGTGATTTTTTACGTGAACACTGGAGGTAACAGGCTTTAGCACATTGGCGTACTAGAAGTGAGACGCCATGCATTGGTGTGAGGTTCCTGTAATTTTTGTAACTCTTAGCACATGAGCAAGGTGCGCAAAGGGCCACTAGACGGGCGTGAGTAGTCGCGTGACGCTTTCACGTGGCATTCAGCGAGAACGCAGGGGGTAAACCCGTAGATGTGCTTGGTGAGTACACCACCTGTCTTCCCTGTCTTCGCGTAGGCTCGTAGCTAAATCGGTAAGACAGCGGGCTCTCGCTTTGTTAGTCTATTAGTTCCAGGTTCGATTCCCGGCGGTGCCAGTAAATTTTTTGTTTGTTCGCTGGAGTTTTCTAGTGACACCAACGGTCGCGAAAGAACCCTTGGGGGGTAGAGGTAAAAAGCTTTGCTTTAAAAAGCGTGTACCCTCGGGGATTCGAACTGGCGACTTGCAAAATAAAAAACAGCGCTCCAGACCACTCGGCCACGAGCCAGCGCGGGCTGGGGAATGAGGGATAAACATTTATTTGAGCAGTCAATGTTGTTGGGTTGACCGCCATGTGGGGGACCTCCTTGGTCCAGGAAGCCCTGGGTGTTGGCAGCCTGTCTCTCCCGGTCTACCAGATGTTGTTGGTGATCCCGGTTGGAGTTGGTCAACCGACCCTCCCACTGCTGAAATGAGGGATTGTGATCTGGCGCAAGAGATGGTGTGTGGCGGCACTCCCATACCTTATGGTGGAGAGTGCATGGCTGTATGCAGAATTGACAAGTGTATGTGTACAATGTCGGATGCATTGAGTGTAGTAATATACCATGCGGAAATGTGCTACTTTGTAACTGTCTGTAGATGACCGTGTCTTCGCGAGGCATGTTGGGATGTGGAAGCGGAAAGGTTCTTCGTCCCAAGCTGTTGTGGGCCAGGATGTCACTGTACAGTCTGATGATTATTTCTTGTGTTGGGCTTATGGAAGGACTGGCGGACATCCCAGAAGGAGGCGCGCGGTGTGTATGAGCTCGGGCTGCGGCATGAGCCGCCTCATTCCTTCCAGTGATGAATGAGCCGGTGTCCATATGATAAGCATTTCGGGTAAATCAGGGTGGGCCGATAGAATTTTTGCTGCTGTTGATGAAATGCGTCCAATTTGGAAGTTTCGACAGGCTGTCCGGGAGTCTGATATGATGGTGACATGTTATTTGCCAGTCGTAGCTGCAAGGGCAATGGCTGCGTCTTAGGCAGTGTCGATGTCCTTGGTAGGTATAGAAGCAGAAGCTACCTCCAGTCCCTGATTATTGACTATGCTGATGGCGTGGGCTGATCGACTAGTGTATAGTGATGCGTTTGCGTACCTAACGTCAGACCGTTTCCCGTATGCAGTTCGAAGAGCTTGAACTCTGGCCTTGCGTCGTGCTTTGTTGTGGATCGGATGCATATTTCTTGGTACCGAGGTGACAGTGATGCTCTCTCTAACATGTAGAGGAATGTGATGTTAAGCGCTGTTGTCTTTTGGGATTTTGTAACCCAGTTTTAGTAGGGTGTGTCTTCCCGTCTTTGTGAGTTTTAGGTGTTCCAATTGGCTAGTTTTGTGGGCTTCAGCCGATTCCTCCCGTGTGTTGTGCAGGCCTAATTGCAATCATTTGTCAATGCGTAAATATGGGCTAGTTGGTTCGAACTGTGAAACATGGTTAAGTAGCGCGGTAAGGACGGGACAAAAGTAGAGACCACACAGGACTAGCGCTAGACATCAACTGAATTTTTACTACACGTATCGAAATATATATACAGGAGCGCGCATGCGTGAACATGCTCAAAATACAAAGAAAAATCATGACAGGGTCAAGTGGTGCATTCCGTTTCACACGTGGCAAGTTCGCATTCAGATACTCTATTTCTTCTTTTGACAAGCTAATAGATGCCGTGCTTACATACTTATCACTGCCTTTCATGATGCGCCACGCTTCAAACAGTTCACGGCTGGCTTGGTCCTTAAAACAACGCAATATTTGTGTCTTCTCGTAAAGTGGAACACAATGTTGAACGCACCGGCAGCGGCGCCAATGGTCAGCTAGGTGGCCCCCCCGCAGCGAGCGCTTGAACAGCTGTACGGTGCTCCCGGAGCCTGTCGTTAATGCACCTACCAGTCTGCCCGATATAGCATTTTCCACAGGATAGAGGCACTTCGTACACAACACCTTGTTTGCAACGAACAAACTGCGTCGCATGCCTCTTAGCACAGTGGTTGCCCCTTTTCTCGCCATTCACCGCGGAGCACATTCGTGCTAGTTTATCGGGGGCGGAGAACACAACGTCGGCACCACATTTCCCCGCAACCTTTTTAAGGCGGTGGGAGAAATTGTGCACGTAGGGGACGACCACAGGCCTCTTTGCTTTGCGAGGTTCATCTCGCTTTTGTCGTCGTGCCCCTGACTTGACGTCACGCAGTAGGCTTTCCACCACTGATGCTATTACTTCCCGAGGGAAGCCGGCATCTTTCAAACGTGCTACTTGGTGCTGAACACTATCGGTGACTAGGTGCTGACATGACTTCTCGAGGGCACCGCGAAGACAGCTAACGCCAATACCCCTTTTCACTATCTTCGAATGAGCTGACCGATAATCCAAAATTGCCTTTTTTGACCGCGGCCTATACGCCCAACACACTTGTGTTCACTGAAATTAAAACACACATCGAGGAACTGCAAGGACCCATCATTTGGTAATTCATGGGTGAAATTCAAGCCGTCCGAACACTCTAGGAATGTTTGCTTAACGGTCTTGACTAAAAAGTTTTCTTCCTCTGGCTTCACCGACCTAGTAACAACCATGTAATCATCGACATACCTAAAAATCTTTGCTATTTTAGCCGTGTCAATATGCGTCTCAATGCTCCTGTCACACTTTGCTAAAAACAAATTGCATAAAACCGGTGCAATACACGACCCGATGCAGACGCCTTGTTTCTGGATAAAAGATTCATTGTTAAAAGTGACAAAAGTGGCAGAAAGGTAAAATGACAGCAATTCTAAAAAGTTACCTACAGTTATACCCGCCTTGTTCTGGAAGAACACTGGCCCAGACTCTTCAATTGCATCTCGGACTGCAACCAGAAGTTCCCCTTGAGGAATTGAACAAAACAGGTCCTCTACATCGATAGAAAAGGCAGACAAGTGGTTCAAAACACGTTCATTCTCCTGAAAAAATGTCAAAATATCTTCCGAGTTGCGGACCAAATACGGGTCGTTCACTTTAAGACTACTGAGATATTTCTGCAAAAACGTAGAAATGACTCCTTGCCACGAACCTTTCTCAGTCACAATCGCTCTAAAGGGAATGTCTTCCTTGTGGGTCTTAGCCGAAAAGAAATTAGACAGGCTACCTTTTTTTGCAGCTGAAACATACTTTCGAACGCCTTCGAGATTAAGCTGCTCACACAACGCTAAGGCTTTCTTCTTCACTTTTGACACTGCCGAATCGAATTTTACAAAGTTCTTAGCGACTGCTTCCGTGGCTTTTGATTCATAAACCGTCTTTGGCATGACAGCGAACCCGCATTCCTTGTCCGCCACGAACAGGGAAGGTTATTGCTGGGCAGAAATTCAGTTGCCCTTTTTACACTGTTAGGGACACGCACACTTCCTTCTCTTGAACTAAGGCAATCAACGCCTTCGGCAATACACCTTTCTTTGTTATGTGCATCAACTCTGTCGGCCACTTTTCTTACAATCGTGAGCATTCCCACAGGCGTCTCTACCGGTTCAGTACAAAACGTAGGCCCACAGCTTAGAATTCCTTCTACAGACGCAGGCAAGTTTACCTGTCCAATACAAGTGACCTTTCCAGGACATGCGGCGACTTTCTCTGGGCCTTTCTTCATGGCACGGAGAGACGGCGAACACTTTGACCGGAGAAACTCTGTCACCCTGGCTGCGTCACAGGAGAACTGGCGGTACAGTCCATCTGCGTCACGTGCACCAACCGACGCACAGTTGACCCGAAGGCAGTCATGTAGGTAACGCACCTGTCGCCTCAGTTCCGACCTCAGAATCTTCGTGATCCTTGTACCATGTCGCAGCGACGGGAGGCAAGGACGGGTGAGCGCTTCAACTTCCGGGGGGTTGAGTCGGTGTCGCAAGGCCAAAGAACAGCATCTTGCGCGGCATGTCCTCTATCCTGTGGAAAATGGTATACCGGGCAGACTGGTAGGTGCATTAACGACAGGCTCCGGGAGCACCGTACAGCTGTTCAAGCGCTCGCTGCGGGGGGCCATTTAGCTGACCATTGCCACCGCTGCCGGTGCATTCAACAATGTGTTGCACTTTACGAGAAGACAGAAATATTGCGTTGTTTTAAGGACCAAGCCAGCCGTGAATTGTTTGAAGCGTGGCGCATCATGAAAGGCGGTGATAAGTGTGTTAGCACGGCATCTATTAGTTTGTCAAAAAAAGAAATAGTGTATCTGAATGCGAACTTGCCACGTGTGTAACGGAATGCACCACTTGACCCTGTCATGATTTTTCTTTGTATTTTGAGCATGTTCACGCATGCGCGCTCCTGTATATATATTTCGATACGTGTAGTAAAAATCCAGTTGATGTCTAGCGCTAGTCCTGTGTGGTCTCTACTTTTTTCCCGTCCATACCGCGCTACTTAACCTTCTTTCACAGCTCTGCAATCATTTGTCTGTTGAAGCAGTGAGGGGTAAAGCGCGAGAAATCTTTGTAGGCTTTTCCGGTCAAGATATTAAGTTTTTCTTTTTCATTATTTTGCAGGGCTAGATACGGCGTTCTATACGTAATTCTATATTAATGCTTGCACAATTCTAATGGTGTCCTGTTCTTTAAGGCCATGTCGCCCATTTGTGATACGGCGTATGAGATGTAGAACTTGATCAATTGTGGTTTTCAGTTTATGGAGCGTTGCCATGCCCGCTCCGTTTTGCTGTAGCGTAAGTCCTAGTAGGTGGAGAGTTTTGACCTTTGAGATTGGAGCGTTGTTGATTTGGAGTTCTATATCAGGAATTGGTGGGGAGGGTCGACCTCTGGTTCTTTTTATAAGGAGCAGTAATTCATATTTTTCTGGAGAGCAGTACAGGCCAAGTCGGCGAAGGTGCTGTTCCGTGGTTTGAATCGCTTCTTGCAAAACGTCCAGCTGCGTGCCGGCAGAGCCCGTGCGTGTCCATATTGTGATATCATCAGCGTAGATACCGTGACTGATGCCTGGGATATTATTCAATTGTTCTGGAAGGTCTTTCATTGCGAAATTGAAAAGTAGTGGTGAAATGACAGAGCCCCGGGGTGTGCCTTTTGGGGGGTGTCGGGAGTTTGTCTGTTCTAAGGTTCCCTATGCCAATTGTCGCTGTGCGGTCTGTCAAGACCCGTCGCGGTGGCTCAGTGGCTAAGGCGTTGCGCTGCTGAACACAAGGTCACGGGCTCGATTCCCGGCCGTGGCGGCCGCTTTTCTGATCAAGGCGAAAAGCAAAAACGCCCGTGTGCACAAGATTTCGGCGCACGTTAAAGATCCCCAGGTGGTCAAAATTAACCCGGAGCCCTCCACTACGGCACGCCTCATCACCTGCTTTGCGTTGACGCGTTAAAAACTACAATCAATCAAATCATCAATGTGTCTGTCAAGGAATTTTGAACAAAGTTGTATGTCGACTCGCCGTAGTGGGTTGACTGTAGGCCTTCTAATAGAGCATGGTGCGTGACATTGTCGAAGGCCCCTTTGACGTCAAGGGCCAAGATTGCGGTTCTGTGTTGGCTGCTTAGATTGTCCAGGATGTCTTCTTTGATTTGCAGGAGTATATCTTGAGTAGAAAGGTGCGAGCGGAAGCCGTACATGCTGTGAGGCCAGTGATCATTGCCTTCGAGGTAAGGGGCAAGCCTATTGTGCACCATGTGTTCATATAACTTGCCTACGCATGATGTCAGGGAAACTGGACGTAGGTTCGCGAAATTTATGGGTTTCCAGGTTTGGGAATTAAGCTGATGTCGGCATGTTTCAAGAAAAGGGGTACTTGACCCTTTTCCCATTGCTCGTTGATGTAGTGCAGTAACGATTCAATGGCATCAGAGTCCAGGTTCCTAAGTGTCTTCTTGTTGATTTTGTAGTTACCTGGCGTTGTGTTTCTGGTCAGGGCCTGGAGCGCTGCGGTTATTTTTGCCTCCGTAAAGGGGCTGTCAAGGTCTGGGTTGGGGCTACCGGCATAACCGGGGAGCAGACCAGGGGTGGCGGGGATGGGACCTATGTAACGGTCAGCCAGGTCTCTGAATAATTGTTGGTCGTTCCATTGGTATTGGTGAATGAGACGCCGTATATTGTGTGCGGCGGCTGCCTTGGTTTCTGTATTACCGATAAGCTTTTTGAGAATGTGCCAAGCTCGGTGGTTGCTCAGCATGCCTTGTAGTTGGTCGCAAAATTGGTTCCAGTTCTGTCGACTGAGACTATGTGCATATTCGGTGGCCCCGGCACTAATTTGAGCTACGCGGAGCTTGAGGGCATGGTTGGTTTTTTTTTTTTTTTTAACCGCTTGATCACGCTTCTGCGAGCCTCCCATAGGTGTAGGAGGTCAGGGTTATCGGTGGTAAGCTGAATTGTTTTGGTGTGTTTGGAAACCGATTGGGTAATTCCTTCTGACCATTGCTCAATGGAAGTGAAGTTCGTCGGTGGGGTCTCTTCGCGGAATGCTTTCCAGTAAGTGATCTTTGCTTTTCCGAGGCGTTGCGGGGTTCTGTAATGGGCAACTACAGACTGTATTATATAGTGATCGCTCCCTAACGTTTCATCCAGTCGGAGCCACTCCACGTTTCTGATGTTACAAGACTGGGTATAAAAATATAAAGTATATAATGCACAACCAATTTACACTGATATTTATTTCTATCATTTCAAGCCGCTTAGGTGACTATTCGTTGTACAGCGCTCATGCAGTAAGCGCCCCCCAGTTTTCCACAATATCTCAAGTCTAGCAATGGCATTTCTTAGACTTAAAATAGTTTGCAGATGTGTGGTCGTGCTGCTGACCGCTGGGCTTGTTCTCCAAGAGCAAAAATGTGCTTCCTGCTTGCTTCCTGCTTCCTAGTTTTACTCTGCAGGGTAACAGTTTCAGTTGATTTTATTTCCTTAGTACCTATATCGAATTAGCTAACCCTTCTCCCTCCTTCAAGTGGCCTTAGATTTTCCTACTAGCGTATAAGTCAGCGATCGTCGCATGTGCCTTTGTGCAGCGCCTGTGTGAAGCGACCTGGACTACAAGCTTGATACAGTGTACAGACTAACAAAGTAAAGAAATGCAAATCCTTCCATTCACAAACGTGTCGTAGCTTAGCTTTAACTGAGCGAACGAATTGCGACGACCCGTCGGCGACCGGCAGACTTAACGCTGGGCCGACTGACTCTGTCGGAAGGTCGGCAAGCCGTGTAGTAACGGAGTCAAGCCAAGTCATTTCCTCCTGACGTCACACAAAAACGCCACAGAAAATGGGCGACGATGCAGAGAGGAGGACAGCATTTTCTAATTGATTCTTCTACTAAACAAATTCGCATAAACGCACTCAGAGTGGTCGAAACATGGCCTTTGGTCTCTGGACTACAGTTTGTGGTAGTAATCCCGCAAGGGATACAAGTGAATTTGTCCAGCTTCTGTTTTTCCTTGCACTGCGCAGACAAGCTCAATTAACACACTTCGCAATTATTCGCCAAGCCTACAAGAATGCACTCGGGCTACCCTCGAAGACATCGACATCTAAATTATTACATTTAGGCGTACATAACAGTTGGGAGGAATTACAAGAAGCGCACCACACTTCTCAGATATAGCGCCTGAAGAAAACAACGATGGGGCTCGCAACTCTTCACCGATTAGGTTATACCACTCCACCGGTTAAAGATCACAAAACAAGCATACCTTTGAAGATTCGACAGCACATACGAGTGGCCCCAATACCAAGAAATATGCATCCAGAGTAAAACAAGGCCAGAAGATATGCCCGAGGACGAGCCATGTCCGCCAGATATGAAACGACCTAAATACCTGTTATGTGGATGCATCCTCTTATCCGCACCATCCCGCCCACGTAACTTGTGTAGTGAACGCATGGGGCCAAGAGATCACATCCTGCACCGTCAATACCACAGCGATTGATACTGCCGAAGAAGCCGCGATAGCCCACGCCATCATAACTGCTCAATACCCAATCACCATACTTACCGACTCTCGGGCAGCGTGCAGAAATTACTTACAAGGTCGAATTTCTAAAACGGCACTTCGTCTTCTTTTAACAAGACAGAGCAATCCCGAAGTTTATATAGTTTGTGTGCCAGGACACGAATCCCTTGAGGGGAACGCGGCGGCTCACGCCGCTGCCCGCGATTACATACACCGGGCCGTTTCTCTCACGGGGCAGTCACCACCTCTTCCACCTAATCCGCAACCTCTCTTGCGCTACACAGATATCTTGGCGGACTACCGACACAAACGGCAAATTTTCCCCATTCCACACCACCAACTCACAAGGGATCTGACGACTTCAAACTAACACGTATCCACACCGTACCCTTCTTCATGCCATTTATCAGACAGACTATCCAGCCACCTGCCACTACTGCCCAGCGCTCGGTACCCTATACCATCAGGTGTGGGAGTGCCAAAAGACACCGGACCTGCACCCAATCCCCAACCCCTCTATACTACAGTGGACGGTACGGTTGACCAGCAAGGACCCTACGTTCCAGCTTGCACTGGTGCAAAGGGCCCGCGCAGCCAGCCGCAGCCAGGGGATCCCGGACTAGGGATCCCCTCCACCGGGCGGGTGCCCTAACAACGGCACCTGTTGTTTTTAATAAAGATTTGTTTCATTAATTCATTAATTCATCGTTTATCCGGTTGATAAGTCCGCAATTATTTTATAAAGCCGTAAGAAGAAAAACTACCATGCGGGGTGTGCGGCGGACGCGTCAACTAAAGGCTGTGAATTCGGGAGGAGGTGCACCGTGATTTGACGATGTTCAAAGTTAGCATTCAGACAAGTTCTCGTGCTGCTTTCTGAACCACCTCGCTGCTTCGGGAGTATGCGAAGGTAGTCTTGGATGTCCCGAGGCAACTAAGGTTCGTTCTCTACCATAGCCGGGATGCCAATTCGTAAGCGGGGAAGAATGTGCCGCGCTGTGTAAGTGGTAGAGAGGCGGCGTAACTGATTAATACGATGGGCCTCTAGTAGCTCGTGGGCAGTATTGTATACTCTCAACGAGGTGAGTCTGGCAGTGGACGAGTGGCGGGGGATTTGTAATGCTGCCTTGTATGCCTTTCGGATGAGGCAGTCAATTTCGTCTCGCGTCGGAGGTGATACGACTAGGGTAGGGGAGAGAGTACGTGATCCGACTGATGATGAAAGCCTGAACTAGACGGTTTCGTTCTCTCTCCTTGAGCCCGTGGTGACGGCTAGCGATTCGACGAATAACGCCAATTGTTTGATTGACTTGAGAGTAAAGTAGGGAATGGAATTTAGCGTTACCTCGATTCCGCTGTAGAATTAAGCCTACCACCTTAAAGGAGCCATGAAGACAAAAGACATGTTTGGTTCAATCGAAAGGTTGCCTCGTTACAATCATACTGACACCACTTTTAACGTACTATTCGCTCAAATAGGCTTTATAATTAGGGAAAAAGGGAATGGCCATGGGACCCACTAGCTCATTTCCCACAACAGAACCTATGGTGTCATATGAGTCCAGCTGTGCGATTGGCTGCTCAAGCCGGCAAAAGCAAACTCAATTTAGCCATTTAGCCAGAGATTATCAGCTTGCCGAACGAGCTATTTGCGCCTACATGCAATGCAAATCCATTTTACAGCAGTAAGAATGGTGCGGTAAACAACAAAATTTAAGGAAATACACTTAAACATAGAAGTACCGATCCGCACTGCTGTTGGTACTGGGCGCTTTATGCTTGTTTTAGCTGCACAGCAGTCCGACGCTTTGGAGTTGTCTTATACGACGCTGGCCGATTGGCGTAAGCGAAGTTGCCTTACGTGACGCTGTTTGTCAAGCATACCCATGTTTTCCGAAGCGATTACTTCTAGCGTAACAAAAACAAGCCAGGTGTAAATACGGTCAAAAACAAAGAAACAGCCGAGTCTTGAGTATGCTAGCGCCACCTGGGAGGTTCGAGGCTGCAGAGCCGAATGGCGCAGTGGAAGTTTGTGTGTGTACGCGCCGTTATGACTTCATTGTAGACGTCACCAAAACACAAGATGTGTCAAGAGAATCAAAACGTTAACCTAAATTAATTTCTCAGTGAATACGGCATTATTTGCTGCCGCGCAAGCGCTGGGGACGTTATAAAACACGGCATTTTCGAATAAAACAAACTTGTACTTTTTCTTCACGGCTCCTTTAAGGGTTTGCACCTCTGGGATGATTCGGCTTCCGAAGGAAACATGTATGTTCGGCGAATCACGGCAAGACCGGGCAGGGAGAATGAACACGGCAGATTTTTCTTGATAACAGGATAACCCAGCACCTCTGTCTCCACGATATGGCCACCCTGTTGAAGAATGGTTTCTATCTGAGCATCGCTACCTCCAGGTACCCAGATCGAAATGTCGTCGGCATATAGGCTCTGTCGCAAACCTGGTACCGAATCTAACTTTTTGGGGATGTTCAGGATTGCCAAATTGAACAAAAGAGGAGGCAATAGTGAACCCTGGGGTGTACCTATGGAAGGAAGTCGGATACGACCAGAACAGAGCTCGCCTACCTGTATTGCGGCGGTGCGTACTTTCAGAAAATCACGTACGTAGTTGTAAGTGCGCTCTCATAGGTGGATAGACTCTTGGCCTCGGAGGATGGCACTATGGGAGACTGTCGATTGTCGAATGCTGTTGTGAAATCGAGCGCAACGATCGCCGCTGCGTCGCCTTTAGGTGGATGGGAAATTATCTCTTGGTGTAGCTGCAGGAGGACATCCTGGGTGGACAGTTTGGGTCTGAACCCTAGAACCGTGGGGGGGGGAGGCCTCTGGATTACATGTTCTAGTACCTTGCCCATACACGAAGTGAGGGATATGGGGCGAAGATGTTCGATGGTAAGAGGTTTGCCTGGCTTAGGAATTAAGGATATGAAGGCATGTTTCCCTGCGGGGGAAGGGTGCCTCGAGTCCAGTAATAATAAAAGTAAGCAGTTAGGGCCGTAATAGAAGGATCGGCTAGGATGCGAAAAAGTTTGTTGGTCACGCCTTCTGCACCGGGAGTGTATCCTGGCCGAATCACTACGAGGGCGCTTCTCACTTCTGTTTCCGTCGTGGGTGCGTCCAGTGTTTCGTTAGGCGAGCCGCGGTATGACGCGAGTGGAATAGACGGATAGCTGGGGATGTAATGCGTGCTCAATGCGCGCAGGAGTTGTTCTTTATCTCCCGAGAATTTCTGTAATATAACTGTGAGGCGGTTGGATTGTTCCGCCATAGAGCCCGTCGGATCTAGAAGGTGTCTTAAGAGGGACCAAGTGCGTTTTATGCCTAGGGTTCCCTTAATGCCGTCACAGATCTCAAACCATCGGTTACGGGTAACCTCAGACGAGTATTTGCTAATTTCCTCTTCGAGACGAGCTACCCTAAGCCAAAGTTTCCTATTATGTTTTTGCTTCCGCCATCGGCGCTGTATTCCGCAGTACGCTACCCAAAGATGTTGTAGGTGTGAGTCGACCCTTTGCGCCGGTATGTATGGATCAAGGGTTGAAATGATCACTGCCTAGTGCGTGGGTCAGGTTGGCCCAGGCTGTCTGAGTGGCGTTTAACGTGAGCGTGAGGTCCGGGGAGGAGTCCCTCTGAACGCTGTTACCCACACCCTTTGGGGTCTGTGGGTCCGATTCAATCACAAAGCGGAGTGCCTGTATGTGATCCCAGAGGCGTGGTTCTTTTCGGGTGCTGTGGTGATACCCCAGGTGGTATGTGGCGCATATTTAAATCCCCCGTGACCAGGAGTGCGTGGGGACCGGCCTCACGTTTTCCTAAGGAGAGTAATTGGTCGAATGAGTGGTTGACTGATCTGGGAGAGCTATAAAGGTTTAGTACGTACAGGGTGATGTCACCACGTTGCGGAGGGTATACAACCACTAAATCGTGAGGGATCGTGATGCTGTCAAATAGCATACGCTCTGGCGACACGTTGCGATGCACCAAAACGACAGTGGTTAAATCGCGCGTTCCTTGATAGGTCTTGTACCCGGCAAGCGAGACTTTTGTAGCTGCTTCATGAAGAGTGATTAGAGTGGCGGCAGTTTCTTGGGCCTGTACGAAGGTCTGTAAGGCGCATCTCTTGTTAAGATACCCCCTACATTTCCACAGCCAGACCCGGAGAGTGTCCGTTTGGATTTCGTCCGTGAGTTCATAAGAATCCGGGACAGGTGTGCGGGAGAAAGTAAGAGCGTTTACAGCAGCGAATTGTTCGCGGATGGTTGACTGTATTTTTCCGCGCCATGACTCACTATTGCCTTGAATAGTGCCTATATAGGCGAGGAAGGTCTGGTGGAGGCAGATGTATTCAGCCTGTTGTGTCGCAAGGGATTGTGTACGTTTGGTCTCGACTTGAGCGATTTGGTCTCTCAATGCAGCGTCCTGTTGGTGAAGGGCCTGGAGGACGGATGGGGCATCAGAGACTGCCTTCCGTTTAACGGGAGGAGGGCTGGAGGGGAGGGGTAATCAAGCGAGGGGGAAGCGTATGTTCTGAGCATGTGATTCTCCTGGCGGAGAGCTTCATTTCCTTTTTTGATAGAGACTATTTTATTCTTTGATGGCCGCAAGCTCCTGGAGGACATCCGCTATGGGCTGAGGGGTAACAGGAGAATGGCCCTGAGCAGTGGGTGGACGGGACTAAGCAGCTCACCTGGGAGGTCAGGAGATTGCTGGCTTGGTGGGTCTTCCCTGCTGCATTCTGCAGGGGTGGCCAGGTAGGAGCCCCGGCTTGGGATCGATGGGAGAGGTCCGGTCCACACTCGGTTTGTCTGGAGGAACCATTCCCGTTAGGGTGACGTCTGGGGCCCTCTTCTCCTTGACAAGGTGGGGTAGTAGCGGCATGAGAAAGGTTCTGCGATGCGATTTGGGCGTAGGCAGTGTGCGGCGCTTGGGTTGATGTCTCCTGGGGCAGTCCGATGAGCCGGTGAGATGGGCGCCACCACACACGATGCATTGGGTGTGACATGGGTCTTGCTCCGTGGGGTTGACTTGGGCGCACCTGGGGTAACGGAGGAGGGGGGGGAGGGGCAACTTGGTGCGGGGGCAGACGTCCGGCCTGTGGCCTGAAGACCAGCACAGGGGGGCAGGCTTCAGTTTTTCGTCGACGTGGGCGGCAACGGTACGTCGCTGAGCGATATCGTATCCAGAAAGGTACCTTTATTCCGTGAAAAATAATCTGGGCCATGTTCCACGTGTTTAGTCTATTCGCATCCAAAATTGTAAGGTCAGGGTTGAACTCGCAAATACTATTGTATACTTGCTCCTCGGTGTCATCCTCTGGGATATTAAATGTATACCCGTGACTGTGTTGGACGGAGCGGCCACATGGGCCGAGACCGGGAAAGCCTGGTTCTTGATTTGAAGGGAGGTTATTGCAGCATATGTTTTTGCGCGTTCTTTGGAGGGTGTGCTCACCAGGATATAATTGGCGATCCTGTGTGGTGGTATTTGGTCCGCGTGGCTGAGCGGGAAATTGGCCTGAGTCAGCATCGGCAATCGTAGCGGGCGCTAGCGCAGAGATATCTACACCACCGCGTGGCCTGAACATGACCTTGACATCCTCAGTCGGCAGAGGGATTAGAGGAGGCGGCCTGGAAGACGTGAGGGCGGGGGCGGCTCCTTGCCGACATTAGGCTTGGTGACCACAGAAAGGTCGGCCTAACGATGGCTGGTTCGGAGCGTACGTTAGCGGCGGCGGACGTCCGTTCAGTCGGGGTGATTGAACTCTTCGGGGTCCACATCCACCCCCTCTACGAGATTCTCCATGTCGACGCCTCCGACGGGTGTCCGTGGGGGAGAGACCGCGCCGGTGGAGGCGGCAAGCACAATGAAATTGAGCTAGGCCTATTAGGCCTAGCGTTGGGAACACCGTGGTGGAACCTTCAGACGCTGATGATTTAAAGAACGCAGGTCGAAATCACCTAAAATTGGTGTCAGGCGAACACTCACGTTGTAGGGGACTCGATGGTATGCCACTCAACGTGGTGGAAGCCAGTAGGTATGATCTGGGAAGAGGTTCTGTGGGAGCCGACGTGGATTGTATGAGCATTCCTTGGCCCCCTGGCGGTGTTCCCTCTGCCGAAGTTGGAAAAATAAGGTATACAAAGTATGACCAGTTGACACTTTTATTTAGTTTTAGCATTTCCAGCAGGTTAGGTAACTATTTGTTGTATAGCGCTCGTGCAGTAAGCGTCCCCAAAATTTCTACAATATCTCACATCTAGCAATTGCATTTCGTAGAAGAAAAAGCGTTCGCAGATATGTGGTCGTGGTGCTAAGCGCTGTGCTTGTTTACCCAGTGCAAAAAGTGCTTCCTGCTCCCTAGTTTTACGCTGTAGGGTAAAAGTTTCAGTTTATGTTATTTCCTTAGTACATATATTGACTTCGCTGGCTTTTCTCCCGCCTTGAAGTGGCCTTAGATTTTCCCACTAGCGTACCAGTCAGCGAAGCGTCGCATGTGCTCCTGTGCAGCGCTTGTTTGGAGCGACCAGGACTTGGAGCTTGATACAGTGTACAAACTACAAAGTAAAGAAACGCACATTCTTCCATTCACAAACGTGTTGTGTGTTAGTTTCAACTGAGCGAACGAATTGCGACGACCCGTGGGCGGCCGGCGGACTAAACGCTGGGCCCTGTTACGAATCGGCCAGCGCCACGTGTCTTCCCGCATCAGCGACCACGTGGGAATCGACCATGTGAGACCGCGTGTCGGTGAATCGTACTTTCGTGTCTCGCCATGCCGGGTCAATCGCCTCGCTTTGCAACGTGCTTCCGGCAGCTGCCAGCGCCACACCCTTCAGGCACCTGCCTGATCTTCCCGGCTGCAGTCGCTCTTCACGGTCGCAACAACTGGTTGGCAGCGGTCGGATGACAACTTCGTGACACCTGGAGCCAGCGGTGCGAGACCCAACATCACGGACGTCAAGGCGGCTTCGGACTTCGCAGAATTCACGGCGGTCAAGGGTGAGTGCGGGACTTTTCTTCACTGAGTTTTACCAGGCTTCTGAGGATAGCTGGTAGGGCGTCTGTTTTTGTCGCGTGGGTTATTCGCGCAAAACATTTTTGGAGCAGTGGGAAAGCAGTACTCTAGACCGGCCATGAATTTGAAGGCGTTGAAAAAACCGCAGTTGTTGGAGCTTGCAAAAGAGTTGCGCTTGGATGTTACGGACGCGCTGAGAAAGCCAGAGCTGATGGAGGCTATACTAGCTGTTGGGGCTGACGATGATGAGCTGTCTGAGTGCATTGAGGCGATCAATGACAGGGAGACCGCTAAACGTCAGGCTGCAGAGGCTGTGCGCCAGCGTGAGGAACGCGAGGAAAGAAAGCGAGAACAGGAACGCGAAGATAGAAAGCGAGAACAGGAGCGACAGCATGAGCTGGAAATGAAGCGTCTAGACGTCGAGGCGTCTCGACCTAGACATCAGAGTGGCAGCAGCGTGCAGTCTGCGGCGACTGAGCGACCTACGTTGCGAATGTGTGACCTAATGCGACCCTACAAGGTAGGAGAAGACATCGGTCTTTTTTTGGTCAACTTCGAGCGTACGTGTGAGAGGGCCCAGTTTAGCCGAGACTCATGGCCGCAAAAGCTGCTTACGCTTTTGCCAGGTGAGGCATCCGACGTGATGGCCCGCTTGCCAAAGGAGGAGGCGGAGGACTGCCAAAAAGTCAAGTCGAGCCTCCTGCGTAAGTACAGGCTGTCAGCAGAGGCGTTTCGCCAGAAGTTCCGTGAAGCCGAGAAAGCTAGGGGCGAGTCGTACTCGGAGTTCGCCTACAAGCTGAAGGCAAATATGGAAGAGTGGCTCAAAGAGGCAGAGGCTTTCGGAGAGCACGACAAGGTAGTTGAGTGCTTCGGTCTTGAGCAGTTTTACCGCCGTCTACCAGAGAACCTGAGACTCTGGGTGCAAGATAGGCCAGGGGTAAGTACTGTGGATCAGGCAGCTCAGCTAGCTGACGAGTTCGTCGCACGTCGAGGTGCGCAAGGGCCGACAGACGGCCAAAAAGAGTTCAGGCCGAGGCCTCATAAGTCAGGGCCGAAAGGCAGAGCTCCCCGGGAAGACGGTGGAGCAAGGGATGTCGTTCTCGTGGATAGAGAAACTGGCCACGATAACGAAGAGAGAGCAGCAGACGATGAGGAGCAGCGCAGGAAGAAAGCTTTCGAAGCGCGCAGACAGGCTGCATGTTACAACTGCGGCGAGACGGGACATTTTGCTGCCAGGTGTAAGAAGGGAAAACTAGTATTTCACGTACTAGATCAGAGTGAGGACAGCAGACAGTTTCTAGAGCCGTACGTACGGGAGCTAGTCGTCAATGGTAAACCGTGCCGAGTTCTTCGTGACTCCGCGGCGACGGTAGACATGGTCCCCCTTCGCACGTTGAACCGGATCAGCTAACAGGGCAGTGTGTTTGGGTGAAGCCAGCCGTAGGAGCACGAAACGTTCGTCTGCCGATTGCTAAGGTCAGCATCGGAGGTCCGTTTGGTGAACTTGTGACGCACGCAGCAGTATCCCCGCAACTACTTCCGGAGTACAAGTACCTATTCTTGAACAGGTCGGATCAGCTGTTAAGGGAAAAAGGGTACCATTTTGAGAAACTGCCGAGGAAAGAACCAGCTGAGCTCCCTGCGAAGAGCTCGAGTAACGATAGGGTCGCCACCTCTGTGAGGAATGGCGAAACTCAGACGGAAAGTGATGATTGGGCATTTCCAGAGGCTCGCGACGGAGGGCAGCGTAAGTACACTGTGTGTAAAGCCCGTACGCTGAGCGGAGATGTTTCATCGACATGTTCGAAGTGCGCTAGATCACGGGAACCCTTGAAAACGGCTGTCGACCCGAACGCGCGCAGTTCGCGGGTAACTGAGCAGTCTCTTGAGACAGGGCAGCCTGGATGTAGTGTAGTTTTGGCAGTGAGGAAGGAGAACGGAAACACGCTTCAGTCTTCGCGTGCCAAGGCTGTCGCTGAAAGCGCGAGGGACGACGAGGTAGGGACTGTTGGGAACTGCAAGGTGTCTAATGGGCTCGTCGTGCCCGTTTCACTCCCAGCTGATGCTCCCGACGATAGGCCAACATCGGCTGAGCTAGTTGAGGTTCCGGTGTCGCCTGTGGCTGCACCGAAGTCGGGAACCGACCAGCCCAGAGGAGAAAACGCAAACGCGTTCCGGCGTTTGCTTGCCGAACGCGTTCGTAAAAAGGCGAGCAATGAGGAGGTAGCAAAAACTTCAGCGCGTAATTGTGGTGCGTGTTTCAGTGCGAACAAAGCCGTGAGCTCGCATCGCGCCGAGGGAACGCCGCCTAGAAGCAGTGCGCGCATAACGTACGAACGGGGGAAAATCCCGCTCGCTCCTCCGCGCGCTCGACCTTTGTCGAAGAAGACGACCGGTGTCGTTTCACACAGTCACAGCAGCGTTGAGAGAACGGCTGCAACTAAAGTGCGGTACAGAAAGGGAAAGGCTCAAGGCATTGACGAGAGCTCAAATCGCAGCTCTCGGCGCGAGAAGTGGCCTGTTGACGCCTGACTTTCTCAAATTTCTTTGTTTTTCCTGAATCAGGTTTCGCCCTTTACGATTACGTTTTTTTTGTGTGGGACATTTCCAATCACGCGAAATGTCACCTTTCAGGTTTGTGCACTTGTCTAAAGTACTGCTGGGCTAAAATATAACTAGTGTAGTTAGTTATTAGCGTATTGTTTTCGCAACAAAAAGCCTGGTAGATCTTCAGTGTGGATTTGTCTTCGCACTTGCCGGCGATGCGGTTGTGTCTTGCTGTGTTGTTCTGTCGCTTGCCTGACCAATCCAAAGACGTTCTTGGGGAGCCACTTCTCGTCCAGTGATCGGCCCTGTGAAGCTCCAGCACGGTGTCGTACAGCCCAGGCCTGGAGTCGAGCGTCTGCTGAGCACTTCACTTCGAAAGCATCCCTCTGGACAACGGTTGAAGACCCTTATCCATCGGGATCTCGGACCCCCGGCGGAGAAGCTGTTACGAATCGGCCAGCGCCACGTGTCTTCCCGCATCAGCGACCACGTGGTAATCGACCATGTGCGACCGCGTGTCGGTGAATCGTACTTTCGTGTCTCGCCATGCCGGGTCAATCGCCTCGCTTTGCAACGTGCTTCCGGCAGCTGCCAGCGCCACACCCTTCAGGCACCTGCCTGACCTTCCCGGCTCAGACGGTTCGCTATCGGCACGATCAACCTTTAGATAGCGCGACCCCGGCACCTTTCAAGGACACTCTCCCCCCTCTCTCGGACGCCACTAGGGGCGAAGATGACTCGCGATCTTGGAAAGACTGTGCGTGTGTGTGTCTGTGATTTCGTGGCGTGTTACTCGTGGGGGCGTTTTATGGGTATAAAAGAAGCAGCACAAACGCTGATATTCATTCCTGTCTGAGCAGCGAATCCATGCGGTCGCTCTGCTCGTGTCCTGTATTGTAACCTCGCCCGTCGGGGCATTGTATGTTTTTTTGGCTTCGGCTCACCTCTCGCTATGAAGTAAACAGTTACGTTACCCTACTGCTCTGGACTTCTCTTCGGCTGCAACACCGGCTGGCCGCTCGCTTCATACACGCTACCCATCGTATGTTGGAGGCCACGGAGAAAGGATCGGGTGCCCCCGCCCGGGGCACCCGTGCAGTAGCGGTGCAGTAGCGCAGTCAAGCCAAGTCATCTCCTCCTGACGTCACATGAAAACGCCACAGAAAATGGGCGAGGATGCAGAGAGGAGGACAGCATGTTCGAATTGATCTTTCTACTAAATAAATTCGCGTAAACGCACTCAGAGTGGTCGAAATATGGCTATGGTCTCCGGACTACAATTTGCGATAGTAATCCCGCAAAGTTTACAAATCACTTCAGTGTCTCTTTAAGTCACTGACACCCGAAATTTGGATTTTTGTTATATTTGTTTTATTACTTAGGTTCAAAAACGTCTTGTGTGACTGGAATGGAGCGGAGTGAGTTACCAAAGGCTAGTTCTTTCAAGTTGAACAAGGTTGTATTTTGTCTTCATATGGACCCTTTAAGGTCTCTTTCATGACAAATCTGTTGAGTATGATGGTATGTGGTGCCAGGTGAAGTTGTAAACAAGAAAAAAATCCGCAGACCGCGTGGTGCAATTCTGCGCCCGTGATACAAGACGTATATTGCACGCACGGGCACCTTGTGCAGGCATTGCATTAAATTACCATAGTTACGTGTGATTACCTGCTTTATTTCAACGTGTGTGGTATGATGAGTGTGACATCCGCAATAAAATCACGTAGACCGTAATAAAGATACTTTCTAATTTAGTTTTCAATGCTTCTTGCATCAATTCCTTATCCTGAAGGCGTGTACTATATCCAGTAACTTTTCTAAGGCAGCCATTCCCTTTAGGTGTAAGAACCCCTCCTGGTAAGGCACAGTAGGTTACTGCTAAGTAACTAAATTTAGCAAGAAAAAATATTAACGCAAAGACGTAGTTGTCTGACCATACTCTTGCAGTTAGGTATGTTGTGCAAGTTGAACAAAATCTTGCTCAGTTTGGAATTTTCTCGTGAGGTTTGAGGGAAGAATTATGATGATGTCCTACCATTATGGTTTCAAACATTAAAAAAGGACATACTTCTTAAGCGGACCCGTGCGCTGCCTATGTAAACTAGTGCACACTGCCGGTTTTAAAACTAAACGACCAAACAGCAGGGGAGAACGAATAGGAATAGCAATAGCGTAAGACGAATAGGAATTTTGTAGTGTGTGTTGGCGATTCGGGAAATGTAAATCATGTTGGGAAGCTTCTTGGTCCACCACAAAACAGGGAGCACTGGGATGTCCTACAGGGAAGTTGCACATGACCTTCAGGCTTGGGTCGATGTTCTAAACGGGTCAGCATTCTGTTTCCCGCAGTGCACCAAGAAAACATGCGTAGCGGTATGGCCCCACGTACATAAATGCTACAGACTACCATGTTTCAACATGAAACGGACAGTAATGGTACCGTTACGGCACTAGCTTGGTTGACGTACAGCGACCATCATGTTCAAACTGAGCCATGGTTTCACGCAACGAGATAATAGATTGGTATAAAAATTTCAAAGTTGTTTACAATTGTAATTCCTTGGTGATTTTGGTTACATAAGTAATGCTGTCTATTGCCCAAAATTTCCTTCATGGGACATTTAAAGACGTATAACAGCAGTGGATCCGGGTAGAATAACATCAGCCGCATCCGCCTGTCAAGGCGGGGGCAGCGCGGAAGTGTGCTGGTGTTCTTGAGAGGGCCTGTGGTCTGTAGCCTTTTTTTGTTTAATTACGACATTAGTCCGTCATGCGAAATCGATTAGGCATTGACAGAACGATACTCTTGAGCCTAGAAAACTTCAAAAAAAGGCCAGAAAAAGGTAAAGAAAAATTCTACTAGAAAGGCACGTCCGTTTCTTCGTTACCGTTCGTTACGTGCGTTTCTTCGTACGAAGGTCCTTCACTTGCACACGCTGCTATGATGATTTTAATATTGGGTCTAGCAGTGGATGCACCCGTTCGTATGAAAGGGAGTAACAAGAGTAGGTATACCGGGCACACCATGCGAAAGCCGGTACCTCACATTAAGTTGCATGCTGTTGCGACTGGCCCTCCGAGCGCAGTTACCGGTGTAGCGACGTTGCCTTGCTCCGTCCGCTATCGATGCGGCGCAGAGCAGAGCGATGAAGTTCTCGAGCCGACAAAAAGTTGAAGCAACATTTATATACAGTACGTACGAGGGTAAGCAAACTTTACATGGATCGCACAAAGGCGACAGAACCTCTCCACTCGGTGCCTCCCAAAAGTGGCGCCGAAGAATGCCGCCTGAGAATGCTGACGATACTCGATCCGGGCGGGTTTTTATACCCCCGGAAGGTGGTTGGAGCCCCGAGAAGTTTTAATCGCTCTAATCAGCGCTCTCGCTGGCTGAAGTTTGAAATCCGATGAATGGTAGCGAAGCGGTGAGTCAGCCGCGCCACATGATGGGGAAAGGGAGGGCGATGCCCACGCCGTCTCCGTGACCTCGCCTCCAGGCGAGTAGCGACAAGCCCGTTGGGGTTCGTTCACCCGATGCCGGATCTGGCCTAGCCGCCACGACGTAAAAGGAGAGGCGCCTCTGCGGTGGTGCTTGTTTCAGCTTGTCCACTGCGGGTGGTTTGGTCTAGTTTGGACGAGGCGTGAATCGTTCCCGCTGTCGGCGCGTCGCCCCGTGCAACGCATTTCGGCCGGCCGCTCTGGCACAACAGCACCCCCGCCGCTTGACAATGCACCCGGAAGGTGAGCTGCCTCCACGTGGCTCGGATGCCGGGTGCGCTCGTTCGCCAGGCTCATCCAGGTTCACCTCCAGTGCTCCAGTAAAAGGGCGGCTCCACCACCCTCCTGTTTACGAACAGGTATCACCCGCCCAGTCCGGATCACAGGTACCTCGCCGTGCTGCCTGGTGTCTCGACCAGCTACGCCCGGCTCTTCCGGTCTGGTTTCTCAGCAATGGTAGCTCCTCGTTCTGCATCTTGCAAAGAACCGACCGACAACAGGCAACACCTTGCGCAAGCAAGCACCCTCTGTTCTCCGTCAGAACACCAGACTCCCAAAAACGTGATCAAGTCTCCTAGCTAGGTGTCTATCCCCAATTTGGACCCTCTACACCAACAAACCCATGCGGGACGCAAGACTCTTAAACGAACTCACACTATGTGTCAAAGATAACACACGACATGAAAGGATAATAACTAAGATTGATTCACGCGGTGCAGAAATAATCAGCTGAGGCCGGAAATGAGGGCAATAATTTTGCTCCCGTCTACCTGCTCAGCTAAGAGCTCTTCACGAAGAGGCGAAACGAAAGACACGGGGAGAACGAAGGCAGCCCTACTTAAAACGCACGGCTTAGTACGTCTGCGTTAGCGTTCAACTTTCCTTTCTTATAGGGAACGACAAGATTGTGCTGCTGGAGTATCATACTCCACCTAAGCAAACGACCGCTTTTATATGACAGGTTATTTAGCCAGGTTAGCGGGCAATGATCAGTTTCCACAACAAACTGGGAACCGGGTATACATAGCACGCCAACTTCTGCACTGCCCACACGACGCAGCCACATTCCTTTTCGGATGTACTCTAGGCCTCTTCTGTGCAAGTTAGCTTGCGGCTTAAGTACAAAACTGGTCGTTCCCGGCCGTTGACATTCTCTTTGCATAGTACAGCTACCATGCCACGATCACTCGCGTCACACTGAATCACGAAACGCTTTGAAAAGTCGGGGGCCATTAGAACGGGCTCTCAGCTCAGTACTCGTTTTAGTTTTTGGAACGCGTCTTCCTTCTTTGCGTCCCATTCTACCTTAACTGGCTACGTCTTTCTAAGAGCATCAGCTAAAGGACTAGAAATTGTGCAGTAATCTTTCACATAATGCTGGTAATATCCAGCCAAACCTAAAAGAGCCCTTATCTCGGACTTCATGATTGGTCGGTGATATTTGACGACCGCGGCTACTTTGATTTCCGACGGTCTGTGTCGGCCGTGCCTCACTACATGCCCTAGGTACGTCACTTCGGCGCAACCTAGGTGACACTTCGACGGTTTTACTGTTAGGCCGGCTTCTTTTACCCTGCTCAGCACGACTCGTAAGTCCTCTACATGCCTCTCCCATGTGTTAGAAGAGATAGCGAGATCATCGAGGTAAGGGAGCGCGTACACAGACAGGCCACGAAGTACGCGATCCATTAGTTTCGAGAATCAATACGGCGCGTTCTTGAGACCGAAGCTCAACATGAGGGGACGGAATGTTCCGAAAGGGGAAACGCACGCAGCGTATCTACTGGCAAGCTCAGAAAGGGGCACTTGCTAATAGCCTCGCACGAGGTCTAGTGTGGAAATGTTATTCGCCTTTGATACGGTCTCTACCCTCTCCTCAAGGTTCGGAATCGGATACGTCTGGTCTCGGTTTATCGCATTGAGGCGCCGGTAATCGACGCACGGCCTGGGGTCCTTTTCAGGTACTTGGACTAGTATTAGAGGGGAGGTGCAATCGCTTTTACTCGGGACAATGACCCTAAGGTCACACCTGCGCTTAATCTCGTCCGCCATAATCTGTTTTTGTACGGGAGAACATCCGAACGGCTTGCTACGAACTGGCTCGTCCCGCGTTAACTCAATGTCATTCTCGATTAACGTAGTCTTTCCGGGACGATCAGAGAAACCATCCTCAAACTCGAAAATTATATTCTCCAAGTCCTTCTTTTGCGCTTCGCTTAGAGAAAGCTCTAACCTCACTTGCTAACCTCACTTGCAGGAGATCCGAAGTGCCTTCCTTCAGGTCCGCAGAGGTCAGAATATCTGCGCCTTCCTCATCCTCGGCTTTCAAAGCTATGTTCGCCACAGCATTACGCTGAATGTAGGGTTTCATCAAACTGCTGTGGTAGATTTTGTTCTGCTGTTTGCCTAGCTTTACATCGTAGTTTGTGTAAGAAAGCTTCGACACTACTTTCGCTGGCCCCTCCCAATGAACTTCTAGCTTATTTTTCTTCGAAGGGCGCAACAGCATAACTGGAATACCCACTTCGAACGTACGCTTCCTCGCCGACTTGTCGTAGTACGCCTTTGACAATGCTTGTGCAGCCTTCATATCCCTCTCAACAAGGTATTTACTTTTCCTGAGCCTCTGCAGTAGGTTAAGAAGGTACTCGACCACGCTGGCATCCTCACTGTAACCTTCCCAAGACTCGCGCAGCATTCGCAGCAGGGTTCTGAGACTCCGGCCGTACACCAGCTCCGCAGGGCTAAACCCCGTACTTTCGGGTGGAGCAGACCTAGCGACAGGTACGCATGCTGCCCAATCGCGTTTTCGCTCAAAGCAGAGGGCTCGCAATATTCGCATTAAAGGGACACTGAAGTGATTTGTAAACATTGCAGGATTACTAGCGCAAATTGTAGTCCGGAGTCCATAGGCCATGTTTCGACCACTCTGAGCGCGTTTACGCGAATTTATTAAGTAGAAAAAGCAATTCGAAAATGCTGTCCTCCTCTCTGCACCCTCGCCCATTTTTTGTGGCGTTTTGGCTGCGCTACTGCACGCTTCGCCGACCTTCCGATCGATTCAGTCGGCACAGCGTTTAGACCGCCGGCCGCCGACGGGTCGTCGCACTTGGCTCGCTCAATTGAAACTAAGCCACCGCACGTTTGTGAATGAAAGAATGTGGCTTTCTTTACTTTGTTAGTTTGTACACTGTATCTAGCTCTAAGTCGAGTCAAGGTCGCCTCACACAAGCGCTGCACAAGGGCACATGCGACGCTTCGCTGACTTTACGCTAGTAGGAAAATCTAAGGCCACTTGAAAGCGGGAGAAGAGTCTACGAAGTCAATATTGGCACTAAGAAAATAAAATCAACTGAAACCTTTATTGTACAGCGCAAAACTAGGGAGCAGGAAGCACTCTTTTGCGCTGGGTGAACAAGCACAGTGGTCAGCAGCACGACAGCACATCTGCGAACGCTTTTCCGTCCAAGAAATGCAATTGCTGGACGTGAGATATTGTGGAAGTTTGAGGGACGCTTACTGCGCGGGCGCTATACGACAAATAGTCACCTAGAGTACTTCAAATGATAAGTCTAAATAAAACTCCCACCTCCCCTCGCGGGAACCCCTGTGTAGATGCGACGCATAGGGGGTTCAACATTGTAGCGTTGGACAGCGGAGGAACGGCGCTGGAACGATGGAGAGGGGCGGCGCAGGCACCACGTTTTATAGCGCGCATAACGGTGAGGGGACGCGCCGGCGCCCGTGCGTCTGCCGCGGCTATGACGCAACACAATCCAACACAATTCACTTTAATCCAATCCAATCCAAATCCAATCCAATCCAAGCCAAGCCAAGTCAAGCCAATCCAAGCCAATCCAAGCCAATCCAATCGAATCCAATCCAATGCCCCTCGCGAGAGAGTGTTCGATATCGGAGAGGAGATGGGGTGAGCGGCGGAGGCGCAGCTGGCGCGGTGAGGAGAATGGGGAGGGGCGGACGTCGACAACAACGCCGACGCCGGATGCAGGGACGAGGCGAGTGAAAGAGATGCTGTCGCATCTAAAAGTGTAAACTGGGGCCCAATTCTCTAGGGAAACGGCGCGCGCCACTTGCCCATTGCTTTGAAACGGCGACCTTGGGGGCGCACGTGCGAAGAAACATATTCTGAACGTTTTATGATGCGCACTCGATATAGGAAGCCGTGCAGTTGCCCTTTCTTTTTTCTCCAACCTTCTGCTGCACGTGCTCGCCAGAGGCCACGTTTTTATAGTGTCACAAGAGTGTCGGCCTGTGTGTATTTTTGTGTGTGTGTGTTTGTGGTGTGTGTTTGCCTAGAGCAACTCACAATGTTGTGTTCAGTGGTGTCCGGGACTATGTGCACTGTGTATGCCTGCCTTTTGGGCTAGGTGGGACTGGGGCATGGGAATTCGACTGTAAGCAACTATGAAGGCCACAAATACTTTCCAAATTTGTCTAATCGCCGTCCAGTATTGGTCAGAATCATGGCCATGCTGTTATAGTGAACAGCTGGCTTTAGGCACAGGTGTGTTTAGTGCACGCGCTGTCACTTGGGCTGGCTAAATTCCGAGGGGTCTGGCATCGCCAGGCACCCACACCTCGGTGGCATTTTTTGTCTGTGAATGCTGCACTTGATTTGTTTCCAATGTGACAGTTGATAGCGAAATTATGCTGTACATTTTCACGTGAAAACTGATGCTAAAGGAATTTGACCAAGTGAAAGATTTATTCTTTAGAGCTCTCCCCTTTAATGATGCTCTAGCCGCAGGGAATAGACATAATTGCCGTTAGGTGCCAGTGCGTGCCGTGTCGAAGATGTGCTCAATTCTGCTGTGGATGTGTCAGTGTAGATAGAGCTTGCGAGGATGGCAAGAGCATCTTTGATGTTAATTTGCCTCTTACCTTTTCCTTTAAGGTTGAGGCTCTGGTATTGGATCAGTTGTAGATAGGATGGTCCATGGTACTGCTGTGTAGGGTGTGTCCGGCAGCTACGAGATACTGTGGGCAGTGCCATCAAGGATGTGGCATACACATTTTGGGGTCACAGCCGGTTTACGTGTGCTGTGGTGTTTTTCTTGACTTGTTGGCATATGTAGTCATTTTACTGCAGTCGTACAGGTTATGATTGGTGATGTTTCACTTTGAACATTCCTGCTATTCTGTTGAGCAAGTGCCATATGGAGTGCAATTTTTGAGCTGTGGTCTAGACATGAAGCCTCTGGTTCCGATATTAGTGACTTTCATTGAAGCCCTAGAAATTTGACATTTTTGTGCAGTCCTTTTTTCCCATTGTTTCCATACATCACATGCACATAACTTTCGCACGTCCGATGGTTGTATGCCGGTTGACTCTGCGCTGGCTAAGGCATGACAAGGTGCCCTGCACCCAGTGTAATTACCGTTCAGCATCAAGCTACCGTTGCCACCCTTGTGCATACCAGGGCACGAAGTGCGACTTTCCGGACATGTGCATACTTATTAGTGCGAGTGTGTCCCGTAGAGTGATGTGTGAACTGGTATAATTTGGATAACGAATGAAATTCATCCACATCATTGTTTATTAAATCATTGGAATGCAAGTCGTATCAGAGGTTATAGTGTCTGCAAGAAAATAAATGTGGGCATGAAAACGACACTGCTGCATGTGTGGTGAGCAATTGTCAGACCGAACACTTGAACTGAACACACAAAGAAATACATGCTTTGCATAGCTCACCTGCATAGGCATAGTGCATATGCCACAAAATAACAAAGACTTGCGCTTGTGCAAAAGTTAAAATGCATATGTTGCATTGTTCTCGGATCACAGACAGTTAGGACGGCTAATAACACGCAAATACTTCTTTGGCAAAGAGCATAAGTACATCTATTGCATCAATCAGCCGGAGCCAAAAGTATCTGCAAAACAGCCTCAACTTCTTTGCAAGAAATACTTCTGGTCAGGTCAATGTGAAAGGGCACAATGCTCAGAATTGCGCAATAACTATTTCATTCCGCATTGCTGTAATACATTGCATATTGTGTTCCCTGCAGTAACAATTTCATTGCACTATAAAATATGAAGTACACATGTAAAGCAAGTGCGCGCTATTCCCTGAGGGCAGAACAACTTCTTCAGGCTTGGGCCTCTACATATTAATATTCCACAACGTGCTCCTCGGACTCGCAGAGCACTTAGTACTGTGGCACCACACTTGCCCCATTCCCTATATGCAGACAATGGGACTTTTAGAACGAATTGACGTATGTTATTCCAAACACACACCATTCTCCAGCTTGTTGGCGCATGGCGCGGTGGGTTAATGCGAGAAAAACTGGGGTGTCATGCTTGCCACAGACGCCTGACCACCGTGGTGGTTAGGAGCACCAATCAAAGGATGTAGAGAGCATCTAAGGAACAGTCAACGGGTACAGCATGCAAACAAGAAAGTCTATCAAGGTCCTAGGCACAGGTGACAAGAATCCCGAAGGCGTAACAACAAAGTCAACTGAGCAATTTTTCATTTCATATGTATGGTCGCAAACGTACACACAGGCATTCTAGAGGGTGATGCAATTACAGTGCAAGCTTTCGTTTTCCCACACACATCCTCTGCTGCTGCGATTGTCAATTGAGGAAAACCAACACAAGCTTGACATACTCATTCGCAAGTGACTAAAACGTGCTCCCTGGCTACCTGTGGGTGCGTTCACAACAAATTACTTCATATGGGGCTACAAAATACAGCGAAGGAACTCATCGAGGACAACTTATCGTATCAAAGGGACACACACGAACGAGTTGCAGAGGGCTAAATAAACTGGAGTGGGAGCCACGAGAGCAGCACAGTTGCAGTTAATCCTGAAATAGCGATGGGATTCTATAGTAGTGCACGCAAACTACCATAACTGCTGCAGGGACGCACGCGCAGGTGTAGGATCAATCTCGAATTGCCACCGTGGCACACTCCAACACTGCCCATTGTAACGTCAGAAGAGCCCTGGTGGCTGTGGTGATGGACTGACGGGGGCACCTGACATGTGCGTCCATTTAACAAGCGACAGGTAAAGAAACGGGAACCTGCCATCGCTGTAGCCTTTATGCAAATGAGAGCTGCCACTATAGCCACAAACTCGCACGAGGCATGCAGCACCTTAATGTTAGGCTTGGGGGCACCTGTGCGACTACGTATTCTTGAAAGCACAACAGAGGACAGGCAGGCCAAATTTATGTAGACCCTAGTCCACTCCTGCATGAGATGCACTGAACATGCTTATCGCACGACTTCAGAGCTTGCCTACTAGGCCATGGAGATGCCAGAAACCACGCCATTCATAACCCTCCAATAAATTGCACAACACCACAGGTTCACTAGAACAACAGTCCCTGCACCACAGCCACAGTTAAAAAAAATCTCCGAAGACAACTACACGCCAACGCTTTTCACCACCAGTTAAGGAGCACCTGTTATTCCCAACACAATAGGGTGCCCCGTGTAAACTTTTGTGGTCAGTCAAATACTGTGAAACACATTGTGTGGCGAGGTAACACTATCGCAGATATGCCCCCTTTCACATGCAGTAAGGGTATTACTGACCAGCACTATCTCAAGATAGACTCAAGCTAGCCGAGATTGTCGGACGAGGCAAGAAATGGACGGAGAAAATGTTACCACTCCACATGTAATTCAGTAAGTGAGAACCACACTATTTCTGTGCACAAGATCACAAAATTATTGTGCTATGTGTACTCATAAATGTTTTTGCGGCCTCTGCGGATTGTACATAAAGAATTGATGTGGACAAGTACCACGAATAACACAGTTCATTGAGCAGGTAAGTCGTGCTGACATATACCACGCCTACAAAACTGATCCACGAGTTGCAGAAAAAAACAGTTGCTGCAGCCTCAGCACAATGTACACAAAACATGTAGTCAACTTGTATTACAAATGCCTCAGTAAAACTAGTGAACGCATTGCTCTGCACCTTTATCACAAACTTGGCGTCGTCAACAAGTTTCTGCACTCTCCATTCAAAAGATGCTGACTAGTACTTGGGAAAACACAGTGTACATAGTTAGTACTCACAACATGCCCAATGCATGGCTTGCCGTAAGTGGTACTGTTGCAACTGCGTTGCTGATATGACAGTTAAATGCCTTCGTGGCGCTGTAGGTAATAAGTATAACGTCGTTACGAACGCCGCTCTAGGGACCCCCAAAACATCTCTTGAAACAAACAATTCCACAACCACAACAGGCAGACTAGACAACGATACAATACAGCAGCATCAAATTGCACTTGCACGGGTTGACAAGAAATTGATGTTAGGCTTACAGAAATTATTCATGGTAATTTTAGTGACTGAGGACCCTGTTGGCTTCCTGTTCGAAAGTAAAGCACTTCACTTTGCAAGCCTTCCTGTTGCTCACACTACCATTAAGGGAGTACTGACTCGAAATTTCAAAGCTGCTGCTTCCTTTGTATGTGAGGATATCGTAACGCAAGTTTCAACAGTAACTGGTAAGTATAACATATCTGAAATCGAAATTAATCTCTCCGTGCACGAGAAAGCCCAGAACGGATGCCCTTTCTGAATCGGCATCAGCATGACACCATCTGCTCCAACTGGCCATAAACTACAGATGTGAGGGCTCCCATGGCTTGGCCAACGCACTGCGTGCGGTGGGCGCACACTGTTTCGGCGTGTGTATCGTCAAGGTTTTTGGGACTTCCGCCACGCTGCCCAGGTGCATGTGGATGGTGGAGACCACTGCCGGTCTGAACATGTGTGCGGCCACACCAGCACTGGTGTGACATCGGTGACGTCACAAGCGCTCTCTGCATTGCGGCCACATTGGTGTTAGTTTTGGCGATACCGAAACTGACACAAACGATGCTTTCAAGTATTTGCATTGAGACCGAACGTCCAATGTGCCATTCTGTGATTACTGGGCTGACAGGCACCCATAACAGCATTAAAAGAGTAACACTAAGCTTTCATGTCTGTACTCCTTTAAAGGGCTTGGAAATGTGCATCAACCTCAACTGCAATAACTTCATGCCCTGCAATATTCGCGTCTTCCTCCTCTGGCTCGTTCTCTATGGCACCATTTACTTGTGCCGGGATTACGTGATCTGTCAGCTATTCGAAGCACACGAGATCCAGGTGTGCTGACTCAAAACTTCTCAAAACATTCTGAAACCTCTCCAGTCCCTTGGATGCAGGCACAAGCTTCATCTCCGAGACTAATTTCCATAGGAACTTGCATATCAGTCCCTCTTTCATCGTGTCCCTTTGCATTTTGCATAGTGCACATTAGTCTGCGTAGCTAAAAGGTCGCCCTCAGTAACAGAGTGTCTCCTGTAACCATGCCTCTTGTATGCAATGTTGCTAACATCACGACCACACGAAAACCAATCAAACCATTCACGATGGTTTCTTATAACCAAGTATCCCTTGTAACGAGGTTGTACTGTGTTGACATGATACCGACAGGGTCCCTCATTCCACGAATCATGCCCATGACGCAGCTTACTGTTGTCGCTGGAATAGTAGCGCCAGGAACATCAACATGGAGGCAGAGACGGCAGAGGGCCTCAATAGCTGCAGCCTGGCGGTCCTGGGCGAGAGCCTGTTGGTTGTACGCAAGAGCTTGCTGCTCTTGTGCGGCCACCAAGCGCGGCAGCGCATCTGTCAGGAGCCGCTGACAAGCGCTGATGGCCTCCAGGATTCGAGCAACCATCTGCAAAGTAGCACAAAGGCAACAAAGGATTATATACACTTTCTGGCACTCGCGTTGGTAAACTTGCTTTGTACCCACGCGCTCATGTCGAACCAACTGGCCCACATTAAACTATTGCTAGTAAACTTGCTGTTTCTTTGCAAGTTTCTTCAGTTTGTCACGACTGGTTACAAGACAGCAATAACAAAAAGAAACGTCTTTACCGCCGCGCCAATAAAAAAAACAACTTTTCCGATAGCTGCCTGCGTTACATATCATGCGATAAAGAATATCAGTCAGGGCTTGCATCAACTCGACGTCATTTTTTTAACCATTACTTATCCATGTTATGCTAAAAAATAACCGTCGGAAATTTTGGCGTTTTATCAATCCTCTTAGCCATCCTGAGATCGTCCTCACTGACAGTAATAATGATGCCATTCCCATGTCTCAGTGTGCACAGGTTTTGAATGGCGCGTTCATATCGGTATCCACGTGTGAAGGCAACACATCATGCCCTAAAGTTAACTCCATTCCAGACATCACCGCGCCAGAATAATCAGTGAAGCGGGAATATTTTCATTGCTCAATCGACTGAACATTTCTACTGTTTCGGATCATGCAGGCTACAATAACAAAACACTGAAACATTTATCAGGTAGCATTTCTCCCATGCTGTGTCCATTTCTTCCCAATCCTTATCGTCAAGTTGCATCCCCCCCGACTGGCGACTTGCAAAAGTAATTCCTATCTTCAAATCTGGTGAACGCTCTTCACCCCTACACTATCGTCCTATTTTGTTGACCGGTACCATTTGTAAACTCCTCGAACATATAATACACACAAATTATCAACTACCTGGAAGAACATAACATCATACATCAGAACCAAAACGTTTTTTGCAGAGGGTATTTTGTGCCACAGCTCGCAGGTTCCATTCTTGACATTCATTCATCCCTCGACGATGGATCCTAAGTTGGCACCGTTTTTCTTGATTTTTCAAAAACTTCCGACCACGTCCCCCATCACAGGCTCCTCATAAAGCTTCCTCGGCTTAATATTCCCTCTAACATTTCATCATTGATAAAATATTTTCTTCCATCCTGCCTACAGTTCGCAGCTACGAACACTTGTACCTCTCTATTTATTCAATACTGCCAGCCGCCCTTTGACAGCCAGGGCAGGAGTGGTACAGTGCAGAGTACGAACGCAGGGTTTACACGTGACCAGTAACACGGATCTTCTTTCAAACCTGTTACTTCCAAAGTCCCTCAGGGCAGGATACTAGGACCGCTACTGTTTTTAATGTATATTAATGACTTACCATCCTGTCTCTTCCCGAATAAGAATTTTTTCCGATGACTGCGTGATTTACAGAATTTCTTGCGACAGTGAACGTGAAGCTCTGCAAAATGATCCTAACACTACGAATGCATGGTGCTCATCTTGGCTAATGACCCTAAACCGTCCTAAAACTAAGCATATATCGTTCACTAACTGCGCCTTCCACTTTCCTATATCTTATTTGCTTAATAACCGTGCCATTGACCTTGTCTCCACTTATGAATATCTCGGAATTCCCCTACAGCCCGATCTGTCATGGCATTATCACACACAACACACCCCGGCTTCCGCGAATCGCTCTTTCCGTTTTCTAACGCGTATCCTTAAACATGCACCTTCTCACATTCGCAAACTTGCCTTTGCTGCACTAATACGTCCTAAAAATGAATATGCATCAGCCATTTGGGATACCCATCAAGCATACAGTATAACCGCTATTGAATCTCGGCAAAACCGGGCTGCTCGCTTCATATATTCAGACTACTCGCCTCGTTCTACCGCCACAGAACTACAACGTCGCGCCGAACTATCTGATCTATCACATCGTTGTCAACTTTTCCGTCTAGCACTACTCCATAGGCTTTATCACCACGCGTCACTTCGGGATGATTTCTTCTAGCCACCTTCCATCATTTTCCCTGGCCGATACCACTCCTACAAAGTTAAACGCATAAATTGCCACTCATCTGCTTTTGCCTGGTCTTTCATTCCACGAACCGTAGTCGAATGGAATAATCTACCATCTCGTATCGCTTCTCAAAAAGACAACACAAAATTCCAGGAACTAATTCAAGACCTAACCTAACACTTCCCTCTGTTTTTTTTCGGGGTAAGTTTTCTTTTCCGTCCTTCAAAATGTGCACTGAACATTTTGTTCTTGCTCTGTATTTTCCTTTTTTGTTTTTGTTGTGCTGATAGGTTGTACATCGTGTCGTGCTAGAATTTCAAGCACCTGATTTATATTCCGCTCTTTTTTTGTTGCTGTGATCTTTTCATTGTTGTGTTATCATTTTTTCAAGTTTACAATGTGTATTTATTTGCGTTTACAGTTCGAGCACTCCTGCTTTTTGTTTTATTTTTTCGCCTTTTGCTATGCTGAAACAATGTCTGCTATGAACCCCCTATGTTATACCCCCTCACGGGGCCTTTACGCGCATTGTGAATAAGTAAATAAATAGATAAAACTGTTGGAGTAAAATACATGTGCCCACGTAATTATTCCGCCAGTACTAAATTGCACAGTTTGAATATTTTTCAGCAACATATGCCCTAAACTTTTCATGCAGCAGCGTTTTTAACAGTAATAGCAAACAAAGCATTCATATTTCGCTTTTAAACATGTGTATACAAGTTATATTCAAGTTAAACATTATGCATTACAAATCAACAGCGATGCACTAAATGCAAACCTCTCTCTTGGCCTCCTCCAACTGAACAATGCGCTCATAGTTGGCAGCCATGCCAGGCACGAAGTCCCCAGGGGCTTGTTGCGTGGGGCGCCAAGACTCCCTGCAAGATGCCAAGAGGTTGTATTCATAGTCGTAGTCATAGTTCGTTCATAGTCATGTCACATATGGTATTGTTGCATGGGGTAACACTTATGATTGTCATCTGGCGCCATTACAACATATCCAAAATCAGGCTCTTCGTATCTTTACTAACAGCTCATTCCATGCTAACGCCTGTGTTTTGCTTCAGTGGAATAATGTCTTATCGGTTCAAAATTTATTCTATTACAACATAGCCACGTTTTTGTTTCGACTGCATGTTGATAATTTATCGTAACAATTTATTGCCAGGCAACTATTACAAAATAACAACTCCACTATAATTGCAGCCAACGAAAATTATTTATTATCCATAGTCCGTACTAACTGTGGTCACATGACATCCGCCTTTTCAGCTATCTCATTTTAGAATAGTCTTTCGGCAGAACTAAAATCTTCATCATCATTCTTTTCCTTCAAGCACTTGGTTAAAATGTTCTTGTTGAATCGATAAATGTATTGTTTTCATTATCTGTAATGCTATGTTACTGTTCATTTCATTGCCTAAGTTTTCTGAGTTCAGCGAGATTGTATGTGTAATACAAGTGTATACGTAATGTATTTTTTGCTGTCAACCTTTTTACCCTGTTTGAATAAGTATTGTGGTAGCAATGTGCAACACGTATTTTTTCGCATTTTTTGTTTAACCGATTTCTTCGCTTTTTCGTATTCTACTATAGCGCTGCCTAAACTGTGTCTATTGTTGAGTTACTGTTTTTTTGTTTTGCTGCTTTCTGTGCATTCTTTATTGTGTATTGATTAATCAAGGGTCCCGTTGCAGTCTGTTGACTATGGGACCCTTGTCTGTATAATAATTTGTATGTATTTCACAGCGTTGGAAATAATAAATAATTCAAGAATTCAGCGACAATGCCAATACCTTGTCTTGTGCAGGAAGTGAGCATGTAGGACGTGTTCGCCAATAAGCTTTACTCGGCTAAGAGCACACACACCATTGTCACTTGAATTGCTTACCCACTGGCATGGCTGCTGCTGCGACGCATTGGAGGGGTGGCCTCGAGAGAAGACGTACTGCTGCCCGACTCCGACCTGGGCGCCGGTGGACTCAACCACGGTGGGGTGTGTTCCGGTGAGCTTGACTGCGGCGGGGCGTACACGATATCGGCAGCCTGGACCACAGCCCCCGCAAATGTTCGGGATGCATTTTTGCGCGCTGTGCATTATAATTAAGCAATCAACATCGCTACCGCTGAATATTGTGCAAACTGAGCGTTTACGAACCTGCCCCGCTGGTGCCCGCTGCATCGCCTGTTGATAACGGCGGCCGCTGGGCGCCTGTTAGGGTGGACGCCGGAACCTAACCATCCGGCAAAGAGAATAATAAAAGGTGAGCTTCCTGTGCGCGCATGAGCACTTTACATATATCTGCACAACGAAATCCGTCAGATGTAAACGAGGATCTCCATAGACTCAGTTTACACTTGTACCTGGCTACTGTCATCGTCGTCGTCGGTAGGCGGTTCCAGAATAGGCGATGTCACGCCGACCGCACTGCTCGGCCCAATGATGTCGAGGATCCGCCCGTCCAGGCCCAGTAGCCTGCCACCTCTAGTGCCCCTGGAAAACCATGACACTCACTAAGCATACGCACAGGCAATAAAAGCAGTTGCTGTACAAAGTGTAACTGTACAATAACATACTGTACAAAGTGTAACTACAACATACGGCTGGCGCCTCGTAGGCGTTGTGAAATCTCCCCCCCCCCTACCGGAGACTGGTAATTGCGCTCGCGAGACCGGCTGCCATAGTCGCGACCGTCCGTCTCGCGGTCTTCGGGCCGCCATATGCATTGATAAGCGTGCCGTACTCGCTCGCCAACTCGTCCCGACAGCGTCGCATAATGGCCGCTGCGAGAGCAGTCTGTCTTGATTTTACCTAACCGGCCAAACCGCTTCCGCTCACGGACTAGCCAGAGTCACTGTTAATTATTGATAGTGACTCTGGCTAGTCAGTGTGCGGAAGCGGTTTGGCCGGTTAGGTAAAATCAAGACAGACTGCCCTCGCGGCGGCCGTCTCGGGGTAGGGGCCTACAAAGCCTACGAGGCGCTTGCCACACATACTTAATACGTGCCTGAGTGGATGAGCGCGCGCACACACACTGTGTACACGGGATGCGGAGCACACACGGAAACAATAAAACCGCTGATTGATGGCACCAAAATAGCAAAAGAATGCATATTGTAATGCTCACCTCATATTCAAGCCGCACTGAGATGCCAGATTCCGAGTTCTCCCGCGCTGCCTTCTCCACACCGCCTTCCACTGCGTGACAGTTTTCGTCGCGGGACCTTCTCGGTTCAGGAGTTCTTCGAGTGCGCACCAAGCTTTTCTTTTTCTTTCAGATGATTCGTGCTCGCAGGACTCCCGAGCCAAGATTTTGTTCTCCTCGACGAAACTGACGAACATGTCGAGTTGTCGTTGCGACGCCTGCGGGCCCGTCTTGATGCCACGGTGGGACGACATCTTTGCAGGATTTCGAACGCCCCGCACCGAACTGAGCGACTGAGCCGCACATAGGCGACAGGAGCGCTCGCGGCGCGACTCACGCTACGCAGCGCTTCCACGCACGGGGCACCTTGAGTATTCATGGTGACGGTGAGCAGCGCCACCGCTGACCCCGAGCTCCCAACATAAGTCGTGTCCAACCATGGCGAGGTGTTTAAAGGTGAAGGGTAGAAGCCGTAAACGGTGGCCGTCGGAGCCTTGGTCAAGCTCCGGCCGATGGGCCTGTCTACCAGGCAGGGAGCTCCAGGACCTCTTTGACTACCAGGGTAAGGTCAAAGGAGAAAGTAACCCCGCCTCCCTGCTTTTATACTATGCTTTATGGTATTGTCTAAACCCCCCCCCCCCAAACGTGATCGGCCCCCTAAAAGGGGCCCCACCGAAGTATCGTTTCCCCCATTGCCATCTTTAACATTTCCTGAACCAGATCATTACTCTCGATTTCTTTCATGGAGTCCCTCAATCCAACCCACCCTCTTGCATCTCAGTCAGTCTTCTTGATCGCCAAGTATCTTGAAGCCATAATAGGAAAATCGTATAAGTGCAAAAAACAAAGGTCTGGTGAACTCCTCATCGAAATAAATGACAAGCAGCAGTCCACAGAGCTTCTAGCTTAGACAAAACTGGCTGATCTAGACATCAGGTTCACACCCCATGGGAGCCTCAACAGCTCGCAGGGTGTGATATCAGAGCCAGATCTCCTGAACGAAACGTATGCGGATCACCTTGCAGGCTTGAAGGATCAGGGCATCACTGCCGTGAGACGCATCACCATCCGCAGAGACGACAAGGAGATTCCCACCAAGCACATCATCAGACGTCCGCGCAGTTCTCCCACAACATATATATGCAGGTTTTATCCGGTGCTCAATACGTCCGTACATCCCGAACCCGCGGCGCTGTTTTAAGTGCCAGCGGTTCGGGCATGGTACGAACTCTTGCCGTGGCCGAACGACGTGTGCAAAATGCGCAGCGCAGGATCATCCGAGCGAGAACTGCCCATCCGAAACCCTCACTTGTGTAAACTGCGGGGGGCCGCATGCGGCATACTCCCGCAAGTGCGAAAAATTCCAACTAGAAAAAAAACATCCCCCTCGCGAGGGGCACGATCAAATGAGAGCATTTCTGCGGGGGGGCGCGCCTGCAAGTCGTATGGATTACGTATTGGTTGTTGTTGTTGTAATTGTTGTCTTCCAGCGTAGACATTGTCGATGAAGTCGATGGTGAAACGTGCCATGAACCCCCTGCCGCGGCTATGACGCAACGTGGAGCGGCTATGACGCAACGTGGCGCGGCTATGACGCAACACAATCCAACACAATCCACTTTAATCCAATCCAAGCCAATCCAAGCCAATCCAATCGAATCCAATGCCCCTCGCGAAAGAGTGTTATAGCGCCGAAATCGCCACCACGCGAACGCGTGATGCTGACGTCACGATCACGCCACAGATGTTAGCGACCGCAGCGCGCGCGAACTACATATGTGGTTTAAGCGCGAACCGACCGCGGCGAGAGAGCGCGATGCGAGCGCCCCACCTGTTCTTGCGCGCGAACCTAACGCGGCGAGAGAGGGTGTTGCGCACGTCCCCACCTGTTGTGCGCCCGAACCGAACGCGGCGAGAGAGGGCGTTGCGAGCGGAGAGAAGGCGAGGAGGACGCGGGGGAGAGGGCGCACCTCTGGCCGACGGTTGAATGAGTCAAGGATATAAGGCACGTTCGTAACCTTCCGTTCTGTGTCGGCTTTGTGGCTCAGTTGGTAGAGTACCGTGCACCTTGCGTTTCGCCCGCAGAGTCGTAGGATCGAAACCTGGCGCCGGCAAGTATTTATATAGTGTAGGGGGAGTGATGCAGACGCGGACTACGGACGCCAACGCGGGTAATAATCGTGAGTTACTAAAATGCTCTGCATTTAAAAAGATCATAAACATTAAGGTCACTGAGAACATTACCTTTCCAGAGGCGAGAAAGAGGTTCGCCTCTTTCCCTCTGGGGAGGTACGCCGACGCAGCTCGCCGGGGGGCGGAGCGGCGTCTGGTGTCCACAGGGACCCAGTTCAGCGAGTCTGACCTGGTCCCGCCCCCGCCCCCCGCTGGGTTGCCTCACGCAGCCCAATCCGTCGCCACACCGCTTGCTGAGGCAGCAGTGGTTGTGGTGCCCACCTCTTCCGTAGCGACCGGTGCCGCTCCCTCCTCTGCCTCCCCGAGGGTGCCGAGAGGATTGACACCACGGGCCCCGCACCGGCTCCCACCGCCACCGCACCGTCCGTGCCACTTCTGGTGCCCCGGACGCCATCGGCGGTGGCGGCTCAAACGAAGGGCTCCCGAGGGGGGGCCAAGTCCGGGGGGCCCGGTCCGTCGGGCAACCCTCGGACATCCGACGACGAGATGGATGTTGCGCCGTTCCTGCCTGCAACGCAGCGCAAGGAGTGGCCACCGACTTCCAAGCCTACAGAAAGGCCCAAAAAGCCCAATCCCAGAGCAACAGCCCCGAAAGATGACACATGAACACACACACACACACTCCAGTCATTCTTAAATGTAAATAATGGGACCAGACAACATCATTCAATGGAAACTGTAAAGGCGTTATCAACAATCTAGATTATGTGTACGAGATACTTCATTCACATCAGCCAAGTCTCATGCGTCTTCAGGAAACACACCTAAATAGTAAACATACTAACTTCTTGAATAGCTACTTGTTTTTCGAAAAGACAGGCACACTTGCACTTATTCTTCAGGTGGTGTGGCCATAGTAGCCCGAAAATCCTTAGCGTGTCACACCATCCACCTAAACACCATGCTTGAAGCTGTCGCGATTCGAACAATTATTTATGATAGGTTAATAACGGTATGCTCCCTCTACATCCCTCCGGATTACCAACTATCGAACACTTATTTTGAGGCCCTGATAGATGAACTACCTGAACCGTACTTAGTCTTAGGCGACCTCAATGCACATAATTCAATCTGGGGCTCTTCCCGCACAGATGCCCGAGGTCGCCTAATTGAAAAATTTCTAACATCATCGGGAGCATGCCTTTTTAACAAAAACCAAGCTACATATTATAACATAGGACAAAACAGTTATTCACATCTTGACTTGGCTCTTGGCTCTGCAGTTCTTTTCCCATTTCTTGAGTGGCATGTGGACACAAACCAATATAGTAGTGACCATTTCCCCACCAAATTGAGATACATAGGCATAGGTACAAACACTTCCCCCTCTCATCAAAGGGTCAATGAGGGAAGAGCAAACTGGAGTACATTCACAGAAACATCTAAACTGCACTACACATCCATAAAACTCCTACACGTAGAAGAGGTGACCCAACTGCTCACGGCGCATATCCTCGACGCCGCCGCAAAGTCCATTCCCCGGGCCTCCGGTGCCCAACGCAACCCAAGGAGGCCCTGGTGGAACGAGGACTGCAGGCGAGCGCGAGTGGCCCAGAACAAGGCGTGGGGTGTCCTTCGCCGGTACCCCACGTCGGCTAACTTAATTTCTTTTAAAAGAGCAAAGGCCTTGGGAAAGCGCGTGCGCCGTGAGGCAAAACGGGATAGTTGGCGCTCCTTCACACCATCCGTAAATTCATACACAGACACACGCAAGGTATGGACACGAATACGTAAACTTAAAGGACCACATACACATAGCCTGCCCTTGGTCAGCACGACTGGGGACACACTAGAAGATCAGGCTAACACACTTGCACAACACTTTCAACACGTGTCAAGCTCTGCACACTACACAAACACTTTCCTGAAACATAAAGCCTCTTGTGAAAAGAAGTCCCTACGCGACAACAACAAATCACAGACTTCTTACAACTCCGTGTTTTCACTACATGAGTTGAGGGCTGCTCTAAGCACGTGTAAACCCTCAGCTCCAGGCCCAGAACACATTACTTATACAATGATGCAGCACTTACACACAGACACTCTTGTAACACTCCTTCACCTTTACAACAAGATATTTCTTTCGGGGCACATTCCAAAGTCTTGGAGGGAGGCCATAGTTGTAGCATTCTTGAAAGAAGGGAAGGACCCTTCCTCTCCTGCTAGCTATCGACCCATTGCCCTGACCACCTGCCTGTGCAAGCTTCTCGAGAAGATGATAAATCGCAGGCTCGTGTACTGCCGTGAGTACAACGGTCTTCTCGAGAGCTGCCAGGCAGGCTTCAGGGCGGGGCGATCAATGAACGATCAACTCGTAGCTCTTGAAACATATATAAAGGATGCCTTTGTGCATAAACAATTTTGTCTTACGGTGTTTTTCGACATAGAGAAAGCCTATGACACCACTTGGCGGTACGGTATCCTCAGTTACCTAAAGTCAATCGGTGTCACGGACAAGATGTTGAACATCCTTTGTAGTTATATGTCGCAGAGAACCTTTCGCGTCAGAGTTGATTGTGCACTCTCAAATGTTCACGTGCAAGAAAATGGCGTGCCGCAAGGTGGAGTGTTGAGCTGCACTCTCTTCATAGTAAAAATGAATTCTCTTGGAAAGGCACTGCCACCTACAATCTCTTATTCTATGTATGTAGATGACGTGAAGATATCCTTTAAATCGTGTAACCTGTCCATCTGCGAACCTCAAGTCCAGCTCGGCGCCAAAAAACGTGCCGGCTGGGCTGACAAAAATGGCTTTAATCTTAATCCCGCGAAGAGCCCTTGTGTTCTGTTCTCCAGGAGGCGCGGCCTCCACCCGGACCCCGACATCACTCTTGCGAATGTGCCAATTCCTGTGAACAAGGAGCACAAGTTTTTAGGTATTTTATTCGACGAAAAACTTACATTCATCCAACATATCAGACAGCTCAAATGCAAATGCTTAAAAACAATGAATATTCTTAATGTCCTCTCACATCAATCTTATGGGGCCGACAAACAACTCCTGCTGCGCCTGTACACAGCGTTGGTGGGGTCTCGGCTCGACTACGGCAGTGTCGTGTATGGGTAGTCTACAAAAACAGCACTGAAAATGCTCGACCCAGTGCTGCATCTTGGCCTTCGCCTCTCATGTGGCGCATTCTACACTAGCCCTGTTGAAAGTCTTTATGTCGAGTGCGACAAATGGTGTCTAGGGCATCAGCGGGAGTATGTTGACCTGTTGTATGCATCAAAGATCGTGTCTCTGATCAACCATCCTTTTAATCCCATCATGAACGATACATCAAATTTACAACTCTTTTTAAACAGGCCATCTATTTCCTTACCGTTCTCTCTCAGAGTTAGGGAGGAGGCTTCTGCACTCAATGTCCCCCTTTCAGACACGCACAAGACACCCATTCATAATTTCATCGCACCATGGCATCTTCGTCCCGTATCATGCGACCTGTCATTCACTCTTGTAGAAAAAAATAGGGTACCCAGGAATGCAATTCTGCAGCACTTCCTGTTGCTGCAGGACAAGTACAGGTGCGCAGAATTCTATAGCGACGCGTCCAAAACTGGTTCTACTGTCTCTTGTGCAGCGCACGGACCAAATTTTAGAGTTATCAAAACAATAAATTTCCACAGCAGTATTTACACGGCAGAAGCGTATGGCATTTTACTCGTGTCAAATCACATCCTCGAACATAAGATTCCAAAGTCCATCGTCTACACAGATTCTCTAAGCGTTGTGCAGGCATTGTTATCAGGAAGGTCGTCAAGAAACTATGTAATCAATGTTCTTTTAAAGGTCATAATGACTGCATATACTTCAGATTTAGAAATAACCATATGCTGGGTACCAGGTCACTGTGGGATTCCTGGCAATGAGACCGCTGATCAAATGGCTGGTACTGCTGCTCTCATGACCACAGTTGACATAACAACAGTACCTAACACCGACCTAAAGGCACACATCAGACGACAGCTTCGTAACACATGGCAACTACACTGGAGTCAACAAACAGGCAACAAATTACACGTAATAAAACCACAACTGGGACACTACATAACAGACTCACACAACAGATACACTGAAGTCGCTCTGGCTAGGCTGCGTATAGGTCACACACATGGGACGCACTCCCACCTGCTCAGTGGAACTTCGGGACCCATGTGTAGCAGGTGTGGAAAGGGCCTATCCGTAGTCCACATACTAATCACATGCAGAGCACTTGACACAACACGACACAAACATTTCCCTGAATTATACAGACTACACATTCCTTTGCACCCATCATATTTTTTAGCCGACGAACCAATGTTTTCTAGTCAGCGTGTTCTTTAGGTTTTTAGCTGAGGTGAACTTTCTGCAGCTCTTGTCATATCACGTGTAATCATCCTGGCCCTATACAGCGAGCCATCTCCATTGTCTTTTGTTTTGCATCACTTTTACTTTTAGTCACATGTTTCAGTATTTACGGTTCCATCACAATTCAGTAACTTCTTCTTTGGCGCTCTTTGCCATAGTCGGCCTTGCGCCAATAAAACCCAACTATCATCATCATCATCAGCTACGCAGCGCTTCAAAGGTAGACAAACTTGAAAAATAAACATGTTTAACTGGCATTAACAGTATTTAAAGTAAGCAAGAAAACGTATAAAACGTGAAGTGTAACTTACAATACGAAAGCATACCTTTTTTAAGGGTATGTCTCCTGCCACGCATCCCCGCACGGGGCACCTTGACGAATCTTGGTGGTGGTATTGGCGACACCGCGGACCCCGAGCCCCCAAACATAAGCTGCATCCAACCTTGGCGATGTGTTTATAGGTGGAGGGTTAGAAACCACGAACGGTGGCCGTCGGAGCCCAGGTCAAGCTCCGGTGGATGAGCTCCCTGTCTGTCTACCAGGCAGTGAGCTCCGGGACCTCTCTCGGCATCAGGGTAATCCGAGCGAAGAAAGTACCCCCGTCTTCTGCTTTTTCCTATGCTATATGGATAGTTCAACCCCCCCCCAAAACGTGATCGGCCCCCGAAAAGGGGCCGCAGCGAAGTCTCCTTTCCTCCCTTGCCAGGGTTGACATTTCCAAAACCTGACAATTTCTCCCGCTTTCTAATTGTGGAATCTCTTGACAAGTCAAAGCCCGTCACTGCACAGTCTGTTTTTCTCATCTCCAAGTTCCTTGAGGGCATTGTAGGGAAATCCTACAAAGCCAAGAAACTCAGAACAGGGGAAATCCTGATCGAAATTAACAACAGGCAGCAATCTATCAACCTCCTCAAACAAACCCACATGGTAGATACAGACATAAAGATCACACCCCACCGCACGCTGAACAGTTCCCAGGGCGTCATCTCCGATCCTGACCTGATGAACGAAACAGAGACAGATCTGCTCGATGGCCTTCGAGAACAGGGTGCGACGGCAGTGCGAAGGATAATCATGCGTCGAAATGACACCGAAATCCGTACAAAACACGTGATCTTGACATTTGACTGCTCAACGCTCCCCGAGTCGGTCAATGCAGGCTTCATACGATGTCCAGTCCGACCGTACATACCAAACCCGCGACGCTGCTTCAAATACCAGCGGTTCGGGCACGGTACCAACTCTTGCCGCGGCAAAACGACCTGTGCCAAATGCGCCGCACAGGACCACCCGACAGATAACTGCAACTCCACCACCTTCACTTGTGTTAACTTCGAGGGATCGCACGCGGCGTACTCCCGCAAATGTGGGAAATTCCAACAAGAAAATATTAAATGTCAAAGTAACAGAGAACATCACCTTCCCAGAGGCGTGGAAGAGGTTCGCCTCTTTCCCCCTGGGGACGTACACCGACGCAGTTCGCCTGGGGGCGGAGCGGCGTCTGGTCTCGGCGGGGACCCAGTACCGCGAGTCGGAATTGGTCCCGCCCACGCCCCCCCCCCCCTGGGTTGCCTCTGGCAGTCCAACCCGCCTCCGCACCGCTCGCTGAGCCAGCAGCAGTTGTGGTGGCAACCTCTTCCATCGGGACCGGTGCCGCTCCTGTCCCTGCCTCCCCATCCTCAAGTGCGCTGGAGGGTGCCATGGACACCACGGGCCCCGCACCGGCTCCCACCGCCACCGCACCGCCCGTGCCACTTCTGGTGCCTCCGATACCTGCGGCGGTGGCGGGTCAAACGATGGGCCCCCGAAGGGGGGCCAAGTCCGGGGGGCCCGGTTCGACGGGCACACCCAGGACATCGGACGACGAGATGGACGTCGTGCCATTCTTGCCTGCAACGCAGCGCAAGGATCGGCCTCCGACGTCCAAGCCTACAGAAAGGCCCAAAAAGCCCAATCCAAGTATCACAGCCCCGAAAGACGACACATAAACATATACCCTCCAGTAGCTCTCACACTAAATAATTGGAAGAGAAAATATTGTTCAATGGAACTGCAGAGGCCTTCTGAATAATTTTGACGACATGTATGAGATTCTGCATACCAATCAGCCAAGTGTAATGTGTGTTCAGGAAACAAATTTGAATTCTAAACACACAAATTTCTTGAATAGTTACCTGGTATACAGGAAAGACAGGGATGGCTGCACACACTCTTCTGGCGGTGTGGCCATAATCGTCTGGAAATCCTTAGCATGCCACCCTGTCACGTTAAACACTATCCTTGAGGCTGTGAGGGCCATGTGATCGGTCTCGATTGTGAACTTCACCCATCTACTAACATCTCAAACTTGTGGGATTCTACGTTTCACACACTAGTTATTTCTCACCCTGCAGCCGTCCCACTCAGCAAAACTGCCTTGCGTGCACCGGATGCGCACGGGTCCGTTGTTTGCGGAGACAGACGGACAGGCAGGAGGCGACAAGGGCAAAACACCGATGGCAGCATTTATTGCAATGTGCAAATCAAATACACTGCATACAGACAAATTATAGGCCATAATGGTAACATTGGGAGCGAGGCACTAAACAACGCTAGAGATCGAGATGGTTCGACTCACCGATGGTATGCCGGAGCAGCGGGGCACCGCGCGTGCGAACGCGGGTGCAGTCTCCGAGCTCGCCCGGACTCGTCCATTTGGGGCGCGTTCCCCGGGTCAGGACTAGCGCGCGGAAACTTCCGCGCCCTACCGCATCCCCAAGACAACAGGCCATCCTCTCGTCATGCTACATCCCACCAGACCTCGCCGAACCGTAGCGCTAGTACTGAGTAAGAACTGGTCCTGGGGTAAGGCAGAGGGGAAAAGGGTCAACGCCTCCACCCTGGCGACAACGAACGCTCCGGACGCTGGCGCCCTCCCGTATGGCTCCCGTCGCGAGAGCGAGGCGATTGTGCAACGCCGGCCGCGATGGGAAGCTAGCCAGAAAGGGGTTCGCGTAAAAGTCACGATCCCCACATCCCTCCCTGCTTAATTCCTTGCGTACGCTGGCGAGAGCTGACTACAGGACAAGATGCGACAGAAAGGTCGTTCGTCGATTAAATCGTTAGTCTCTGCATTGTGTTGCCTACCCCGGCTTCTGCTCGTCTAATGCCATCGCTGGTAGTGTACCAGCTGGCCCGGTCGCCACCAGCTGATGTCTGCAGGCAGGTAGATCCGGAAAGAATCGTACCAGCCATCCGAAGAAAGCGTTGCTCAAGTGGCGGTACATGCGTGATGGCCCGTGGACGCAAAGCGACCGGAGACTGCCGACTCCTTCGGCCAGGCTCGCGGCGGCATACCACCCTGTTTCAGCAGGCTCACCAGCTGCAGCCGACCCTTCGTCCGGAACAGCAGTCAGCCACATAAATATGCTCCGTCATATGGTCCAAGCCTGAGTGGCTCAGCTGCGCAAAGAAATTCCCTGCACCTTCAGTGTAGGGCATAAAAAATAGCTCTCCCATAGCACTGCCTTTGTGGCGTGATCCCCATGACAAGTGCAAGTTGTCAGCATTGCCTTCGCTCTCCTAATGTTAACAAAGCCCAACAAATTGTCCAAAACTACAATGTATAGGGCAGAAAAAGAGGCTCCAGTAGCCCTTTCATCCCTTTTATCACGAGGTTCGATGTCGAAAACCACAATTGCAATGGCTTCGGCATAACTACCACCTTGTTAACGTCAACAAAGTACGCCAAACTGTCCTAATACTGCAGCGTACAGGGTAGGGGAATACAAACACGATTGCATCAATAACGTGACATCATCAGATCGTTCAGCTGCTAAGTTTCTCAGCAATGCAACCGCTCTGGAAATGTCAACAGAGCTAGAACCTGTCCTTACCCTGTAGCGTACAGGGCAAAAATAACTCACGATCGCTTCGACCACCCGGCGCGATGCTTGAAGGGACCCAGAAAAGCCTTCTGTAAAAGTTACAAAAGGCCTGTATTGTCACGTAGCACCAATATAGCGATGCAATGCCGTTGGAATTATTGATCTACATTCAGTATTAGCTGCGCCAGAAGCAATTAAATGCTCCTCTCCCCACTTGCCGATCGACTCCTCCTCCCTCTCTGCCTCCTTCAAAGCAGCTAGCTACATTCCTGCGCCTAGGCTCGCGTCAATCACTGCGGACCCACCTTTGCCGCTTTGCCTCGGGATTGCGCAGGAAGGAGGAAGAGCAGCCGGAAGCCAATGGCAGTGACGCCGCCGGCGGCCGACCTTGCCGGCGATTAGGCGAATCAGGGGGCGCCTTCGCCGTTGCGTCAGCAGCGATCGCCATTGCGTCACCCGCGGTCGCCGTTGCGTCAGCCGCGGTCGGCTCGCTGCGGCGTCGCGCTCATCGGCTGAGAAAGGCGATCTTAAAAAATTCTTTACAAATTATCTGTACAGCGTATGGGGCTCACACTTGGCTCAAAAATCCCCCGTTATGTGTTCTACCACCTGAATGCATTTGATTGCCACCTTCACAAAGGTTTTCGGGGTCCCTTTAACCACACAAATGCGAAAGCAGTATTTGCTCGCATCAGTAACACTTCATTCATACACATGAACGCAGAAACAGTATTTGCTCCCAACGACAGCCCTATGGTCACACAAAAGAACACCGCTTGCGTAAAAATGCTGAAATACGTTTCAACAGACTGGCGCTTAGTTAACGTGAACAGAGCTTGGTTTCTCGATCCGAACAAGAGGGCTCCTGCGACGTTACAATTAGCGGGCGCAATATTTCTCCCGCGTACATCTCTCCGTTAGTGGAAAACAGGGAGGGATGAGGCAATACTTCAGTCCCGTCACCCGCGTGGCGCGACAACAAAAACAGCTACGCTGTGGAAAGCAGTTTTCGAGCAGCGAGGGGTTAAGCAACAGTCTGTCCTGAGGCGGGAGAGGCTCCTTTCTCTCGCGCGAGGCGATCAACAAAAGAGAGGGAGCGCGCCCTGCCCCCCTTCCCATTGTCTCGAAGGTCGTGCCTTCTCCGGGAGGACCGGCTGTGAAAGCCTTCGGGTCACTCGCTTCGGCAAATGACCCGCATCAAAAAACACAACAAAATAAAACTGACCAAACGAAAGAAACCCCGAACGCACCCGTACGTGCAGCCGTCAGGAGACATATGCTTTGTTTAGGGTCCTACATACTCGCTGCAACACAAGCAGCTTGTGAGCGAACGGCGCCTACCGCACCCAGCGGTATCGGAGCGCCCATGCCAGGCTGCAATACCAGCTAGCCTTTTGCGGCACACGTGGCCCAGTCACACGGCTCCCAGAGCCTCGACTCCCGGAGTCGACAAAACAAACGAAAACTCGGACCCAAGTTGCAGCTACCGTACACACTCACTTTGGGGTGACACAACGGTGCAGGCTCCCTGGCCTCGCGTGGGTGCAAACTCGCGAACCCTCGTTTCCGTAAACAACAACGTCCGGACAAAAATTCGGCGACCACGTGTTAAGGGGCAGCGATGTCCTGCCATATACACGATTGCTGCAAACTCGGCGATTAAGAAATTAAAAACGCCGCAGCAATAAATAATCCGCCTCACTCTCAGGAAAGTTCGCCTCTGCTAATAACTCTCTCCAATCAGTTAGGCCTGAAGTCTGTTGTCTATGCTGGGATCGTCCGACGCCAGAACAAAGAATGCAGCTGTGCCTCCTGCTCGTCTCCGCAAACAAGGCCTCACGTTGCGGCGCCAGATGTGGGATTCTACGTTGAACAAACTAGTTATTTCCCACCCCGCAGCCATCGCACTCAGCAAACACGCCTTGCGAGCGCCGGCTGCGGACGGTTCTGTTTTTTGCGGAGACAGATAAAGCCAGGAGGCGACAAAGGCAAAACACCAATGGCAGCATTTATTGCAATGTGCACATCAAATACACTGCATAAAGACTAATCGTAGGCCATAACGGTAACTTTGGGAGCGAGGCACTAAACAACGCTAGAGATTGAGATGGTTCGACCCACTGGTGGTATACCGGAGCAGCGGGGCATCGCGCGTGCGAACGCGGGTTCAGCATCCGAGCTCGCCCGGATGCGTCCATTTGTGGTGCGTTCCCCAGGTCAGGACCAGCGCGCCGAAACGTCCGCGCGCTACTGCATCCCCAAGAAAAGAGGCCGTCCTCTCGTCATGCTACATCCCACCAGACCTCGCCGAACCGTAGCGCTAGTACTGAAGAAGAACTGGGTCTCGGGTAAGGCAGAGGGGAAAAGGGTCAACACCTCCAACCTGGCGACAACGAACCCTCTGGTCTCTGGCGCCCTCCTGTATGGCTCCCGTCGCGCGAGCGAGCCGATTGTGCAACGCCGTCCGCGATGGGAAGCTAGCCAGAAAGGGGTTCGCGTGGAAGTCGTGATCCCCACAAACTTGACAAGTGTTTAGATTATGGCCAGACACTCCTTCTTGGAAACCGAGTGGTTTGGCTCTGCCGGTGTCAACGCACGGCTCGCGAAGGCACGGGTCGCAGTGTTTTTCTTCAACCTGGAGAAGAACTGCCCCTACGTCGAGGTCACTCGCATCCGCCTGGATCGCAAACGGCCTGTTCAGACGCGGTAGTTTCAGCGACGAAGACTCTGCAACAGCTTTTGCCAACTGGTGTAGGCTGCTTTCCCGCTCCTCCCCCCACTACCAAGAGGAGAATTTCCTCAACAACCTTGGCAATGGTGCTTGCGGGTGCTCGCAAGCGGGGATGAACTGGCGGTAGTAGGCGATCATCCCTAGGAAGCGCCCAACTCAACCAACATCCTTCGGCGTGGGGAACTCCAAGACGGCCCGAAGTCTCTCGGGATCGGGGGACACCTGTCCGCGTTTGATCCGATAGCCGAGCAAGCTCACCTGAGCGCTGCATATTTGCGCCTTGGCAGGATTGATGGTTATGCCAGCCGCCTTGAGTTTTCACAGGACGTCTCTCAGTTGGGACAGGTGCCCCTCGAAGGAGCGGGAGTAGACGTTGTCCAAATTGGCGAGGGCATGCTGCCACTTTGCCTCACCGAGCACCCGGTCGATCAAGCTTTCGAACGTGCTCGGACTCCCACACAAACCGAAGGGCATACGTACGAACCCGTACAGGCCCCGATGGCAAGTGAACGCAGTCTTGCATTGTTCTCCGGGACGCACCTCGACCTCAAGGTATGCCTTGCTGCCGTCCAAAACGAATAAGTATTTTGCGCCACCGAGATTCGAGACGATCTCATCAACGCTCGGTAAATCGTACGCATCTTTTTTCGTGACCGAAGTGAGACGGCTGTAGCCAACGTATAAACGCCAGCTACCGTCTTTCTTTCGAACGAGCACCGCTGTGAACCCCCAAGCGCTCGTCGAGCGGGGGATAATGCCTGCTTTCAGCAGTTCTTCCACCACTTCATCAGTTGCCTGCCTCTTTGCAGGGCTGACGGGCCGGAGATTGCATTTCCATGGTTCAGCATCGCCGGTGTCTATGCAGTGCTGAACCAACCTGGTGGTACCTCCTTGCTCAGTGAATATCTCGCCGAGGTCACCTAACAACGACAAGACGCGGTCACGCTGCACCGCTGTCATCTCGCTAGCTTCTGCTAGAAGCGCGCGTAAATCCTTGCCCTGATCTCACGGGGCAGAGCATGTGGCACAGGAGCAAAAATCAGCCGCTGCGGCAGCAACAACCGAGCTCGGAGGTTGCTGCGCGCGCAGGCTACAGGCTGCGCCTGAAGCTTCTGCTTTCCTCGGCGCTGGGGACGTTTCGGCGGCACGCCCACACAGCGATCTCGCTGCGGGCGGTGGTTCGGCGAACGGCTTTAGCGGCGTAAACAGGCCCTCCCGATAGCCTCCATTGCAGATATCTATGACCAGTCCCAGCTTGAACATAAAGTCTCCCCCAAATGACTGGGACCATGAGTCCGGGCAAGTGGACGAAACGTAATCGCCGTACACGCTGACTCCAACGCACGACGAGGCTATGCCACCGCCTGACGTAATATCACCCCACTCAAGCTGCAACGTAACTTCCGCGCGAGCAGCCGAACGTCTTTGCGCTCGAGATGGGAAACGACCTCGTTTCTTATCAGCGAAGTGCTTGCCCCGGTGTCCATCGGTGCCTAAAACTCCGACCCACAACTGCGAGGTCGAGAAAAGGCGCAGGCGCAGTGGTCGGAACTCCATCTCTGAATGCGGTTGGCGCGATGATGCTTGCCTCTCGTGCGCAATGATCAGCCGCCGGCGCACCCACCGGCACGCTGCATTTCCCTGCCCACCTGGGCATATTTCCCTTCATATGACCAACTTGGCCGCACTTGAAACAGCGAACAGAACACCATGCTGCTTGGTGCGTCGTTCGAGGCTGCTCGGGCGCTCCACGGCCAGCTGGCCGTATACGTTTCTCCGTGAGCGAGTTGTGAGCGGTCGCAGGCAACTGCGGCAGAGCCGATGCCTTGTAAGGAAGCCCAACTGGGCGCGCGTTCGCCCACCGATCATCTGACTGGTTTGCTCTGTGCTCTGGGTGTGGGGCTGGCAGGAACTCCGGCCGTATCGCCTCCTCGTAGCGCAACACATACGAGTACTGGTCCAGCGCTAGGTCCCTGAGATTGAGCGTTTCTCGCTGGCTGAGTATCAACGTAGAGCCGTGATTGGCTCGTCCGCTGTCCGTAATGCCGCGTCACGCACAGCTTGGTTCCAGTGGTTCCACCGGAGGCGCCAGTGGCCAATACGCGCGTGCAGGTGCAACTGCTGCTTGCACACGGCGAGCTTCGGCTGCCATCTCGTTGAGATCCCTGCACCTGCAGTTCCTCAAGTACAAGGCAAAGGTGGGGTGGCATTGCCTGAGGACCCGATTGACCCGCCCTGAGCTCGGGGCATGTGGGTCGGCGTACTCGTAAACCTCCTGTATCACACGGACGTAGTCGACCAGCGGTTCGTCAGGGGCTTGGGTGCGCCTTTTCAACTCCCTGCGCATCCCCGGTAGGTAGCAGATGGGCAGGAATTCTTCCCTGAACATCGTTCGGAAGTCTTCCATCGTGCGGGCAGTATGGCCTATCACCCGATACCACCGGTCGGCATGGTCGACTAGGACTGCGGACAGAACTTTGCGCGGCACCTCGCTCTTGCTGGTGCCAGTCACCTAGTTGTAACGGCACAGAGCCAGCAGGAAAGCGTTCCCGTCCATCTGATCGCCGTAACCGCTGTACGTCGGTACCGGTAGCTCCATCCTGGGAGCCGGTGAGTGCTTCGCCTGCAACAGCTGCTGTATGGCGCTTGCGAGAGCTTTCGCGATTGAAGCGGCATCCGCAGACATTCCCGCGCTACGGGCGCCTGCGTGCTGACTTTCACGGGAGGCACGCTGTATGGGGCTTCAGCATCTGCGTAGGCCGGCGCACGGGGTTTGAACGCGCGGCGTCACCTTATTTAGAGTGCTCGCGGAACCCGGAACCTTCCAAACTCTCGCTGCCGCACAAGCCGCATCCGTGGTTGCGTAAGGGCAGTGGAGAAGGGGACTCGAGCCGCTTCTGCGGCTGCGCATCGCGGGACCTACCAGGCATGATCACAAAGGTCGGCCAACAGCGTAAAATCTGCCAACTCGTAATCATCTGTCATGTTCCTTCCCGGAGCTAGCGAACCTCGAATTGAGCTGAAGCCGAGCCCCACGTTGGGCGCCAAAAATGTGGGGACCAGGGCTATTACAGTGACCTAGCTCGCCCTCAAGGCTCGGCCGTAAGGGTAGCTCCACTGAACACCGCCGCCACGGACTGCCAACTGCTGTAGCGGCTGCGGAGACCAAGGAACACACAAGACACAGAAATCGCCAACACCAGCGTTTATTGCCTCAGCAGTCACTCTACCACTGCCAAGACCACCTGGTCAGGACTGTAGAAACAGGCGCGAAGGCGGATAAAGGAAGGCCAAAGGACCAACACATACCTGCGTCCGCTCAAGATCATGGCTGGTATCCAAAGAGAGCCTTCCTCCATATACCGGCCCAGGCCAGCCCGCCCGCAACTCCCGGGCAAACCGGTCACGTGGTGGAGCCGGCTCCGCCCCTGTTCTCACGGGCATCCTACTGGGGCAGGCAGCTTGTGGCCGCAGAGAGAGAGGAACCCTCCTCTCGCCTCCGCATCGCCCCTTGAGAGATACGGAAGATGGCAGACCTCTGAAATTCGCACAAACTGTTGGTGCTTTCATGTTGATGATGATGGTTAAATTGTTATGGTGCAAGGCCAACTGGGGCAAAAAGCGCCAGAACAACTGTTATACATGCGAAATGAAGATGTAAACACTAAAATCAGTCAGTAAGAACACAATAAAATGGGTCAAAAACAATGAGGATGTGTAATGTAGAAGGACAGGTTGTGATTATGCGTTGTATAAAATTAGGTCTAATAACTTCTGCCAAATAGTTAAAAAGACGCTTGACGGCAACCTTGGGATCGTCAGACATGGAAAACTCTGGGTGTGGTGGGATGTGTTGCCTCTAGGGTTCGGCGAAAAATTTGTGTCATGTTGTGGGGAGTGCTTTTCATTGAAGTAGCACGTGTATCCCGGACAGGCCGTCTCCACACCCGCTACCCAGTGGTCTTGGAGATCCCGTGAGCAGGTGGGAGTGTCTTGCATGTGTGTGGCCTATTCGTAATCGAGGCAGGGTAACTTCATTGTGTCTGTTGCGTGTGTCCGTGGAGTATGGTCTGAAGAGTGGCTTTATTATGTGTAGTTTATTGTCTGTCTGTACATTCCAGTGTGCTTGCCATGTTTTGTGAAGGTGTTGTCTGATGTGTGACTTGACGTCACTGTATGGTATTGTTGTTACATCAACTATAGTTTTAAGTGCAGCCCCGGCAGCCATTTGGTATGCGGTCTCATTTCCTGCAATCCCAAAGTGCCCTGGCACCGAGCACACGGTGACCTCGAGTTTTAACGCAGGTACAGACATAATGGTATTATGAGAAGATTGACCACATGGTTTATCGAAGATTTTTGTGATGATAATGCATGCACACGCAACACTTAAGGAATCATTATACTTTATGGATTTGGGAATTCCAGTTATAAGAATATCATTAGCTCCAAGAAGTGTGCCATAGGCCTCTGCCGTAGATACTTAAATTTCTATTCATAGTTTTACAGACATTAAAGCTGCCACCATGCGCAGCACAGGACACAGAGGTGGCAGTTTTTGAGGCGTCAGTGTAAAACTCAGCACACTTATATTTGTGCTGCAGAGACAAAAAATGTAGCAGGGTTGCCCTTCTGGGCACTCGATTTTGTTCGATACTTGTGAAAGATACATCACATGATATTGGGTAACTCTGCCGCGGTGCTAGAAATTCGATAACAGAGGTTTTTATGGTGTCTGAAAACATGACATCAAGTTCTGACAATTCTTCTCTTACTCGAAAAGAGAAGAGAGCAGAGATGGATGGACGATTAAAAAGGAGTTGAGATATGGATGTATCGTAAAAAACTGGCTTAAAATGATGGTGAGGCACTGGTGAGATTTTAAAAGCATAAAGAAGGTCCGTGCATGCTCGCTGACGTTCGAGGCTCAATTTGTTGCACTCTACATAGATGCTTTCAACTGGATTAGTGCGGAGCCGCCCCACGCCAGGTGGAGCCCCAAATGAAGCACAGAGTCCAGAATTTTGAGGGATGTTTTAGCAGCTGGCCCATAGACGACACCTCCGTAATCCCATTGGGAACCTATTACGCTAGTAAAAACATGGAGGAGAAGTTATTTGCCAGCACTCAAAAAATTTGTGACAGAACCTTCGGGATAGTCATTGTTTTTAAGCATTTATGTTTTAGTTGTTTTATTTGTGGGATGAATATGAGCTTTTCGTCAAGGAGTATACAGGAAAACTTCTGTTCATTTTTGACAAGAATCGAGACATTATTGAGTTTGATGTCTAAATCCGGCCGGATGCCACACATCTTGGAAACAAAACACAAGTGCATTTCATTAAATTTAAAATCATTGCTATGTGCCCAGCCAGCTAGCTTGTTAACACTAAGCTGGACTTGGCGCTCACAGACAGGCAAGTTACAGGATTTAAAGGACAGTTGGGCATCATCTACATAGATGGAACAGGAAATTGATGGTATCGATGCGCTCCTAAGACAATTCATTTTCACAACAGAGTGCAGCTCTAAACTCTACCCTGCGGCAAGCCATTTTCTTACACATGAGCCCTAGGGGCCACAGTTTGAAATCGCACGCGAAAGGTTCTTTCACACATGTTACTGCCAGTCGTGTGGGTCATGTTACCCGACATGCCAAATGACTTCAGGTCGCTGAGGATGCCATACCGCCAAGCAGTATCCTACGCTTCTTCAAGATCAACGAATACTGTCATACCGTACTGCTTGTAGAGGAAACCATCTCTGATATAAGACTCTAATGCAACGACTTGATCTTTAGTAGATCGCCCAGCCCTGAAGCCTGCCTGGCAGCTTGAGAAGACCGGCGCCAGGTTTTTCTCAACCGGGCCCGTTCCGGTTTCGCCATAACCGCCGACATCGTCGCACGGTGGTGGGGACGGCACATTCACTTTGATCACCCGGGCGACGAATCTCAGCAAGGCAACAACATACCGCCACCAGGTTCGCCGATGTCAACCTCGGCGGGAAATTCCCCTTCTGTAGACGTCGCAGGACTTCAACAGACAGGATCTGCTCCCAGTTACTCACCTTCTCTCTTGGGCCCCCATGTGCTCTGCTATGCATGCCATGGCACATCGAAACCTGACCTTCCGCACCGCATCTGGTCTTGCCCGGGCCTTGCTGTACTTCGCGCCCAACACCGCCCTGCGTGGGTCACTCATACGAAGAGTGGATTCGGCCCTGTTGGCGCGTCAAGGACACCTTCACAGCACTCTGGAGCTTCGTCTGTGCAGCCTCGATGGCTGGACACTACTAGCATCCTTCCTGCCCTCCCCCTTCCCCTGCTGCTTCGGGCCATCCTTTGTTAATAGAGTTTCCTTCCTTCCTTCCTCCTTCGAGAAGACGATTTTACTCCACAAAGTATGCGAGCTTTATCATCTTTTAAGACACTTTCACAGGCAGCGGGTCGATATCTAGTGGGAGAGGAAGGATCCTTCCCCTCTTTCAGGAAAGGCATAACTATAGCCTCCCTCCAAGAGTTTGTAATGTTCCCCGAAAGCCATATCTTGTACTATAGGTAGAGGAGTGTTAGAAGAGTGTCTGAGTGTGGGTTCTGTATCATTGTATACGTGATGTGATCTGGGCCTTCAGCTTAGGGTTTAAAAGAGCTCAGAGCGGCCTCAACTCATGAATAGAAAACTTGGAGTTATGAGAGGAGGTTTTCTTGTTATCAAGTAAACACTTTTTTTCGGCCGATTATTTGTGTTTCGTGAAAGTGTTTGTGTACTGTGCTGAACTCTGCAAGTGTTAGAAGGAGTAATATCTCGTTCTTCTCCAATTCGCCTCCTTGCGAGGCGGGCGTTGGTGACCCTTGGAGTTCCTGCCAGCCCTGCGCTGCGTTTAGTGCAGCGCTGCGGCTGTGATGAAGGCGACGACCCGTTGAGACGAAACGAAAACTTGTATTTACACTTTTTACAGTTGGTTACAAAGAGGATACATTAAGGCCGTTGGTCGCTATGTGCCCGCGGCACCCCGTCAGAGACGAGCCACAACTCAACCCGGTCTGTCCGATGAGCGCATGCTTGCAATCGAAGAAACCTCGCATCCGGGGGAGGAGGTCGCGCTCGCTCCGACCGCGTTCCCACGCACCTGCACTGTTGCGGGCCCTTCGTCCAAGGGCGCGCAACCATACGCGCCACTCAAACCAAACGCACGTGCAAAACGATATCCGACGCCTCAACCTAGCGCTAGCTTCGGCCCGGCCGCACACTGCATCCGCCGCGCGAAATACAAAGCGCGGTCATCCACCCAGCAGCTCCCTCGATTGCCTCCATCTGGCACGCAAGGCCGAAACACGGCGCACAAGGGGGGGACTCTACGCCCGCGAGGCCGTTGCCCTGTTGCCTGCCTGGGCATGAAATTAGGGCAATAATGACGGGATCACCCGACCCTTACACGCCCTTCCCAAGATAAACATAAGGGCCCAAAGGCCTCTTATGGAGATCCCAACAAGACAAAGATAATAGCGACAACCGCTCCCTTAAAACTGAATAAGAAAAGATGAACACAACACGGAGCAAACCCGACAAAATTCCCCACGGTCACTTTCCAAGACAACACAGGCACTTGTCCATAAGCATAGTGTCCACTCAGGAAAAGCGCGTCACCGTAAAGAAAACAACACACACGCACACACACTCTCGTGTCAAACAAACACCCATGCAAAGGTCGTTTTCAGGCCGATGGGTCCTCTGCAAGTTCGAGCGTTCACGGTATTCTTCTCCGCCGTGAGACCCCTCACTTCTCTTTGAGTGGGTCCTTCTCGCCGCCCGCCAGGCCACCACCACTGCCACCCGCTTCCCAACATGCGTTAGGTACTCTGGACAAAGCGTCCGCGTTTGAATGGTCGCTACCCTTTCGGTGCTGTACGACAACATTATAGCGCTGCAGCGCTAGTGCCCAACGAGTCAACTTTGCTCCCTGTGGCGTGGACAAAGTGAGGAAGGAAAGGGGGTTGTGGTCGGAGATCACCGTCACCTGGGCGCCGAAGAGCCAAATGTCAAACTTTCTAAGCCCCCAGATCACCGCAAATGCCTCCTTCTCTATGGTCGACCATCGAGCTTGAGTGGGCGTGAACTTATGGCTCGCGAATGCTATGGGACGCTCGGAGCCATCCTCGGCGCGCTGGGACAAACAGGCACCCGCCGCGAAAGCCGAGGCGTCGGTGGACAACAAAAACGGCGCGTCCGGCTTCGGCGTTGCCAGCGCTGTCGCCTCGCAAAGTGCTGCTTTGAGTCTCTGGGACGCGCTGTCAGCTTCGGCCGACCACGGAATCTTGTTTGGAATTCCCTTCCCGGTCAGTTCCGTAAGCGGCCTCGACACCTCAGCGTAGTTGGGCACGTAACTTCGGTAGTAGCCGCACAGTCCGAGGACGCTGCGCAGCTCCCTCTTAGTCGTTGGCTCTTTAAGCCCCCTATTGCAGCCAACTTGTCCGGGTCCGGCGCGTGCGCTCCCGAACCCACAATATGCCCCAAGTAGCGTATGGACCCTCGGGCGACCTGACACTTCTCGAGTTTCACCTTGAGCCTCGCCCGGTCTAACGCCGCGAAGACCGCCCTTAAATGATGTACGTGCTCGCTCAGGGTCTCACTGAGTACCGCTATGTCGTCTAGATACGCACAGGCGTATTCAGAGTGCGGATGGAGCAGCTCGTTCATGGCCCTCTGTAACGTTTGCGCCGCGTTTTTGAGGCCAAAAGGCATGACTTTCCATGCAAACTGCCCCCGATGGCACGTGAATGCGGTGAGTGAACGAGCCGCCGGCGCTAGAGGTACTTGCGAGTAGCCTCTTCGCAGGTCCAACAGGGTAATATAGTTGGCCTGCCCGACGTTCATTATGAGCTCCTGCTGCAGTGTCATCGGATACGCGTCGCGCACCGTTCCTGCGTTCAGTCTGCGGTAATCAACGCATATTCTGACTGATCCGTCCTTTTTCGCCACGCACACGATGGAATGCGCGTGTGGGCTCTCGCACGGGAAAATTAAATCCCTATCTAGTAGCTCGTCCAACTGCGCCCCTACTTCTCCCTTTAGAGCTATGGGGATGCGATACGGTTTACACGGTTTTAGCGTGAAGCCCTCCTGCAACACTACATCGTGTTCGCGTACCCTCGCCACCCCCAGTCTGTCGTCGAACAAACCGCTGTACTCCGCAAACACCTTGCGGATCTGACCACTCTCGTTCTTCTCGATATGACGTAATAAGTTCCCCAACAAGGTCATGTCCGCGGAACCTCCTTTCCCCGATCGGGGCGCGCACTCCACCTCCCCGAACGCCTCATCTTCCTCGAAAGCGACGCCAATCTGCATTACCCTACTGTTATAGGGTCGCAACTTGCTTGCGTGTACTAGCGGTCGGTTTCCTTCCGGCATTTCGACAAAGTATGAGTGCTCCCTGTACCGCTCGGTTACCCTACCTGGTCCCTTCCACTTGGGGAACATCTTACCCGGCCTGTCGTCATCAAACACCAACACTGCGTCCCCCTCCTGAAAGCTCTTGCTTGTCGCCCGCTTGTTGAACTGCTTTGCGTAAGCATTCTGCTGCCTGGATCCTACCAGTTCGGCTGTTTGCGCTGCCTGCTCTAGATGCTCATTCAGCTCTTTCATGTAAGCGGACAGGGACGGGCCAAGGTCCGCTAACGCAGGCATTTCTCCCGTTAAAGCGCGTTTGACGACAGCTAGCGGTCCGCTAGGCGGCCTACCGTACACCATTTCAAATGGCGACACTCCTGTAGTATCATGCGGGACTTCGCGATATGCCCACAAAAGAAAGGGCACCGCCTTGTCCCAGTCTCTACCTTCCTTTTGGATGGTGTGGTACAGCATGTTCTTAAACGTCCTGTTCCACCGCTCCACAGCGCCGTTGTCTCCGGGTGGCCCGGAGTCGAAAACCTCGGGGAGCAGCCGAGTCGCTTTAAGAACTCCTGTGTTAACTCAGCAGTGAAGTTAGGATACAGTCGGAGGATACAGTCGGACGCGATCACTTCGGGTATCCCTGTGCTGCTAAATACCCTCAGCAGGGCGGCGCAAGTCACCCTAGCGCTCAGAGAGCGGAGACACACTACCTCGGGCCACCGTGTGAACAAATCAATTATGCACAATGCATATTTGTGCCCTCTACCTGATGGTGGCTGCAGCGGGCCAATGATGTCAACGTTAACTCTCTGAAACGGGTACCTAGGCCTTGCCAGCGGTTCTATCGGGACCCGGTCGGCAGTACGCAAGTCGGATCTTGTCTGACAGGCATGGCAGCTAGCGTAGTAGCGCCTTACGTCTTCTTCGATAGCCGGCCAAAAGAAACTGTACTTTATGCGGGCCTTCGTTTTGCGGAAACCTAGGTGACCAGCCCAGTTCGACTCGTGAGCCATTCGCAGTACATCGCCTCTACGACTCTCCGGTAGCACCAGTTGCATTACAGCTTGTCCCAGAAGTTTGTCTCTGTGGTACAAAATGCCGTCTACCACGACCATGCGTCCCTTTCCGCGTTTTGCATTTTCCCAGGCAGCTTGCAATGTCGTATCACTCTGCTGCTCGGCCCGAAACTTCTCCGACGAGCTCCTCTCGCCATTCCCGTCGTGAGTTGTTTCACTGCACTGCTCCTCGCTTTCCGCGTCCTGACCACCCTTTGCTCGCGTTGTAACCTGACCGATTGCAACTTGAACCGACCCCTCTGCGCTCCGCTCATCGTCTACCAGCCTTGCTAGTTCGCCCTCCATGCGGTCCGCAACGTCGCTCCCGCCTGCACATACCACCCCTTTCATCTCGGCTCCAGCCCTAAGACGCTCCCACGCCTCTTCCGAGAGTAGACAATCGGTCTGAGAAACCATCCTGTCGACTGCGCCAGTAATATCTCGTTCTTCTCCAATTCGCCTCCTTGCGAGGCGGGCGTTGGTGACCCTTGGAGTTCCTGCCAGCCCTGCGCTGCGTTTAGTGCAGCGCTGCGGCTGTGATGAAGGCGACGACCCGTTGAGACGAAACGAAAACTTGTATTTACACTTTTTACAGTTGGTTACAAAGAGGATACATTGAGGCCATTGGTCGCTATGTGCCCGCGGCACCCCGTCAGAGACGAGCTACAACTCAACCCGGTCTGTCCGATGAGCGCATGCTTGCAATCGAAGAAACCTCGCATCCGGGGGAGGAGGTCGCGCTCGCTCCGACCGCGTTCCCACGCACCTGCACTGTTGCGGGCCCTTCGTCCAAGGGCGCGCAACCATACGCGCCACTCAAACCAAACGCACGTGCACAACGATATCCGACGCCTCAACCTAGCGCTAGCTTCGGCCCGGCCGCACACTGCATCCGCCGCGCGAAATACAAAGCGCGGTCATCCACCCAGCAGCTCCCTCGATTGCCTCCATCTGGCACGCAAGGCCGAAACACGGCGCACAAGGGGGGGGACTCTACGCCCGCGAGGCCGTTGCCCTGTTGCCTGCCTGGGCATGAAATTAGGGCAATAATGACGGGATCACCCGACCCTTACAGAAGGGTTGTGCGAGTTTGTTAGCCTAGCCTTCCAGTGTGTCACCTGTTGAACTAACAAGGGGCAGGCTGTGTGTTTGTGGTCCTTTGAGTTTTCGTATGCGTGTCCAGACTGTGAGTGTCGGTGTACGAATTCATGGATGTGAGGAAGGTGCGCCAACTTCCCCTTTTTGCCTCGCGGCGCACACGCTTCCCAAGTGCTTTTGCCCGTTTGAAGGAGAGAAGGTTATCCGACGCAGGTCAAGCGACGTATAGAGAACTGAGGAACCAATAGCCAAATCAAGATGTGAGAGAGTGTTGTGTCCTATATTATGTCATGTAGGATGTTGCTTATTAAAAAGGCATGCTCCCGAAGATGTTACGAATTTTTCAATTAGGCGACCCCGGGCATCCGTACGCGAAGAGCCCCAAAAAAGATAAACATTAGTATACCTCGTCTCAACTCAAACAAAATTCTGTGCAATTTTCCCTCCTACGACTCGCGCTTGCCCACATCAATGCCCGATATTCACATACGGCCCACATTTTAATTGACGGCTCAACTACGCCTCACTGTAAATAATCCGGCGTCTTCATTTCGTCAACCGGCAAAGCCTTGTCTTACCGCCTTGAACGAGCAACCTCATCCACGTCAAGCCCTGCACTACATCCTTCATCAGCCACCAGCAGAATGGGTTTTATTCACGGACTCGAAGGCGGCGTTGCACACGTTACAGCGTGCCAGCTGCTTCAGCCTTTAGGAGCATGTATCCCGTGACGTCACTTACCTGCACCATCTCGCCTACGTCACCGGTCATCGAGTGATTCTACAATGAACTGGATATTGCGGCATTCTCGGCAACGAGAAAGCGGATGAAGCAGCTCGCAGATAACTACAGCTCCGAAATGTAAGAAAGATTTTTTTCGCAAAGCACGAGGCCGCAGCGCTAGCCAAGGAGCTTGCATTAAAGGAACAAAACCGCATCTGGTCTTTCCCTGAAACTCGGCACCCTTTCCTACACTATATAGACTCTGGGCTCAGAATGAGGCTACCAGAGCGGATTCCACGTATGCTTGGAACTCTTTACCACCGGTTGCGTCTCAACGCAGCACTCACGAATTCTTACCGCCATCGCCTTGGGTCTGACTGCAAATCCCTACTCTGATAAGTGCGGACTACCGACAACAGTAGAGGACGTCCCTCTGGAGTGTCCGGCATAGATCCAGGAAAGAAATCACCTCACAGAAAGAATTGAGGGCCACAACTACGCATCTATATCTTTAAAATGTCTCCGTAGATCCTGCGCCCTCTCCATGATCTCCGAGAAAAGTTTTCGTTGCCTTATTTTACTATTTTCACGAAATCGTCGTCGCAGAGACAATCTAGAACGTCACCTGTGCGATTATGTGGACTTTCACGTCACCACGCAAAGCTTCATATACACTTTTTCTTTAACCTCTCCTTTCTACCCTCTCTTCCCTACTTCTTTTAGGGCCTTTACTCCATTTTCCCCATTCCCGCAGAGTAGCATGTAGGCGGGAATATGCTGGCGAACCTCTGTGCGTTCATCTAATAAAGAGCTGTCTCTCTCTCTCTATCTCTCTCTTTCAGATTTTAAAAGTTCCACCTGGAATCGCTATCATAGAATAAATATAGATAATTGATCGAATAAAATGTTGACAAACTCAAAAAATAGGAAAAGTATAAAATAATTACGGAAAATGGCGAATCGTGTAACACTCTGCATTTCCACAACAATGCTGATTTCGCGAAAGTTGCAAATGTAATCGTTATAATAGCATAAATTGAGATAATTGGTACCACGGAATTTTGAAAAACTAAAAATTACAAAAATATTAAAACCTAGGGAACATGGCGAACCATGAAACGCCCTGCATTTCCACAATATGCAAATTTCGCGAATGTTCTAATTGTAATCGTAGTAATAGCGTAAATGGATATAATTGTTCGGTCAGGATTTAAAAAAACAAAAATTTTGCTGGAAAGAACTCACACTCAAGACAACCGGCATATCAATGCTAGGCATTAGTAGATAATTCCCTGATTCACTGCTGAATTTTTTGTTTGTTTGTTTTGTCTATGAGCGCGGTGGGTTGGAGCATCCTTTCGAGTGGCGTTTTTCTTCTTTTCTCGAGTTCGGGGGCCGCGGACGCTGCTCAACGCTTCTGCTGCGAAAAGGAACCGTTTGCCGCTAATTCTCGGAAGCACGAAAGAGGCGAGGCCGTTCGGCTAATTGATGGCACCGGGCGCGTCGGGTGTCAGGCTCGGGTGCGGACCAAACGCCAGCGGTAGTAAATCGCTGAGCTGACTCGACCCAAAGATGCGAAATGCCAAAGTGGCGGCGGCCACTTTCTTTAAACAAATTTCTACACTTTGTCGCTCTGTTTTAAAATGGGATGGGGAATTCGGGGAATGACCGGAAGCAGCTGTAGGTGGCTGCTGGGAAGCGGGGAAGAAGCGATGGCGGCGATCCCCTGTAAACAAACTGCGGCAGCACGACAAAGACGTGTATTTGGAACGACGGTTCGGGATTTATTGCTTTCGGGCCCTCTGAAGGTACTCCTAAATCAGTGTAACAACGCGTCAGACTTGGTTAGTTTGTTGGTTTCTCGTCTCGCGGCTTCCGGGGCGAATCCTTTGAGTATTTACGTCTGTTTTGAGTGGGAATGAGAAAGGAGTTTGGGAAGAGGGATGCGCTAATTGCCTCATTAAAAGCTCCACCTGTGGGCGGCTGCGCGGCCTATAAACGGCGAAAACTGTAAGTTATGTGTCCTCTCTTTCTTGGGTTATGCCCTCTTTCTGGGCGTGTTTTTCTCAATAAAATCACGGTTTATGCAGGTGTTTGGGGCGGCTGAGCCGACAACGAGGAGTCCGCTAGCTAACTTGTCATGACTTGTAAACTGCAACTGTACATAAATTGTAAATAGTCGTGTGGTAGACCGTCGTCGGCTATGTCCTTCTGATCATTGAGCCGTCTTCAACATGTTTCATTTATCGAGCGATCCTCCGCTAGCGTCCACACGAGAAGGAATCCCAACTCCTAAGTTCATCAACGGAGCAAGTGCTGTTTTGATGGATAGCTAAACTTCAGTAGACCAACTGACGCCGTTATGCGAAAGACTTAAAAAGAATAACGAGGAAGTTAACAAGCTAAACAGTTAACTGCAAGGTTACATCGAGGACGACGCGTTTAAAGGAGCCATGAAGACAAAATACAAGTTGGGTTTATTAGAAAGACTGCTTAGCCCCGATAACAATGATACCAATATCATCGCAATCTTCGAACAAATAACGGAGATATTAAAGAAAATGTGTGAAGCAGTCACGACCCCCTAGCCAATTTTCCGCAACTTTTCTATGACGTCACGGAACTTTGTTTGTGCGATTGGCGGCCGCCTAACTGACCTGTCGCGACGACACATGACTGGACGTCTGTAATGGGGCCTCTAGTTCCATTTGACCGCATCAATTGAATGCTAACGTGCAGTTAACGCACTGAAAATTGTTTTATTGTTGGCCCGTATGACGTCATTCTTGCTCATAACACGTCACTGTGGCGCAAAATTTGAAAGTTTTTTTATACTTCTTGCTTTTTTTTCGTTAAAACAACATCTTTTGGGGCTGTAATGGAGCTGAGTGAGATACTGAATCCTAGCTCTTTGAAATTACATGAAGTTGTATTTTCTCTTCATGGCTCCTTTAAGGCTGAGTACAACGGCTTGATTGGCTATTATGACAACGTTCATGCATCTTCGCTGAAGTGCAAAACAGGAGCGCTCGTTTATCGCAATACGGGACAGTCATTTGAACGCCCACCAAGAACGCGAATCATTAGGTCCTCGGGTAACAACGAATCGTATCAAGTCTTCCAGAACTAACCATCGCTCCCTTCTACGGAGATATGTGCAAGTGTAACTAATTCTCGGAACAGTTCGATCAGATGATCAACCAAACCGGCGGTCTTCCTGTCTCCGAGAAATTCAATGAAGTTCTACATTGAAGGAGAGGCTGCTTTAGCTGTTAGCGGTTTACCAACAACAGAAGCTTGCTACGAGCACGTGATAGAAATACTAAAAATAATCGGTTCCAATACACGCTGTGAAGGTGGTTGGAAAGCAAAGCTGTGAACGACCCGCAGAACAATTCCGCATGCGACGTACCTTAAATTCCCACACGTGGCTCTAGAAAGACTGGTACCAGAGATTCAGCCAGCCGCTACATGGTATTCGCGGGGTGCCGTCCCGAACGCAGCAGCGTCGGTCACGGCCGGGCTCGAGTGGCGGACACCGCCAATGTAGCCCGGCCGTGAGTCGGAAGAAAGAAAACGGACAGGAGCGTGTTTCGAACTGTAAGACAGCGGAACCTGGGAATCCTTATGTGCTAGCTCGGGGCTACACCACCGCGCAACACAAGCGCAGACGGCGAAACAATACGGCATGGGAGCTTATTGATTTCCATTTACACAAATTTAAACTGAATATTTTCGTAAGTTTGAGAATTGTGAGAAAGTTGAAGGGACTTTTATAATCGCTATTTATCTGAACTAGTTGTTCCATTCATCTTTTTAATACCTGTTAAAACACAACCGAATTGGTATTCAGCAATTTAGAAAAGGCAGTCCCATTCGTGACAAGCAGTGCACAACAGTTGGCATTTCACTGGCGGCCAGATGTCTCTAAGTGGTCTCTAAATTTTGTTTCCCCGCGCTGCAAACCAATCCTTAACGTATCTTTGCCGTACGGCCACTAGAATTTCGTCGGGTCCGGGTTACCCAGGAGGTGCGGTCGAACAAGTTAATTAAGCCACGCGAAGTAACCGCGCAATGGACGCAAAGCTGCGCCAAAACAGGCACAACACCGTTGCTAAAGCAGACGGCAAAGCCGACGGAAGGGTCCCGCCGACGCGTTCGCCGGGGTGAGCACGGGGATCGCTGGGTAATAGCGCCCTATCACCGCGCTATCTACACTGTGCTCCGTGAGTGAACAGCGCCCTTCGCCTCCTTAGCCGCGTTGGGAATTTCTTGTCCCGCACGCAACGAAAGAACCGTTGGCTGGTAAAGGTAGAAAACTTTGCTTTAAAAATCCAGGGCCATATACACTAACGTGGAACCTAGGGTGGGGAGAAGCATTCAGTGTATAAGTGTATTCTAGGCTCCTTGGCGTTTGTGCAACGGAGATTGCACCGTTGGGGGTAGAGGTATAGAGCTTTGCTGTAAAAGTCTGTCTTTGAAGCACGAAGCTATCTAGCGCGAAGGGTAAACGAGTGTCCCGCTGTTTTTTAGAGGCGAAGTTCCTTAGGGGCTGCGACTGTTGGCGTCTCCTGTCGTCGTCGTCGTCATTGTAATTGTCGCCTCAAGTTGTCACTGTACTAAAACACCGAGAAACTCGTTTACGCCCTGTAAGGGTTCCAGGCGCCAGCGACGCTGCAAAGTCGAACGCGTGGGAAGCGGCGGTTCCGAGAAGTGGGAATGAATGACTTTATGGCAGCCAGCTCGTTAAGAGCAAGCGGTCTCTGGGTCATGCCGCTCGCGGGAGGACACATTGTCTGGGGTCGCAGCTGCGCTGTCGCGTTGTTTTGGCCGGAGTGCGTGGTGTAGCCGTGGGAAAACATTGGTAGCATGGCGACTCAAATGGCATCCCGGGGGCATGGCGGCCGCTGGCTCGGTGCCCACCGCGGTTTCCATTAGCAGGTTGTAAAACCATTTGGTCCGTCGAGCGGCTGGAGACGAGGAGCGTGGAGCTGTCAACTGTGGTTAGACAGTGGCCGATTTACGGCGATAGCTTTCCTTTTGTTGGCCAGTGCGCGCGCGGATGCAGGCGTGTGAGGGAGCGCGCGTTGCGCCCCGGGATGGGCGCGGCAGAGGCACGCCTGAGCCGGCCGCTGTGTCCTTTTGTCCCTACGCGCTGTTTCTGGCCCACGGCGCAATTAACGGGGCATCGCCTGTCAACGGCGGAGAATCTTGGGGACGCGCCGGGTCGTTAAGGCGGATGTTTATGGGTTTCAGCTGGCTTAAGTAGCTGTCCTGTCTCGGACGAGATGTGTGGGAACAGGCATGCAGACCACGTTCGTGGAAGCGTGTCCCTGGCGCTTGCACGTGTTTTCGCGGGTTTTTTAGTGTTTGCTGTGTTTGTTTGGTTTGCTTTTGATATTTTCCTTCTTCCTGTTGTGATAGAGGGTGACCGATGTCTCAGGGTTACGGGGGTGCGTTGCCTACCGCAGTTTAAACCCGGACGTGGTAACCCGCTCAATCAGATCGCCAATGCATGCTGATTGGCCTGTGTATCGAGGGTGGAGACTAGGTGACCCATTAAAACCACGAGACACGAGGTCTCGGGGTCGAATCCTCAAGGTTTAATGTGCTATGCACGGCCGGAGTATTGCCGGGCTAGCCAGGTCAGGCTAGGGAGGATCCCACCACTTGGGTAGTCTTAGGTCAGGGTCCGTCGCTGACGGGGGTGCTGCGGGCACAAAGTTTTAGCTGACCTAGAAACCCACTTTATTTCTTACTCTGTCTACTTCAGTCTGTAAATATTCTGTATATGTCTTCCGTGTAACTATACAGTTTTAAAACCCTCAACAACTCTCATCGTCGTCGTGTCATCAGTGCCGTCACCATCAGGCACCAACGCAGACCATCCGAAGTCTTCTACACGCCACAACATCGGCGCATCGAAGCACGAAACAACGAACCGTAAACCTTTACTCGCCCCCGCTAGAATGCAACTCATCCTAAAAAACACCGGGCCACTCGTTTACGCCTCGCGCAGAACCGCTTCGCAACGCGTACTAAAAAACACCGCGACACTTGTTTACACCTCGGGCTAGAGAGCTTCATGCTTTAAAGACAAGACACTTTTACAGCAACGCTGTAAACCTTTACCTCCCAACAGTTTCATCCACGGTGGCCAAAACGCCAAGGCGCCAACAATGCATTTATACACTACATGCTCCCCCCGCCCCAGGTTTCACGTTGGTGGAGATGGCCCAGGATTTGTTAGTACAGTTTTCGAACCGCTCCAGCGCGAGGCGTAAACGAGTTTCCCGGTGTTTTTTTAGTACGTGTTACGCTCTAGCGCGAGGCGTAAACGAGTTTTCCGGTGTTTTAGCACCGTGACTACATGAGGCGACGACGACAACAGGAGACGCCAACATCCCCAGTCCCCAGGGAATTGGTATGTTTTCACAATCTGTAGATTGAATGAATGAATGAATTTATTGTCAAGAAAAAGGAAAGGAAAGACCACCAGCAGGCGTAAATTGTCACACCTAGGGGTGGACACCGGAACGCCTGCTGGTGTGGGAGTTGGGGCAGAAGATGTCAGATTCATAGAGAGGAGAGACAGATGATAGAGGTGAGATATTTACATAACACACGGGAGAGAGGGGCATATTTACAACTTAACACACACTCACACACCCACACTGTCCAGAGGGGAAAAAAACAGAAAAGTTCACACAGTCACTGGGCCAGGGAGTCAAGTGCCAGGCGGTGCCCTGAGGCATCCAGGTAGCCGCCCAGCGCCTCGTGGACGCTGTCCCTCTCTCTGGTGTTGCCCAGCGACCATAGCAGCTCGTCTAGTGGCTGAGCCCTTTCCCCCAGGGCGGCCAGCAGTTCCGGCCGTCCTGCGGCATACTCGGGGCACTCGAAGAGCCGGTGCGGCAGGGACTGGACAGGTGCGCAGCAGTGCCCGCAGGCAGGGCTGTCAGCCAGCCCCAAGTGGTGCTTTCGTTCCGCCGTCCACACAGCCCCCACACGGAGGCGCAGGATTGCCAAACGCTGCTGTCGGGGCAGCCATGCGGCCCGCACAGGTGGTGGGGCCTCTCCAGCGGCCAGCCGTGGGTCCCGGTTCTGTGCCCGCACGTGCCGCTGTATAAGCAGGCGGGAGTCATCCGCCGCTGCCTGCGCATCCGTGGCTGAGGGCGTCAGCTCGTGGGCCTCAGCGGCCAGCTCGTCCGCCCACTCATTGCCCTCGAGCCCGATGTGGCCGGGCACCCACTGCAGCCGCAGCCGGGCACCCTTGTCTGCCAGCCGCTCCACCTTGTCCCGCACGCCCCGAACCAGAGGGGAGTGCGGGTCGCCCTCCCGGATGCGCAGCAGAGCCACCCGGAAGTCGCACAGCAGGGCGCAGCGCTCGGGTGCGGGCTCCAGCTCCAGCAGCCGGTCCAGGCCCAGCTGGACCCCACAAGCTCTGCCCTGGCGGAGGATGCGGCGTAGTGTAGCCGGGCCTGCCGGGAGGCCTTCCCCAGCACGGCGGCCGCTGTAGCCGAGCCCTGCCGCTTCCGCACAGAGCCATCCGAGTAGGCCAGGGTGTGGCCCTCCAAGTCTTTCCAGATGACGGCCCGGGCCAGCTGCAGCAACCCGCAGTGGGGCGGTCGCCGCTTGCTGCGGAGGACCGGAATCTCCAGCTGCAGCTCGGCCGCCAGGTCCGGAGGGCGGCTGGAGGACCCCATGTCTGTGGTGCCCACCACCTACTCGTACCGGGCCAGCATGCGCCCCATGCGCGAGTGGCGGTGGGTGCGCAGCCGCTGCAGCGTGGGGCCGCCCCCCTCGGCTCGGCGCAGCCGGTCAATGTGGCCCAGGGCCCTCTGCTCGGCCGTCATCTCCAGCGTCCACACCCCTGCGTCCACAGCGGCAGGCCCAGGCAGGCGGGGACGCCCTTTCGATGGTCGCCATCCAGCTGCCGCCAGTTGGGTCTCCGCAGGGTGACCAGTGGCAGCGCGTACATCAGTAGCCCCACGGCCGAGGTGCTGTACAGCCGCAGGGCTGTCTGCTGGGAAAAGCCTTTAGCTCGGGCGACCATCTTCCGCATAGCCGAGGTGGCCAGCTGTGCCCTGGCACGTAGCTTCTTGGCGGCCTGGCGGAAGTCCACCCTGTGGTCCAGGGTGAGCCCCAGGTAGCGCACCCTGCTATTCCACTCGAGCTCTTCACCGTCTATGTGGAGTTTCCTAGTCCGTCCGCGGGCGGCTGCGCTCGGGTGCACAAGCATGGCTTCTGTCTTTGCAGCCGACAGCTGCAGGCGGACACCTTCGACCTTGTACCGCACCACATCCATGGCTGACTGCAGCTGCTGCACGACCGCGCTGCCGTCTCCTTTCTTGTCCCAGCACCCACAGGGCAATGTCGTCGGCACTCTGTAGATTGGAGTTATTCGTTACGAATGCCGGATTACACACCCATTTTTATGGCCAAATTTTTAGAAATAGCTCTCACCCTATGCAAAGTGCCGCAGCATGTATCAAAAATAATCATATTATCCGATTCGATGGCAGTTATATCGGCAATAACTTCCTCTTCCGACTCTCCATTGTACTGCACACTAATACGACGAAGAAGCTCACCTTGCGTTTCTACTACGAACGGGCCGCGGCTCTCAACCTGTATTTCGGGTGACCTTCGAGCCCTAGCCACCCCAAAACTATTCCGTCGACTGCCTGGCGGCAAGCTGCATCTGTGAACCCCCGGTGAGCCTTTTCCCCCGAATTATCGCGTATAAAGTTCTCAAGTGAGCGTCAGTGCGCTAACCCTAACGCTTCGGCGAGCCGGTTCCCGGCTCCCGTTGTGGCACTTGCAAGCATGCCGGCGGACGTGGAATCCTCTCCCACCACTCATGCCGCTTCTACCGAGACCATGGACTTCGACTCGCACAGTGGTCGCACCATTCACGCCGACAGCCCGTGGATATAAGTTTACACTCACGCATCAAGAAGACGGCTCAGGCCCCGAGCATCGTTACTAACCCCAAGGCAGCATCGCTACCAGCCGCGCCATCACGAGATGCCTCCACGCAGCGGCGCAACCCTCTACCACGCCTGCCTCCCAATAATTACACCGTGATCTATCGCCCCCGATCCGGCCTCGATCTTTCAGCCTGGTCGCCTCGCCTTCTCACACAAAGCTTAGCAACGGCAAGCACCATTCCGCAGCAGGAATTCTTCTCTCAAGTCACAATTCAAATTCAGACACTCCAAAACCTCATTGTAGCTAGTACGCCGAGCGAAACTCACGCCATAACCCTCAGCAGCATCTCCTCGGTTCAGCTCAACTCTGTCCTGTACGAACTTCTCCCGTACCTGAAGCCTCCACCTGACACCTGCCGTGGGGTCATTCACGGCCTAGACCCCGGCACCACGAACGAGAACCTCCCGTACCTCCTCATAGCTAATGAACGTCGCCTTCTTCACTCACGCATGCTGGGTCGAACCACGTCAGCCCTCCTCACATTTCAAGGCCCGCACGACCCCTTTTATGTAAAACTCGGCAGTCTCATCTACCGCTACCGCTCGTTTTGAAGAACTGTTCAGTTCTGCCGACTGTGCGGAGAAGTCGGCCATCGGCAGGATATCTGCCCACACCCCGACCAACAACTCTGTCTGGGCTGCGGAACTCCTAATCCCACCGATGACCATCGATGCTCACCAAATTGCAAGCTGTGTGACCTTCCCCACATCACCGCTTCTAAGGACTGCCCCCAACGCCTGATTCCAACGCCGCCCGTGGTCAAGCGGAAACATCCAATGCAGCCACCAGTCTCGACCTACAATAGCAAGCTTCCGGACACAACAAATCAGGCTCAAACTACCAAACCGGTGAGCTGGTCACAGGCCGTTCGTAGCGCTTCCACTGCTCAACATTTTCCTCCCCTTCCACCCATGCCACCAAGCACTCGTACCCACAATACCGTCCACACACACACCACACCTGCCACCTCATCTTCGTCCGCCATCGATGGGCTCCTCACCGAACTACGCTATAAAAACGCGATGCTCCTACGACGCATAGAAGCCCTTGAACAAGAATCACGCACTCGCAGTAGCGATCGCGTTTGCCAGCACGAAGATCATGTTCAGGTTGAACAATGTGCGCCCTCATCTTCCCCATCAGCTCCTCCTCCCTCACCTATCATCGCTACTGAAGAGATTTCGGCGTTCATAGATAGGAAAATACAAGTAGCTCTTGTAGAAGTAAACGAAGCACTAGCCACAACTACCAAATCAATCATCCAGCTCGAAGAAACCATCACAGCCCAAATTACAGCCCTAGAGCAATCCCACTCCTCTATCGCCCAGATGCTTCAATCTCTTCATCGCCGTCTCGACTGCGTTGAACTCGAACAACCCCGCAAACCCAAAAAGCCTAAAATCGATCCGAGCAGCGACGAGCAACTTGCCTCTATAACCCGCCTTCCAGATGACTAACGCCTCCACTGTTACAATCTTCCAATGGAATTGCCGCTCTTTCCTCAGCAAACGCTTTCAACTCGGCCATTATACTCAGCAACACGAACCTGACAGTTTGGTCCTACAAGAACCGGACACCCCTTCACCAAAACTCAGTGGCTACGAAGCATACACTCAAGATCCGAGTCACCGCACCGCCACGCTCGTATCCAAGGCACTCGCCGCCCAACTACACGATATTGCCTCGCCCATCGCTCATACCTTTCTGGAAATTCTGCCCTCCCACCCGAAGAGCACAAGCCTGTTCATTTTCAACATCTACAGCCCTCCAACGCGCTCCCTCACCACCATCGACCACCTCATCCACAACGCAATTCGCACCTCTCGCACAGCTCCTCTCATTGTTTTAGGTGATTTCAACGCTCCGCACCCCGCATGGGGCTATCATCACGCAACCAAAAAAGGGCCAACCTTACTCAACGCCACTCAGCAGCACGTTCTCACACTCTGCAACGCCCTTACCACCCCTACACTGCCGGGCAACAGTGTATCACGAGATACGAACGCCGACCTCACCCTGACCTCACCTTTTCACATAATATTTCCTACCTGGAATGGCACTGTCTTGAAGACACATTGGTTAGCGATCATCACATTATCCGTATCACTATACCCCACCTCACACTCAAACCTCGCATCGGTCAAGCCGCACTCACCGACTGGGAATCCTTTCGTAAAGATCGATCTGAACCCGTCCCAGGCACTATCACCAACCTAGTAGAATTGACTTCACAATTAATCACGGCTGTCAAGAAGCATTCCAAGACAATTCCTCTGACGGTGGAGAATCCCCCAGTTGACTCCCATGTTCTCCATCTATGGGAGGCTCACCGAGGCCTCATTCGTCGATGGCGGAGGCAAAAATATAATAGATCCCTGAAATGTCGAATTGCTGCCCTGACTCAAGAAGCCGCTATCTACGCTCACACCCTTCACAAACAAAACTGGGCTACCTTCTGCGACCAGCTCCAAGGAACACTAAGCGGTAAATGCACGCGGCTTCTCCTACGTAGTCTTTTTGGCTCGAAACATGCCAAAGCTGCCACCCACAATCACGTCCGCCGTCTTCTTCACAACTATCCCCATTCGAATGATGAGCTCAAGACCACCCTTTTTGGTACCGACAATAATACCTCTCGTTTCTGCCACGCTGATTACACCGGCGCTCCGAATCCTGCCCTTGAAGTTCCCTTTATGCTGCAAGAACTCGACCAAGCTATCTCTTGTCTCACTAGAAATACCACTGCCGGCCGCGACCATATAACTAACAAAACTATCAGTAACTTGGGTAATGCCCCTCTAACCACTTTACTAGATTTCTTCAACAACCACTGGACGAACGGCACCCTCCCTCCACAATTGCGGCACGCAGATATGTCACTAATTCCTAAGCCCAACAATCCAATCCAGTTCTCCAACCTTCGCCCCATCTCCCTCACCTCCTGTCTCGGTAAACTCTGAACGCATGGTTCACACCCGCCTCACTACTCACCTTGAAGACAACGACTATTCCCTCACTCCATGTTTGGCTTCCGCTCACACCTCTCAACTCAAGATGTTCTCCTACAGATCAAAGAGCAAATCATCGATCACCTCAGCAAAATTGATCCCAGTGCCATCTTAGCTCTCGACGTAAAGGGCGCTTTTGACAACCTCATACATCAGGCCATCTTAGAAGGACTTCGAGAAACCCCGTGCGGTGCGTGTACATACAACTCCGTGCGGGCCTTTCTTACCGACCGAACTGCCACCCTTGGCATCGGGCCACTTCGATCTGACACATTTTGCACACTTCCCAAAGGAACCCAACAAGGATCAGTTATATCACCCCCCCTCTTCAACATCGCTCTGCTCAAGCTCCCACCTCTCCTTCAAACCATTCCTCGTCTCCACCATGCTCTATAGGCTGATGATTTAACTCTTTGGACGACCACCGGATCTCCTGGCACTCAACAAGCTACCCTACAACAAACCAACACACCATTCTCGCTTATCTCCGCCCTCGAGGCCTCACGTGTGCCCCCAGCAAATCAGCACTCCTCTTCCTCCGCTCCCGAACTCGTGGGCGATCTCCAGTTCCCACACCCGATCCTGCTCCAACAATCGGTTCCACACCCATTCCTAAAGTACACTCCTTTCGTATACTCGGAGTCCAATTCCATCAAGATGGCTCTGGCGCTGCAGTTCTTCCCCAGCTTCAAGCCACTGTCACCCAACTTACCCATCTCATCAAACGCATCACAAACCAACGTCAGGGCCTCAAAGAAGGCGATACACTACGACTAATTCAAGCACTTTTAATTATTCGCATCACATATTCCACCATCGCCCTCAAACCCAAAGAACGGGAGAAAGTCGACATACTAATTCGAAAAGCTTTCAAAATTGGACTTCGCCTCCCCGCTCAAACCTCTAGCTGTCATTTCTTCCAACTCGGAATCAACAACACCCTCGAAGAACTCCTGGAAGCTCAACGCAGCAGCCAACTCACCAGACTCCTCCTTACCACTTCCGGCCGACACGTCCTCCAGGTCCTCGGATACCCGACCCCACCTGCTTCACAAGCCCTTCAGCGCATTCCATCTTCAATCCGGTCGCACATTACTGTATCCAAAATTCCTAACAATGTGCACCCAGAATTTAACCAAGGTAGAAGGCTCTCCAGGTTTAACATCTTCGATCACAATTCCACTTTTACCCCGATACTCGCTACAGCGACGCCGCCCTCTACCCCATACGCCAGGCTCATGCTCTAGCGGTTGTATACTCAGAAGGTACACTTACATCGGACCTCCCTCACAACTCCCTCGACATCAACCACCACTGCCACAGAAATTGCCATAGCCATCGCCGCTGCAACTGGCTCCGAATACCTTACAATATTAACAGATTCCCAGTAAGCCTGCCGTAACATTCAACGTGGACGCATCTCACTTCCCGCATTACGCATACTCGCATCGATCAATCCCCTCCCCGAGCTATACATCGTCTGGACCCCTGGCCATTCGTCCCTCGAGAGAAGTGAGGCAGCTCACGACACTGCCCGTGCCCTTCCACACCAGGCATTTCCCTCAGGAACAGAACCCATGGTCCAGCCTCCTCCACCTCCCGCTGTTCCATCACGCTACCACGACATCCTGCACTAGTATCATAACTTTCGCCTCACAGTGCCTCAACCTCACCCTCAACTAACCAAGGAGGAAGCCGTCATCTGGCGTCGATTACAAACACCTATTACAACGCACCCATTCTCCACGCTATCTCCCCTACCCAATACACCCTCAGCTGTCAATTCTGCCCCTCTCTTATACACCTACCACATGGTGTGGGCCTGTCAAAACACCCCATCCCTTGTTCCAATCCCAAACCTTCCCCAGAGCAGTGGGAGGGCCTGTCGACCAGCTCCCGTCATGCTGACCACATCTTTCTGGTCACCCGTGCCAGGGCTACAGCCAAGGCCCAAGGGTACCTGGACTGAGGAGAACCCACCCCACCGAGCGACGGCTCAAACACCACCGTTTGCTCTAATAAATGTTTCTTCTCTCTCTCTCTCTCTCTCCTAGGCACGTGAAGGAGGTACGCTTGTCTTGGGTCTCTGGCCATACGGACATCAGGGGGAACGAGCTAGCGGTCCATTTAGCTAATCTCGCTGTCACAGCTCCCATTCAATTCGGAATTCCTAATGTGGCTCTATTTGCATCTTCAAGGTTAAGACGATATTGGCGTTTAGACGCTACTCCTTCAGACTCACTTTTATCATTTGAAGATTACCAACATTTAAAGTTCGGGTGGAATGTTCATTTTTGTGCTTCTCGGCAATGCGAGGTGACCTTCACCGAGCTGCGCTGCAGGATTCCAAGGCTTAATTTCTAGCTGTTCAGATCTGGACTTTCACCTACGGAACTATATGTGCGGTGCCAGGTCCCTGAGACAATCGAACATTTTTTTCTAGACTGCCGTCGTTTCTCAACAGCTAGACAACTGCTTTTGAAGGGCCCAATTGAGCGTTTAGGGTTGACTTTTTCGATTTCACTTGTATTATCTATTTCCGCATCAAATTTGGTGTTTAAAAAGGGGTATATATAATTGCATTCAAAATTTTCTTTCTGCTTCAGGTGGTTTGAATTGCTGAAGGGTGCTAATTTATGGGTAATTCGGGTTTTATTCATGACTGAGTTTCTTTTTACAGCCTCTTTCCGGAAATAATTTGGTATTTTGAAGTCCGCACGTATTTAACAACCGATTTAGCCCTGCACAATCCCCCTTGTGGGTACGTGCCAATATCTTTGAGGACATCATCATCATTATCATTATCAAGGGGCTTCGCTCCTAAAAAACCTGCCATCTCCACTAATGTGAAACCTAGGGAGGGAGGAGAATGTCCTGGGTGGAGAGGTGGGGTCTGAATTCAAACATCGAGGTTGGTATGAGGTTCCGATCGTCTACCTAGACGATCGGAACCTCATACCAACCTCATACCAACCTCATACCAACCTCGGAACCTCATACCAACCTCATACCAACCGACGCTGGAGGCGAGCGAGGACGATATGCTCCATGAGTATACCGACGCAGGACGTTAGCGATATAGGTCGCAGGTTGTCAATAGAAGGGGTCTTGTTCGGTTTGGGGATGAGGTGAACGTAGGCGAGCTTCCATTCTGCAGGGATCTTGCCCTCTCGCCACACTCTATGGAGGCACACGGTGAGGGACACGAGAGAGTCGTCATCGAGGTTGGCTAGTAGCCTGTTGGAAATTCCATCAGGACCTGGCGCGGTGTTTTCCCGTATCCGGGACAGTGCCGCTCGTACCTCCGAGATGAGGATGTCTTGATCCAATGACGGGTTCGGCGATCCATCGTAGTCTGTGTGGCTCTGTTGCGGACCGGGCGGGAAGAATTTTGCCTCGAGGTTCGTTAAAAGTGTGTCGGTTGAGTGATTGTGCAGGAGGGCCCGTAGTTGGTTTGATGACGTTGCTTCGAAGAGGAGGGGTCCAGGAGGTAACGAAGAATTTTCCAAGTTTTTGACCGGTTCACGTGGTTTCCCATGGCGTCGCAAAGGGAGAGCCAGCTCTCACGGCACAGTTCGCGTGCGTATTTGCCCGCCTTTTCATTGAGCAGCCCAATGCAGATGCGGAGTTTTTTATTGTGCTGCTGCTTTTTCCAGCGCTTTTGCAGGATGCGTCTAGCTTCCCATATGTGTAGAAGGTGCGTGTCTACGCAGGTATTGTCGGTATTTGTCTTTATGTTGGTAGTACAAGCGGCCTGGTCCTGAATAAGTTGGGCTATCCATGCGGAATATTGATCTTCCTCTGCCGGATCTGCGGTGTCCTCTGTGCTGCGCGCTGACCTCAGTTTTCGGAAACCGGACCAATCTGTCAGGGCAGCACGTCCCACTGAGCGGACTAGCTCAGGGCCTGAAATGATTAATTCAATGAAGAAATGATCGCTGCCCAGTGCCTCTTGATGATGGTTGGATGTTTATGGCGCAAGGCCAACTGGGGCAAAGAGCGCCAAAACAATAGTCATATATGAGGGGTGAAACCTTAAACACTAAGTAAAGTCAGTAAAAACAAAAGTGAAATCATAAAACTACAATGAGCATGGCTGGTGTATAGGGCCAGATTTCATGATGCGTGATAGGAAATGAGGTTTAAAAACTTGACCTCTGACAAATACTCAAACACACGTTTCACAGAAACAATGGCATCGTCACCTAGAAAAAACAATGGATGTAGGGGAATATGTTGTCTGTAGAGTTCTCTGAAGTGTTTGTGTCGTGTTGTGTGAAGTGCCTTGCATGTGATTAGTATGTGCACCACGGATAGGGCCTCTCCGCATCTGCCGCACTGGGGTCTCGAAGATCCCGACAGCAGATATGAGTGCGTCGCATGGGTGTGCCCTATCCGCAGCCTACCCAAGGCGACTTCCGTGTGTCTGTTGCGTGAGTCAGCTGTGTACTGTCCCAAGTGTGGCTTTATTACATGTAGTTTGTTGTCTGTCTGTTCGTCCCAGTGTGTTTGCCATGTTCTGCGCAGGTGTTGTCTTATGTGTGGCTTGAGGTCTGTGTAGGGTACGGTTGTTATGTCTACAGTGTTCCTGAGTGCAGCAGCAGCAGCCCTCTCGTCTGCCAACTCATTCCCAGCGATCCCAGCGTGTCCTGGAACCCAGCAGAGGAGCAGCTGATGCTTCTTTGCATACACAGACATGATAGTGTTAAATACAAGATTAACTATGTGGTTTTTGGGGGGTGTATGCGATTACAGTGCGCGAACAACACTCAAGGAATCTGTGTAGATGATAGACTTCGGAATTTGATTTTCAAGTATGTGACGTACAATCAGCAAAATCCCATACGCTTCTGCTGAAAAAATTGTCGTGTGGACGCTCATGGTTCTGGCTGCACTGAAATTCGGACCATGAGCAGCGCAGGAGACCATAGTGGAGGTTTTAGACGCGTCACTGTAAAATTCTGCAAGTGGGTATTTAAACTGCAGAGACAGAAAGTGCTGCAGTATTGCAGCTCGCGGTACCCGATTTTTGTCAAGTTTCATAAAAGAAAGGTCGGAGGACACAGGACGAACTTTCCAAGGAGGTAAAATGTCTGAAAAGGTTGATCTGTACACATCTAAAAACGAAGCGCTCAGATCCGAGGCTCGCTCTCTCACTCTAAGTGAAAAGGGCAGAGGAACGGATGGGCGATTTACAAAAAGAACAGATGTGGATGTGTCGTTAAAAACAGGATAAAAAGGATGGTTATTCCGCGATGAAATTTTAAACGCATAAAGTAAGTCCATGTACGTCCGTTGGTTCTCAAGGCTCCACTTATTACACTCGGCATACAGACTCTCGACAGGGCTAGTGCGAAAAGCACCCGACGCAAGCCGTAGCCCCAAGTGTAGCACTGGGTCAAGCATTCGCAACGCTGTTTTAGACGCCGACCCATATACCACACTGCCATAGTCTAAACGAGACCCAACCAAAGCAGTATAGAGCCGTAGTAGGATCTCTTTGTCGGAACCATACGATTGATGGGAGAGAACCTTAATGATATTCATTGTTTTCAGACATTTATGTTTAAGTTCCTTGATGTGTGGAATGAATGTGAGTTTCTGGTCAAACACAACACCTAAGAACTTGTGCTCCTTGTTCACAGGAAGCGACACGCCATTAAGAGTAATGTCTGGGTCCGGATGGTCCCCGCGCTTCCTGGAGAACACAACGCAGGAGCTTTTTGCAGGATTCAATTTAAACCCATTCTTGTCTGCCCAGCCGGCAAGCTTCTTGACACCAAGCTGGACTTGACGTTCGCATATTGACATATTACATGATTTGAAAGATATTTGCACGTCGTCTACATACATAGAATTAGAGATTGTTGGTGGCAGTGCCTTTCCAAGAGAGTTCATCTTTACTATAAAGAGAGTGCAACTCAACACGCCACCTTGCGGCACAGCATTTTCTTGGACGTGAACCTTTGAAAGTGCACAACCAACTCTTACTCTGAACGTTCTCTCTGACAAATAACTAACAAGGGTGTTCAACATATTACCCGAAACGCCGAATGACCTGAGGTCACTAAGGATCCCATAACGCCAAGCGGTGTCGTAGGCCTTCTCGAGGTCGAAAAAGACAGTTAAACAGTACTGCTTATGTACGAAGGCATCCTTGATGTATGAGTCAAGTGCAACCAGTTGATCGTTCGTGGGTCGCCCCACCCTTAAGCCTGCCTGGCAGCTCTCGAGAAGACCGTTGTACTCGAGGAAGTACATGAGCCTGCGATTTATCATCTTCTCGAAGAGCTTGCACAGGCAGCTCGTCAGGGCTATTGGATGGTAACTTGAGGGGGACGACGGGTCCTTTCCCTCCTTCAAGAAAGCCACTACAATGGCCTCCCTCCAAGAGTGTGGAATGTGCCCCGAAAGCCATATTTTATTATATAGATGTAGAAGTGCTTCAAGTGTGTCTGCGTGTAGATGTTGTATCATTGTATATGTGATGTTGTCTGTGCCTGGAGCTGAGGGTTTACACGTGCTCAGAGCAGCCCTCAGCTCATGTAGTGAAAACAGGGAGTTGTAAGAAGTCTCTGATTTGTTGTTGTCGTGTAGGGACTTCTTTTCACAAGAGGCTTTATGTTTCAGGAAAGTGTTCGTGTAGTGTGCTGAACTGGACACATGTTGGAAGTGTTGTGCGAGTGTGTCAGCCTGGTCTTCCAGAGTGTCCCCTGATTTACTGACCAGGGGCAGGCTGTGTGTCTGTTGTCCTTTGAGTTTGCGTATACGTGTCCATACTTTCCGTGTGTCTGTGTAGGAGTTTATTGATGTTATGAATGTACGCCAACTCTCTCGTTTTGCCTCACGGCGCACAAGTTTTCCTAATGCCTTGGCCCGTTTGAACAAGAGGAGGTTTCCCGACGTGGGGTAACGACGCAGGATACCCCACGCCTTGTTCTGGGCCTCTCGCACCCGCCTACAGTCCTCATTCCACCACGGCCTCCGCTGGTTGCGCGGGGCACCAGAGGCGTGGGGAATGGACTTGTCGGCGGCGTCGAGGATGTGCGCCGTGAGGAGTTGGGTAGCTTCTTCAACGTGTAGGTGTCCTATGGATGTGTGGTGTAGTTTGGATGTCTCTGTAAATGTATTCCAGTTAGCTCGTGCTTCATTGAACCTATTATGGGAAGATGAACTGCTTGGGCCTTTACCTATATATGTAAGTGATGTGGGGAAGTGGTCACTACCATATGGGTCAGTTCCCACACCCCACTCGAGAAGAGGAAAGAGAACTGCGGAGCCAATAGCCAAGTCAAGACATGAATATGTGTTGTGACCTATGTTATGGTATGTAGGCTGTTTACTGTTGAAAAGGCATGCTCCAGAGGATGTAAGAAACCTCTCTATTAGGCGACCCCGGGCATCCGTACGAGAAGAGCCCCAAAGAGAATTGTGAGCATTAAGGTCGCCTGTTAGAATGTACGGTTCGGGCAGCTGGTCAACCAGCGCCTCGAAGTCAGAGCTCAAAAGTGTAACATCAGGAGGAATGTATATGGAGCATACCGTTATCAACCTATTAAATATTATTAAGCGTATTGCTACAGCCTCAAGGATAGTGTTTAAACTGACAGGGTGGCATGCTAAGGATTTCCGGACGATTATGGCCACACCGCCAGAATAGTGTGTGCAGCCATCCCTGTCTTTCCTGTATACCAGGTAACTATTCAAGAAATTTGTGTGTTTAGAATTCAAATGTGTTTCCTGAACACACATTACACTTGGCTGATTGGTATGCAGAATCTCATACACGTCGTCAAAATTAATCATAAGGCCTCTGCAGTTCCATTGAACAATATTTTCTCTTCCCATTATTTAGTGTGAGAGCTACTGGAGTGTGTATGTTTATGTGTCGTCTTTCGGGGCTGTGACTCTTGGATTGGGCTTTTTGGGCGGCCTATCTGTAGGCTTGGACGACGGAGGCCGCTCCTTGCGCTGCGTTGCAGGCAAGAACGGCACGACGTCCATCTCGTCGTCCGATGTCCTGGGTGTGCCCGTGGAACCGGGCCCCCCCGGACTTGGCCCCCCTTCGGAGGCCCTTCGTTTGAGCCGCCACCGCCGCTGGGGTCGGGGGCACCAGAAGTGGCACGGGCGGTGCGGTGGGAGCCGGTCCGGGGCCCGTGGTGTCCATGGCACCCTCCAACGCACTGGACGATGGGGAGGCAGGGACGGGAGCGGCACCTGTCCCGACGGAAGAGGTTGCCACCACAACCGCTGCTGGCTCAGCGAGCGGTGCGGAGGCGGGCTGGGCTGCCAGAGGCAACCCAGGGGGGGGGGGCGGGGGCGGGACCAAGTCCGACTCGCGGTACTGGGTCCCCGCCGAAACCAGACGCCGCTCCGCCCCCCGGCGAGCTGCGTCGGCGTACCTCCCCAGAGGAAAAGAGGCGAACCTCTTTCGCGCCTCGGGGAAGGTGATGTTTTCTGTTACCTTTATGTTAATGATTTTTTTCTCTAGTTGAAATGTTTGACAAGCGCGAGAGTATGCTGCATGTGGACCCTGGCAATTCGGGCAGGTAAGGTTGGTTGCAGGGCAGTTGTCAGATAGATGATCATGCTGGCCACATTTGGCACATGTTGTTCTGCCACGACAGGAGTTGGTACCATGCCCGAACCTCTGGCACTTGAAACAGCGCCGCGGGTTCGGGATGTATGGCCGGACAGAACAACGGATGAAACCTGCGTTGATATGCTCGGGCAGTGTGCAGCGGTCAAAAGTCAGAATCAGATGTTTGGTGGCTATTTCTTTGTTATCTCTCCTAATGACGATGCGCCTTACGGCTGTCACGCCTTGATCTTTTAGGCCTTCGAGCAGATCGGTCTCTGTCTCGGTTAGGAGGTCTGGCTCAGACATCACACCCTGGGAGCTGTTGAGGCTGCGGTGGGGTGTGACTCTGATATACAGGTCCACCATGCGGGTTTGGCTCATGAGAGTTGTGGCTTGCTTCTGTGAGTTAACCTCAACTAGGACCTCGCCAGTTCTTAGTTTTTTAGCATTGTATGTGTTGCCTAGGATAGATTCAAGAAACTTGGATACAAGGAATACAGATTGTGAGGAAAGAGGCTTGGATTTCTCAACCGATTCAACTATCAAAAAACGTGGGTAGTTGTCAGGTTTCGGTGAGTTGATGGCAGGAAGAGGTGGAAAAGATTCTTCGGTGCGGACCCTTTTCAAGGTCCGATCATGTTTGGGGGGGGGGGGGGTTTGCGATTTACCATATGGCATGTAATAGAAGCAGGGGACGGGGGTACTTTCTTCTCAAACCTTACCCTGATAGCCTGAGAGGTCCCGGAGCTCCCTGCCTGGTAGACAGACAGGGAGCCCATCCGCCGGAGCTTGACCTGGGCTCCGACGGCCACCGTTTGAGGCTTCTACCCTTCACCTTTAAACACATCACCACGGTAGGTTACAGTTTATGTTGGGGGCTCGGGGTCCGCGGTGTCGCCAACACCGTCACCATGAATACTCAAAGTGCCCCGTGCGGGGGCCCAGTGCCTCTTGCATGTTTCGCCATACGCACGTCACCTGCTGGTTGCTCAGGGCGAGGTCTGGCGTAGTATCGCGAGAGACGCTTGCGCCCATGCGAGTGGGTATGCTGAGCTCATGGAGTATCTGCCCCTTGGATTAGCGTAAGTGTAACCCCAAAGGTAACCGCAAAGGTGTTACTGCCGCGGCAAAGGTGTAACCGCCGCATTGAAGTCTCCACTTACGATGAGTTGGTGCTTCCCAGCTTTCTTTCGCGCCAGTTCCAGCGTGTCATTTAGGGCCTGCGGAGAACATTTGGGCCTGCAGTAGACATTAAGGTGGAAGATAGGTAAGGAAGTGTTTGATGCCTTGGAGGGGAGTAGTTCTAGTAGTACGCCTGGGGCTCCTGCTAATGAAAGGAAGTGCTGTATAGCGGTGATAGACCTGGATACCAGCGTGTGTAACACCCGCGTGCCATCCGCATGAAAGGTGATATAGCCGGGGAGCGAAGCGTGGGCGTTGCTTTCTTGCAATGCGACAACGTGTGGAGGTGTTTCTTGTGTTGTAATATACTGGATCAGTTCTGAGCGTTTTTCGCGGAATCCGCGGCAGTTCCACTGCCAAACAATTGTTTCGCCGCGGCTCCGACTATTCTTTTTAGGAGGACCCATCTTCCATGGCATGTTTGGGTGGAGGAGGAAGGGAGGTAGTGACGCGAGTGCACTGAGGGATAAATGTTTCCATTTTCGAGAGGCGTTCTTCGAAATTGGCATTCATTTCTTTGAGGGCTTGCATGGTCTGGTTGAGTTGGTCAGTAATAGTTTGTTGCGAGGCGGTCAGCTGCTGTAGCATAGAACGTATTCCCACCACCTCTTCTCGAGTGATAAATGGCGTGGGGTTTGCTGGCATCTCCTGGCCCGAAATTGGTGGGAGGGTTGTGGAAAGAGGGGGGTTGCATCACTGCCCGGTGGGAGGGAAGTTCGGGAACGCTTGATAGAGGGAGAAAGTTGTTGCGGGGAGGGTGGAGGGGGGTTGGCTGCTGTTTTTGTCAAGGACGCACGCAGTTCTGCAAGTTCCAGTCTGAGAGCCGCGTTCTCAGCTTGTAATTGAGTTATGAGTGCGCCATACTTACTATCAGCTCTGGAGGCCGCTACCCCTGCCCAGCTCACCTTGGGTGCGTCCTCGTGGCGTGGTTCTTTGTGCGCGGAGTTCCTGTTGACTGAGGAGCTGGCCGAGCGTTGGTCTCTGGGTGGCTTTTGTTGCGTCCCTGGGGTCTGATCTCAATTGCGTGCCTGGCTGGGCGCGCGTTCCTTGGTGGTTGACCGTCCGTGTTGTGGCCCTCGACCGTGATCTCGGCTCGGTCTTGAGCTCGAACGGTAAGGTCCCCGGTTGCGTCGCGAGCCAGGGGAGGGGGAGCGCGACCGGCAGGGCCCATCCGATGTGGACTTGTTCGAAGTTTTCTTGGCCTTGTACACGGTGGGCAGGTACCGCTTGGGGCAGACTTTAGATGCGGTGGTGTGTGGGCCTTTACAAAGCCCACACCGCGGTGTGCAGATGTGCTGAGGCTCGTTGAGGGGGGCACCGCACACGTTGCACTTGGGCGTGGCTGGAGGCGAGGGGCAAACGTCCGCTCGGTGGCCCGTTCGATGACAGAGGGTGCAAAAGGCGACCGTGCGACGATAAGGGTAGCATCGGAGCAGGGCTTGGTTGACGTAAACGTAGTACGGCACTCGCTTGCCTCGAAACGTTATGACGAAGTCTTTGGACTCTCCGAGGCGACGAGCTGTGAGAACCTCGTATCCAAGAGCAGTAATGAGTGACTTGACGTACTCTTCTGGATGTTCTTGTGCGATGTTGTGAATGACGCCACGGCAGGAGTTGTCCGGAGTCATTGGGTAGACTGAGACCTCGTGTCGGTTGCCGAAGACCACAATCTTCTGGAGGCTTTCGAGCGCTCGTGCAGCTGCTGAAGAAGGTGTGCTGACGACGATGACGTTCTGCTGTGCACCAACGCGGAGCTGGAAAGGTGCTGGTGTAGTGGGGAGCCCGATCTCCCGAGCGATTGACGCAGTGAGAGAAATGGGGTCCGCACGGGAAAGCTGGAGGCCGTTTCTTGGGCGGATGCCTATTTTGAAGTCGTCCGATGGTAGAGGTGGTTGCCTTGGTTGACGCGTCGACGGGCGATAGCGGAGCGCTGGTGTCGGTGGCGATTTGGGAGTAGACTTCGACGGGGAAGGAGGACGTCGCCGTAGGGAGCGGCGTAGTACCTCAATCCATGGGCTGGATATTTCTTCCTCGGTTGTGGTTGCGGGCGGGGATGTAATATCTATGTCTTGGCTTCCATCATGTCTTCAGGTGGGTTTGAGGGAGGTGCCAAATGTGCATTTGGATCGTCGGTGGGGGTGCGCGCTGACGCCATGCGCACCGGCAGAGGAGCCGGCGGCGTGGTTGCCTCGCCGGTGATGTTAGGCTTAGCGCGTCTGTCCTCTTGAGATGCTTGTAAAATTACGACTTTTGGACTCACAGGGATGCAGATGGTATCCTCGTCTTCCTGGTGACGTTAGGAAGAACGTCCGGTAGTCAGTTTTAGTCGCCGGGGTGATTTTTCATTGGCATTAAACGATTTCAGTGGAGCCGACGTGACGCTCATTCGAACACCCCGAGCGGGCACGTGCTCTCCTCCAGATTAAAGAAGAAGTCATGACCCCTGCCACCCGACACTCCCCCACGGCAATGCTGGCATTGGACTTCAAGGGGGCCTTTGACAATGTGTCCCATTCAGTCATTTTGGCCCACCTGCGAAAGCTGCATTGCGGGGAACGCACGTACACTTACGTGCGAGACTTTCTAACTAAGAGGCAAGCGGTACTCCACGTTGGCGAAGCGAAGTCCAACCCCATCAACCTGGCGAGCAGAGGCACTCCACAAGGAGCGGTGCTCTCCCCAATGCTATTTAATATCGCCCTAATCAAACTGCCACAACGCCTTGCAGCTCTTCCGAACACCAAGCATGCGCTTTACGCCGACGATGTGACAGTTTGGACGGGCACAGGCTCGTGGGGGGACATGGAAGCTCGCCTTCAAGAAGCGGCCGATGTGGTCACTGAGTACGCCAAATACGGCGGACTCTCGTGCGCCCCGCAAAAGTCTGAGCTACTCGTGGTCCAACCAGGAAGACCCAAGCGTGACCCACCTCCACCGGTCGAAATACACCTCGAGGGCCAAACTATCCGCCCCACTCCTCAAATCAAGATCCTTGGGATGGTCTTCCAGCAAGATAAACGGAACTCCAGCCTCATAACTCGGCTGAAGCACACTACGGACCAGGTATCCCATATGCTGCGCCGAATCATCACGAAGAGGCGCGGCTTCGGGGAGAATGCGGCGCTACGTCTCGTGCACGCCTTCATTATTTCCCGCATCACGTACGTGATCCCATATGCGCTTCTTAACAAGCACGAAGAAGAAAGTGTCAATGCAATAATTCGAAAATCATATACAAGCGCGCACTGTGCCTTCCCACAAACACATCCACCTTGCTACTTCTTCAACTCGGTATCCACAATACGTCGTCTGAACTAGTTGAAGGACATCTCTTACAACAACACCGACGGCTTTCTCTAACCAACGCGGGCTGCCAGGTACTCTCAGGACTGGGAATAAATACACCGGGCTACAATGGCCCACTTCTAGAGCCCCTCCCCCGACCTACTCAAGAACTCATTAAAGTACAACCCTTGCCGCGTAATATGCACCCTGAGCACCACATTGGACGACGTAAGGCTCGCGCGGAGGCCATCTCACGACAGGACAGTCGAGATGCTGACCCGGTCTTCACAGACGCGGCAGCATACTCCTCCTATCCTGCGTTCGCCTTGGCAGTAAGTCCCGCCCGAGGAGGACAGGCTATCACTGCCTCTGTCAAAACACTCTCACCAGCTGAAGCTGAAGAGGCGGCAATCGCACTTGCCATCTCCTCTACCCAGGCTACTACTGTTGTGACGGACAGCCAACAGGCCTGCCAACACTTCCAGGCTGGAACCGTTCACGCTGCGGCCCGCGCAATGCTACTCCGCCACCCGCCGCAGCGACAGATCCACATAATATGGACTCCAGCCCATCTGGGAGTGAATGGGAACGAGATGGCGCACGACCTCGCGCGAGAAATGACACGCCGCACGAGGAGTGCAGACACAGCCTCGGAGAGATTTACTCCCCTCCTGACATATACAGAAATTACGCAACATCTACGCCTGGCCCGACGCACCCTTCCCCCACCGCACCGACACCTATCTATCGAGCAGGCACACCACTACCGTGCCTTGCAAACAAACACCTTTCCCCACCCAAAAAGAGTCTGCCACTACTCCGAAGAAATTACGTCCCCTAGCTGCCCCTTCTGTGGAGCAGAGTGTACTCTCTTCCACATGGTTGGTGGATGCCCCTCCCACCCTCTCCCTAAGCCGAATCCTTACAACTCTCCCGAGCTCTGGAGGCACGCCCTGTCCAGCTCATGCCTGTCCGACCAGCTTCGGCGGGTGGAGCGGGCTGTAGCGGCTGGCAAGGCATATGGGGTCCTGGACTGAGGACTTCACCTCCTGAAGAGTCCACGCAACCTTTTCCCTCAATAAAGATGTTTATCCTCCTCCTCCTCCTAGGGAGGGGCCAAGCATGCAGTGTATAAGTGTAGGATGCGGTTTCGATGTATGATGCAGTTTCGCAGTTATGATGAAGTGTATTATGCGGTTTCGATGCAGAGCACTCTGCGTCTTAGGCTTTTAGGGTTTTGCCCACGAAGATAAAACTCTTGGGGGTCGACGCATACACCTTTGCTGTAAAAATCACGTGTCTTTGAAGCCCGAGCCGTTGGAAAACGAGTGTCCCGATGTTATTGAAGACGCTAGTCTTTTTTGGGCTGCTTAAACGCGAAAATCTTGGTCTGTCTGTCTGCCTGCCTGCCTGCCTGCCTGCCTGCCTGCCTGCCTGCCTGCCTTCCTTTCCGCCCGCCCGCCCGCCCGCCCGCCCGCCCGCCCGCCTGCCCGCCCGCTCGTTCGTCCGCCCGCCTGCCTGCCTGCCTGCCTGCCCGCCCGCCTGCCTGCCTGCCCGCCTGCCTGCCTGCCCGCCCGTTTGTCTGTTTGCCCGCCCGCCCGCCTGCCTGCCTGCCTGCCTGCCTGCCTGTTTGCCTGCGTGCAACTCGATTCAGCCAGCCGACCAAAGTGAACCAGAATCTGCACAATGGTTTTATATCGCCACAGCCAAATCTAAACTTCTAAGTTCAGTGGCAATATTCCTATTCGTCAACATTGTTGACCCAAGAACAAAACCTTACGCAAATATGAGGCAAAAAATGAATACATAAGTCGATTTATCGGCTTTCTTTTGAGCGTGCTGTCGCGATCGTCGCGACGTGGGACAGTATCAACACGTCGGGTGGTCTAACTGCCTGTCGATAATTATCATTTGTTCTTCTTGCGTACGGTCGACAAAGGAACAGTTCGCAGGTAGCATAAACACAGAACGCTGCTTATCCTGTAGCCTGAGGTAACTGCAAATGGTTGCTTCAGCGGGAACATGCAAGCGAATGCGAGAAGCGCAGCTGATTCAGCTGACACTTCTGGCCTGGCACCGCCTTGAAAACGAGTGGAACTTTTGCTTTGTATTTTCTCAAACTAAAGCTACAGCCCGCGGGCCGAATGTGGCCCGCGTGGCTGTATTATGCGGTCCCCAGAACATCGTCAGAACCCCTACCCCTCCGCTCCCACTCTCACTAACAATCTGAACGCCGACAGGCCAGTTTTCACCTCGAAGGTAGCGGGTTAGACTGCTAGAAGAACAGAGAACTGATTACTTCCAGTTGCATTGTCCCCCATCTCCACACTTAGCCAGATTATTGTCAAATGTTTGCTTTTGTTGTCGTTTTACTGTTTATTGACAAAAACAATGTTCAATAGCGGTCTGTCTTCGTGCGAAGGCAAGAGGCGGCATTGAAAGTCACCTGATTGGGCCTTCGACACCAGACAGTACACGCAGCAGCCAACATGAGCACAACATACTTCAAACCAGATAGCTGGATCTCAAACGCTCAAAACACACTATATCAAACATTACATCGAATAAAATATAAAATGTTCAAACGCATTGCACATTATCAAGCTCACACAATAAAAAAGCACATACAGAGTATCAAACACAAGGCAATATAGGTGAAAAAATGACAGAATTTGTGGTCAATCGAATTGTTATTGGCCATTCACTAAATTTTTTCACTTTGCCTTTAAAGCCCGCTCTCTTCTGCCGTGTCGACGTCCTGAAACTCGGCACTACAAGTGCGAACTGGGAATATATTATGTAAGAGCGTAATTGAATAAAGTGGCAGCAACCAAGGAAACAGAACGGGTACTCTGTTCACCCGCCCACTTTCTGTTAGGGCCCTTTTTTTTCGAATCACAAAACAGATTTCGCGCTTCTGGCGCTCGCTGAACTTTGTCACTGAGCCATGCTATAAAAGGGCAAGCTAGCGCTGCAACATGTACTCGTAACGGCGACTCAAACCAGCAGTGTTTAAAGGAACCATGAAGAAAAAACACAAGTTTGGTTCATTCAAAAGACAGCCTCGTTAGAATCATACTCACAGCAGTTTTAACCTAAACATCGCTCAAATAAGCTATATAACTAGATAAAAAGGAAATGGCCATGCGACCCACTAGCTCATTTCCCGCAACAGAGCCTATGGTGCATACCAGACTGCTCTGCGATTGGCGGAGGCCGGCAAAAGCAAACGCAAATTCGGCTGAGCTTACAAGCTTGCCGAGCGAGCTATTTGCGCTTACATTTAGGGCACATTCTTTTGAAAACAATTAGAATGGTGGCATAAACAGTGGAAGTTACGAAAAAACATGCAAACTTAGAAGTGCTGATGCGTACTGCTGTTGGTACTGCGGGCACTATGCTTGGTATAGCTGCACAGCACTGCGGGGCTTTGGGGTTGCCTCAGGCGACACTGGCCGATTGACGCAAGCAACGCTGTCTTATGTGACCAAATTTGTCGAGCGAGCACTATGTTTCACGAAACGACTATTTTCTCCCAGAACAAAAACAAGCCAGGTTTATATACGCTAAAAAACAAAGGCAGAAAACGGCTTGTCACGGTATGGTGGCGCCATCTACGTTCAGTAACGTAAACAAACGCGCGAGTACCTCGATGCCAGCGCAGCCGTACAGTGTAGATACACCCTTTCAACGGTCCCGTGCCGCTGCAATTGGGTCAACGTGCTCAACGCGTTGTTCTTTTCGTTTCGCACGACACCCTGCAACGCGAAACAGATAATATGATTCAAACTTCGCCAGTAAACCGCGTTGCGGAGATAATTTTAGCGCGGTTTTGATACAATGACTTGCTTCGGCGGCGAGCGAGTTACCCAAAATGGCGGCGCCAGCGTATACGTGTCTACACCCTGTACGGCGAACGCCTGAATCAAGGTACCCTAGGCTGCAGACGGTCGGTTCCTGTGATGTCATTGCAGACCACGAAAACACACGATTTAGTGGGATAATCAAAATTTGAATTTGAATTCATTACTTTCTCAGTGAATAAAACATCGTTTGTATCCGCACAAGCACTGGGGGCACTATAAAACATGAAATCTTTCGAATAAAACAAACTTGTATTTTGTCTTCATGGCTTCTTTAATGAAAGTACACCCATAGTGCGCAAGTTGCGGTCCGCCGGACCGGCTGACTTTTACGCACCATTATCGCTGATTGCGCTACTCTTTTTTTCGGTAAGCAGTTGTTGAAAATTTCTTGTGAGCAAGTGTATTAGTTGAAACTAAAAGCTTTTACTTAAAATCATACGACCATCGATCGCTGAACCTGCAAGTGTAAGAGCGCCATCCCTGGTCTAGCACTTTTGTCAACGCTGTATGTACCGCTACAAAGTTTTTTCCATAATGCCAAGTTGATCACCGGAAGAGATCGGACGCTTCGGCGATGGCCTGTAGACCATGGCGCAGAACAATCTGGAGTACCGAGCTTGTTTTGCTTCTGTAAACACGGGAACCTTTGGGACCCCCGCAGATTGGTACTACGCGGAATTCTGTAGCGCAGCGCCCCCTGGGCAGCGCTGGAGCCCTATAAATACGAGCCCCAAGCGCCGAAGTGAGTTCTTTTTGGAGCTGGGGATCAGTTCTGTCTCTCTGCTTCAGTCCTGTATTGTAATTTCGCCCTTGAGGGCATTATTATTCTATTGCTTCTGCACATCCTCCGCTATGCAGTAAACCAGTTAAGTTTGCCTTCGGCTTCTGGTCGTCATTTCCAAGGCAGCAACATTTCCGGAGTTCGCTAGCACGAGTGGTAAAAAATGCATTTATGTGCTCCCCACTGAAATCTTTCAAGCAGTACTAGAAAGGCGAGTGCACCTTTAAACAAATTGGTACTATTGGTAGAACAGAAACAAATAAGTACTATTGCTTAGAACAGAAATTTTTTGTTGTTTCATTATTGTTGAGTTGCATATACATTTTTAAGTCCACTGCTCTTACTAACCAGCACCGGTACATTGTTATGTTTATATCCAAAGAATGCGCTTGAATACAAGCAATTTTTACGCTTTGATTTCGTTTCGATTTCATAGCTATAACAACGTGGACAAGAGGGACCAGTAAACAATAATTGTGCGGCACTGCATTTCAGGCAGCAATACAATACTCTAGCTGCAGAGCTCTCCACAAAATTTATGGCTGCACTGGCTCCTGCTAGCACAAAAACTTACGTGCTCCAAACCTCCTCTTGGATGAGTTCCATACAGTTCTTTCTCGTAGCTTGTAGATGTGCAACATTTAGAGATCACACAGCTACTTGCAGTAGGGTCATTGTTTGTCTGACCAAACATTGCATTTGGGGCGCTATTCCAGAAGGCCCGATATAGCTCGGTCCCGAGTTTTCAGCTGCTCCAGTTAACAAAGTAGTGATAGTGCAGCATCCAATAAACCTCAAGCGATACCGGCGATAGTTGAGCGCGCCCAGTTGAGGCCGCTCACGTTGAAAAAGCACAGCTTGCACGAACATCCGCGTGCAGCGCCGTGTAGAATCGAGTTGCAATATGCACTCCGTTATGCAGAGTAGATAGCCCAGCTATCCCGTTTAACACTCTGGCCTGGCCCCAGCCTTCTTTTAAAGCTTAGCACTGTAAAGCAGCGCGGAGCGGCTCTGATTTTGTCGGTGTTCTGTTCTTCGACTGAAATCTATTTGCACGTGGTTTGAGGGTGGCTCCAGTGCATCTCAGCGCAAGCCCAAAACAAGTAAGCGAGGAAGTTTACTGTAGCGAAAGGAACGCACCTTCCTCCCGACTGTCAGACTGACCGGCTTTGTTTACGTGCGGACGGCGGGCGTAGTATCAGACATCGCCCCTATTTAGCGTGTCATGAGCGTGTTTCACCATTTTTACGAGTGCGTTTTAGACGTTGAAGGTGCGTCATCTGTCGACGATTGTGTTTTTGCTGTCTATGAATAGGGCTGCCGTGGGAAAATCTTGTCGTCTTGGCCGCTCCTATCGTCCGGACTAGAGCGAGCACTTCGTTCGGACCCAACACCCCCCCCCCCCCCTGTTACTGTGGCAGCGTTTGACTGACAGTGGCCTGAAGACGTCATTCGTTCATTGTTTTCTACTAAGCTTGGCTACCGGAGCATCTAATGCAAGTGACTTCGTGGCTGCGACGCTACCCCATCGGCGATCTGGACGCCATGGCAGCCATAGTTGGGTGGGGCTTCGGTCGCTACGCCGCGCCCAAGAATGGGCTGGGTGGGTGTGATTGACACGAGATCTTGGAAGAAATTCGGGAGAGAAATTGCGCGGCCGAGCTTAACTCGTGACGCTCGTTTTGGCGGCTGCTGCGGCGTGGATCATGGTTTACGGTCACCGTAGCAGACATATATCTATGCCGACAGTTTTTCCTTTAGCGGAGGAGGATTTTCAAAGCCCTTTTTCGTCTATCGAAAGTACTGTGCATTGGCTGTGCCGCCATCTGGCACCCGACCGCCTTTGCAACGACTTTGAGGCGGCTTTCGCTTCATAACAGCCGAGGAGCAAGTGTTGCGTGCGCTGCGGTTTTATACGCAACGGACCCCTTCCACGGAAGCGTTGGTAGCGACCGCACCAGCGACCGCCCTCAGTAGACGGTCAGTCGGTGTGTGCGCTATAGGATTACGGCAGACAAGTTTTTCGCCTTTTTTTTTAGATGGTTAGCCGGACATGGCTTCCGCAGGTTCTACCATGCGTTTATCCGTCTGCAGCCAGAGCGTACGCTTCAGTCGTGACCACGGTCGTGACCGCTCGATGGAAAGAAGGTTTCCATTGAGTGGCGGTACGTACTTCCGTTAGCGTCTGCTAGCAAATCTTTGCGATGTGGCGTTGCATGACCGTGCGCTTCATTTATCGTCAGCGCGGCAGACGCTTTTCTTGAGGCGTTTCGTGTCACACCATTCTTGCGAAAACTTTACTCGCAGTATAGTATATAATCAACGGCGTGTGTCTATTATCGGAGGCGATCTTTACGCATTTCAACGGGTTTTGTCCAGCGTCTTTGTCGTCTCGCTGGAAGCGGATCATAAAAACCTTGTCAAGGGAAGATTGAGACCGAAAGAAACAGCGTGATGCCAGAAGAAAAGTGAAGGTATAGAGTCCATCGACAAGATTTAGGGGAAATCCCCAAGGTGGAGTAAGTTTCTGTGAAGGAAAGTTTGACATCCACTTAAATGCAGCCAATAGAGTCCATAAAAAAACAACGACTGTGGAAAGCTTCGTCGAACAACAGCTGTGAAGAGCAAAGTGAAACAAAGCAAAGAAATTTGAAAAGCTATGGTTGCGGCTATTCCTTTCTGCGTAGCACATGGCCGAATGGGTGACTTCCAGCAATTGAGAGCTGTGAGGAGCGAATGGGCTACGTTCAGAAAACTGTGAATTGGAAAATAAAAGTTGTAGAATAATGCCAGACACGTGAACGTGATGGCACATGAGAATGACAGGTGCACACAAGCTGCGCAGAACCACGATTATAGGGAGGCTGTGCTGTGTGCCAGTCTTCTTGCTGGCGAGTTCACTACGAAATGAAGAAGAAACTGACGCAAACGCGGTATAGCAGAAAAGAAGCCCGTCGAATGCCGAAATTCATGCCGACAGACAAAGAAATAAAAGTGAGGAAAAATGCTCAAGTGCAATATATCAATTAAGAATTACCGCAAGTACAATTATCAGTTGCAAATAAGTATCGGAAGTACAATGTATCAGTTTTTATTAAGAATCGCCAAGCTTTCGCCTTCAAATCACGTAAGCAGGCTGAAGTGGTTCTAGGAAATTTTGTATCTGAAAGCGGACGGAGGGTCTCGATAGCACCGAATAGCAAGTACTTTGAATGTGGCGCATTTCCATCATATCGCTTTCTTTTTTTGCCAGTCGCCCTTAGTCATGTGCTTGCATTGTCTGCCACCGACGGCAGAAATGGGCAGAAATTGGTGCTTAGGACGGCAAATTTCAAACAAAAGGCTCATAATTATGAGCTTTTTGTTTGAAATTTAGGCGTTCGTAAGGCGTTTGAAATTTTAGGCGTTCTCAAGAACGCCTAACATAAAAAATAAATGAACACAAAATATTGAAATAAAAGCGCGATAAAGTAATGTAGTTGGATTTGCTTGCCCCCAGTCTACCACAGGTGCAGGAGTGGAACGAGGGACAGCGATGAAAAACGCGCCACGCCCTAGCCGCGCCTCCTTGGAACGCGCTGCTCTGTACCGATTACTTCACCCCAATAATCAGAAAATAGCATGAAATGCATTTTTAAAGCGCTTGAACTCCGCCTCGAAATACAGTAATCCCTCGTTAACTCGAAGTAGTAAAACCCGGGAAAAATTTCGGGATAAGCGGTATTTCGAGTTAAGCAAAACGCCCAAAATATTTGCCCAGGTCACTGTAAAAGAAAAGCCAGTGCTGCCAGGAAAAGCTCCACTGCACGAGAGAGCTACCGTAGTAAAGGCACAAGAATTCGCAGGGGAAAAAAATCCTTGATTAACGCGACTTTCTCTCCAACGTCAGAGATTTGCACTGCTTTGGGCGGGACATCTTGGTCGATATTCGGAAGCGTCCGTTGCACAGACCACTCACTACTCAGCAAAACTAAACTCAAGATGCGTCGCGCACAGATCGCGGGGAAAACAAAGAATACCAGCTCGCACACGCACGGGCTAGGTTGCCCACTTACGGGCGCAGGCTGCACACGCCGCTCCACCGCGTATAAGTCGAGCGCAGGTGCGCACACGAGATCACTCCCACAGTTGCTTGACAAGGCGGATAGGAAACGGCTGCGTCCGCGGGAATTTCAAATTCGCCCTTCACGACCGCGTTCGGCATTACAGTAAGAGCTAAGCGTTCGCACGGAGCCCTCGTTTCCTGTTGGGAGTGGACTTTGCCTTCTGCCCTCCCGGTCAAGATTTCGAGATATCCGCTGTCCCCTTCGAAAAACGTTTCGAGATAAGAGGGGGCAAATACACAGCACCGAAGGGAGGTTAATGCACGCCGAAAAAAGGTTTCGACTTAACCGAGATTTCGAGATATGGGAGTTCGAGTTAACGAGGGATTACTGTATTATCATTACGTTGCGTGGGCGTCGCTAGAGCTCGTTGTTTCGCGAGTTTTCTCAATCTCGGGCCTTCTGGAATAGTACCCTTATTCAGTGCATCCATATATTTGCGCAATTAAAGTGCAGTGCTTTTCTTTTTTGCTGCTAGATGAAACGTAACTCCAATGGAGTTTACAAATGCAACATGCTGTGAATATCCCTCTCTCTGCAAATACAATTAAGGTGCTTTTAAGTACACAGTTTACAAGACTTTTTTCATGTCTCATAAATATGAAGCAGCGATATTCGAAACTGCAGTTGCAACAAGGTATAACTTATTGCTCTAAGTTTAATGTCCCACTCCCTGCCTTAATGATGACAATCACCAGAGCCATTACGTACAGCATTTTTTACCGGATGGATACAGAAGTTTGCCTTTGCTCTATTTTCTCGGGTGCAGAACTTGCAGGGTGTGAAATACTTGCTGTGTTTTCCGTGCCAAATATTACCACAATAAAAGGCTACTAATGCTTAGAGCCATGCATAGGTGGAATAACTGATTGGGATGTACCATTTTTGTGGAAGTCCAGTGCCGACAGATGCACTCACAACGGCTGTATACAAGTGCCTTGACTTTATGGGTGCCTTAAACAACAACGACCAATGTGCATGAAACATGTTTTGCTCATTGCTGTGGTGTACTACCACCAGCAAATAGGCAACTAAGGCATCAGCTTTGCGTTTCACTGTGGTCGTTCACAGTTACTGTAAAAGGGACCAAATCTGCTTACGTTTTAACAAGAACTAAGTGCAGTTCATACACAGCCTGCTACATCATGCAAGATAGGAGGGAAATTTAAAAAAAGTGCTACATTATTTTTTTATTCCCTGAAAACAAAACGTCATTGCTCACAAAGCAGAATTAAAAAGAGTTCCAGCAGTTCAAGTAAAATGTTTAGCCTTTAATGTCGCTCTAAAGAAAGTCAGCGGTTGAAATTCATGCTTGCGGTAAATTTTTCATCAGTGATGTTGCTTTGTTTGCAAAAAGAAAAACGAAAAGCTCTGGGCAAGATCAAACATTTTACACTTGCCAAGGGAACTTTTCAGAACTAAAAAAATTTAGGCGTAGTAGTAAGCACTAAAAACTGAAAGCCAGCCTTTAAGAGGCACAACCAATCCAATTTTACATTTAGTCTGTCGTGTCAGATTAGGAGCATCAGTTTAAAAGTATTGCCATTGAAAGAGTGTAGTGTACGTTCATTTTCACTGTTCAAACGCATTGGTTCCAATTTTTTGGAGCTACAAATTTACCGAAGCAAAAACAGCACAAAAAAAGACAAGTACACGACGGACTGCGCTGAACTATCAACTGGTTTTATTGTAAAAGAGAGACAATATGTATACCCGTCCAACCTAAGGTTTATCGGCGCATGCGTAGAAAATTTATTCATTTCTTAGACAGGGTGATAGAAGCCATGCTGACGCGCGTACCTTACCAAGCATAAGGGTCGATTCTGATTCGATAATTTCACGTGAGAGCCGTGATTTACACTTTTTAATAATGAAAGTGTGTTGTAATTCTGCTAAACAGGCCCTGCAAGTCGAACAATGGCTTGCCACGAAGCCCTCCGCACCTTTCCCCTCTCGCGCATTCTTTACATTGTTCGCGTGACTGGATATTTTTACGTCATGTTTTGTTCTGTATTTGTGACTGTGGCCAGTTCTTGATGATGCTTTTCTAGTACATCACATCTGAGAAAACACAGAAGTGCACGCATACTCAGCATCAATCCCCAATAGCTTATTTAAGTCCGCTTCAGGGGGAAGGCCTCTCCTATCGACATCCAACAGCTCCTGTCCTAAGCCGCCCGAGTCCATTCTTTGCGCCCAAATTTTCTTCGTCTCTCCATCGAGCTACCTTGGCAAAACTGGTTGTCATTTCGTCTTATTACGTAGCCATCCCAAGTCTACTACTCTTTCTTAGGTAACTTTAACTATACTATCTTACACGCGAGCTTGTTTCCTTATCCAAAGCAGCTCTTTTGCTGACCCTAAGCATTACAACCAATGTCCTTCATTTCATGGCATATTGAGTCAACATTAGTTTTTTTTTCTGGTTTCTAAAGTAAGCCACCATGTTTCTGTCCAATGTCTCATCACCGGCAGCCTGCATTGGTTGTATACAATTCTTTTTAGTGGTACTCTGCGCACTGGTTACATACATATCCTTCCACATGCCGCACTGACACGAGTGAGTGCATACATTTTGATGTACCTGCGTGACATCTTTCAGTTTTTGTACATTTTTCCCATTACGCATTGTAGTGCAATAGCATGTCTTTGGGATGGGAGAGCCTTTTTTTATTACCTCTTTCAGTGCCTTTTTTATTACAAAAAATTGGAAACCATCCTCATGTACGAGAAGTGGTTACTCGAGGGGCTGTCAGACACTGAAATTAACAATTAAACTATCAAAAATGTAAACGTAAAAAAGCTGTCATTCAGCATAGCTGAGTGTCCGTAATTTTATTTCTAGCCGTGGTGTTTGATCATCATAAATGCATCCTGTCAAGGCAAACCAGAATATTACTGAATGACAGTTATATATTTCCCATATATTTACCAACTTGACTAAGTATGTACACCCATGCCATATTGGTTACCAGTGTGTTATTGCTAAAGTTGCTCATAAATATACATGCCCTTTAGTGTGTGTGTCTTTTTCGTATGGCTGGTTTGTTACAGAAGAAGCTGACTTTAAAACATGCTATGCAAAAAATATAGCCGGTTGTGTTTGACGTAACCCAAAGTGAGAAATTAAAGTTATGTCCGTTGTGACCTTATCCATATGTTTCAAGTTACGTCGTATGTAACCTAAAGTTTATGTCAAAGTGATGTCCACTGTAAGCCACAGTAAGAAATTACTCCCGTCTGACAGAACCCAAAATTGAATCCATTTGTTCTTCAGTCATAAGACCCAAAATTGAATACATTTGTTCTTCAGACCCACACGATATCGCCGGCGCAAGCCTTCGTCGTCGTAGACCTCGAAGGCGTGCAGGCGGTCGCGGAACACGCGCTGTCTGCCCAACGACAGCGCCAACAGCAACGCTCGTAACCTATGTCGGCGAGCGGCAGCAACGGCAGCCATGTAGGAGCCATGAAGAGAAAATGCAAGTTGGTTTTATTCGAAAGATTTCGTGTTTTATAGTGCCCCCAGCGCTTGTCCAGATACAAACGGTGCTTTATTCACTGAGAAATTAAACAATTTAGGTTAAATTTTTATTTTCCCGCTCAATCGTGCGTTTTCGTGGTCCCAAATGACATCACAGGAACCGACCGCTCTGCAGCCTAGGGTACCTTCATTCACGCATCCGCCGTACAGGTAAATAGGGAAGTGTGACGAAGGCGCCGCGGCTCGCGTGCGCTTCTTGGATGCAACCGCGCGGTGGTGCTGACGCTCGTTTTCACGTCGCCCGACGTGCCGGTCAACGCCGCGTCAGTTGCAGTCCGATAAGCTCCGTGGTTTGCGACTCATTTTTTTACCTCAGATTATTTCACAATTGCAGCAACTATATAATAATATACGCTTCCTATTACAGAACACGTTATTTGTCTCGAAATATATGCCGTCTTGAAATGCTCTCGCGCAAGCGGCCAGCCGGGAACTTCTGAGTTTCGCTTCATTACAGTCGCTTTTCGCGCACAAATTTGTGAAGGCGCAGGCACAGCCCCCAAACAAAAAGCGGTCCGTGAAAGGGAAGTTGCAATTAGATTATTGAATTCTTTGGCATGGATAGTCCACCTTGGGTCACTGAATATTTACATTTCTGCACAATTTATTGACAGTTTTCTATGCCGATTATAATTTAATGAAACCGGGTGTAGTTATCGAAATGTTACAGCAACGGCTGAATGTTTTATCAATCACTGTACTTTCCATACTGTCGGTTATGGCTGCATTCAGCTAAGAAAACACATATTAGTTTCGTGCTCGTTTCGTTTTTTTGAGACAGTAATTAACTAAAACACGATATATTTGACAAGCATAAAAGGTTTGATTGAATAAATTCATATTAGCAAAGCATAATTGACAAGACCAAAAGAAACCCCTTTAAATTCAATTTGTTTTATAAATAGGTTTGCCTGAAGAATGAAGAAATTCATATTACGATACGTAATTGAAGAAATAATAAAACCAATGGCGACGCTTAATTTACACCTGCTAATTGTTATGTAAGTAATAATGAGAACAATAAACGTTTCGTTTCGCTTACTTCTTCATTTATAATTACCAGAAACAATAAGCAAAAAGGCAGTTTGACAAATCCTCACCGCTCACAGTTTTTCAAAGAAAGCATTAAGATTTTATATTCACCTAATTACTCTTCAATTCCTCATCCTAATTTAACCGAACCCTTTCATTTATGCCCTGCGGTGAAATAAATGTTCTAAAAATGTGCTTGCCTGACTTGGAATAATGACATTTCGGTAATCTAGAGAGTTGGCGGCATATGCGCGGGGGCGTCGTTTAATTCGTCCAGTGACAACCCTTCCATATTCGCGGCATATTTTTGTGGAGGCGCAACTTTATTTGTTTTTCTAACCTTCCCTTTGGTTTTCTCTTCTTGGGCACTGGCTTTGAGAGGCAATGTGGCACGTTTGGGAAGATCGCTGGGTTCGCATCCGGCTGGAGAAACGGCATGCACAACATTCAAGGTGAGATGGTGCACCAGCGCAGCATTTTACCTTGGGTGTTGCGTTCAAATTGACGCGCGACGCTAACTGCGGATCTAAATGCTCGAGCGGCTTGTTGGCTCGAGGTGTGTTGCCCTGCCACTTGAGCCACGTTTACTCGCCTTCCTACACCCCGAAAAGCAACTTCTGGAACCATGCATTTATTACCCGTCGTGCAACCAAGCACAAAACAGTGACTCTAAAGGCAGCGGCTTATCCCAGACAAAATTCCAGCACCACATCTAGCATAACTCTGACGAAGCGCGATAAAAATTTAGAACGAAAAGATCGCAAAACGCGCTTGCGGCCATGTATCGCGCGCTCAGATCGACGTGTAAACGACCGCTAGCGCCATCTCGCGGATGCATGAAAGGCGGCGGCGGCGGTGGCCATAGGAGCCCACCGGCGGTAATCACACTTCCCTCTTCTAACCACTGTAGTACAGGGTAGAGGCACGTATACGCTGGCGCCGCCATTTTCGGTTGCTCGCTCGCCGCCGAAGCAAGTCATTGTGTCAAAACCGCGCTAAAATTATCGCCGCAACGCGGTTTACTGAAGATGTTCGAATCATATTCTCTGTTTCGCGTTGCTAGGTCTCGTGGCAAACGAAAGGAATAACGCGTTGAGCCCGTTGGCCCAATTGCGGCGGCACGGGACCGTTCAAAGGTTGTCTCCACCCTGTACAGCGGTGTTGGTTTGTTCCCGCGTTTCTTTACGTTCCGTAACCTAGATGGCGCCACCATACCGTGGCAAGCGTTTGGTTTGTTTTTGCCCGCATTTAAACCTGGCTTGTTTTTGTTCTGGGAGAAAATATTCGTTCCCTGAAACAGTGCTCGCTCGACAAATGGGGTCACGTAAGACACCGTTGCTTGCGTCAATCGGCCAGTGTCGTCTGAGACAACCCCAAGCCCCGTACTGCTGTGCAGCTAAAACAAGCATGCTGTGCGCAGTACGAACAGCAGAACGCATCAGTACTTCTATGTTTACATGTGCTTTCGTAACTTCCACTGTTTGTCCCATCATTCTTATTGCTTTGTAAAGAATGTGCCCTAAATTTAAGCGCAAATCGCTCGTTCGTCTAGTTTGTAAGCTCTACCTAATTTGCGTCTGCTTCTGCCAGCCTCCGCCAATCGCAGAGCTTAGCTCATGTGACATCATAGGTTCTGTTGCGGGAAATGAGCTGGTGGGTCGCATGACCATTCCCGTTTTTCCTAATTATGTAGCTTATTTGAGCGAAGTTTACGTTAAAAGTGGTGTCAGTATGATTCTAACGAGACAATCTTTTGAATGAACCAAACTTGTGTTTTCTCTTCATGGCTCCTTTAAAAGTCCGCGACTCAGCCGAGTAGGCTTGGCCGCGGACATCCCTACGCAAATATGGCGGCAAATAAGACGGCCAACTTATCCGTGCGCGGTTTCGGGCAAACTGCTTATTTTTAGGGAGTGCGTAAGTTGTAGCAATATGTCTAGGGACCATATTGTAGCTGAGAACTTATGCCCCGGCCATCGCCTCCTTTACTTTTTCAATGCCTGCGGCGGCGCTCCGCTTCCCATTGCTGCCAGATCGCCGCCCTTTTGACTCACCCACCACACGGTGGCGCAAGTAACCAATCCTCGGTGGCGGTTGCGGCGTCAGCTGAGGCTGGGTTTTTGTGCTCGATTTTGCTTTAGTCTGAAGCATGTTGTAGGATAAAATTTGTTTGCCTGGGTTTTTGTTGGGGTTTTAGGCAACTTTTCTCCTTCCCAGGGTGCTTTATTGTGCAATCATTAAATGAACATGTTGTTTTTCGCTCATATTATCGGCCCGCTTTAATTGTATCGGTTTTGTCGCTCTTTAGTGGATTTATTGGCGACTTCTAATGACAACTGCGACTACCCATATGTAATCTGTTTTCTGCACAGTTTGCTGCGCTCATATGTTCTGAATAGTTGCGTTTCCACGCGTGAAATAGCAGCGGAGAAGCTGACGGTCTCATTGGGCAATGATATGATTGAGACGGACAACACATGTACATATTTGTATCACAAATTCAAACAAATTAACCGGCATCAGACAGCTTAAGAGCCATTGCAAATGAACAGAAATGAAATAGAGAGAGAGAGAGAGAGAAATCGACTTTATTGGATTAAAAATCCTACGAAGGCTGCAGGCGGACCACGCAGGATCGCCCACAGCCCGACTATTCTAGGCCTGTCGTCAAAGCGCGGTGTCCCCCCGACCACCACTAGGGCCGGCCGGACCGCGGGCTGTCCCGAGGGCTCGCATCCCTCGGTCCCGCGCGGCATCAGCCCGCCCTCGGGATTGCCGGGCGAGAGCCGCCTCGACCCGCTGGACTACCTGCAACTGCACTTCATAGTCTCTTGACTGCATAGCCCACACCACGGCCGTCGGTAAGCCCCCCGCGTGTGACCCGGGTGGACACAGGTCCGTAGTGCAGTCCCAGAGATAGTGGGTAAGAGTCGCTGTTGCACTTCCACACACACTGCACTGCTCACTGTCAAACACCTCCGGGCACACGTAGCGCGCCAGCGCCGGCGTGAGCACAGAGTTGGTTTGCAGCTGCCTAAACCACACTGCCTGCTCTCGCGTGAGTCTTGGATGAGGCGGTGGCATGGTCTGGCGACCGGCACGGTACCAGTCCAACATCTCGGCGTATCCCAGCAGCGGGTCCGCCTCCTCTTCGTCCTCGCTCACCTCACTGGGGCCCGACATTTCACTACACCGAACACTCGCACTCGCTGCACGCACCACACCGCCACTCACACGCCCCCCGGTCCGGCTTTCGTGCGCTTCCTCGGAGGCGTTCAGCGGGCCCGTCTCTCCGGCCGCCTCCGCGCGGTGGGTGAGAGACATAGCTCCTTGCTTCTTTTTTCGGTGCCGGCCTCATGTACGAAGGGTAGTGCGGGAAACACTAGGCACAGCATCTTACCTTTTTTCCTGTTACTCCGAAAATCTTCTGTCTGAAAGTGCAGACTGCATTCAGACCATCGAGTAACTGGACGTTGGGTTAACTCAACGTCCAGTTACTCGAAGAACAGGGAACCCAATTCTTTTAGATGCAAAGCATCTCTTGCTCGGGGCTATGTCCTGCGTCCGTCCGTTGTCCGCACCTCTCCCCCTCTCCCCACCAGCTGTGCGATAGCGCGCGTGCTGCTCCTTCTGTCCCCCTCTCCACGCCAGCTGCGCGATAAGCGCGCATGCGCGTCTCCTCTCTCATCTCCTCCTCTCCACTCCATCTGCTCTATATAATAAACCCGTTCCGCGCGCCGCTCCCTGAGTTGCTGCTTCGGTGGAGACACGCTGCGCCGTCCGATGAGCTGAATGGACGCCAACAATTCTGTCAGCGAACTGGCTCGCTACACTGCATGTCCTGCGAAGAACCGACGACTATACGGGGAACGTGCATAGACCTCGTGTTCAGTAATTTCAAGATTGCACCGTTAATACGACAGCCATTGACGCTGCACTTTACTGACCATAAAGCCGTTATACGAAAGGCAAAACGTTACCCACTACGTAATAAATAAAGAAGACATTTAACACGCTACTACACGTGTCTTTACTCTAACAACTACACCATCTCCCCGAAGGGAACTATGTGGTGATGCAAAGCATCTCGGAGTTCCCTTTATTTTCACTTGTGTTGGTTACCCACATCGCGTGAACGTTGTTGGAACTCCGACATAGTTCCCTTCGGGGAGATGGTGTAATTTTCTGGAAATGTTCTTTAGCCGTTGTGCTTTCGGGGCTTCGTTCACTGAGAACCCATGGTAGGAGGCATCCGGATTCTTCTTCCGAACGCTGAAGAAGGGGCGGCAACAATAACGTATTTTCCGGTTTAAATTTCAGGAGCCAAACATCTCGCTTGTATCATGGGCAGGTATTACCCGAATTCAGCGGCAGGTATGCTCACAGATATTGTAATAAATTACGTAATATGAAGAGCCACTCTCTGGCAAAAAGCGGGAATGCTGAGTGCATTGTTTGCCCGCGGATCGTCTGTTACCATGCGACGTAGCGGGAGAGGATCGGTGGGTAGTGCTACCACACGGAATTTAGATGTAGTGAGAGGGCAAGGCGGGCACGTTTCGGGATGAGGCCGCAGGCATCGTTGTAGTAAAGGAGGCGATGCCCCGACATATATCTGACTTTCAGGAACCGTGCACGAGCTGTACTACGCATGCGCCAACTAGACATCAAAAAACAAAAAAGCGACCTTTTTCTTTTTGCCGGATGTGACATCATGGTTTAAGAAAAATGGCACCTGTTGTGCGGTTATCTTGCTGTGCTCTTCTCGTCGTGATTTTTGTCTGCCGTTGCAGCGGTGCATAGGTAATTTGCTAGCGATTGTGGTGAGGGCGCTCCGGAAGAGCTTCTGGAGGACACTTACTGTGGTGTGCAGCGTGTGATTGAAACGCTGCGTTTGTGCGGCCGCCTGATTTGCGCGTAGTACGTTACGACGGTGACCACGGGCGTTCGGCACTGCCGCCTCTATTTGCGAGGGTGATGAGTGCGTTCCCAACAAACTTCTGCACTGCGTTTTATTAGAGCGCCGTGTTGAGGCCACTGGGCGTTTCGTCACCTACGTGCGAGTGCACGTATGCCTTCAACTTCAAACGGCGCTGCTATCGTGGCCAGCCGCGAAAGATCGTTCGACGAAACTCGTGTTGCGCACCACATGGTCGTTGACTAAGAAGTATTAAGACAAGGCTATTGCGACCTGCAAACCTGCCGCGGTGGCTCAGTGGATAAGGCGTACCGCTGCTGAGCACGAGGTCGCGGGTTCGATTCCCGGCCCTGGCGGCCGCTTTTCTGATGGAGGCGAAAAGCAAAAACACCCGTGTGTACGAGATTTCGGCGCATGTTAAAGATCCCCAGATAGTAAAAATTAATCCGCAGCCCTCCACTACGGCGCGCCTCATCGCCTGCGTTGCGTCCGTGCGTTAAGCCCCACAATCAATCAAATGAAATTATTGCGACCTGCAAATGTGATTTCTGCGCGTCGCTCTCGTTCGTCTAACCCCGTGTCTTGTAATCGCTGCGTGCTGTCATAAGCCCCGGAATATTATATTCAGGAGGTCATGTTCCTGCTGCATATCCTTGCTAAATCATTGCAGAGGGCTCTTGGCGCGCTGAAATGAAAAGTTTCTAATTATCCACGTAAGTTTTCTTGGTCTCCAGACGGTTGCTTTCCTGACGAGCGTATTGATGTGGATATCGCGGTATGGGAGCTGCAGAAATGTGTTGACGGATGTGGAGGGGCACACATTGTAGCTGTTCTTGGGGTGGGTGTCTCTCCCAAGAACAAGTTCAAGGGTGTCTCGCCTGGTAGGTGGTTGAGGCGGGCGGTTTGGGAGTGCTGATAAGCTTCGTGCAGGTCATCTAAGGTATTGTGTACTCCCAGTTGGACCAACTTGCACGTGGGTGTTGAGAGAGCACCATTCGGCCTGTGAAAATATTGATTTCGTCCACCACCATAATTGGTTCCCGTTTGTGCTTCTGTTATCAGCCTTCCTCGTGTTCCACTCGATCCTACACAGCGACAAAAGTTTGATAACCGTAGCGGGACCCCCTGCCAAATGCGGCAGTGGGCCACATTAATATTCTCAAATGCTATTTACATATAAACGTTGGACACTAATTCTTGTAAATTGTTCCTACTATGGCTACACAGCCCGTCACCATAATGCACAGCTTGTACTGAAAGTCAGGTGCTTTGTTCGTATTTCAATGTATCTTGATGGTACATAGGGCCGACAAGGCACTGACCCTAACAGGAGGTGGTGGGAGCATGCCGCATTGCTGACGACTGGAACAGAAACCGATTTGGTGCTCCACTCCAAGGCTCAATGCACGCCAGGGGGCTGCATGCCAGTATGTGATACGACGAGAGTGCTGAAATTGTATGGCACGAAACAGGAACGAGAAATCTTTGAGGCCTGGGGGATAAAGATGGGAGACAGATGCCCTGTAGATTACCAAATGATTAGTGTGTAGTGTGCAGCAGCTGTAATTGCTTTTTACACGTGGTGTAAAACCAGTGTCACATGAGGGTTTTGTTTACTTTGTAATCATTCTCAGAGGAAAATAAAGCTTCTTTGATGAAGCTATTTCCTGTCTCTATCCTTTCCTTGAGTCATGCTTGACATTTAACCAAATATTGCACGATGAAGTCCCAATTAGCCTGCTTAGCCACCTTCATTCAGTTCACTGTTTTGATGCATATTTAAGCACAAATCCCTGGTACGTCTGCCATTATTGACTCATAAGAAACCATTGATGCATGGCACACTCACCACTACCACTTCCACAACAATGCAAAAAAACTGATGCAAGCATAGCCATTAGAGATTCCACCATGCTTCCCAGTAAGCATGCCGCCTCTATCACGAAGGATGCATCACACCTCAAATACACTACGACTCATACGAAAGCTAGCGATCTTCTACCTCATATGGACATCACGCCTTATTAAACTACAAGGTAATGAGGCGACACGCACTGCTGCGCACAAATTTACTACCCGGAGATTCGTAGAAAGCAGAAAAGACCCACCAGATTCTCTCACCGACTTCTAAGTCCAAAGCCGTTGTACAGATATGCATACAAACCCACACATACTACAACACAACACAACATATTACCCAACACGTGCCCCTACGAATGCCCACCTTGTAAAGGAAGGAAGGAGATAGTACAGGGAAGACAGGGAGGTTAACCATCCAATCAACTGCACCCAAGGCTTATCAATGATTTCAAACAAATGAATCAAACTTGCATACTGAACACCTTACGGCATATTAACTTTCCTTCTTGAAATTATTTCTATAAACTTATACACTTATACTGAAGTCACCAGGTGGTGTATTTGAAGGTGTGTGAACATTCACAACTTTCAATGCTTTGCGAATAGTTTTTGATTTTCGGTTTGCAGCTGTTTCAAATATTTAAAATTTACAAATACTAGAGCGACGAATGTTTCCTCTTCCGCAAGAATTGCAAACTTTCAAGCTTCACTACATGGTAATACCTTACAGGCAGGTTTTTCCGCATGACTCCGAAGCCGTTCCTAAAGCCGGATGTAGAAGCCTTGCACCAAACAATTCTCCGCTAACTGTGGTGTATGTTAGGTCAAGTGCAACACTACGAGAGCAAAATTTCTAATCTAAAAATAGGTTTCCTGTAAATTTGATGGCACGAGTGAGAAATCAAGCGTCATTGCGGGCTTGTTAGTGAGGCCTTACCAGCAATTAGCATGCCCAGCCTCCTTTCAATGATTGAGGGGGGGGGGGGAAACTGCTGCCAATCATATTAAATATACTTTAATATGCTTTCTTAGATGAAATACAAACAGGCACTCGTCTTGTCAACAAACACATAATCAAATAAAGGCTTTTGGGGGCCCTTACGGTTCCCTTGTTCACAATGAATAGGGGTGTTGAAAGGGCGCGACTATTTATACATTCGGTGGCGTAGAGTGCGCATGTATACCTCGGGGATCTTACTGTGTTCACAGTATTTTGAGGGACCCATATTTCTGCATGGCAATGTACGTAAAATTTTTGTTTCACTGCTTTGAAAGTCTTTATATTTTTATTTTCTCTGTCACATTAATTTCTTTCATATCAAGCACAAGTACCTGAACAGAGATGTGTCTATTTCTGACTGTCTAAGCTGTCTTTTTTATGTAGTTATGCTTTATACACTATAGAAACCCCAAAACAAAGATAGTGTGGTTTGGAAATATTCAATTTGCAGCCACCTTTTACTATTCGTATTCAAAAATTTTTATTCAATTAACAGCCAAGTGTAACTTCTTCTATTCAATTGCAGACGCAAGGTTGATAATCACACACCTCTAAATATATATTACAAAGGTAAGTTGTCCTTGTACCAACATAAAACAGTCAGTTGGCATTCTCATCACTGCTGGAGAGAGAAAACTGACCAGCAACAACTCATCCCTGACTGATTTTAGTTTTAAATTTTAGTGGTACTTTTGTGCTGCTTGACAAGCAATAACTTATTTGCTGTAAGATTGCTGCCAACAAGTCCTCAGTCATGCTAAACACAGAAGGAATGGACTTGTAAACATTGCCCATCATAAGATCTGCTGCTAAAAGTACCAACTGAAGTACAATATTGTTCTGCAGCATGTGTCAGCACACGTCAAGGACATATTGGGTGGACTGTGCGGCATCTGTTGATTGCATGGCATTATACCAGCTTGAACGGGCCCCCCGAAGGGATAATTTTAAAAACAGTAACTTGAGAGGGCCCACATACCGAAAAATGCTTGGCACCAGGGCTAAGCGCAACTATTTCTCATTCACTACTTGAGGCCTGGATGTGTATTATTAAGGTTCCTATAGCTGGTAACAACATAAACAAAAAACAACCTTTATCCTGTGCGCAGCCCTACCTGCCACCGGGCTGCGTGTCCTATTATCAGCTGGCTTAAGGTTTCAGACCAACGAAGTGATTAGCAGACAGATTATTCAGCACGGTAGTTACTACACCTTCCCAATGGTGAACATAACCTGCCTACCTCACGACTCCCAACACGCAATTATATCTACGTCGCACAGGTTATCTCCGTTATACTGGGACGAAAACACAGCCCTGTGGTCTACGTCGCACTGCGGTGCGAAATAAGTTGAGCGCGCAGAATCGTTTGCAGTGGCTAGCTTGGTTACGATGGGAGTGGTCATGCGTCGTCCCACTGCACTCGTGTCACCGGCGTTGCAGCCTCTCGCCACGGCACGTAGGCGACGAAACCCCCAGCGGCTTCAACACGGCGCTCAAATAAAACGGCGCAGAAGTTCGTCGGGAGCACACTCCTCACTCTAGCAAATCGAGGCGGCAGAACTGATGCAGAGCGCCCCTGGTCACCGTCGTACCTTACCACGCGCAAACACACACTCAGCGTCCCAATCACATGCTGCACACCACCGTAAGTGCTTTCCAGAAGTTTTTCGAGAGCGCCCTCACCACAATCGGAAGCCAAACACATACGCACCGATGCATGGAGGAAATGAACCGCTGCAACGGCAGACAAAATCACGACGACAAGAGTACAGCGAGGTAACCGTACAACAGCTGCCATTTTTCTTATGTAGAAACCCCCAACTTCGGCTTCTTTCTTCTAGCCATCTGGCAACACTGTATATCCGGCTCAAGCTCCCTGAGTAGGCAGCAGCACTATCGAAATAAATTTAGTCGTTGTTTGTTCCTCACAAGGGTGTTGTGTCGCCTCTGTCTGGCGTCTTTCAGTTTCATTATTTTCATTTCATTTTTTTCATTTTATTTATTCAAGACAATCGTCATTACATGTTTATCTTGGGTGGCGTGGCTAGAGGCAGAATTAACGCCTGACGGGGCCACGACGCCCATTCAACAACTGGAGACAACCCATCATGCAGAGCACTAACTGTGAGCATAAAAAATATTGACAAACGAAAGCAAATTGCTCAACTACGCACAAAACATGTCGATAGACTACAACAGCAACACACCGAGAAATCCCTTTAAAAAGATACACGCAATAAAGAGTTCATTTTTCGGACAGTGGAGATAATATACCATAATAGGGATTGTTTTACAACAAAAGCAAAGTAACTTACACCAACAAGTCAAAAACTAAACAGTCAACCAGAACAGAAATCACAAAGGACCATAAGTTGACCACACAGTTAGGAGGTTTCCATTAGATATAAAACCAGACAAAACAGTACAGTGCTAAATCAATTTTCCGCAAGGAAGAGAGCTTTTATAGTTTTTTTTATAAACGCGGGAAAGTAACAACGCTTACCGTGAAACAATGAGGCTACCGGGCGGCGACGAGACGACAAATCCAAGGACATGGTGAACGCACACAGACTTGGAAGTGAAACGCGAGTTGACTTAGTCGCACCCACGCACGAAGCCTAAAGACGCCATCCCAAGGACGCCGAAGAAACAAACGAAGCCTACCACGCCACAACGGGGCTATGGACCGGCTCAAACAGAAAAGAGCAGCATTGCGAACTCAGGTGACGAAACTGATTTCCGAAGCGAATTCAGCGCTTGAAAGGCACGCTTGAAAGAAAAGGCCCTAAACGTTCTAACGGCTAGGCTGAGCGCCCTGAAAATAAACCTAAACGAAGCGGATGCCGCCATTGAGCCACTTGTGTTGGAACACGAAGCCGAGCAGAACTACGCCAGCACCATAGAATACGATGACTCGATCGTCACGTGCATAGCGAGCCTCGGCGAGGAGGCCCAAGAAGCACAAAGAGCAAAACAGAAAAGTGAATAAAACTAGTTGAGAGAGTAGAAATAGTTTTTTTTTTTTTCTATCCGGGAGAATAAATTTGCTTTCATGAACAGATTGAGTGTCATTGACGGAACGCGATGATGGGACGCGATTTGGCCCTGCTTCAGAAGCACGGCAAATCAGCTGAAAAGTGCCCAAATGAGTCTAGCTAAATTTTGTAGCGCTACTTACGTGTTCCTGAAGGAAAGACTTCTGTATTTCTTTTTAACAGCTACGCGGGTTTGTAATTACACGGCTATTAAAGAAAAAAGACATCCCCCTCGCGAGGGGCACGATCAAATGCACAGCATTTCCGAGGGGGTGCGCCGGCAAGTCGTATCTCTCGATCGCGGGACCCGTGTCGCCATCTTTCGGAGGCGCGGGACAACTTGTGGCGCTTTCGAAACAAACCAGAAATGAGTGAAGGATATAAGGCGCGTTCGGTGCATCGAAATCTGTGGCGGTTTTGTGGCTCGGTCGGTAGTGCGCCGGGCACCTTGCGCTCCGCCCGCGGCGTCATGGGTTCGAAACCGGGCGCCGGAAACTGATATTTCTTTTATAGTGTAGTGGCCTGGCTGCGGACTACGACAAGGCGCGCATGCGGACTACGACAAGGCACGCCAACGCCGCGTGACATTGTGAGTTACTAAAATGCTATGCATTTAAAACGGAGAGCGAAGCAACCCCGCCGCCTTCCCACGGTAGCCGGAGCTCTGCGAGTTCGAAGGTGACGTTGCTGAAGCTCGCTCTGCAACGATTTAGCGGCGCTGCCATGGAGTGGCAGCCGTTCTGGGAGCAGTTCACGACAACGAAGCTCTTTCTAACGCGAAGTTTTTGTACCTACAGTCTACAGACAACGCTCACTGGGAAAGCTGCATTGGCGGTAGCTGGGATACAAGTAACAGGAGCGAACTACGCCAATGTCATCGAGCCTTTGAAGGAGCGTTTTGGCCGCTCGGATGTGCTTATCCAGGAACATCTCACTCAGTTACTGGACTTGCCTACCATACGAAGTGAAAATGTGGTTAACAGCCTACGTCGCCTCTACGATCACTTGCAGCGCAACATGTCAGCGCTCACGGCTCTCGGTGTGAAGAGCGAAAGCTACGGACCGATGCTTTGTTCCGCGCTGCTGCAGACGCTGCCAAGCGAACTTGTCATCAAATATAACAGGCGTCATTCCGCAGTCAAGGGAGACAACGGATTGCGCATAGAGGGCTTGCTTGATTTCTTAAAAACCGAAGTGGAAAGTAGAGAACAAGCATTGCAAGTTGGCCGACAAGAACGCAAGAACCCCAGTATTAAACCTCGTTTCGAAAATGAAAAGACGAAAGAGTCGAAAGCGTCAACGGCTTCACTGTATTCAGGAAGTGGGTCGCGGCAAATGGATCCATGCGCATTCTGTGCTGCGAAGAACCACGGAACGAAGGAATGTCAAGCACCACTTTCTCTGGAAGAAAAGAAGAACATCCGGGATTCCGGTAGATGCTTCCGCTGCGCTGTCAAAGGCCACACTTCGAGACAGTGTCACAACAAAAGCGTCAGGTGCAAGAATTGCGGCAAGAGGCACCTGACTCAGATGTGCGACCCTGGGTGGAAGAAAAATGAGAACACAGCAACAGAGCTGCACTCCGCTACGGGCAAAAAGAACGACAAGGCGTCTTCCGTGCTTCTCCAAACGGCCCAAGTCTGGGCAGAAGGACGCCAGCGAAGAGCACTGGCCCGCCTCCTGTTTGATGGAGGTAGCTAGCGTACCTTTGTGACCGAATAACTTTCTCGCGAACTGCAGCTGGAGGTTCTTCGGGAAGAGGACGTCACGATATATGTCTTCGGAGGAGCCGGAAACATCATCAAGGAAAAACGCAAGCAAGTCATGAATCTTGCGAGCATGACGCTACGGAAGTGGAGCACGAATTCGAAGACATTGCAACGATTGCTGGACAATGGCAGGACTGGATGTGGCGACAGCCAAGTTGAATGCCCCACTGCCAGCTGCTCACGGGTCTTGGGACTCGTTTGGAACAAGGAGCAAGACTGCTTGGCCTTCTCTATAAATGCCGTTCTGGACATCGTGGATCAGAATAGCAATACAAAACACTTCATCTTTTAGGCATCGGCGCGCATTTATTACCCGCTTAGACTCCCCCAAGCGGGTCATAACTGTTTCCCCAGTAACAGTGACCGCGAAGTTGCTGTTTCAGACACTCTGGGAACGGGGACTCGAATGGGATGCCCCTCTACCTGAAGACGTACAGACAGCTTGGAAGCAGTGGCACACACAGCTGCATCATTTAATGGAGGTCACAGTACCCAGAAGATACGGTGGTCTCAAGGACGGCCAAATTGACGTCCACATTTTCACGGATGCAAGCCCCAAGCGTTACGGAGCTGTAGCGTACTTGTGCCCAACAGGAACAAGCGAATCGACCGTGACTTTGGTTTTATCGAAGTCACGTGTGGCGCCAATCAAGAAGCTTTCTCTTCCGAGACTGGAATTGCTGGTGGGTGCCTGAATGAAGGAATATTTGCCCCAATTTTTGAGCCTACCAGTTGCGAAGTGGTACATGTGGACAGATTCTAACGTTGCACTACACTGGGTCTGAGGGTCAGCGCGACTCTGGAAACCCTTTGTGGCCAATCGAGTGCTGGAGATACAACAACGAACTGATCCGGATACATGGAATCACTGCCCCGGAGCGGAGAACCCAACTGATTTCCTGACGAAAGGAGTATGCCCTAAGGCCCTCAAGGGAAACATGGTTTGGTGGAATAGACCGAGCTGGCTTGCTGAACCACCTGCATCCTGGCCAAGACATGAGGATGTCGAACTGAGCGAAGCAGAGGAAGAAAGACCAGATCGCGTTCACAACGTAACAGTCAAAGAAACGGTCTTGCCAATGAAGCAGTACAGCTCCCTTTTTAAGCTTGTTCGAGTTGCCGCGTGGGTGCAGCGTTTCTTGCATAACTCAAGAAACCGAAACGAGAAGCACACGGGACATCTGACAGCAGACGAGATCGCACGAGCTCATACGCTTGTGATAGCGCAGGTGCAGCGCGAGGCCTTCCCCGAAGAGCTGCAATGTATTCAAAGGTCAACCCGCTTGGCAAGCGACTCTCCTTTGCGTGACCTGGATGTCTACTGCGACCAAGACAGAATACTATGGGTCGGAGGACGTCTTGACGACTCCGCCCTCTCCTACAGCATGAAGCATCCGATCGTTCTCCCTGCGGGCCATCATTTCACCGAGCTCCTGATATGCGCCACTCATCGCCGACTTTTACATGCTGGTGCACTTGAAACGCTCACGGAGCTTAGGGTATAGTACTGGGTGGTTCCTGGAGGACAGATGGTCAAAAAGGCCTTGAAGAAATGCTTTACGTGCAACCGTTTCACCAGCCGCGCTGCCACCGAACCAGTCGCTCCTTTGCCCGTGACAGGGTGACTCAGGCTCCACCGTTTGAGGTGACTGGCCTTGACTTCGCAGGACCATGAATAAAAAGGATCCGGGCAGGAACAAAACCTCATACATACTAGTTTTCACGTGTGCGGTTACACGTGCTGTGCACTTGGAGCTAGTGGGTAACATGACTACTTCCAGCTTTCTCATGGCATTCAAAAGGTTCATAGCAAGATGAGGAGTTTGTCGAACCAGCTTTTCGGAAAACGCAAAAACGTTCAAGCGAGCATCAAAGGATTTGAAGCGACTGTGGGAAACACTGCGTGGAGAAGAGGTCCAGAACTATTTCACGGGTCATCAGATTCAGTGGAAATTCATCGTCGAAAGAGACGCCTGGTGGGGCGGATTCTGAGAAAGGATGGTCCTGTCCGTAAAGACATCTCTAAAGAAGGTGTTGGGCAACTGCTACTGCAATTTTGAGGAGCTCACTACGGTTCTGACTGAAATAGAAGCCGTCATAAACTCAAGACCGCTAACCTACGTGTATGCGGAATCGAACGAACCAGAACCACTGACCCCCTCGCATTTTCTTTTTGGCAGCCGTTTGACTTGCCTTCTCAGTGGGTCTGGTCATGATGCACACTCATCAACGCAGGATCAGTTGACCGTCGTTGGCGATACCGGCAAAGGTTGGCTGATCACTTCTGGCGAAGATGGCGCCAGGAGTACCTGACTTCTTTGCACTCCGCGCATTTTGCCGTACCAAGTGCATCCAGTGCGTTGAAGAAAGGAGCTCTTGTGTTAGTTCATGAGCATCATCTGCCAAGACAGCTGTGGAAAGTCGGAGTCGTAGACGATGTGCTGGTCGGACGAGATGGACGTGTTAGAGCGTGTATGGTGCGTCTACCAAGTGGAACCATCCTCAGAAGACCGGTTCAGCTATTGTATCTTATAGAATGTACCTTAGAATGATCTGAAGCTAATTCCGGGGGGAGTATGTAGAAACCCCGAACTTCGGCTTCTTTCTTCTAGCCATCTGGCAACACTGTTTATCGGGCTCGAGCTCGCTGAGTGGGCAGCAGCACTATCGAAATAAATTTTGTCGTTTGTTCCTCACAAGGGTGTGGCGCCGCTCTGTCTGGCGTCTTTCAAAGTTTCATTATCGGGCAAGCACGTACGATGGCAACGAAACACGTTTTTTTTTACTGGCGTACCTCTTGCATTACAATTCTTGCTTTTTTTTCTCACTCTCCGATAAATACTAGTAGCTTGCTTCAGTACGGTGACACACACAACCGAACCAAACGCCTATGCAGAAGCTAGCACGTTTTTCAGCTGAATATTGTCCGATGACGGTAGACGCTGTCGTCTGCATGAACGTTTAGTGAGGACAATATTCTCCGGCGATGGCTTCTGCGCTAGACATACGCGTTTATTTCAGGTACACACTGGTTGAGCCGTAATGTTTTTTTATATGTCAGCATTGCGTGGTCGGTAGAAACATGTTACTTTTTGTAAATTGTTATAGTATTGCAGTAGCACAGACGCGAACTAATCAGTCCAACACACTAGCCACTGACCGTGGTTGTATGGTAAATCTATTAGCGTCATTTCGCTTGTGCAACTTTGGCGAGAGTAAGTCGCAATAATGAGTGTGCTGAAACATCCGCTGCATTAATCCTTCTGACCACAAATACGAAAACATCGTTGTCAAAATAAAATAATGCGGAAAGCCTGTTTACAAGCGTCTTCTGCTTTCCGTGGACATGTGAAACTTGATGTGTAGTCGCGCCACGGGAAGCGGTTGCGTGTGTGGGTATTTTTGTAGGTCTCAGACAACAAGGCTCAACCAATGGAGCAATTTAACTGATAATTTTTGCTCTATTTCACAACGATCGCAGCTTCTAAGGCAGATGACTGTCAGCAAAAGGTGGCAACGTTTTCATTAGCTACAACGGGCCTAGGTGACGCCCACTTGTCTTTCTAGCGTACTGCGAGCTGATCTAGCCGCCGATGGTTGACTTTTCATTCGGTTTCGGTTTCGTAGTGTTTCCCCTACATTTTGTTTCCGTGTGATCAGCTAGGTACTCCATGGCTAGGTACATAAATTTTGCTGGTACCCAATACGTTGTCCCTAGATGGTCACGTGCGGCGATTCCGGCAACCAACTTATTTGCCGCGGCTGTCTTCGACTTATCGTAGTCGGCGGTCGCCGTCTTATTGTAGGTGGGAACTTATGCGTAGCGGCAAACGCGCCCTGGAATAAATCACCTCGTATGAAACTGTCCTCGAGTAGCTTCACACGCTTACAACATTACTGAAAAAATGCGTTCTACCTAAGAAAAAGAAATTCACTGTAACGCAACAGCGGAAGCTTTTTTGGTTAGCCATGCAGCTTTTTTGATAAGGATATCGCTTGGTCATTTATACCTTCGACTAAATAAAAAAATTGGCTTTATTCCACGCTGTGAAGGTGGTTGGAAAGCAAAGTTTTAAACGACACCCACTACAATTGTTCATGCCACGTCATTTGAATTCACACACATGGCTCTGCAAACAGTGAAATCAGATCCTGCCAGCACTTCGGGGGCATCATTCTCCGGCGCAAGGATAGGGAGAAGAGTAAAGAGTCCTCAAGTGGCAGAACAAGAACTGGCGTCAGTGCCCGACTTACACCATGGTCTTTACGCCGACGATATCACGGTGTGGACTGGTGTTGGCTCGGTCGGGGAGATGCAGGACCGCATCCAAATGGCGGCTGATACGGTGAACAAGCATGCCAAGAATTGTGGACTCTCGTGCGCCCCAGAAAAATCGGAACTTCTCCTAGTGCGCAGTAACGGCGGTAGGCGCCCCCATGCACCTTCAATGCACATCATGCTGGACTCTGCCACCATCACCCCTTCTCCACAAATCAAAATTCTAGGTGTGATTTTCCAAGCAGACTGCGCAAACACCACGACGATAAGGAATTTGGAAAGCACGAGTAGACAAGTCGCTCACATGCTTCGTCGGATCACGGTCAAAGGAAGAGGCATGAAGGAGGCTGACACATTTCACTTGTCCAGGCATTTGTCGTATCAAGGTTCACCTATGTGACGCCCTATGCTTTACTAACGAAGACTGAGGAGAACAAGCTGGATACGCTCTTGAGAAAAGTGTACAAACAAGCTCTGAGTTTGCCATCCTACACCCCAGCGACTGTCTCCTCAAGCTTGGGCTTCACAACACTGTGGACGAGCTGATTGAGGGCCACCTTCTCAGTCAGCGCTACCGGCTGCAGATGCGGGCAGGGCCCTTCTACTGAGACTGGGCATGAACATCGATGATCGCCCTCTAGAATCCACTAAAATATCCCTGGCGAACTACGCAGAACCATCACAGTGGTCCCCTTGCCAAGAAACATGCACCCGCAGTTCTACTAGGGACGGGGTGAGGCGCGAGTTAGAGCCGTGAAGAAAAAATATGGCTCCGACGAAAAAGTTTATTACTCGAACGCCACAGATTATACAAGACGCGTAGTCATGGTGGCGACCGTAACGAAGATAGACAGCCACGTCATGAGCCTCACTCTCACGAAAATAACGGCGCTACTGGCCGAAGGGGTAGCCATAGCACTGGCGATAACGCAAACACCTGCAGAAGTAATCATCACGGATTCTCAGTCAGCATGTAGGAGCTACCTCCAAAGCCGCATCTCACACACTGCAATGAAGATCTGGAGCCAGAACCCTCCGAAGAAAAGGGTATCATCAGTTGTCTGGACACCAGCTCACACTTCTCTCCGTGGCATTGTCTTTGCCCACGAGACTGCTCGAGGTCTAACCAGCCGAGAGCCGCGAGACAGTGGCTAGAGACGGCCACCCCTTGAAATCATTCCAGGAGGTGACGCAATACTACAGGCTAGCCCGGCTTACGCTTCCCCCTGCCCACCCCTCTCTCAGGAAGAAAGAGGAGCGCTACTGGTGTCTCCTGCAAACGAACACCTGGCCCCATACTACAAAGCTGCACTTTATTTCGCCTACGCAATACGACCCGCAGTGTCGATTCTGCAAAGCACCCTGCACTCTATACCACATGGTGTGGGAGTGCCAGCTCAACCCCTGACTTTCCGGGATTTCTAACCCCTTGGTTGAGCAGTGTGGGGAGAACTGGCCAGCTCAAGCGCCGAAGAACAGCTTCGGCTGATTCACCGGGTGGAGACGGCTGGACGCTCCAACGAGGTCCTGGACTGAGGAAACCCACCACTTGGCTCTTTTTTTCTTTAAAAAAAGTTTACTCTCTCTCTCTCTCTCTCCCGAACACAGCAGCAGCGTCGGCCACATCCGGGATGCTGCTGTCGGGAGAAAGACAACGGATAAGAGCGTCTTTCGAAGGGTGAGACAGCGGAACCTAGCCATCCTGATGTGCTAGAATGGGGCTATACCACCGCGCGACACAAGCGTAGACACCGAAACAATTCGCGATGTGAGCTTATTGATTGCCATTTATATTGATATAAACTAGTTAGTTTAGTAAGTTTGAGAATTGCGGGAAATTGAGAGAACTTTTGTAATCGCCATTTATTAGAACCAGTTGCTACTTTCGCCTTTTGTAACACCTCGTAAAACACAACCGAATTGGTATTCCCCAACTTATAAAACAGAGTCCCATTCATGGCAAGCAGTGGGCAAAAGGTGGCATTTCTCAAGCTGCAAGATGCCTGTATGTGATTTGTACATTTTGTTTTCCCGCCCAGCAAACCAATCGTGAACGGATGTTTGCCGTACGACCACTTAATTCCGTCGGGTGCGGGTTTACCATGGAGGTGCTGTCGAACAAGTTAATCAAAATTCATGCTGAATTTTTGAGCAGCGTAAGACTAGGACAGATAGAACAAGGGACACGAAGACCAGCGCAGTCTGGTCTTCGTGTGTTATTAAAGTAATCTTAAAGTTAAAGTTATTAAAGTTAATCGGTGTTATTAAAGTTAATCAAGCAGCGCGCAGGCAGCGCACAATGGACGCGAAGCTGCACCAAAACAGGCCCGGAATAACCGTCGCTAAAGCAGACAACAAAGCCGTACTGCCAACGCTGGCGAGCACGCACTTCCACGCGGGGGGATGCTGGGTAAATTCGCTGCGCCATATACAGTGTGCTCCGTGAGGGGAACCCTCCGCCCCCCTATACTCCCCTTCGCCGCGGCCTCCACGGCTTCTGGAGTTGATTGTCCCGTACGCCACGAAAAAACCGTTTGCTGGAAGAGCTTCGAAGCTTTGCTTTAAAAGTCTGCTAACCTGCCGTCTGCTGGGAAGCGGGAAAATTTCGCTGTGCTATTTGTCCCCGAGTTGTCGCACCACACAGCAGCGCAGCACGCCTTGTGTCCTGTTCTAACTTTCTCTGACCTATTGAGACCGTTCGCACCAACAGACAACAAAATTTCCACCTTCAAGGTATACTACAAAATTTCTACACGTGCACACAGTGAATTCGGCAGGAGCAGACGAACAGGATGGCAGCAGAAGAGATAAGAGCGAAATCGCCGCCCGTCACCGCAACGACTGAAGTGACTAAATAAAGAAATAAAAAATTGGGTGTCAGAAAAAGGAAATAGCCAAGAACACATTTCATTTGTACATATAATGGCATCACTTTACTTTATTTCTCCGTATGTTGGAAAGTATAAAGTCACATGTGCAAAAGTTGCTGAATTTTCGCTCGGCTACCAGGGTCACGGCGACACTTTATTTCAAATACCGAAATTACCCGAAGTGTCCGCCCCTGCTCTGGCGCCGTCACTCGGTTATCGCATACGCTGATTGCTGCTAGGCGTGCGGGCGTTTTTTCAATCACCGAGCGGGGAACCATGCAGTACAGTAGCAGGTGGGGTGCCGTGGCACTGTTTCTCATCGTTGGCGTTCCTACATGTCTGCAGCCTTAAGTGTATCTGCAGATTTTTTTTATTCTGGCGGGTGGTATTATAAGTAGAAATCAAAAGAGGAAACGTGTGTGGCACAGTCGAAATAACGGGGGGTGCGCACGATAACTGAAGTAGTCAGCTGCACCCGGGCAATCGCCAAGTGCATCCCATTTCCCTTCTGAAAATGAACTCGTCTCAAAAATGCTGAAGACGATGTTTAAATGAATTAGCGGTCTTTTATAGATACTCTTCTTATTATAGGTTGCATTTTCGTCAAGATAATAAAATAATTAAAACATTTATTACGCCAATAAGACAGAAAATGGCGATTCTGGTGAAATGCTACGGAACGTTTTCTACAGTAGGAATGGCTGAAGATATAGACAAAGGCGATGTATTTGTAATACGAAAAACAGTTTACTTATATCGTTGTGAGTTGTCATCTTATGAAAAAATTTTGGAATATAGGGCTGTGAGATTACTAGCTGAACATTTCTATATAGTTGCTCTGAAAAACAACACTGAATAAACATTGTACTGTGCATTTCTTATAGGGGGAAGCATTATAAGTGATAGAAAAAGCAGCAAAACACAAAAGAGCCGACCTTACCGCAAAACAGCACGTTTGTATGTTACTTATGGGCCTCATGCGCTGGTATGGTGGCGCTACTATGTGCTGCGTTCAGCGCCAGCTTGCGGACAACAAAGCCATAACTTGTGAATTCCGCGAGAAGAGGACGTCCCAGGGCAAGGCATTTTGCGCAGTGCGGTTATCAGTAAGTGAAAGAATGAATGGCCGCTATTCTGCTCCAATGGGATGATAACAGCCTAATGGTACTTAAATAAACAGAAAATTGTTCACAAGGGCGACAGGAAAGCTATTCATCACACAAAAAATTGGGCCCATCTCTCCGCGAGGGGGACTCGAGTAAATGCGTCGCATAGGGGGTGGGTGTATTGCGTTAACGTTTAGTGTTTGGGGAGTTGGTGGTAGTGAATGCGTTGTATCAGCAGCTTCTTGACGTAGTTTGAATGAGTCAAGGATATAAGGCGCGTTCGTAGCCTCCCATTCTGTGTCGGCTTTGTGGCGCATTGCGTAGAGCACCATCTACATTGCGTTCCGTCGCAGGGTCGAGGGATCGAAACCAGGCGCGGGATAGTATTTTTTTATATAGTGTAGGGGGAGGGGTGCGGACTACGACAACGGACGTCAACGCGGGTGACATCGTGAGTTACTGAAATGCTCTGCATTTAAAACCAGTTGTATACAAGCGCGGGATTGCCTGCGCGCTGCGAGCGAAACACTAATTTCGCAACGGCTTCAACCCCACAGCAGCGGCGCCGCACTATGCAAGGTAAAAATAAAACGACGGCAACCGCGAGCCCACTTAGGAGGAGAAGGAGAGGACTGCAGGAGTGTGTGTGTGTGTGTGTGTGTGTGTGTGTGTGTGTGTGTGTGTGTGTGTGTGTGTGTGTGTGTGTGTGTGTGTGTGTGTGTGTGTGTGTGTGTGTGTGTGTGTGTGTGTGTGTGTGTGCGTGCGTGCGTGCGTGCGTGTGCGCGTGTGCGTGCATGCGTGTGCGTGCATGCGTGTGCGTGCGCGAACGTGTGCGTGTGCGTGTGTGTGTGTGTGTGTGTGTGTGTGTGTGTGCGTGCGTGCGTGTTTTGCTCCCTGCGTGGCAATCCTAGCTTCAGTACCTGAATCTCCCCCATGACACCACTCGGATGTCCGCCTGACAACACGTAAACTGGCGCCTGACAATACGGCGCCAGTAGGGGTGCCGCCTGCCTAAACTCTTTAAACATGCGAAACTCCATCACCTTGCTTCACCCCATCACCGAAACTCCATCACCGGACTCTTGCTTCACCCAGGCGCTACGCGCCATGGGATCAGCCAAATATTTTAAGCCTACCATGTGGATTAATCTCGTTAGGAAATTCTCTGTACCTACGGCTACGCCGAGAGTTTGTAACGAGTTACTCCATTTTATGTACGTACTAGAATTTTAGCTGTAGATAACCTCTGCTCATTACACCGTTCACTTTTTACCGTACCCTTCACAAGTCTTCGTCTCCTTGCTACCTGGAACCACCAACAATCGAACCTTTCGCCTCCTCAACGCTCTTCTGTGGTGGCACAAAGAATCCTCAGCCGCAACTGAAGACCTCTGGTATGAATTCTTGCTGACTGCGGTTCCAGTGGATCAACCTTGGGTGAGGAGGACGAAATCAAACAACTCTTGTTATTTTCTGGATGTCGTGGGTCACATAAAAAAGCATTTCTTTCAAAACTTAGTCCTTCAACAGACATGTACCCCCAATAGCAAAGGCTTACGGACCACGAAAGCCGCACTTATGAGTTATTTTTCTGCCGCATGGCCGCCCAAGGTACTCTGTGCGGAATTTTTTTCATTACCTTAAAACGTATACGACATCTCACATGCATACAACCGTTTGCAGGTAGCTACCGGAAGAGAAATAACCCGAAAATGCCCTTTTGTGGTCTATGAACTTCTGTTCATGGCTGTACGTAACCATAAAATTAATATGACATGCTTAAATATTTTGGTTACAACTCAGAGGGTCAAGCCGCATAAAAGACCAACACGAAATAGGCAGTTAATAAGGAAAGGCCCCCGTGCTGTTGTGACATGCTGCTGAAGAATACACAGGACTGTTTTATGGAGACTACAAAACAGACAGGTCAGGCGGCCGGGTGCCCGATTAATCCGATATAATTCGCCAGGCTTACAACACATTACTGCGCTCATGGAATCTCCCTTGCTTTACATTGCGCAGCAGGTCGCTGGCTCTTGGTTTTAGTTCTGGCCAGGCCGAACGTTAAAGAGACTCTGCAACACTTCCTATAGACACTTTCACTGTTTCCTTTGCGTCTGGACGCACTGCGAAAGCTATAGTCATCACGAGCGCATACCAGCACTGCATGATTTGCTCGTAACAGCAGATACACATTCCCTATCTACTTTGCTATGGTGGCTTTCTTTTTGATGTGACTATTCAGTGCGTTCATTGCTGTAACTTAACAAAAGCCGGCCAATAGCCGCTACATTACATTACATTACTTCCAGCAGTCGAAGAACACCAAGACCGGGAAAAGAAATAAACGTTTGGGGGAAGTTTCTAAGTTATCTGATGGACATAAACAAGTGAATTTTGGCTGCGGTACTTTCCGACACACTAAGTACTGATGGTGTCGGTTGACTACGTTCTGCAAGCAGTTAGTATTTCGAAAAAAGTTGAGGGAAGTGTTGCAGGGTTCCTTTAATAGAAAACTCCGCTTGGCGAAATAGAGAAGGGGAAAATGCTAGGCCAAGAAGATTGAGGGAATGTGGCAAGGTGTCAAGGCGACCATGAGCAGGTCTTAGTAGTGGGCCGCTAAAAAAACGCCTCACGCTGTAGGAATCGAATCTGGGAACCTAGTGTTTTAAAACCGTTGTCTATCCGATTGTGCTATCACCGTATTTAGAGCGTTAAACATTTCTTTTGGATTCGTAGTTCGCGCGGTGACTTTGGACTTTGGCTGCGTTGCAGTGGATTTTGGCTGCGGACTTTAAAATTTGGATTTTGGTTTTCAGGACGATGAATTGTGCACTTTCATTTGACTCTGGACGGAGAAAGCTACGCCTTTTAATCATCTTTCTCTTAAAAAAGGCAAACCTATAAAAAGCGAAGTTAAAGCTAATGATAACCACCAGATCCGCTGTTTACTCATTCTTCACATCTCATTTGCGAAGGTGGTCGAATTTTTTTCAATGGCTGGTACTCTCGGAGAAGACAAACGGATTTTCTCGGTTGAAGAGCACGGAGCACGCGTCGAAAGCTGAAATAGGTCTGTCAAAAAGAGGTAGCGTGTTTTCAACTAGCCACCATCTTGTGGATAGGTTTCAGACAAGGACTCTCTACGACAAAAACCAAGATTCCCTTTCTGGAGGAAATAATGTTGCAAGTGGAGCCCCTCAAAGTGGGGGACAATGTCATCCGTCTCTTCCTCCCCCCCCCCCCACGCAACTCGCAAACCAGATCACTTGCCTTCCTTAACTCGCCTCACAATCCCCAACCCACAAGAAACTCTGAAACCACCCGTCACTATGGGTGAACTTGTCTTGGCCCTTAGACAAGAGAAACCTCGCTATGCCCCTGGCCATGACGGTATTACATGGCAAGATCTACGTAATCATCCTACAGCCGTTAAAGAAGCTCTTCAATCAATCAATCCTGGGAGCAAGGAACGGTAAACAAACACCTGAAACTAAACATAATTCATCCCATTCCTAAGCCTGAAAAAGACTTGTCAACCTGAAAATATTCGACCGATTGCCTTCACACCTACTATTTCCAAGCTCAACGAGAGACTCATCAACAACCGGCTGCAGTACGATTTCGAGCAAACGGCCTAGTTCCACTCATCACAAACCGGCTTCCCCCCCAACCTGGGTACCCGCAACTACATCCGGCTACTCCACCGAGTTATAATAAAAATTTCTAAAACACTTACCTGCTTACCTTCTGGCCGTCGATGTCCGCAAGGCATTTGACAACGCCAGCAAAAATGTCATTCTACAAGAACTTGCAGCAGCATTCCCCAGCCAGCGACCTCAGAACTGGATATACAGCTTTCTGGAGCACTGACCAATTCAATTCCCCAGCAAGAGGTCCCAGTGAGCGCCTCAAAATTTCTTTCTTGATAAAGGAGTTCTCCAAGGATCAATACTGGGCCCACTTCTCTTCAACTTGGCCATAAACAGAGTGACTCGTGCACTAACACCTCAGCCAGATTTGCTATTTACGCAGATGACATTGTCGTCTGGATGGAAGCGGCTGATTACAATTGCACAAAGCGCATGCAAACTGAACTACAGGCAGCAGTATTCAGCCTTGAAAATTCGCTCACAGAACTTGGCTTGGAACTTGGAAGAAGTGACGCTCCAAAGGGGCGCCCAAACTTTAACCTCGAAAAACGGCACTATTCGACAACTCGGCAACCAAGTTAGCAGCTGCCAACGCCCCAGCGCGTGTATTCGTACAGGACGCACAACCTGGCGACCGACAATGCACCTCATTTCCCGCATCAAGCAAATTCGGCGGTTCCAGCCAACGGGCGCGTTTTACGCTTGCGGGAGTGGTGGCGGTCCCCAGAATCACTTACGGAATACTAGCACCCATTTTGTCACAAAAACAGATACGGGACCTGAATGTCCTGTACCGTGCAACAATCAGGACAATCACTGGGTTCCCTAAATATACCCGCATTGGTATCGTCGAACAGGCCGCTCTACTGGCGCCACACATAAACATAGTGGAGGAAACATAACTTAGGCACTACTAGAGTAGAGTAGAAAAGACCTTTATTCGGCCGAAGCTACAGGCCAAGCATGTCGAGCGCCTGGGCGACCAGTCTGCGCTGTTCTCCTTCAGAGCCAAGCCAGTCGGTCCAGGTGGTGATGGAAAGGTATGGGGAGGGACACGAGTCGGATAGCTCAGCCACAGGGCAGTAGAATAGGCAATGAGGTAAATCAGCGTAGGCAGTGGGGCAGTTGGGACAAGAGGGGTCAGATCTATAGCGATAGAGGAATAGGCGGGAGGGAGTGATGAGAGCATTCATTTGGATGAGGCACTACTATGACCGGGTTGCGGACCCGGCTGTTAGGAATCGACCCGCCACCATACTTTCCCGCATCACTCCTCGGCTGTGCGGCGAAGCCACGGCGTGCGCCTGTCATACAGGCGCCACCGTGTCGGTGACTCATGATTCACGCCTCGACAAGCCCGGGTCAGACGTTTCGCTATCCGCGCGATGAACATTCGATGGCGGGCCGACGCAACAGGCCCAGACCTGCTTCAAGGACGCAGAGGCCCCACGATCGCAGCGGAGTCCTCCTCTCTCCCCTCTCTGGGAATCAGCGTGCGCCGCTGCTACCGACTGCTTACGAACTATGGAAAGAGCGTTGTGTGCGTCTGTGAAGTGCGTAGCGTGCGCAAAATGTAGAGGGAAGGCTGTTTTGACCGTTACCGCTTTTGGGTATAAATAGAGCTGCCCAACCGCTGTAACCCATTCCTGTTTGAGCAGTGAATCCATGCTGTCACTCTTCTCGATTTCTGTACTATTACCTCGCCCGTCTGGGTATTGTTCTTTGGCTTCGACTCACCTCTCGCTATGAAGTAAACAGTTACGTTAGCCTACGGCTTCTGGACTTCTTCACGGCTGCGACAACTGCTGGCCGCTCGTCACACGACGCTACCACTCGTATGTCGGAGGCGACGAGCTCGGCTCGGCTCGGCCCACCCGGTCGCAACAACTGGTCGCAGCGGTGGGATGACACGGTTTCAACAACTGGTTGACAGCGGTCGGATGGCAACTTCGTAACACCTGGAGTCAGCGGTGCGAGATCCAACACCACGAACGTCAAGTCGGCTTCGGACTTCGCAGAATTCACGGCGGTCAAGGGTGAGTGCGGGACTTTTCTTCACTGAGTTTTACCAGGCTTCTGAGGATAGCTGGTAGGGCGTGTGTTTTTGTCGCGTGGTTTATTCGCGCAAAACAATTTAGGAGCAAGGAGAAAGCAGTACTCTAGACCGGCCATGAATTTTAAGGCGTTGAAAAAAGCGCAGTTGGAGCTTATAAAAGAGTTGCGCTTGGATGTTACGGATGCGCTGAGAAAGCCAGAGCTAATACATGCGATACTCGCTGTTGGGGCATTGAGCTGATCAATGGCAGGGAGACCGCTAAACGTCAGGCTGCAGAGGCAGAGGCTGAGCGCCAGCGTGAGGAACGCGAGAGGCAGAAACAGGAGCAACAGGAGGAAAAGAGACAGGAGACAGAGCATGAGCTCCTACTTGATCGAGAAAGGCGACAGCATGAGCTAGTAATGAAGCGTCTAGACGTCGAGGCGACTCGACCTAGGCGTCAGAGTGGCAGCAGAGTGCAGTCTGCGGCGACTGAGTGGCCTACGCTACGAATGTGTGACCTAATGCGACACTACAAGGTAGGAGAAGACATCGGTCTTTTTTTGGTCAACTTCGAGCGTACGGTGAGAGAGCGCAGTTTAGCGGAGACTCATGGCCGCAAAAGCTGCTTACGCTTTTGCCAGGTGAGGCGTCCGACGTGATGCCCCGCTTGACAAAGGAGGGGGCAGAGGACTACGAGAAAGTCAAGCCGAGCCTCCTGCGTAAGTACAGGCTCTCAGCAGAGGCCTTTCGCCAGAAGTTCCATGAAGCCGAGAAAGCGAAGGGCGAGTCGTACTTGGAGTTCGCCTACAAGCTGAGGGCAAACATGGAAGAGTGGCTGAAAGAGGCAAAGGCTTTCGGAGAGCAGGACAAGGTAGTTGAGTGCTTCGGTCTTGAGCAGTTTTACCGCCGTCTACCAGAAAACCTGAGACTCTGGGTGCAAGATAGACCAGGGGTAAGTACTGTGGATCAGGCAGCTCAGCTAGCCGACGAGTTCGTCGCACGTCGAGGTGCGCAGGGGCCGAAAGACGGCCAAAAAGTCTTCAGGCCGAGGCCTGATAAGTCAGGGCCTAATGGCAGAGCTCCCCAGGAAGACGGTGGAGCAAAGGAAGTCGTTTTCGAGGGTAGGGAAACTGGCCGCGAAAACGAAAAGAGAGCAGACGCTGAGGATCAGCGCAGAAAGAAAGCTTTTGAAGCGCGCAGACAGGCTGCATGTTACAACTGTGGCGAGATGGGACATTTCGCTGCGAGTTGCAAGAAAGGAAAACTCTTTTTTTACGTACTAGATCAGAGTGGGGACAGCAGGCAGTTTCTAGAGCCGCACGTACGTGAGCTAGTGGTCAATGGTAAACCATGCCGAGTTCTTCGCGACTCCGCGGCGACGGTGGACATGATCCACCGTTCGTACGTTGAACCGGATCAGCTGACGGGGCAGTGTGTTTGGGTGAAGCCGCCTGTGGCAGCATGAAATGTGCGTCTGCCGATTGCTAGGGTCAGCATCGCAGGTCCGTTTGGTGAACTTGTCACACAGGCGGCAGTATCCCCACAGCTTCTTCCGGAATACAGGTACCTATTCTCGCACAGGTCGGATCAGCTGTTACGCGACAAGGGGTAAAATTTCGCGAAACTGCCGAGGAAAGAAATAGCTGGGCTCGCAGCGAAGCGCTCATGTAACGATAGTATCGCCACCTCTTTGAGGAATGGCGAGACTCAGACAGAGAGCAAGGATGGCGCATTTCCGGGGGCTCGAGACAGAGGGAAGCGTAAGTACATTGTGTGTAAGGCCATGTAAGGCCCCTACTGTGAGTGGAGATATTTCGTCACCATGTTCGAAGTGCGCAGGTTCACGGGAGGCCTTGAAAACGGCTGTCGACCCGAACGCTCACAGTTCTCGCGCTAACGGCGTTCCGCGGGAAAGCCTAAACCGGGTCGTTACCGGAAGGAGGCAACACGAGGCCGTTGAAACGAAGGGTGTTTCTCCGGACGCGAGTTCAGAACCTAGCAATGCTTGGGCAGTGTCGGCAGTTGAAACACTGAACGATGTTCAAGGTGCAGCTAAGCGTAGTGACGCCGCCGCAACGGAGCGAGTCTCTAGCCTTCAACCTGAAACTCTGATACTCGATGTCAGGCAACGGCCATCCGAGCACGTAGCTATTCCGGTGTCGCCTAGGGTTGAGCCGTCTTCTGAGACCGGGCCGCCCATGCCTAAATTGGCCTTGACAGCCGGAAAGGAGAGCGAAAACATCCTGCGGTGTTCTCTTGACGACAGTGTCGCAACCAAATGCTGCCAGAGCTCTTATGCGCGCCTGCAGAGTGGCAACGCCTCACGCTCGCTTCGCGTTAGGTCTCAGCGAACCGCGGAGCGGCCGAGAACGAAAGCGCACGCCTTGCTCGAGTGGTGAAAATTAGAGCAGGGTCTTCCGCGCGCTCGAAATACGTCTCGGAAGAAGACCGATGTCCTCTAGACTGGTCGCAGTCGATTCCAGAGAGCAGGCACACCTAAAGTACGGTTCAAAACAGGGAAAGCTCAGGGCAATCAGGAGAGCTCAAATCGCAGCTTTCAGCGCGAGAAGTGGCTTGTGGACACCTGACTTTCTAAATTTTATTGTTTTTCCTGAAGTAGGTTCTTTGTATGAGGGACATTTCCAATCATGCAAAATGTCACCTCTCAAGTTTGGGTACTTGTTTAAAGTACTGCTGGGGTAAAATATAACTAGAGTAGTTAGTTATAAGCGTATTTTTTCGCAACAAAAAGCCTGATAGAGCTTCAGTGAGGATTTGTCTTCGCCCTTGCCGGCGATGAGGTTGTGTCTTCCTGTGTTGTTCTGTTGCTTGCCTAACCAAGCCAGAGACGTTCTCGGGGAGCCAATACTCGTCCAGTGATCGTCCTGTGAAGCTCCACCACGGTGTCATACAGCCCAGGCCTGGATTCGAGCGTCTGCCGAGCACTTCACTTTGAAAGCATCCCTCCAGACAACGGTTGAAGACCCTTATCCATCGGGATTTCGGACCCCCGGCGGAGAAGCTGTTGCGAATCGATTCACCGCCGTACTTTCCCGCATCACTCCTCGGCTGTGCGGCGAAGCCACTGCGTGCGCCTTTCAGACAGGCGCCACCGTGTCGGTTACTCTTGATTCACGCCTCGACAAGCCCGGGTCAGACGTTTCGCTATCGGCGCGATCAACATTCGATGGTGGGCCGACGCAGTAGGCCCAGACCTGCTTCAAGGACACAGAGGCCCCACGATCGCAGCGGAGTCCTCCTCTCTCCCCTCTCTCGGAATCAGCGTGCGCCGCTGCTACCGACTGCTTATGAACTATGGAAAGAGCGTTGTGTGTGTCGGTGAAGTGCGTAGCGTGCACAAAATGTAGGGGGAAGGCTGTTCTGACCGTTACTGCCTTTGGGTATCGATAGAGCCGCCCAAGTGCTGTAACCCATTCTTGTTTGAGCAGTGAATCCATGCTGTCACTCTGCTCGAGTCCTGTGCTGTTACCTCTCGCGTCGGGGCATTGTTCTTTGGCTTCGGCTCACCTCGCTATAAAGTAAACAGTTACGTTAGCCTACGGCTTCTGGGCTTCTTCACGGCTGCAACAGCGGCTGGCCGCTCGTCACACCACGCTCTCACTCGTATGTCGGACGCGACAGAGCTCGGCTTGGCTTGGCCCTCCTGGTCGCAACACGGCACACCCAAGCTCAGACATCGGCGCTAATGAGATTGTTTTTGTCGCCAGTCCCATCATCGCGATGGGCTTCGTTGGTATCGGCTCGTGCCACGTGCGAAACCGTATTGAATACAGCAGTTCATCAACCTTGCGTCATCCGCCCACCTTCAACTCTCTGAGGGACAACAGTGGCAACACAGGAGGCAAGTTCCGGCGCGCGTCTCCCCGTGCCATCCCCGAACGTGCAACTCTGATTTAATGGAGGCAGCGGCGGTAACAAGGGAGGCCACTTCGGAAGCGCGGGCCATGAAATCGGTAATCGGCGAGAATTATGAGTGGTGGTTGTGGTTTGCGTTACAGGGAAAATAAAGAAAATGGACTGGTGATATTTTGAGCTCAGCACGAAGCTCAGCTGCATAAACCCAGTGCAGGGAAAGGGAAGTAGAGGGGAGTAATAGTATAAAGTAGAGATAGAAATAAAGAAAGCTATAAAGAGAGCTCTGTCAGTCCTAGCAAGCTGTCAGTGCGGGCACATCACTCAGTCACTGCACTCCAGGCTACAGACGCTGCGTGAGCCCGGTCGTCTCGAGGTTATGGAGCAGATGGGCGAAGACTTCCTGTTGTGTTGCCGCCGGCCCCTTCGGGCAAAGAAGATCCTCCATGCCGGCGCTGGGAAGGCCTCGACGCTGGAGCGCTCGGTAGAGCTCTGCTATTGGCCCCGCGTGGGAACAGGGGTGTAGAAGCAGATTACGTGCTCCAGTATCTCTCGTTCTGGATAGTCCACGCATGTAGGGTAGTCCTTGCGCCCGTGTCGGTGCAGGCGCTCCGCTACATTGCAGCAGCCGAGCCGCATGCGGAGAAGCAGGCATCGGGCGTCCCTGCTGATGCGTGCGGGCAAGGGTCGCGGCACCAGGTCAATCACTACCCAAGGGTCGTTCACTGCACCATGCGGGCCAGGGCGGTACGGGCCTCGTCGAAGGCGGTGACGTCTTGGGACACTGGGGTGCCCCCTTGGTGGGCCCCCCTTGCTTGGGCATCAGCTTCCTCGTTGCCCCAGATGCCACTGTGGCCCAGCAGCCAGTGGTCGCAGCCTCGGGAGGCCACAGTGCGCAGCTTGGCTGCAAGGGCTTGGCTCCGGGTAGACGCTGCTGTTGATGGCTGGTCGGCCATGTGCAGCCGCAGCAGGGCAGTCCTGGAGTCCGTGATGATGGCCGCCCGGGGGGGGAGGGGGGTTCTGGGGTCTCCTCTTGAGGAGGAGGTGGGTGGCCAGGTGCAGCGCCGCCAGCTCCGCCCATGTGAAGGAAGTGGCGAAGGGCACGCAGCAGCTCCTGCTGGCTCCCAGCTCTGGAACCACACACGCAGTCACCCCCTCTCACGTGCTGTGCTTGACGGAGCCGTCCGCGAAGAGATGCAGGCAGCTGCTCAGCTCGTCCTGCAGCACGGCGGCCGCATCGTGGAGGATGGCCTGGGGTGGTGTGGTCCGATTGTTGCGGACCCCGCGGTGGGTCGTGGTGATTTGCAGGTCCTCCCCGATGTCTGGTGGTGGCGGCTCCAGGCGATGTCGGTTCGGCATCTCGAAGATAGTGAGCAGCGCTCCCACGTGTGAGTGAGTTGGGCCGGCTACGGAACCTCTGCAGGAGTGAAGCCGCGTCGCATGCCGTCAGCAGGCGTTGAATGTGCCGCAGCCCTATCGGCGAGGCCAGAATCAGGATGGCCCAGGTGCCCGCCTCGGTGTAAGTGCCTACACCGGGGACGTGGAGGGGGAGGCCCTGCAGAGGCGGATGGTGCAGCGCTGGTTGATCTCCAGCTCCTGTCAGCGTCGAGTTCCTAGTAGGCGAGTGGAAATGCAAATGCGTACACCACAGCTGCGGAGACCATTCCGTGGAACACGCGCTGCACCACTTGGTGTGAGCAGCCATTGCCTCGAGCCAGAACTTGCCATACTCCTTAGAGCTCCCCCCCGCACGGGGCACCTTGAGTAATCTTGGTGACGGTGAGTGGCGACACCGCGTACCCCGAGCCCCCCATACTTAAGCTGTCACCTACCGTGGCTAGAAGTTGAAAGGTGAAGGGTTAGAAGTCGTGAACGGTGGCCGTCGGAGCCTTGGTCAAGCTCCGGCCGATGGGCTCCCTGCCTGTCTACGAGGCAGGGAGCTCCGGGACCTTTTTGACTACCAGGGTAAGGTCAAAGGAGAAAGTACCCCCGTCTCCCTGCTTTTCAATGTATCATATGGCATTTTCCAAACCCCCCCCCCCAGACGTGATCGGCCCCCGAAAAGGGGCCGCACCGAAGTTTCCTTTCCACCACTTCCTGACTTGAGTCCTCCGAAACCGAACAACTATCCTCGCTTCATCGTGATTAAATCTGTAGACCAATCAAAACCTCTTGCTTCACAGTCGGTATTTCTCATTTCAAAGTTTCTTGACGGTATTGTTGGAGGGTCGTATAAGGCCAAAAAACATCGAACCGGTGAAATTCTTGTCGAGGTCAATAGCCAGGATCAGGCTAAAAAACTTCTTGTTCAAACCAGCATCGCTGATCTTCCAATCCGAGTCACGCCCCACCGAAGCCTAAACAACTCCCAGGGCGTGATTTCCGAGTATGACCTACTGAATGAATCTGAAGCTGACCTGCTGGAGGGCCTTCGTAGTCAGGGCGTAACAGCTGTCAGGCGCATAACCATCCGCAGAGACGATAAACAAATGCACCTCATCCTAACCTTTGACAGGTCCACCCTCCCGGAATTCATCAATGCAGGTTTCGTCCGATGTTCAGTCCGGCCGTACATCCCGAACCCGCGGCGCTGTTTCAAGTGCCAACGGTTCGGGCACGGCACGAACTCCTGTCGCGGCCGACTTACCTGCGCGAAATGCGCCCAGCACGACCACGCGTCCGAAAATTGTAACGTGCAACAGTCTCTTTGCATAAACTGCCAGGGTCCACACGCGGCCTACTCTAGGAAATGTGACAAATTTCAACTTGAAAAGAAAATCATAAACATCAAGGTAACCGAAAACATCACCTTCTCAGAGGCGCGGAAGAGGTTCGCCTCCTTCCCTATGGGCAGGTACGCCGACGCAGCTCGCCGGGGGGCGGAGCGGCGTCTTGTTTCGGCGGGGACCCAGTACCGAGAGTCGGACTTGGTTCCATCCCCGCCCCCCCCCCCCCCTATGTTGCCTCTTGCAGCCCAACCCGCCTCCGCACCGCTCGCTGAGCCAGCAGCAGCTGTGGTGGCATCCACGTCCGGTGGGGATGCTGCTGCACCCACCGTTTCCCCCTCTTTACCGGCCCGAAGCACACGCGAGGGCCCGGACGAGATGGAGACGGAGGCAGTCGCAGCGACCCCCTCCCCCGCCTCACTGCCTGTGCCATCTGTGGTGCTCCCCACGCCTTCGGCACTGGCAGCGCAGGCAAAGAACACCCGAAAGGGTACCATGTCAAGGGGGCCCAGTCCGCTGGGCACCCCCTTGCCTTCAGATGACGACATGGACGTCGAGCCCTTCCGGCTTTCATCGCAGCGGAAGGAACGGGCTGCGACGTCCAGGTCAGTAGAGAAGGTCAGAAAACCCCTTCCAAGAGTGCAAGCCCCGAAAGACCCTACATAAATAGTCACACTCCAGTAGCTCTGAACACATAATAATGGGAAGAGAAAATATTGTTCAATGGAACTGCAGAGGCCTTCTGAATAATCTTGACGACATTTATGAGATTCTGCATGGCAATCAGCCAAGTATAATGTGTGTCCAGGAAACACATCTCAATTCTAAACACACAAATTTCTTGAATAGTTACATGGTATACAGGAAAGACAGGGATGGCTGCACACACTCTTCTGGCGGTGTTGCCATAATCACCCGCAAATCCTTAGCATGCCACCCTGTCACCTTGAACACCGTCCTTGAGGCTGTAGCCGTCCGCACAATAATATTTAACAGATTGATAACGGTATGCTCCATATACATTCCTCCTGATGTTGCACTTACGAGCTCCGACTTCGAGGCGCTGGTTGACCAGCTGCCCGAACCATACATCCTTACAGGCGACCTTAATGCTCACAACTCTCTTTGGGGCTCTTCCAGAACGGATGCCCGAGGTCGCCTGATAGAGAAATTCCTTACATCTTCTGGAGCATGCCTTTTCAGCAATAAACAGCCTACATACCATAACATAGGTCACAACACATACTCATGTCTTGACTTGGCTATTGGCTCCGCAGTTCTCTTTCCTCTTGTTGAGTGGGGAGTAGGAACTGACCCATATGGCAGTGACCACTTCCCCACCTCACTAACATACATAGGTAAAGGCCCATGCAGTCAATCTTCCCATAATAGGTTCAATGAAGCACGCGCTAACTGGAATACATTTACAGAGACATCCAAACTACACCACACATTCATAGGACACCTACACGTTGAAGAAGCTACCCAACTCCTCACGGCGCACATCCTAGACGCCGCCGAAAAGTCCATTCCCACACGCCTCTGGTGCCCCGCGCAACCAGAGGAGGCCATGGTGGAATGAGGACTGTAGGCGGGCGCGAGAGGCTCAGAACAAGGCGTGGGGTATCCTTCGTCGATACCCCACGTCGAGTAACCTCCTCTTGTTCAAACGGGCCAAGGCGTTAGGAAAACGTGTGCGCCGTGAGGCAAAACGAGAGAGTTGGCACACCTTCTTGACATCCATAAACTCTTACACAGACACACACAAAGTCTGGACACGAATACGAAAACTAAAAGGACAACAGACACACAGCCTGCCCCTGGTTAGTACAACAGGGGACACACTGGAAGCCCAGGCTAACACACTTGCACAACACTTCGAACACGTGTCCAGTTCAGCACACTACACAAACACTTTCATGAAACACAAAACATCTGTAGAAAAGAAGTCCCTGCGTGATCACAAGTCGCACACTTCTTACAATTCTCCTTTTTCAATTCATGAGCTGAAGGTTGCTCTCAGCACATGTAAGCCTTCAGCTCCAGGTGCAGACAAAATCACATACACCATGGTACAACACCTACACCCAGACACTCTTGAAACACTCCTACATCTATACAACAACATATGGCTTTCGGGGCACATTCCTCGCTCTTGGAGGGAGGCCATAGTGGTGGCTTTCTTGAAGGAAGGAAAGGTCCTTTCCTCTCCCACTAGCTATCGGACCATCGCCCTCACAAGCTGCCTGTGCAAGCTCCTCGAGAAGATGATAAACAGGAGACTCGTGTACTTTCTTGAGTACAATGGTCTTCTCGAGAGCTGCCAGGCAGGCTTCAGGGCGTGGCGATCTACAAATGACCAACTTGTCGCCCTTGAGTCATACATAAAGGACGCTTTCATTCACAAACAGTTTTGCACAACGGTGTTTTTTGACCTTGAGAAGGCATATGACACCGCCTGGCGCTATGGGATCCTCAGTGACCTGAAGTCATTTGGTGTCTCAGGGAACATGATGAACATTCTTGCCAGTTATTTGTCCGAAAGAACTTTTTGTGTGAGAGTTGGTAGCGCACTCTCAAGGGTTCATGTACAAGAAAACGGCGTTCCGCAAGGTGGAGTTTTAAGCTGCACTCTTTTCATAGTTAAAATGAACTCCCTTGGGAAGGCATTGCCACGTACAATTTCTTATTCCATGTATGTAGACGACGTCCAGGTAACTTTTAAATCATGCAATATGTCCATCTGTGAGCGTCAAGTCCAGCTCGCTGTCAAAAAACTTGCCAGCTGGGCAGACAAGAATGGGTTTCAACTTAATCCAGAAAAAAGCACCTGTGTTGTCTTCTCCAGCAAGCGTGGGATCCACCCGGACCCAGACTTTACACTTAATGGCGTTTCGCTTCCTGTGAGGAAGGAACACAAGTTTATAGGAGTGGTGTTGGATGAAAAAACTTACATTCATACCTCACATTAAGCAATTGAAACATAAATGTCTAAAGGCTCTCAACATTCTTAAAATCTTGTCACACCAGTCTTATGGAACGGACAAGCAACTCCTCTTACGTATTTTCACAAGCCTAGTCGGGTCCCGATTGGACTATGGAAGCGTCATTTATGGGTCTGCAACACAAACGGCACTGAAAATGCTCGACCCAGTGCTGCATCTGGGTCTTCGCCTTGCATGTGGTGCTTTTCGCACTAGCCCAGTCGAGAGCCTCTACGCCGAGTGTGATAAATGGTCCCTATATCACCAGAGGATTTACATAGATTTGTTGTATGCCTCGAAAATCATGGCCCTGACTAACCACCATTTTAATTCCACCATTAATAACACATCCTCACAACAACTGTTCTTAAATCGTCCATCCATCTCTCTGCCCTTTTCACTTAGGGTAAGAGAGGAAGCCTCTGAGCATGAGGTACCCTTTTTAGACATTCACAAGACACCCATCACTGATTTTATACCACCATGGAATCTGCGCCCTGTGCTCTGTGACCTGTCTTTTACGCATCTTGATAAGAACAGGGCACCAAGAATTGCGATTCAGCAGCATTTCATGTATCTGCAGGAGAAATACAGGGCTGCAGAGTTATTCACTGATGCTTCCAAAACGTTCACTGCGGTGTTTTGTGCTGCTCATGGACCCAATTTTGAAGGAGGTAGAGCCATGAATGCAAAGACAAGTATTTTTTCGGCAGAAGCATATGGCATCTTTCTGGCTGTAAATCACATAGTTGAACATAATATTCCTAAATCTATCATCTATACAGATCCGCTGAGCGTCGTCCGTGCATTATTATCCGGAAAGTCATCGAAAAACCATGTAGTTAACCTTCTCTTGAAATCAATTATGCTGGCGTACTCTTCAAACCTTGAGGTGACTGTGTGTTGGGTGCCAGGCCACTCTGGCATCGGCGGAAATGAACTGGCGGATGAAATGGCCGCCAATGCTGCACTCCGAAACACAGTAAACATAACAACACTTCCTTACACAGACCTCAAGCCACACATAAGACAGCAACTCCATAAAACGTGGCAAGCAGACTGGAGCGAACAGACAGACAACAAACTACACGTCATAAAACCACACTTGGGACAATACACTACTGACTCACACAACAGGCACATTGAAGTTACCTTAGCTAGATTACGGATAGGACATACACATGTGACGCACTCGCACCTGCTCACGGGTTCTCCAAGACCCCTGTGTAGCAGGTGTGGGGAGGGCCTGTCCGTAGTCCACATACTCATACAATGCAAGGCACTTGACATAACACGACACAAACACTTCGGAGAATTCTACAGACAACATATTCCCCTACACCCATCGTTGTTTATGGGTGACGATGCCATGGTTTGTGTGAAACGCGTGTTTAAGTATTTGTCAGACGTGAAGTTTTTAAACCTCATTTCTTATCATGCATAATCAAATCTGGCCGTATACACCACTCATCAACATTATCTTTTTTTTATCTTACAATGTCCAGTTTACATGTTTTATACCTACCTTTTGCAGTAATCACTTCTTTTCATTAAATGACTTCTCTGGCGCTCTTTGCCCTCGTCGGCCTTGCGCCATTAAACACAAACCATCATCATCATCATCCTTAGAGCTCCCTGGCGCTGCGTGCCCGGAGGGACTTGACAGCTGGCAGCCATGTGAGCCGGCAGTCCATAAGCATCCCCAGGTTCTTAAGGGTCAGCCGCCAGGGAAGAGTCCGTCCGTTGAGTGTTGCCCGTCGAGCCCTGCATCCTCCCGGGTGCAGCGTAAGAGCCTGCATTTTGTCCTCCGAGAGCTGTAGCCCACGGCTCTCGAGCTTACAGAGCCTCCTGGAGGCACACCTTGACTGTGTGGCAGTCTTTGATGGGGTCATGGGTCCAGAGTATCACGTCGTCAGCGTACACTGCCACCTCGACTGGGTGTCGCAAGCCTAGAGGGATGCAGTCGGGGAGAGGAGCCAGCACCAAGTTGAAAAGAAACGGGCTCAACACGCTCCCTTGAGGTACCCCAGAGCCGACGTCTGGAGGACTGCTGGTAGCCCGGCCGACCTTCACCCACTGCGTCTGGTCACGCAGGAACGCCCGGATGTAGCCTCCAAGGCGCCCCACAACACCCATGCCATCCAGGCCTCCAGGATGGCCCCGTAGGCGACCGTGTCAAATGCCGACCGCACGTCCAGCCCGAGCAGGAAGGCTACCCCCTTGTGTTGGTGGGCCTGTTCCAGCGTGGAGATGACGTCCCCCAGGGAGTCAGCCATGCAGCGGTGCCGTCTGAAGCCACTTTGCTGCTCCCGGAAGACGCCGCTGTGGTCCGCGATCTACTCAAGACGGGCCAGGGCTGCACTCTCCATGACCTTCCCTACAGCAGACGTCAGGGACATGGGCCGGTAGGGCTCTGGCTCCATCGGGGCTTTCAGACCTTGAGAAATGGCGAGATGAGTCCCGCGAGCGAGTATGACGGGAGCACACGAGTCTGCCAGACTCGATTGAACAGTCGCAGAAGCGGCTTATTCTGAGTAACGTCCAGGTTCCGCAACATCCGGTACGTCACCCCGTATATATCAGGAGCGCTACAATGCTTGGGGCAGCGATTCCGGGCAGCTTGCAGCTCACGGACGGAACGTGATGCCCGTGGAGCAGAGGGACACCACGCCCTGGTCGTGTGGGCTGGCTGGTGCCGCGCCCGGTGAGGCTGCAGGAACTGGAGGCTGGCTTTGAGCAGCCCTGGCAAACTGGTCGGCGTACAGCTCCTCGATGGCCACTTCAGTGATCCCCAGGGATATGGCCACCGCGAGCAGGGGATGCCGGCTTGTGGTGGTAGGACCCAGCAGAACCTTAAAGACACGCCAGGCTCTGCTCTGGTCCCTGCGAGAGTCCATGGATGAACACAGCGACTCCCAGCCCTGCCTGCGACGCTGCCGTGCCTGTCGGCGGCATTGGGCATATGCCCGCCGGTAATCCATCCAGTCCTCTGGTCGCTTCCTTCGCAAAGCTTTTTTCTGTAGCTGGTTGTGGTGGGACCGAAGCCGAAGCACCTCCATGTCCGGAGGGGCGTGCAAAGAGGTACCTCTCCCGGTACCGTTGCCTGTCGGCGCTCCACCCGACTGCTACGCGGAAGTCGACTTCCGGGTCCTCAGTTAATTTCGTCATTTCCTTGCGGAAGTCGACTCAGCTAGTGACTGCGTAAGCCCTTGTGTCGGCTCGCTTGCTGTGTTTCAAGGTGTTGAGCAGTATGGGGTAGGGGTCAGATCCCCATGTGCTGGCGGTGGCCTCCCAGGAACAGGCGCACCGCTGTGTCACCAGGGTAGGTCGATGCATGACTGCTGGACCGCGCCACGTTGATGACAAGGGAGGACAAAAGAAGGGATTCCGGTGTTTACCACGTGCAGTCCCCAGGAGGTAGCAGCGTCCGACAGCTCTCGCTTACTTCGGGTGGCTTGGTGACTCCCCCTGGCCGGGTAGGGTGCATTGAAGTCGCCGCACACTACAGCGTCTTATCCCAGGTTTGCGCGCAGCCGGCACAGCGCCATGGCGTCCCATGGTTTCTGCGGCCGGATGTAGATGCAGGCCACGGTGGTGTCAGTTGTCCCCATGCGTACTGTCACGGCGGTACACTCCATGGGGCTGTCAGTAACTGGGGCCAGGTCAAAGGAGCGCTGTTCAGGGTGGCCCGCACATAGACCGCTGCCCGCGACTTTCCAAGTGGGTGGGTGGCGTCGCAGCACGGTGTGCTACTGCAAGACCTCAGGCAGCAGTGGTTCGCGCTGAGATGACACACGTAGCGCGGCAGGCGCGGCGTGCCGCTGTAGCTGTACACCTCCTGCAGTTACAGCCACAGGCCGGCGGACTCACTCATGAGTCCACTCACTCGCACTCATTTGGACTCAAACTCACACGTGAGTTTGAGTTTGAGTGAGCGCGAGGCTAGTGTGGCATGGTGAGTTTGAGCTTGAGTGAGTTGGAGCACAACTGAGTTTGAGTACGCCTGAGACCGAGTGAGTTCTGAGTTCTTTCTGAGTTTTGAGTACATTTTGAGCTTGAGTACATTTTGAGTTTTGAGTACATTTTGAGTTTGAGTACATTCTGAGTACTGAGTATATTTTGATTTTGAGTACATTTTGAGTTTGAGTACATTTTGAGTACTGAGTACATTTTGAGTTCTGAGTGCATTTTGAGTTTTGAGTACACTTTGAGTTTGAGTACATTTTGAGTTCTGAATACATTTTGAGTTTTGAGTACATTTTGAGTTTGAGTACTTTTTGAGTACTGAGTACATTTTGAGTTTCAGTTCATTTGAGTTCTGAGTACATATGAGTAGCCTAGGAGGAAGATGTGGTTGGCGGTTAAGTTTCACGTGCCGCTTTGGGCTCTCAATTCAGGTTAGCTGCGGGTGCGGCAGCATTCGCGATGCGCATGATCGGTTGGTAGGGAGGTGGGGGCGTCCTGATTTAGCGGCTGGCCGTGTGAATAATATCGACCGGTAAGGTCCTAAAAAAGGGTTGTCGCACCTTTTCCTCGTGGTGGATCCTCTAAGGAGGTGGGAGAGGGCGGTGGGAAAGCACAGGGCGGCACTTTCTTCCTGGTTGTTCGCCTGCTTCTGTTAACGGTTTGATTTGCTAGGGTCAAAAAGGAAGAGGCGAGCGCCAGGCGGGAGGGGCGGCGGCTGTCCCCTCAGCTGTTTCAAATGAGTTGGTACCTGAACTGACTGGGCGACGCCCGTATAGATAAAATAACGACCGCATTATGAGATAGATACGTGTAAAAATTCAAACAGATGTCGCTAAGGCGTGTAAGGTGCTACGTTAATGGTCTCGATTAGCGGAATCACACGAGGTAAATTAAAAAAATGCTTCTTGTGTATAGTCATCAGACAGTCATAATAAGTCGTAGATTGGGTTAAAATTCAAAATGATGCCACGAAGGTGTGTGGGGAATCATATTGCCACGAACCATGCATGGGTTTGTTTATTTATTGTTTGTTTTTACTGCCGGGCCACGCCCGGCTGTGTTATCTGCGTTCCAAACGATGCGCGTCTTCCATTCTTTACTTTTATGCCGCACGGGCTATCACATTCAGATAAGCACACTGTTTCGCCATAAAGTCACTAGCCCACAATAATCTTCTGTGATCTACAATGTTCTGAATGTGAATTGACAGCTCCGGAAACACTTGCGCCGAAAGATTTAAAGCCTGCAGGGCAGACGCCGCGGCATTCCGATCCGCGACGCGCGCCCGCACACGTCACTTTGTCGACTGCTGCTTCGCCGCCTCTGTATTTTTAAGTGCGAATGCACTTCTAAAGCGAGCCTGAAGCGTCCGCCGCCGTCCGCATTCCGCCGCCGTCCGCATAGCAACAGCTGTGGGTGCGCGCGCTCCTCGTCTTCCTTGGCAACGGGGGGAGATGGGCGCGCGCTGCCTGGCCGCTGACATGGCACATACCCACGTGGGGGATTGGCCAGGAATCTCCTCGTCTTCCTTGGCAACGGTGGGAGATGGGCGCGCGCTGCCTGGCCGCTGACATGGCACATTCCCACGTGGGGGATTGGCCAGGAATCGGGCGTGAGAAGGGCTAATGCACCCGCTCAAAGGAGTACTGACACGAAATTTCAAAGCTGAGATCCGCTCTAGCAATCAAGTACAACGACAACACAAATAGGTGTCTGTGCATGGCACATACCCACGTGGGGGATTGGCCAGGAATCGGGCGTGAGAAGGGCTAATGCACCCGCTTAAAGGAGTACTGACACGAAATTTCAAAGCTGAGATCCGCTCTAGCAATCAAGTACAACGACAACACAAATAGGTGTCTGTGAATAAATGCATCTTTCTTTCTTTGTAGTTGTGTGTGTGTGTGTGATCTCTTTTTCGCGGACATTACCGACCCGCGCAAATTCAACTCGTGCATTTGCACTTACACACTCTCCCCCTCGGGGAAGTGCGAGGGAATTTTTTTTTGAGTTGTTAGGGGAGCACAAGTTCGCTCGAATAAACGTGTTTTCCTTCAAGACAATTTGATTGATTGATTGATTGATTGATTGATTGATTGATTGATTGATTGATTGATTGATTGATTGATTGATTGATTGATTGATTGATTGATTGATTGATTGATTGATTGATTGTAGGGTTTAACGCGCCGACGCAACGCAGGCTATGAGGCGTGCCGTAGCGGAGGGCTCCGGATTAATTTTGACCACCTGGGGATCTTTAACGTGAGCCGAAATCTCGAACACACGGGCGTTTTTGCTTTTCGCCTCCATCAGAAAAGGGGCCGCCGCGGCCGGGAATTAAACCCGCGACCTCGTGCTCATCAGCGCTTCAAGACAACTGCGTCGTCTCTGGCTTCGTGACATCTGGCGGAGGTGCGGGGTACGCACCCTTTATGACGACCTCTGGAAGCCGCCAGCCCAGTCCAACCTAGAGCCAGCCTCCGACTGCAAGGATTGCCGCCCGAGTTCAGCCTCCTGCCAGAAAGACCCAAGACAACGACTGCTGCAACCACCACCATGGTGCAAGAACCAACGTCGCCAATCCTGCTGCAGCAGCCCCGGGAACCGCCAACATTGCGCGGAGCCCCCGCTGAGGACCCGGAAGAATGGTTGGAGAAACTGGAGCGCCTGCGGATCTTCAACAGGTGGGACGATGAAGAAACCTTCCGGCATGTGTTCTTTTACTTGGAGGATGCAGCTCGAACTTGGTTCGAGAACCACGAGAGCACCTTGACCGACTGGACGCAATTCAAAAGCGAATTCCTTAATACCTTTACGACCGTGGTGAGAAAGAACGAGCTGCGCTTTTACTGGAAACTCGAACGCAACACCCGAACGAAGGAGTCGTAATCTTCGTTGAGGAAATGAAGCGACTATTTCGTCGAGCGGACTCGGATATGACGGAAGAAAAGAAACTGAGGTTTGTGATGCGAGGAGTAAAGCAAAAACCTTTTGCTTGCCTTGTCTGCAACCCCCCCCCCCCCCACAAATCGTTGGCCGAATTCGCGTCCGAGGCGGCCGCCATGAAGAAGACGTTGGAAATTCGCACGAGGCAGTACGACCGTCCCATCAATGCGCAAGTTCCGGACACGATCGATGCCGGGGCTCTTAGCTCTGACACACTACGTGAGACAATCTGCGCTGTCGTCAGGGAAGAACTGCGCAAACTCTTCCCAACAACGCCGCAACCCCAAGTCGCCTCTATGAGCGACGTGATCCGGGAAGAAATTCAACTCGCTTTAGGGACTTCTACACCTTGCGAAGTACCACGTGAACCTTATTGGGAAGCCAGAGGCTGACTCCCCCGTTGGGAATTTCACCGCTGACTCCACTGTTGCGAACCATGGTAGCGTGGTTGATGTGGGCCGAGGTGGGTGAAGTGCCGGGGCAGTCATGACGGGCAAGTTGACGAAGAAGAAAACTTTATATACAAGTATTTACATCTTGGTATGAGAGCGGGCAGTGCGCTCCTGCGCGCGAGAGATTAAATAGGCACGTTGGGTCCCTTCCCCTTCACCCTTTTTCTCCGGCTGACGTCAGGAGGCACCAATCACGGAGGTCATGGCACTGATAGGAGCGCCACCACGCAAAACACACGCGCACACGCACGAGACCCCTCCTCTCCTGGGCAGGTGAGCGCCAGGTTGCTCCCGCCGTGGCAATCCGCCGTGGTCAGAGCCCCCTTTGTCCTGGCGAGGTGCACTACCACGAAGACGCTTTGCATCCCTCGGTGGAAATATTCTTCGAGTGGCTTATTGAAGACAACACGCCACAAGAGGGCATGACAATGAGGCGCGGGCACGCCGCCGAGGCTTGTTGTGCAGGGCGCCCAGCATTGCTTTTGTTAGCACCGCCGCCGGCCGGTTGGCGCTTTGAGAAGCCACGAGGTCGCTGAAAGGCGCATAGTTCAAGTAGGCGCAAAGTTCGCCACTGTGAATACGCCGGTTCGTGGAAAGTCGATGACGGAGGGTCAAAGGCAGGTTTTCGGGGAATCAGCGTCGCAACAGCACCCCCGCCGCCAGACAATGCATCAGGATGACGAGCGGCTCATCGCGGCTCGGCTGGAATGTTGCGGTTGGTCAGCAGGTCCATCTCGGGCTTGAGGCGCAGTTCTCCGAACTGCTGCTTTTTTCTGGTCTCCTCCGTGAACCCACAGAAGGCACGAACACAAGGCTCCTGCAGAAATGACTAACTCGGCAGGACAACCATTGTCGAACCACACTCGATGCGGAAAGCGCCCTCTGAACACGGTTCCCAGACAGTTTATCGAACGCCGTTTTATCGAACGCCGTTTTATCGAAAAAATGCCCGTTTTAGCGAACGCCGTTTTATCGAATGCCGTTTTATCGACCCACCTACGTCCGTTTTATCGAAAGTGCGGTTTTGCGGCTTGCATTGTAATTTTCGGGGTTTATTTTGTTTAACTGGCCATCGCATTAACCTAACCTGCAGTAACCTTCCTCCTACATTGTCTCTGCCGTGCATTACATAAAAAACCTATCTATATATGTTGACGGGCCTTTACAGTGCTTTCGATAACCTTTGTTTTATTAAATTATTTTTATTTTTTGAGTCTTTATTGATTTCACTCAAGCATGTATGACCCCCTTGTTTATATTACAGAATTTGCCCCTATAGTACCAACCCGAACCCCGTGCGCAATATTCCTTAGATGTGTATCGGCGTGTTTAGGTCGAAAAATATATCCCTTGCGCCATGGTTCATCATTACGTGATCCAGAGTCTTGTACCCCACAATTGTTCCAGTCACGTGGTTTACCCACGACTCCTACTCGGACCTTGGGGTCACACTGTTTGCATCTGGAGAAATGTTGGGCCAAGAACTTCTGAAAGATTAGTGCTACGTGACTGGAACAGGGGGGTTCCGACAGTGATAGTGAGACCCCAACAGAGGTGGTGGAGTCTAGGAGAATCGTCACAAGGGAACCTGTCACAGCCAACTCGTCATAGGTGAACTCGTCAACTAGGACAAGTCGTCAGAGGTCATCTCGCACTAGGGAAATTCGTAAGCTAGTACAGCGGGACAATTGCCTATCCCACCACATTTTACGTTTTTTGTTAATCATGCTCAAATAAAAAAATATAGGATTTCGTATAATTTTCTACTTTTGCGTCAACACTCTTAGCCCCTCTTTTGATTCACCAACCTTACGTTTTCGTGGTGGCCTTGGAGGAACACGCCCGACCAGGCAGCGCATTTTGTTGGTTTTTTGTGTGCCTTGTTCAGGTATAATCGCATGGGCCATAGTATTGCTCGTTCTCATTTTTTTAATTTTCCATTTTTATTTAGAGGTAATCGGGTCACGACGCTGTATTTTGAGTAGACCTTCATGATTTCTCCATTTTCGGTGTTTACTATTTTGATCTTACTGTTTTTATGCCTTATGATAAAAAGGCAAGAGCATGCACCCTAGCAGACATGCTGGGGTGCAACCAGAGGGAGATGAAAACGAACCAACCTGCAGTACGGTGACAATTTTGTACCTAACGTTTTTCTCGTCAGTTCATTCAAGGCAACGAGAACAGTAGTACAAGGCTTGGTAACCTCTTAGCAACTGAACTCAGATCCCATTGAGAATTAGGAATGCAGAAATCGGGAGAGCCTTTTGCTAGCGTTCCAGTTAGGTTTTTGACTTTGGACCCTCAAGCGCCAAGAAGTGCTTTACTTATGTACAACATACGCGGTGAAATATTTATATTATGTGTCGACACAAAAGCGGTTTATACAAAAAGGTACGAAGCATATCGAGGCATTTTAATCAATACGCCACAATGCCGTGATATGCTTCGGATCAGAGGCGATAGAGACACAAGGAGATTTGTTATGGCAGTACCAGTTGCGCAATGAACACAGCAAAAAATTCTGGTGACATATTTCGCGCATCACAAAAACAAACAAAAAAACACGCAGGAAATAAAAGTCAACTAGAAGACAGACTATAAATGTTTTTAAATAGGCTTGCTGTGGAGACAAGATTTGCAAATTACATAGCGAGGAGGAAATTCAAAAAACGTATCGCAAATTCTGTTCCTCGAAAAGCCCGAGAAAAATACTTTCGATAAAACGGCTTCGATAAAACGTCCATCGATAAAATGGCGTTCGATAAAACGGCGTTCGATAAAACGACTTCGATAAAACGGCGTTCGATAAAACGGCGTTCGATAAACTGTCCGGATCCCCTGAACACCACTCGAAATGCCAGACCATGATAACAAAACAAAACCAACCTGACTGCTAAAACATTACACCCCTTGAAACGATTCGAAGTGCTCATCTCGTGGCACAAGCTCAGAATCAGACCTCAATTTTGGGTGTTGTTAAAACAACAACTACAACAGTACCAAAGAATCATGAATGGGAGCTCTACGAGGCTGATGACGCAAACGAGCGAAGAAGCCAACAGGGCTCAAAAGGCATTCCCCTCTTTGCCCATGACCATTTGTCAAAATTACTCGGCTACAACTGCCGTACTTCGAGGCAACCGAGGCAACGCATGCCTTTCGCCACAGTCTACAGCACAAAAGTCAAAACTACGAGACCGATACGACGGTACAGCAAAACAAAGTATGACTTTACATGACTCTTTGGAAAACATAACATTTCGCACATACGCTTGCGGAAATGAATCCTGTGATAACATGGAAGTCCACAGATATACGAACACTTATCTGAAAGATAACCTGGAGATAGCTAGCTCACAGAGCTCGGCTACGTCATCAACAGTAATCTGTACCTTCCCTTCTTTACACTGAACCATAAAATTGCGCTCGGCTCCCCATTACGCAACACAACTAAACTGGCACATACAAATGCCTCAATATACAAAAACTGACCATAAACACGTAGTACTAAACGCAACTACTTCCGGTGTTTATATACAACAATTTCGTACACTCCATCAGGGTGAGACGAAAAATAACACTGACACGCAGATTCCGCCTCCCTTACGTGGCGTTAAATCGAACACTAACCACTTCTCCAACCAACAACACAAAATTTTACGCTTACCTCACGCTCTGTTCGACCTCGAACAATAACTACTCCTCTAACGCTTAACAAAAGGTCTAACTACGCGGTGTTAGATCACGCACATGAACCACTTCTTCAATCGAAACACACAAAAGTTACGCTTACTTCCCGGTGAGTTCGATCACTAACAATAGAGAGTTTTAGCAGTACGTTCGTTACGTTCCTTACGTTCGTTACGTTGCTACCGGGTTTACCGGGACTCGACTGCGCATGCGCCATTTGTTCCGTACGCGGCCGGCGTCTATCCCGGCGCTCTGCTTCCGTGTTACCGTATCCGGAGCCCGCAACCGGCTTGCTCGGGTGTTAGAAACTTTAGGCTTAACGTCCTGGCGAATATTTGATCGCCGCTATCTGTGCAACTGCGAATGACACTCCGTAACACAACGTTTCACCTCACTATCATCCCCTTTCTCGCATGTGAAACTTTATTTGAGCTACAACTGCCGTGAGCGATCGGTGACCGAGACATCTGCGTAGCCTGTTTCGATGCTTCCGAGACAGGTATCGCCATCTCTCGACCGCTCGCCGCACCGCGCGCCGCGGCATCCACGGCCGGTCAGCATATGCTTGCATCGCGGCAGATATATCTGATCGCCGCTTTTAAAATAAGCCATGAGAACAATCCCTAGCACAATTTTTCACCACACTAACACCTACTTTCTCGCAGGTGGAACTTCGTTTTAGTGATCAGATAGATTCGGAAGAACAGCGACAAGCGGTTGCTACCGTGGTCTGCGCCGGTTCGAGCCGCTGAGTGTGCCGAGCTGGCAGGCGCGACCGGCGTGTGCGCGGACTGTTTCCGATGCAGAAAACGCTTCACGATTGCCTGCTTTATCCATTTCTTGCGTACAAACCCGCGGAATCTACAAATTCAGCTCAGCGATCGTCGTAGTTGACCATGGTGCAAAAACAGTGGGCGGAGCGGCGCCGACGAGGCATCGCACACCCGCATCGGGCCATGTGTCTCAAATTCACGCGTACGACTAGTCGTGGTGACAGTCGTAACGATCAGTCGCATACGAATCGCGTGTACCAATTGTACATGTGTCTAGCGCTTCAATCGGGCAAGGCCAAGGCCATTCCTCCACGTGAACGGCGCGCGACCATGTCGTCACCTGCGCTCGCTCTGGTGCCGTCGCCGCCACCGCAGCCCCTGTCTCACAATGCGTCCGGCCGAGCGCGATTTATTTTAGATTTGCAATGCTTTAGGGGAAACTGCGTTGTTTATTTACGTATTTTTAGCGTGTGGATTTTTGCAACTACTCGGCTAATCAGCCGTCACACGGAACGAACGGTACGACGCTACGGAGTGCTAAAACACTTTTTCCGTCTCACTCTACGGAAAGAACCCGGTACGTACGCGCGCATGCGCAGTCGGGTCCCGGTAAACCCGGTAGCAACGTAACGAACGTAACGAACGTAACGAACGTACTGCTAAAACTCTCTAATAACAACTTTTACAACGCCAAGCAAAAGTCTAACTACGCGGCGTTAAAGCACGACGATTGACACACTGCCAAGCAAAAAAAAAACAGACGCTTAACTTCCTCTGTCTTACGAAAACTCAATAAACACTTGACTGGCTATACAGAATGAGTAAAGTACGCAGTTTATGCACACGCACGCGGATTCGTCTGAATCCTTGAAAACATCCTAAGCCCTCGTCAAAACAAACATTTCCGGATGTGGCCTGCCGAAACGTTGTTGCCACTTAGGCCGACCGCCTGTGCTCATCTTTTGCAAAGTGCACTGAACAGTGTACGGGGGAGGTCTTTGACACTGAAGGGGAAAACACGCGTAACGCGTGCGGAGACTACTGAATTGAAGGGAACCCAGAGAAGAATGGGACGCCCGACCATGATGAACGCGTCGGCGGGGAACGCACCCTTCCCGAAACGTCCTCCCCCCAGCTCTCCGAAAATTCCTGCGGAACCCAGTCCCCCCCTTCTGCCCTTTCCGGCATAGTGCCCCTCGGCCTCTGTCACGGCTGGGGAGCGGCCTCTTTGTTTCCCTCAGACGTCTGACCTTTCGTGTTGCTCTGCTGCTTCTGGCCATCTCAGCCTTGAATGCTGCAAAGTGAAAGGGTTCACCTTCTTTCTTTGCCTTTTTACGCTGACTGTTTTTCGGCCGCCTCCTTTTTTTCTTTTGGGTATCGCGGCGCATTCGAGCGGCAATGCACGGATCCCAGGCGACTCGCAGTCAAACTTGTGTGGCATGTTATGATTGTTTGGGCCCACCTGCGCGGCTTCTTGTTCGGCTCGCGCTCGGCGATCCGCCGACGCAGTGGACTCGTTACTTCTCTGCGCGCCTACGGACTTAGGTCGCGCTTCGCGATCTGCCGACGCGGCCGACTCGCTACTTTCTGGCGCGGCTACGCAGTTAGCGCGCGCTTCGCGATCTGTCGACGCGGCCGACTCGCTACTTCTCTGCGCGGCTACGAAGTTAGCTCGCGCTTCGCGATCTGCCGACGCGGCCGACTCGCTACTATCCGGCGCGGCTACGGAGTTAGCTCGCGCTTCGCGATCTGCCGGCGCGACCGGCTCGCTTCTAGTCTGAGCGACTATGGGCTCAAGCCGCTCTTCGCGATCTCCCAACGCGATCAGACCGCTCCTATCTCGAGCGGGAACTCATACGGCTGGGGCATCTCGATCTGCCGACCCAATCGGCTCGCTATTAGTCTGAGGAACCGCGGGCTCAAGTCGCTCTTCACGATCTCCCAACGCGATCAGACCACTTCTATCTCGAGTGGGAACGCATACAGCTGGGGCATCGCGATCTGCCGACCCAATCGGCTCGCGTCTAGTCTGAGGAACCACGGGCTCAGGCCGCTCCTCACGATTTCCCAACGCGATCAGACCGCTTCTATCTTGAGCGGGAACGCATACGGCTGGGGCATCGCGATCTTCCGACCCAATCAGCTCGCTACTAGTCTGAGCGACTACGGGCTCAGGCCGCTCTTCGCGATCTCCCAACGCGATCAGACCGCTTCTATCTCGAGCGGCGACGCATACAGCTGGGGAATCGCGATCTGCCGACCCAATCAGCTCGCTACTACCCTGCGCGGCTACCGGTTCAGCTCGCGCTTCGCGACCTGCCGAGACGGTCGGCTCACGACTCTCCTGAGCGGCTACGGGTTCAGTTACTGCGCCTACTGCCTGTTGCATGGGCAGCTCTTCAAATAGCGCAAACTCCGTAAACTCGGAGAGTAACCACGCCTTAGGGCTGATCAAGGGACTGCAAACGGATACGCTAGAACACGGCTGGCTGCCTTCTTCAACTAGTTCAGCGGGTTTGTCTGGAAGTGGAACGAAAACTGCATATCGCACGCTTTCATGCGAAGGTTCCGTCACCAAACTCGCACTGTCCTCCTTGTTGTTAAACACCCCGTCACCGGATCTAGCAAGCACTGCCTTCCTGTTGATCGTGTCTGTCAGCTGCTCTATTTCTGCATTAAGAACTGCCAATTCGCGTTCACACTGAATACGCTGTTCTCGTTCAGTGGCTGCTCCGCGCCACACGCACAGACTCTCGATCCTCAGGTAGTGCTCGTGCTTACTTTGCTTGCGCTCTAGCTCCCTTAGCTTTTCGGCTAATACCCGTTCTATTCTCTCTAGAATATCCTCATGAGCCTCGTCGGCTTCCTCGACGCTCACCTCCTCTGCTTCCAGTAGCTTGAGGATCTGTTGTTTTCGTCTTTTTCGTTTCGTGGGGCCAACAGAAATACCCAACTCCTCGCAAATTTCGAGGAGGTCCCGCACTCTGAACTTGTCCATCGTGATACTGCACCCCGAATAGTTTACCCTCGCCTACTCGCTACAACGAAGTAGAAAGCAAAGTCAAAACCTAGAACGCACGACGCTGCGCTAGCAAGGTCTGGCAAAACGAGAGGTAAAACTTCAGGCACTCACCCCACCAAGGTGCTGACACTGGCCGATCCCGCCGAGCTGCCACCACTATTGGGAAGCCAGGGGCTGACTCCACTGTTGGGAATTTCACCGCTGACTCCACTGTTGCGAACCATAGTAGCGTGGTTGATGTGGGCCGAGGTGGGTGAAGTGCCGGGGCAGTCATGACGGGCAAGTTGACAAAGAAGAAAACTTTATATACAAGTATTTACATCTTGGTATGAGAGCGGGCAGTGCGCTCCTGCGCGCGCGAGATTAAATAGGCACGTTGGGTCCCTTCCCCTTCACCCTTTTTCTCCGGCTGACGTCAGGAGGCACCAATCACGGAGGTCATGGCACTGATAGGAGCGCCACCACGCAAAACACACGCGCACACGCACGAGACCCCTCCTCTCCTGGGCAGGTGAGCGCCAGGTTGCTCCCGCCGTGGCAATCCGCCGTGGTCAGAGCCCCCTTTGTCCTGGCGAGGTGCACTACCACGAAGACGCTTTGCATCCCTCGGTGGAAATATTCTTCGAGTGGCTTATTGAAGACAACGCGCCACAAGAGGGCATGACAATGAGGCGCGGGCACGCCGCCGAGGCTTGTTGTGCAGGGCGCCCAGCATTGATTTTGTTAGCACCGCCGCCGGCCGGTTGGCGCTTTGAGAAGCCACGAGGTCGCTGAAAGGCGCATAGTTCAAGTAGGCGCAAAGTTCGCCACTGTGAATACGCCGGTTCGTGGAAAGTCGATGACGGAGGGTCAAAGGCAGGTTTTCGGGGAATCAGCGTCGCAACAGCCTCCAGCTATGACCTACTCCGCGGCTGTTCGATGACCCCGCCCTACTCCAATTCGCCATCAAGAAGTCCCGCCGTAGCGCCGTCGACTGTCACTGGCCCGACCTCCTGCAGGCCAATACCAGGCGCCCAGGAAGACGGACGTATGGCGAACCGCCGATAATCGTCCGCTGTGCTACCACTGCGGAGAGGCCGATCACATCTGTCGTCACTGCTGGTATAGGAGCCTCGGACTGCGTGGTTTCTCCATCGACGCCCCACGACCCCGACCCGGTCAGCACCCTAGTGAGATCGACGAATGCCTGTCCAACACCAACCGAGGACCAGCCCGCTTCAACCGATCGCCGTCGCCCTACCCATACCAGTCGCCCAACCGCCGTAGCAATGCTGATTTCGCACGTGGAAGGTCCCCCAGCCCACGCGGGGAAACTAAAAGCAGCAACTTCGGGTGGTAAAGTTGCACAACGGCGGAAAAATGAAAACCCTCCAACGACGCAGCGACTCGCTGAAGACCATGATTCACGACATGCCCCGACCCCGACGACCCAATCTAACCCTGACGTGACTCCCGACCACGACGACAGCAAACCGGCGCGACGCGTACCCCACATGACCGAACCTCCCGATGAGAATAGAACGAAGACCACGACGCACAGTGCCCGACCGTCAACACGCAGAAGCCGAGATACGACGCCACGACGCACCCGGAACTCGAAGAAGGCATCGTCCGACGTTCAGCTGTCCATCGATGGCTTTGAAGTAGTCGCTCTCATAGACACCGGAGCCGACTACTCAGTCATGAGCGGACCTTTTGCGTCTAAGCTGAAGAAAGTTATGACCAGATGGGACGGTCCGCACATTCGCACAGTAGGAGGCCACCTCGTGACGCCAAGTGGAACGTGCACATCGCGCGTCAACATAGACGGCACAACGTACCCTGCGGCGTTCGTCATTTTGCCTAACTGCTCCCGCGACGTATTTCTTGGAATGGACTTTTTGACAGACAACGGTGCAATAATTGATCTACAGACCAAGTCCATAACTTTTTCCTCCGATCAATCCATGACGCCGGAACCGAACCCCGAACACCATGCTACTTTAAGGATCGCCGATAATCATGTCACACTGCCACCCCGCGCAAGCTTGATGATCACCGTCTACTGTGAAGGTGCTATTCCTGACGTCGACGCTATCGTAGAGAGTGACCAAAGGTTGCTCCTCGACCGCGGTGTCCCCGTTGCAAGAGGCATTGCGTGCTTTACGCAACGCCAATCCCAAGTTTTGGCCACTAGTTTCAGCGAGGAATACCAGCATTTAAACAGGGGCGCTGGAATCGCGTTCCTCGAAGAAGCGCAAAAAGCAAGTGACGTGATCGCGGTTGCCGACTTTGAACGCGCACCCGAAGATGCCTTCAAGCTTCCGAATCCCTTCGACGTGAATCCGGCGTTACGGCTAGGAGAACGGAAGAAATATTTGGATTGGCTGCATCGCTACAGAGAGTGTTTTTCGTCGAACTCAAACTTACGTGAGACACCTCTAGCGAAGCACCGAATAATAACCGAAGATGGAGCCCGACCGACCCGACAGTCACCGTACCGCGTCTCTTCACATGAGCGGGAAGCCATCCGGACTCAAGTCGACGACAAGTTCAGCGATGACATTATACCGCCATTGAAAAGCCCCTGGGCTGCACCGGTCGTACTCGTGAAGAAAAAAGATGGCACATTAAGGTTTTGCGTTTACTATCGGCGACTGAACAAAATCACCAAAAAGGACGTGTACCCCCTCCCCCAAATGAACGACATCCTCAACCACCTCTGCCACGCGAAGTCCTTCTCATCGATGGATCTGAAGACCGGCTATACTGGAAAATTGAAGTGGACGGGAGACCGAGAGAAGACCGCATTTATAACCCCGGACGGCCTATACGAGTTCAAGGCGATGCCGTTCGGTTTGTGCACGGCGCCAGCAACGTTTCAACGAGTCATGGACACGGTGCTAGCTGGACTGAAGTGGCACACCTGCTTCGTATACATTGACGATGTTGTGGTATTCTCCCGGACTTTCGCCGAACACCTTGCAAGATTGCAATCTGTACTCGAGGCCATCCGTACGTCGGGGTTAACGCTGAAGCCTGAAAAGTGCTGTTTCACGTACGAGGAACTCAAGTTCTTGGGCCACGTCGTCAACGCCGTGGGAGTCCGGCCCGATCCGGCGAAAACTTTCGCCATAGCGAACTTCCCAAGACTGAAAGATAAGAAGGGCGTGCGGAGAATTCTCGGAATATGATCATACTACAGGCGCTTCGTCGCAAACTTCGCCCGCATTGCAGAGCCACTCACCCGCTTGACGAAAGATAGCACCCCTTTCAGCTGGGAAAATGCCCAAGAAACAGCCTTCTGCGAGCCACAACAATGCCTGCAAAGCCCGCCTGTGTTCGCCCATTTCGACGAAAACGCCAAAACGGAAATGCCTACGGACGCCAGTGATATCAGCTTGTGTGACGTCCTCGTACAAAAGCAAAGCGGGTGCGAGAAAGTAATCGCCTATGCCAGCCGTGGTCTGTCCAAGGAAGAAAGAAACTACTCAGCCTCTCAGAAAGAATGCCTCGCGATTATATGGGCCATTTCAAAATTTCGCCCATACGTGTATGGAAGACCATGTAAGGTTGTGACAGACCACCATGCCCTGTGTTGGCTCGCCAATTTGAAGGACCCCTGTGGCCGTCTTGGTAGGTGGAGCTTGCGCTTGCAAGAATTCGACGTTACAGTAGTCTGTAAAACCGGGAGAAAACACTCCGACGCCGGCTGCCTGTCCCGTGCCCCCGTCGACCCACCACCACAAGACTCCCATGACGACAGCGCGTTCTTCGCCGTTGTGCCTGAGAGTGACCTGGCCACGCATCAGCGTGCCGACCCCGATCTACGCGTCATGATCGACTACCTCCAAGGATGCGACGTCACGATGCCCAGCGCCTTCAAACGCAACTTACCTGCATTCAGCCTGAAAAACTCCGTCATCGTGAAGAAGAATTTCAGCGCCGGAGCGAGAGCGATTTATCTTCTTGTCATCCCGGCAGATCTTCGTGACGAAATTTTGGAAGCGTGCCACGACGAACCGTCTTCCGGATATCTCGGCACAGCTCGCACAATTGGTAAAATCAAGATGAAGTACTACTGGCCCCGCCTTGCACCCGACGTCGCCCACTACGTCCGGAGATGCCGTGACTGCCAGCGACGGAAAACGCCACCGACGAGACCAGCCGGACTTCTGCAGCCTAACGGCGTCCCATCTAGGCCCTTCCAACAGATTGGAATGGACCTTCTGGGCCCGTTCCCTACATCCCGATCCGAGAACAAGTGGATTGTTGTAGCGACAGACTACATGACGCGCTACGCAAAGACCGCCGCTCTTCCGAGGGGGATTGCACAAGTAGTCGCAAATTTCTTCATAATCCAAGTTGTGCTTCGACATGGAGCCCCGGAAGTCCTAATCACGGACCGCGGAACGGCCTTTACTGCGGAGCTGATGCAACTACTACTATGTGTGTTTTATTGGCGCAAGGGCGTCTGAGGCCAAAGAGCGCCAAGACAATGTTTGTTGACGTTTATTGCTAAAATACCATGGTGATGATGGTGATGTACTTGATAAAATTAGTGTATTCATGGGTGTAAAGGGCCCTTACTCTAAAAAGGGAAGGTGATTAAGATGAGAGGTAACAATGATGATGTTCAAGTGTGACAGGGCTGGGGGCATCATAACATGACCCTAGCTCCAGCGATGGCAGTGACGTCCCTGAAACCTGTTATTAAAACGCTCCGAACCACCCTCACTGTCAGCGGGTGGCCCTGATGTCACACATGGTATGACATGAGTGCTAAAAATCCAATGTCAGCAAGGTAGGCTAAAAGGCGTTCACTTCTGATCGGGGGTTGATCGGATAAAAACAAAGATGGGTGTAAGGGTATCGTGTAGGTGTATAGTTCGGGGAAGTGTCGTTTCCTTGCTTCATGGTATGCCAAACATTCAGTCAATACGTGGAGAACTGTACGTCGTCGTCCGCACTTCTCACAAGCAGGTGGTGCTGTTCCGTTTAAAAGGTATGAGTGAGTAGCATGTATGTGACCTATCCTTAATCTACATATTGATATTTCTGTGAACCTGTTCCGTTTGTCTGTGTTGTATTTCCCTATTTGTGGTTTTATAATCTGTAGTTTGTTTTCGATTTGCGTGTCCCACTGTAACTGCCAGCGCCTCCGAATCCTACTCCGAACTAATTGCTTCATGCCTAGGTAGGGAACATGTGGGATATCTACAACACTGCGGAGAGCCGCCACAGCGGCATTCTGGTCAGCAATTTCATTGCCCTAAATGCAGCTATGCCCAAGTACCCGGCAAACTATTACAGTGAGTTTTAGAGCGTTGGCAGCCATTATGGACTTTATAAGTCGATTTAAAATGAAGTTCTTCGTTGGTTTTCCTGAATGGAAAGCTAGTACTATGCTTAGGGAGTCGTTAAAATAATGGAACTGTGTATTCTGCTTTATGTAATGTGTTCCACAGTTGTTAAAATGCCGTGTGCCTCTGCTGTGAAAATACTGGTACTTTTGTTCATTGTCTTTGTGATAGCAAACTTTGGGCCATGTGCAGCGCATGACACAGAATTACCAGACTTGGAGGCATCTGTGTAAAACTTTGTGTAGGGATATTTATGCCGTAGGTGTAGGAAATGCTGTAAGACGAGTTCTCTTGGTGCAATTTTTTTGTTAATGGCTCGAAAAGATAAATCACAAGAAACCGGGGACATTTCCCAAGGAGCGACAAGGTCTGTGATCGAAGTTCTGTGAGCCTGGGTAAGAGAAATCCCAAGCTCCTCAGCTTGCACTTTCACTCTCAACGAGAAGGGCAGAGATATAGAGGGCCGACTGAGAAACAAGTGCATGGCAGAGGTATCGTGGATAATAAGTGAGGAAGGATGATTTTTTATAGATGTTGTCTTCACAGCATACAATAGGTCTGTGTATAAGCGCTGGTCTTCCAGGCACCACTGATCACATTCCACGTATAGGCTTTGCGCAGGACTTGTTCGGAAGGCTCCAGACGAAAGGCGAAGCCCCAGGTGCAGAACAGGGTCAAGCATTTTTAAAGCGGTTTTCGAAGCTGACCCGTATACTACGCTCCCATAGTCCAACCGCGACTTCACTAAACTGTTGTAGAGACGTAGCAGGCACAGCTTATCTGCGCCGTAGGAGTGGCGGGATAAGACTTTTAGGATATTCATCGCCTCTATACATTTTATTCTGAGTAGCTTTATATGAGGAATAAATGACAGCTTTTCATCTAGCAGAATGCCTAAAAACTTGTGCTCCTTTTTCACAGGCACAGCTACTCCATTGAGCAGGATGGTGGGCTGGGGGTGAATACCACGCCTCTTCGAAAACAGGATGCATGTGCTCTTTTGAGGATTCAGCTTGAAGCCATTTTCTTCTGTCCACTTTACAAGCCTGTTTGTGGCAAGTTGTACCTGCCGCTCACAAATAGATAGATTACAGGACCGGAAACTGATGTTAACATCATCCACATAAATGGAGTAAGAAATTGTACGGGGAAGAGCTTTTCCGAGGGTGTTCATCTTAACTATGAAAAGTGTACAACTCAGTACTCCACCTGAGGAACGCCATTTTCTTGCATATACAGCGCAGATACTGGAGCCCCGACCCTCACTCTGAATGTTCGTTCAGACAAATAGCTTTGAATGGCATTAAGCATATTTCCACAAATACCAAAACATTTTAGGTCCCGCAGGATGCCGTAGCGCCAAGCAGTGTCATATGCTTTTTCTAGATCAAAAAATATAGACATACAATACTGTTTGTTCACAAAGGCTTTTTTCACATAGGATTCAAAAGCGACAAGTTGGTCCATTGTTGACCTGCCCGACCGAAACCCTGCCTGGCAGCTGTCGAGAATACCATTGTATTCCAGGAAGTATAGTAACGTTCTGTTAATCATTTTTTCGAACAGCTTACACAAGCAGCTGGTCAAGGCAATGGGGCGATAACTTGAAACGCAGGAAGGATCCTTTCCCTGTTTAAGCAATGGCACAATCACAGCCTGTTTTCATGTCTTAGGAAAGTGCCCGACGCGCCATATCTTGTTAAACAAAAAGAGGAGAGTATGAATTGTGTCCGTATGAAGGTGTTTGATCATGGTGTATGTAATGTTATCTGCACCTGGCGCAGAAGGCTTGCAACCGGCCAACGCAGTCATGAGCTCGTGAAGAGAGAATGGACAGTTATAGGAGTCATTCGATTCTTTGTGGTCACGTATGGACTTCTGCTGAGCCAACTTTTTGTAGCGCATAAATGTGCTTGTGTAATGTGAGGAGCTTGAGATGTGTTCAAAGTGTTGCGCCAGCGCATTTGCCTGTTCCTCTACGGTGTCACCAGTGGTGTTAACAAGGGGTAAGTTATATGTCCTTTGTCCATTTAGTTTTCTTATCCTATTCCAAACCTTTCGCGTATCTGTGAAGGAATTTATGGAGCTTAAGAAGGACCTCCAGCTATTGCTTTTGGCCTGACGCCGAATGCGCCTTCCCATGGCTTTGGCGCGCTTGAATGCTACAAGGTTGTCTGCAGTTGGGTGTCTGCGAAGAATGCCCCACGCCTTGTTCTGTGCCTGGCGCGCTTGTCGACATTCTTCATTCCACCAGGGTCGCTTTAGGTTACTTTTGCTACCAGAAGTCTGGGTTACACAAGGGTTACACAAGGCTACACGCTTCATCAATACCCAAGTGTTCTATGGAGGTGTGTGAGAGTTGAGATTTCTGCTTAAATTTCTCCCAGTCTGCAGCGGTTTCTTTAAACCTTTTATTTGAGGTTGCAGGGTAGGGGTCTTTGTCTAGGCACTTCAAGATTACTGGGAAGTGGTCACTCCCTAACGGGTTTTTGTCCACCTGCCACTCAATGAGTGAGAGAAGAACCGCAGAACCTATTACCAAGTCTAAGTGTGAGTACGTGTTATGTGTGGTGTTAGAGTATGTTGGTTGTTTGTTGTTAAACAGACACGCACCAAACGATACCAAGAACTGTTCAATTAAACGGCCACGGGAATCGGTTCTCCCAGAGCCCCAGAGTTTGTTGTGTGCATTTAAATCTCCGACTAGGATGAAGGGTTCCGGAAGCTCGTCCACCAGGGACTCGAATTCTGAGGTAGACAGACGATAATCCGGGGGAATGTATAAAGAACATATGGTAATCAACCGACCGAAAATGATAACGCGGACAGCAACCGCCTCAAGGCTGGTGAACAGTCTAACGGACTGGGAGGGGATCGATTTGCGGGTCACAATGGCAACCGCGCCAGATGAATGAGCAAAGACATCTCTATCTTTCCTAAAGACAGTGTATTGCCTCAGAAAGTTACTTTGCTTGTGATTGAGGTGTGTCTCTTGGAGGCAAACAATACTACATTGATGTATATAAAGGAGTTCATATACATCATCTAAGTTTTTTATGAGACACCTACAGTTCCATTGAACTATGTTCTCAACAGCAATTATGCGTCAAAAATAATAAATCAAAGGTTTTTTTCAGATTAGTGAGTCTTGTTTAGGGCCTGTGATGCGAGGAGCTGGTTTTTTCCCACGGCCAAGAGTGCTGCGGCGCTCATTTCGTTCCTGCGGTGCAGGTTGATATGTCAAGGTGTCCATATCCTCATCTGACACTTCAGACTGGAACTACGCACAAATAAACTGGAACAAGGGAAGAGAACACACACAACGCAGTTTTCAACTAAATTTATTATCAGAAAGAACACACATATATATAGGCTATGTCACATGATTTCTTGGGGCACACATGCGCACGGGGACTCCGAATACACGTTACACGTGCGTTGCTAACAGGTTAATCTCTTTATCTAGTAAGACCAGCGATGGGTGACTCACACAGTCATCTTTGTGAGAGGTAATGTGGAAGGCTTCTGTCAACTCTCTTGTCACCTGTTTTTTGTGGGTAAATAAAATATCTGTGTTATCAAAACATGGTGTGCAACCACATTCTGCGCAGTGGAGGGCTAAGTGGGTGAAGGGCCGCCCCTGGAGGCTCGACGAATGCTCTCCTAATCTGATATTTACACAGCGTCTAGTTTGCCCTACATACACATGACCGCATGTCATCGGGATGCGGTATACGACGTTTTTCTTGCATTCAACAAAACGCCGCGAATGACGCACTGTGCATTCTTGCGTGCCTTGGGGCTGTTCGAACTTCTTTCGAACCAGAGAGCACACACTACTCAGCTTATTCTTCGCCGAAAACGCCACCTTCACACCAAATCGCGATGCCACGTTCTTTAATCGATGTGATAACCCGTGCACGTACGGGATTACCGATAACGGGCCTCGCTCATTCGGATCCAGTCCTTTTAACAGCAAAGCTGTAAATGGCTAGGATCCAGCAGATCGTCTCCGGTCCCAGAGCGATGTAGACAGGAATCGCTAGCGAGCGTAACGCCCCGTTGCGGAGCCCACTCAAATCTCCGGAATCGTAAAACTGGGCGTCACACCCCCGGGGCATGGAAAAAATCATACAGAATTAAAAAGGTCCTTGGGCCTTCATAGAGCATGCGCTGTGATTACCATACCCGCGCTATAATAAATTTCTACCCACGATTCCTGTGTGTTTTGTAGCGTAAGCTACACTGGCCGAGGTTGAGCAGTTTCGCGTGTGCCGTGAGGAGCCGTTCTGCGCAAGCGCAAAGGCCCTTGGATTGGATTCGATTCGATTGGCTTGGCTTGGCTTGGATTGGATTGTATTGGATTGGATTGTATTGAATTAAATTTATTGTGTTGATTGTGTTGCGTCATAGCCGCGGCAGACGCACTGGCGCCGGGGCGTGCACAGGTGTGCGCCTCAATTGCGCGGTAGCCAAGTCTGACGATGCGCCGGAGCCGCTTGATAGCCGTTTCACGTGGCTCGTGAAGAGGCGTGCTGAGCATGCGCGAGGAGCAGTGACTGGACAGGACTGGACTTTCAGTTAATAACCAGGAACAATGCTCAATCGCAAATTACAAACGTGTTTTACTTCGTGCACCCCTTGGACTACGACCCAGTCAAACCTCACGTGGAGGCTCGGCACCACAGCTCTGCTGGCCATCCCTCTTCCCGGGGTGGAAGGGCTCTGAATTTTCTTTGGAACCGCTGCCCTCTGACAGGATGGCTTTTCTCACTTTCTTGCTCGCCACGAATAACACCGCGTCGGGGAAGCCTGCCTTCCTGAGCCGCGCTACTTGCTGATTGAAGGACGGCCCCACACCGTGTGGGCAAGATTTCTTCACTGCCGACTTCAAACAGGCCACTGCAATACCCTGCTTGACTCTTTTGGAGTGGTTTGAAGAAAAAATTATGCAAACATCCCCCTCGCGAGGGGCACGATCAAATGCAAAGCATTTCCGCGGGGTGCGCGCCTGCAAGTCGTATGGATTACGTATTGGTTGTTGTTGTTGTTGTAATTGTTGTCTTCCAGCGTAGACATTGTCGATGAAGTCGATGGTGAAACGTGAAACGTGCCGTGAACCCCCTGCCGCGGCTATGACGCAACACAATCCAACACAATCCACTTTAATCCAATCCAAATCCAAACCAATCCAAGCCAATCCAATCGAATCCAATCCAATGCCCCTCGCGAGAGAGTGTTATAGCGCCGAAATCGCGCCACCACACGAACGCGTGATGTTGACGTCACGATAACGCCACAGATGTTAGCGACCGGAGAGCGCACGAACGACATATGTGGTTTAAGCGCGAACCGTCCGCGGCGAGAGAGCGCGATGCGAGCGCCCCCATCTGTTCTTGCGCGCGAACCGAACGAGGCGAGAGAGGGTGTTGCGAGCGCAGAGAAGGCGAGGAGGACGCGGGGGAGAGGGCGCACCTGTGGCCGACGGTTGAATGAGTCAAGGATATAAGGCGCGTTGGTACCCTTCTACTCTGTGTCGGCTTTGTGGCGCAGTGGTTAGAGCGACGTGCACCTTGCGCTCCGCCCGCAGAGTCGTGGGATCGAAACCTGGCGCCGGTAAGTATTATCTCTTTATATAGTGTAGGGGGAGCGATGCGGACTACGGACGCCAACGCGGGTGACATCGTGAGTTACTGAAATGCTCTGCATTTAAAAGCTGAGAAGTGGCTTCTCTTAACGGGGCGAAAACAGCCAACAAACATGATCCGTTTCAAAAGCGAACTTCAAGTACAGGTATTGCAAGCTGTTCCTACTCGGAGCCTCGCAGGTGAACTTTAACCCCTTCCCTCGAGTACGGAATGCATCCAATATTTTTTCTTTAACCATTGTTAAGTTGGGACCAGTTGTCAACACCAAATAATCGTCTGCGTACCTGAAAACTTTGATCACAAAATCTTGGATGTCCCCGACCAGTTCCCTGTCCAGAGAACCAGAGAGAGAGAGAGAGAGATAAAACCCTATTTGTCATCTTTGCTGAGCGTAACCACCCGAGAGGGAGGTTCCGGGTGGGCGCTTCGTCAGACGGCGGCCAGGAGCCCATGGACCCTGGCGGCGTCTTCCGCCAGCTGGATGACCGCAGCTTGTACTTCGGGAATGCAGCTGAGTAGCGCGGCCTCCCACTGCTCGGAATTATTGATGTGGAATCCGGGGTTGGCGGACTGGGGTTTAAGATGGCAGGCCCAAACCATGTGGGTCAGTGAAGCAGCTGGCAGTCCACACCATTTGCATGTGCCCTGGTACCTTTCTGGGTACTGTCGATGGCATAGGGCGGGGTGGGGGAAAGTGAATGTCTGCAGCCTACGCCACGCTACTGATTGTCCTCTTGTGAGGGATCTGTGAGCTGCCGGAAGTTTCAGGCGACTCAGCCTATAGTGCTGGGTAATTTCCTGATATGTCCAGAGCCGATCCCTCCCCCACGTGTCAGACGGCACCTCTTCGGACTCGGAGTCAGCCTGGTTGCAGAATCCTCGGGCTGCCTCGTGTGCCATCTCGTTCCCCGGGAGGGACGAGTGCGCTGGTGTCCAAACCAGACGGACTTGTCTTGATGTGTTCTCAGAGCGGGTCCGTAGTATATGCGCCGCTTCCGTAGAAACTATCCCTCTTGCGTAATTGCGCATGGCGGTTTTGGAATCGGATATGATTACGCTGGCCCGTGTACCCGTGATGGCGAGGGCGATGGCCACTTCTTCTCCCGTATCTGTGCGGGACGTGTTGACTGAGCACGAGGATACTGCATTACCTTGGTGGTCAACCACCACTGCCGTTACCGCGCTTCGGCCAGGGTAGCTTGCCGTGTCGACGTAGCAGACCTCTGGGTTAGAGTGGTACTGCTTGTGCAGTGCCATGGCCCCTGCTTTTCGGCGCTCCTGGTGGTGTGATGGATGCATGTTGCGGGGGATTGGTGCCACACTGATGTGCTCCCGGATTTCCCGATGTAAGGTGGTCTTGTGTCCATGTTGATGGGCGTAAGGAATGCGCAAGGATTCTAGGATGGTTCTTCCGGTGGTGGTAGCTGCTAAACGATTGTATTGGGCCGTACGTTGGGCTTCAATGAGCTCGTCCAAGGTGTTATGGATGCCCATCTCTAGCAGCCGGTCTGTGGCGGCGCTGATAGGGACGCCGACTGCTGCCTTTGTGGCTTTTCGAATAATTCGATTAATGTTTTCTATTTCTGCTTTCCTGAGCTTGAGATATGGGGCGACGTACGTAATTCTGCTGATTATAAAGGTCTGTACAAGGCGGAGGAGGTTGGGCTCCTTGAGGCCATGCTGTTTGTTTGCGATCCTTGTTATTAATCTGCTAATCTGGGCAGCTGCATTGTGCAATGCTTGAATGGTTGCTGTGTTGGTGCCTTTCTCGTGAATCCGCAGACCCAGAATGCGAATGCAGTCAGTTTTGGGGATGGCGTTCCCTTGGAGGAATACTTGAATCTCTGGAGCAGATGATGGGCGCCTGCCTGGCCTTGTGGGGTTGTACAGAAGGATCTCTGATTTCTTTGGGGAACAGGCCAAACCTCTATCGTGTACGTATGTATGTACAACATCAGCGGCTGCTTGCAGGCGTTCCTGTATCTCCGCATCACTACCACCTACTGTCCACACCGTAATGTCATCGGCGTACAAGCTATGGCGAATGTTGGGGATCTGGTCGAGCAAAGGAGGCAGCCCAAGCATGGCCACATTGAAAAGGAAGGGGGAAAGCACGGAGCCTTGTGGTGTCCCCCTGCTTCCCAGGCTTATGGAGTCCGATTTGAGACCCTGGATGTTGAGTTGAGTGGTTCGTTGCGAAAGGAAGTCCGCAATGTAGGTATATGTCTTGACACCAACGTTGAGGTTGTTGAGATTATTAAGTATGGCCGCATGGCTCACGCAATCAAAAGCCTTCGTAAGATCCAACCCCATGATTACCCGCGCGTCGAGGGGGGATGCTTCAGGGTTGTCAATTATCTCATGTTGCAGCTGCAGCATCACATCCTGAGTAGATAAGCCGGGCCTAAATCCTACCATGGTGTGAGGAAATAACTGTCGTTCTTCCATGTGCTGGTGCAGTCGACTGAGAACTACATGCTCCAGTAGCTTACCAAGGCATGATGTTAGTGAGATGGGCCTGAGATTTTCCAATTTCAGCTCCTTGCCCGTCTTCGGGATGAGGGTGACCAAGGCATGTTTCCATACAGAAGGGAGCTTACCTCTATCCCACACCCTATTCATGTAGTCGGTGAGCGCGGCTATGGATGAGTCATCGAGGTTTGCGATGACCTTATTAGTGATGCCATCGGGCCCGGGCGCGGATCGTGTGTTTAGTTTGGTGATGGCCGCATACACCTCTGCTCTACTTATGGGACTGTCCAGCGCTGAGTTTGGTTCCCCCGTGTAGGGTCGTGGCGGTTCTTCTGAACTTTGGGGTATGTACAGGTGCTGTAGTTTTTCCAGCAGCGTTTGCGAATCAGATTTTTCGGAATGCAGCAAGGTTAGCATATTGTTTCGTTGAACGATGCGCTTTCCTTCGGGATTTAGCAGGCTTCGGATCGTGTGCCACGTGCGTGGTGTGCTTATTTGTCTCTCCATGAGATCACACACGGCATTCCAGTGCTGATTGCTTAAATAGGCGGCATGCTTTTCTATATCATTGTTTAGACGAGCCAACCTTCGCCGCAGGGGGCGGTTGTGTCTGTTTCTGTGAAGGCGTTTCTGTATGCTTTCCTTCGCCTCCCACATATGAACCAGCCGCGAGTCTACTTGTTCGAGATTTGCTTCTTCAGGAACGATTTTAGTGGCCAAGTCGATGTGCTCATGTACGATTTTCACCCACTCCTCGACATCTTCGATATTAGGGCAGTCTTGCGTTTGTCGGATTTTCCGGAAGAGGTCCCAGTCAATTACTGTGTGCTTGCGCCCCACTGATTTCGTCGGCCCGGCTACGAGGAGTGTTTCCACGATATAATGATCGCTGCCTAGGTCGATAAGCGTGTTTCTCCATTGTGCACTGTTCACGTTCTTTACAATACTCAGATCCGGCGTGGTATTGCGCTGGACGCTGTTGCCCTGTCTGGTTGGGTGCGCCGGATCCGTTAAGACGCTGAGATTCAGCTGTTGCAGGGTATCAAATACCTGCTGACCCTTTTTTGTGGGTCGGGGGTATCCCCAAGCTGGGTGGGGCGCATTAAAATCCCCAACGATAACCAAAGAATGACCATGGGACACCTGGTGAGCCATCTGTAGTAAGTACCCGACATTGCGGTATAGTCTTGGGGCGCTGTAAACATTGAGGACGTACAACTTTTGCTTCTTCTTGGCGGTAGCGGGCAGGATTTCAAGAAAAACATATTCCGGCCCCTGACATTCAAGCGATATTTGCTTTGCTGGAATATTTCGATGCACGAGGGTAGTGACCCCTCTTGGCGAGGGTGCACCGGCATCTGTAGGAACGTAGTGGTAACCCGTGTATCCCGAGAGTTTAGCTGGGACCTCTGTCTCCTGTAACGCTATGATATCTGGTGCACTCTGGTGGTTTTGCCGTATGTGGTTGATATGCTGTTGTAGGAGCCCTCGTTTGGACCTGTATCCTCTACAGTTCCACTGCCAGGTGCAGTAAGAGTGGTTATCATTGTGTTTGCCTGGTTCTTGCGCCATGGTGATCAGAGGCTGTTTAAACGACAGACAATTGTACGGCTTCGGCGTAGGGGGGTGCACCATGTCCCCTTGGGAAAAGAGAGGAGCGAATAGGACCGACTTGCGGGGGTGGTGTAAGCGACGATGTACACGCCGAAGGGAGTTGAGCTACCTTAAATTCGAGAGCGGTGACCTTGAGGTCAATAGTCTCCCTGAAATTCGCCGATGCAGTGGCTAGAGAATTCACTGTGCTTTTAAGCTCCTCAAATCCCTGCTTGAAGCGCTGCTCCAGTTGTTCCATCTGATGGCTTTCTTGCGATGGGCGATCAGCCGCCTCCTCAGCCCGTCTTTTGCTACGAGGGGGGTTTTCCTCAAAAGAGTGTGAGGCTGGTGTTCTGGCTGACGATGTTGCCGGGGTACAGCTACGTTTGATCTGCGTGAGCTCGGCTTTGAGGTGCCTATTCTCGGCTAGAACCTGGTCCAGTATAGCCCTAATGCTCTGCAACTCTTCCTGTTCGTTATCTTGTTTTGCACGGATGTGGATGCCGTGTGTTTGTGCCCCTGCTCTAGCAGTTTGGGAGGCCTTTGCTGACCAGCTCACCTGCGTGGTGCAGTCTGGTGTTCCGGTGCTGCAGGGCTGCCGTAGTGGGGCTGCCTCGGCTGAATCAGGGTTCCGGTTCTTGGACTTGGAGCGGGAGTGTCGTTGAGGCTTGCTGGACTTCTCGTTGTTATACTTCTGAGACGACGAATCCGCCGGAGGTAGCCGTGGGAATGAAACCGAACGGTCCCTCCGCCGTCTGGAAGAGTCTCGTTTCTGGCTGCGGGATCGTTGGCGGCGCCATTGTCGCTGCTTGAGGACGAAGGGGGTGCGATAGCGCTGTTTGCACTGCTTGTCTCCGGTTGGGTGGTCCTTTCCGCACAGGGCGCATTTTACCACGCATTCGTGCTCTTCTTCCATGGGGTTAGCGACGCCGCACACGCTGCAAAATGCGTCTTCTGGCCAAGGGCACACGTCCTTCCGATGCCCCAACTTACCGCAGGCAGAGCACACCTCATGCTTTTTCTTATACATGTAGCAGCGGTACTCCGCTCCGCGGTAATATACGAAGTAGGGCACCTTGCTCCCAGAGAAGGCTATAATGGCCGAGTTTGTCTGTCCCATCCTTCTGGCGTGGAGGGCTGTGGGGTTTCTGGAATACACAACACTTCTTGCTATGTCTTCAGGTGAGTCGTAAGGGGGAATGTTGTGGATGACCCCCTTTACGGAATATTCTGGAGGAGTCACGTAGGCTCGGGTAGCGTACGTTTTTTCGCCGATCTTGATTTGTTCAATGCGAGAGTATCTCACCGCTTTTTCGAGAAGCGCTGTGCTGATAATCACAATGTTTTGAGTCTGGTTCGCTCGGAAAATGTCAGTTGAGGCCAGTTCTTGCTCTAGGCCGGCAGCCCGTAGGATGCTGTCTCTCAAGGTAGCTTCGCTGATGCGCGCAACATTGAGACCGTCCCGCGGCCGAATCACGACTTTGATGTCGTCCTTGGGTAGGCGTGGGAATCGCGGGCGTTGAATGGGGCGATTTTGGTGCTGTGCCTTTGCCTGGTGGCTTGGTTGCGTAGCGGAGTGTGCGCTTCTGTGATCGGCGGACGACGCGTCCGATGCATCCATGGGATGACGTGGTGAGGTGCGGCCATGCTTGCGCCCGTAACATTGGAGCCAGCCCGTGTTGTCTTCATATTCTTCTTGTGAGATGGATTCACCGGTGACCGTTGTTACCAGCCTTAGAGCTGCGCCGATGACTTGCTGCGACGTGGAAGCATCGCCCGGCGTGCTGGCCACCACTGCCGATGTGGCTTCCGCGCCGCCATGGTCCCCTGCTGCAGCTGCTGGCGCACGTGCTTGCTCCGGCATGCCGAAGCCGGCATCGGCACCGCCTCGCTTAGGCTCAGCGAAGCGGCGGTGTGGAACCCACCTTGTGCGGCCGGTAACAAGGTTTGATGGTGTCCAGATACTTGTTACTGGTCTCCCCGAGTTCCTTGTCACGTTGGGAAGGTGATTCCTTGGTTGACGAGGTCGGGTTACGGAAGTATTTGTCACTAGGACGGAAAAAAAGCGGAGCCAGTGTGAGGTGTTACTGTTCCGCGCGGCCCCCTAGCGGCGAAAAACTCCAGAGAACCAAGAAAAATAGCGCTCAATGCAGGTGCTACTCTCGAGCGAATGCAAACCCCAGTTTTTTGCAAGTACGTCTTTCCACCAAAGCCGACCACAGTGCTGCTTAAGTAAAAGCTCAGCAATTCTAGGAAACTCTCCGTCGACATACCGGATGTGTTACGAAAGGACACCTCGTCATTCTCTGCTGTGATACACTTTTGAACACACGAACTCAGCTCATCTTGGGGCATTGAATAGTAGAGTTCCTCTACATCTATGCTGAACCCCGAACAATTTTTGGTGTTCAGGGATGACAAGTAAGAAACCACTCCCTCAGAGTTCGTTACCAAAAAAGGGTCGTCTACACTCAAAGAATTCAACATGCGCTGCAAAAACCCTGCTACCACAAGCTGCCACGTATGACGCTCTGATACTATTGCTCGGAAGGGAATATCTTGCTTGTGTGTTTTCGCGGAGAAGAACACATCCAGCACCGCTCCCTTCGCCTTCTTGACTTCACATGCTAACTTCTGCCAGTTCCATTCCTTCAGGAGCTCTAACGCTCGCTTTTTTGTTTTTTAAGGAGTCACCTTAACTTCCTTGAAGCATTTGTCTAGTGCTAGCAAAGCTTTCGCTTGAAACATATCATCAGGAAGCACCACGAAATGACCTTCTTTGTCCGATTGTATGACACGCAGGCCGTTGGCGAACAAGAATGCACAGTGCGTCATTCGCGGCGTTTTGTTGAATGCAAGAAAAACGTCGTATACCGCATCCCGATGACATGCGGTCATGTGTATGTAGGGCAAACTAGACGCTGTGTAAATATCAGATTAAGAGAGCATTCGTCGAGCCTCCAGGAGCGGCCCTTCACCCACTTAGCCCTCCACTGCGCAGAATGTGGTTGCACACCATGTTTTGATAACACAGATATTTTATTTTCCCACAAAAAACAGGTGACAAGAGAGTTGACAGAAGCCTTCCACATTACCTCTCACAAAGATGACTGTGTGAGTCACCCATCGCTGGTCTTACTAGAACCTGTTAGCAACGCACGTGTAACGTGTATTCGGAGTCCCCGTGCGCATGTGTGCCCCCAAGAAATCATGTGACATAGCCTATATATATGTGTGTTCTTTCTGATAATAAATTTAGTTGAAAACTGCGTTGTGTGTGCTCTCTTCCCTTGTTCCAATTTATTTGTGCGCAGTTCCAGTCATGAACCATTTTCAACTCGCCCGGCTTTCCACTTTGACACTTCCGGTGTTATCGAATTGGTACCCTTCCGTCGAAAACCTCGAGGAATGGTCCCTGAGGTGGCCTCAGCCTTCTCAGTCGGAGCCTGCGGTGCAGGAGGGGACGGGGTCTGTGTGGAACCCCGACAGTTCGGGCTCTCAACGCCCTCGAGTGTTGTGGGGGCCAACGGAGCTGGACTGGAAGCAGAACCAGTCCCAACAGCGCCCGTCGCCACGTCCTCCACGGGCTCCGCAGGGGTAGCGTTGGGGCGCTGGGCTGTGAGTGGCAGCCCGGCAGGATCAGGAACCACCAGGGACTCTGCTGTGGAGGCAGGAGGAGCTGGTGGCCGCTCAGAGGGGGTTAACGACAGCGACACATCAGCTAGGCTACACTGTGTCGCTGTACCAACCAGACGTCGCCCCAACCCCCGGCGGGGGTCGTCTGCATAGGATGTGGCCGAAAACAACTTGTGCTTCTGGCGTGCCTCGGGGAAAATTATGTTTTCAGTCACTTTGATATGAATGATCTCCTTTTCTTTCTTGAAAGATGGGCAAGATCGTGAGTATGCAGCATGTGCGCCACTGCAGTTCGGACATTTCAGAATTGTGTTTCGGCATTCTTCAGAGGTGTGATCATTTTCGCCGCATTTAGGACAGGTGAACTTGCCACGGCAGGCTAGTGTTCCATGGCCGTAATTCTGACACTTGAAGAATCGCCTCGGGTTAGGTATGTAAGCGCGAACACGACAGCTAATAAAAGCTCCCTTCACTGTCTCGGGCAGGGTAGAGCTGGCGAAAGTAAGAATGATGTGTCGCGTCTTGATGTCTGCCCCGTCTCTTCTCATTACGATTCTACGAACACCAACAACACCTTGGTCTCGCATTCCCTCAAGGAGATCGGCGTCTGTCTCAAGCAGTAGTTCTTTGTCAGAAATGACACCTTGGACAGTGTTTAGAGTGCGATGCGGCGTGACGGTGACAGCCAAGTTGGCAATTTTTTCTTGCTTCAGAAGGTTGTCGCTTTGGTTTTTTCGCATTACCTCAACAAGTAGGTCTCCGGAGGGCATCTTTTTGGAATTGTAATCTTTCCCAACAATGTTCTCAATGCACTTGGCAATGAAGAACACTGACAGGTCAGTGATTGGTGATTTGTCGTCGGTTGAGTGTACCACAAGGTACGTACTGAATGTTGCCTGGGGTGGTTCGATTCTCAGTGCTTCGGTGCGACCCCGTTTAGGAGGCCGATCGGGTTTTCAGAGCGGAGTAGGAAATGTAGCCATAAAACTTCGAGTGAATTCGGTGGCAAGGCCGGTCGCCCACCACCGAGCCCAACAAGGGAACGTGACTATGCAGCACACGTTAACCGTACTTTGCCACTATAACCTTATGCTTGGACTCAAGGCTGACATCTTTGCACAAGGTTAACCCTCGCCACCTGGAAAAATGCAGAACAAGGAAGGAAGGAGATGACAGGACAGAGTTAAGAAAGAGGATAGGAAAGAGAAAGAGCAAAGAGGAGGACAGGAAAAGGCAACTGGCTGATTCCCCCCTGGGCGGGTCAGACCGGGGGCACGTCTGTGAGAAGCAGAAACACAACACAAAGGGGTGTGTTGCCGCTGTCAGGGGGCCATGAAGGTCCAAAACAACCCTGGCGTTGGCTCAACCACCAGGATGCCCTTTTCCTCAGACACAGCAAAGCCACGCACAGCCTATGGCGTGGGTGGGTCCAACCCACATGGGCTCGGGGTCCGCGGTGTCGCCACTACCGTCACCTTGATACACAAGGTGCCCCTGCGGGCGAGCTGATGCAAGGGATATCACGCTACAGCAACACGGATCACCGAAGAACGACGGCGTACCACCCCCAAACGAACGGACTAACGGAATGCGTGAACAAGACAATCGCGGATATGCTGTCAATGTACGTCGACGTTGAACATAAGACTTGGAACGAAGTGCTCCCGCATGTCACCTTTGCGTACAACACGGCTATCCAGAAAACTACGCAGACGACGCAGTTCGAGCTTGTCTACGGAAGACGGCCGACTACGATGCTCGACGCCATGCTTCCGCACGTAGAAGACGACGACCTCAACGCCGACGTCCAAGGATACATTCAGCGTGCGGAGGAGGCCCGCCAGCTGGCTCGAGTTCGTACAACGGACCAGCAGCTGGTGGATGCCGGGCGCTACAACCTCCGACGCCGAGACGCCGAGTACCACCCTGGGGATCGTGTGTGGGTTTGAACTCCCATCCATCGACGCGGACCAAGTGAGAAGCTTCTGCGACGGTATTTCGGACCCTACCAGATTCTATGACGTTTCGGCCAACTTACCTACGAGGTGATCCCCGATGGTGATTCCGGAACATCACGAGGACGCACGCGGGCTGAAATCGTCCACGTGGTTCGCTTGAAACCTTACTATGCAAGATGACGGACTTTTTTGTTGTTCGTTCGGACTGTCTTTTATGTTAGCATCGGGTCGATGCACTCTTAGAGGGGGGGTAATGCCACGAACCATGTATTGGCTTGTTTATTGTTTGTTTTTACTGCCGGGCCACGCCCGGCTGTGCTATATGCGTTCCAAACGAAGCGCGTCTTCCATCCTTTACTTTTAACTTTTATGCCGCACGGGCTATCCCATTCAGATAAGCAGACTGTTTCGCCATAACGTCACTAGCCCAGAATAATCTTCTGTGTTCTACAGTGTTCTCGATGTGAATCGACGGTTCCAGAAACACTTGCGCCGAAATATAAAAAGCCTGCAGAGAAGACGCCGCGGCATTTCAATCGTCGATGCGCGCCCGCACACGTCACTTAGTTAACTGCTGCTTCGCCGCCATTGTATTCTTTGAGTTGTTAGGGGAGCACAAGTTCGCTCCAATAAACGTGTTTTCCTACAAGACAACTGCGTCGTCTCTGGCTTCGTGACAATATTGAAGGTCTGGATGAGGGGAATCACGTGGGACAAAAATGAGTTATGGTTATATTATGACCTAGTCATGGCTAGTTACAGATTGGTTAAAATTGAAATTCATAGCGCTAGCGCGTGTGGCGTATGAAATTAGGTCTCGATGAAGGGAATCACGTCGGACAAATGCAGAAAAGTTTTCTGGTTATTATCACATGACATAGCCATAATAGGTCATAAATTGGGTTAAAATTTAAAATGATGCCACTAGCATGTGCGAGGCATCAAAATGATGGTTGGGATGAGGGAAATTACATGGGACAAAAATTACGCCCATCTTCCCGCGAGGGAACTCTGGTGTGATGCGACGCATCGGGGGGTTCAATTGGTGTTTCGTTGAAGGGACCGTCGCTTCCATCACGTCTTCATCGGAAGAATCAAGTCAAGCACGCAGTCGTCAAGCAAAGTGACGTGAAGTCGAACGAGAGCGAGCGCTGACTGAACCGCTGCAGTGCGCTACCCGCTTTATATTCATAGCGCCTGAAGGAGAGGAGACAGCGTAGGAGAGTCGCGCATGCGCGCACTTGCGCGACGGGAGCGGAGCGAAGCGAGCGAAGCGCGTGCACGCAGCTGTTGTTTATGATAATGAGACGGAGTGACAGTGTTGCGCACAGCTGTCGGAGAGAAGAGCGGAGGAGAGTCCCGCATGCGCAGGTGCCATGCGGACGCCGCCGACGCCGACGCAGGAGGGACATGCCTCAGAGCAAGAGATGCGTCGCATCTAAAAATGCGGTATGGCTGTATCACGAGGTACTCATGGTTAGTCATTGTTTGGGTTAACATTCAAATTGATGCCACTAGGATTTGTTGGGTATCATAATAATGGTCTCGATGAGAGGAATCACGTAGGACAAATACAAAAATGCTTCCTGGTTATAGTCATGGCATAGTCATGGTGAGTCTTATCTTTGGTTAAAATTCGAAGTGACCCCACTCAGGCGTGTAGGGTATCAAATTTTCGATCGTGATGAGGGGAATCACGTGGAGCAAATAAAACAAGAATTCGTGGTTCTAATCATGAGAGAGTAATGGCGAGTCATAGATTGGGTTAAAATTCAAGGTGAGGCGGCCAAAGCAAGTGGGGTGTCAAATTCAAGGTTTTAAATAGTGGAATCACGTGGGGTATACAAATAATGCATCGTGCTTACAGTCATGAGGGTGATGCAGATATGGTTAAAATTCCAAATGATCCTGGTAGAGTGAGGTGAGCTGACTGTGTGTGGGGTATCAAATTAAATGTCTCGTTGAGGGGAATCACGTTGGACAACTATAAAAATGCTTTCTGGTTATAGTTATGAGACCGCCGTGGTGAGTAATAGAATGAGTGAAAATTTAGAGGGACGCCAATAGGGCTTGTTGGAAATCAACTTAAAGGTCTCGATGAGGGAAATCGCGTAGAATAAATAAAGAAATGCGTCCTCCTTGTCATCATGATATAGTCATGGCTAGTCAATGAATGGGTTAAAATTTAAAGTGATGCCGATAGGCCGGGTAGGGTATCACAATATTGTCTCGATGAAGGAAGGTTGATCGGATACAACCTCCGGAAATCATGGCACTGAATAACGACCAGTTAAGTAAAAAAGTCTTATTCAGTGCCCAATAGATATAATTGCACTCGTTAACTGTTGGCACGCAATCTGGAAAGCGTGGTTGGTTCGACCCATTGCAGCACTCAGCATCCGTCAACAAGCCTGCGTTCCCATGAAACAGCTTAGGAACTATTGGGCTGATATGTCTCCTACGTATATGCTCAGAAGTAAGTGGGTCGGCGCAATCTGCGAATGCCTTCGTTCGCGCGTGCAATAGTGCAAATTTCCAAGCATCGCTTGCTGCTTTTGGTGCGCGAACGTGTTGACATTTAATACGCGCTTTCATACCTCATGCTGAGTTGGTTGTTAAACAAGGCCATGAAATACTCCTCTAACTGTGCAGGTCGTAGACGTGCATGATGACAAACGTAAAATCTTTGCCGCCTCATAACAGTAAATACTGCCATCAAACAGGGGAAACATATTTGATGCACCAAGATTTTATGGCCGTTTGCTTGCTTACAAGAACTTTAGCGTTTCAACGGCGGTTGGAAACCTCGAACACCTATTTGCTGTCACGACCGGGCGTTCTCCGCCACCGCGACGCTTTTATTTCGCGTTCGGCTCAAATTTTTCGCATAGCCGAGCTGCACCATAGGTGTCCGGATGATTTTTGTCGACTTCCTGTTGATGAGATGAACAGAACATACCTCCGCAGAACAAAAACGTGGGATAGGGATCGAACATGAGGGTGAATAAACAGTGCTTCCAGAAGCAGCGCACGACCGTACGTATTCTAGCAAATTTGCTTGGTTCGAAGTCTTTCCGATTCCGCATGGCGACCAATTCGCGGCGGCACTCAAGGGGCGCAGGAAATTTGTGCAGCCAATAGATTCCGCACAGGCAGACACTTTTTTGTCCTGGTGCACTTCACACGTTTGTTGCACGAGCCCTTTGCCTTAAAGCTGATTGTTGGTGCAGCCAACAATGGCGTAATCACGCCCGGATGGCTAGCTCCTGCACATTGCCAAGTAAAGGCAATGACGGCAACCTGCCCCCAATTAAGAAAATAAATGTCAATTGGGGATGAAAAGTCGGGCGTCCTGCTTGCAAGGTTTAATGTAGCCTTACAGGCAACCCCGGTCAGGACAAGGCGTTTGTGGGGTGTCCCGCCGCGTTAACGAGTTGGGGACAGACTTTATGCTTTGAACATTCTCTTTGAAGTTCTGTTGAACTTGGCGCTGCTGACGTACCGAATAAATTACAATTACCGATTTTTCATGCCGCCTGGACGTCTGATATCCTTCGCGGCACAGAGCAACAGCGTGGGACTGCGACGTCGTCTGCTCGCCCCGCAGTCCCCAAGAAATGACCGCCAGGTGGTGCCTCGATCGTTACAAAATGGCCGACCCGACAAAATGCTGATCTATACAGATAACAGAAGCGGGATACAGTGAGCAGTGGTTGGCTGCGGATATTGACCCATCCCGACATTAAAAAAAGTTTCCCCGATTTCTATTTCCATCTTGCCCCTGTGGCTGTTTGCCAGCGTTGTTTTGGTGGCTACGCGGGCTTTTTTCCAGACATTGCAAGCCACAGGGTGTCGAACAAGCCACGTTTTAAAGATGGCCTTGTCGAAGGCCGCAAGCACGATTGATCCCTCTGAAGCACCGGATGAGGGTTTTTCAATATTGTAAGGGCCTTGGATACTTGGTGAAGTAGGACGTTTATTCTAGCACACAGCCGTCTCCGAACATAGGTCTAGGAATAAAGGATGATGATGATGATCAGTCCAGAAGAAGACGAAGTGTTCCTCGAACTGTTTGATGAAGGGGATACTGTGAAACTGAAATAAATGAATTTCCACGCTTCGGAGCTTCGTGCTTACAATATTGCCGTCCTTCAAAACTGAACTTGCCATTACTAAGTAGCATATGTTCGCTGTAGCTACACCCGAATCCCGACACGTAAACCAATAGTTGTACAGCCCCGATGAGCTTACGACACAACTCCAAATTTGTACTTATGAAGTGAGTGCACGTAATGATCTTACGATGCAGTCATTGCCCGGTTTAAGTTTTCTCCCTCAAACCCTTCCCTTTGACTCCACAATTGCTTTTGTGCTACCGTTCTAACATCTGCGAAGAATATGCGCAGTTTACTCCCTAGTTCTGATTAGTGGGATGCCGTTTTCATCTGCCCCACATGCTTTTATTCATCGAAACCTTTAATTTGATACCCCGCACACTCTGCCGGAATTTCTTTGAATTTTAACCTAATTTATGACTTACCATGACTCTCGCATGGGGATAACGAGGAAGCATCTCCTATTTGTCCCAAGTGATTCCCCTCCACAAAACTTTCAATTGGATACCCCGTACGTCGCGGCGGCATCACTTTGATTTTTATCCCAATCGATGACTCACCATGACTATGTCATGATTATGAACAGGAGGAATGTTTATTTGCCTCACGTGATTTACCTCATTAAGACATTCAATTTGACACCCCACACGCACTAGCGCGCATCACTTTGAATGTTAACCATATCCATGATTCACCATGACTCAGCGGGCAATGGAGCGGAAAATGATAGGTGCAACATTAAGGGACAAGAAGAGAGCGGAGTGGGTCAGGGAGCAAAGTGGTGTTAAAGACATATTAGTAGAAATTAAGAAGAAGAAATGGACGTGGGCAGGGCATGTAATGCGAAGGCAAGATAACCGCTGGTCATTAAAGGGGCCCTGAAAGGCATTTTGAGCACACTAAATGAACTAGCGCAATCGCTAGATTGGGTCGCCAACGTCACCTGTGCCAAGTATTACTCTTTTACGCGCAGCGGAAAGCTCACACTTTTGTTGCAAAGTTTGTCGCTTTTTTCTCACCCTTTCCTTCGTGTTTTTGGACGCCGCCATCTTCACATGTCTACATCATCGATTCCCAGATGTTCGTCATGAGCTAGACATCCTGCTATTGGGCGGCTTTTTCACGCACATCCGGCAAAGAGATGAGTCGTCTGCTCAGCGTCGGCTCGCCGGCTGATCTGCCAGCGGAGTGCCGGAGTGCTTTGACATTTTACGACAAACGAAACAAGTGTAAACAAACGCTTAACCGTTTGTATTGAATTCAACACGGCCATAACACGACGTGGATTTTATCTTACGTGAGTACGTACCATAAAGAAAGTCCCGTGGCACTTCTTTGGTGCAATCGCAGAGAACGCCCTGAGCCGAATGCCCGGGTTTGACGCGTACATTTTATTCAACTTCAAAACAATCCAGAGATGCGTTTCGAACGAACGCAACGTCACAACATGCGTTGCAAGTCTGAACCGCGATTGACAGACGATGAGTTGCCTCCTCCTGCCCGTCGTAAATTCGGCACTCACCTCACACCCGGTTTGCGGGGACGAGCAGCAAGTCACAACTCTGGCGCGCAAGCGAGAAGGCTTTTAGCCAGGCACACTGCACATACCCCATGCGAGGTTGAGTGGTACGTCGTTCGAGAAAGATAATCCAGACCATGGGAAGCACTATCCACCCGCAGAAGTACAATGTCGCATTTCATCGCGAAACGAACGCGTCCACAACACACAGGAGGCGATGCACACACACACACACAGCTTCGGTCGCTGCATTGGCTTAGCTGCAAGCTTCGTTCGGACAATCAGCGATGCTACGACGATACAGAGCTGCGTGAGGACGACGTGCTAACCACTTCACGTATTTAAAAACACAGGGGCAAAGAACTAGGTTCATCGGAAGCAAAAAATCTTTCCTCCATTATAGTGCCTGAAATATACTGGCTAGTGTGCCGAGGGCGGGCTCCAGGCGGCCGCCGGGAGCGATGTACGCGGCCGTCTGCCGCTTCGGGCGCTGCCGTGCGGGAGTGTGCGCGTTCATCCGGCCCGAGCAGATCGCGCGGTTACCTCCGAGCTGCGTAGCAGACGGCAGCGGCAGAACTTTCCATTCCCGCTTGCGACGAAAGCGAGCGAAAGCGACGGGAATTCTGTCGCGCAACCAAAATTTGTCCCGACCATTCGACAAAAACGATCGTCGCGCGACAAAGCGACGGAATTCCTGCCGCTCTCACTCGCTTTCGTCGCAAGTGCGAACGGGCCTTTATGCGCAATCTCCGCCCCACATAAAACAAGCTCTTGCTTGTCGCCTGAGCATACGGTTGATATCTGACTACGTTACACTGTGCTTGCCAGTGTATTTAAACGATGTCACTAGGTTTGAAACGTACGCGCTCGGCGTGCAGCTTTGTAAACGCAAGCGGTTTCACATACGCACGCTATTTTGCTGCTAATAGAGTTTTAGTACAGCGTTTGTGGCCTTTGCATACGCTAAACGCTCAATTTTTGCGTCCCGCTACGTGACACCGCGATGGGAGTTTTAGTAGAGCGTCTCATCAGTTTCGCGTAGCGACACACTAATGCATACGGCGCCATCTGTCAAATGTTTTCCGAAATGTCTCGCCGGCTGATCTGCTAGCGGAGTGCCGGAGTGTTTGGACATTTTACGACTATCCAAACAAGTGCAAACAAACGCTTTCCCGTCAGTGTTGAATGCAACACATGGGTGCAGCTTGTCAGAACACGGGTTCTCGCTGATCGAGTGCAGTGTTGGTTTGCTCTTCGCCTTCTCGTTTATCGCCGCTGATAAAGCGATCCGATCCGGCGCGTTTTGTGCACGGGTTCTGTGTCGGTTGAAAATGTCTTTTTTCACATGTCGCCGGTAGTAGGAATTACAACCACCGCAAAATAACACCCGGCACCAGCGGGGCCACATCTGAGACCGCGCTTTTTGGATAAACAGTGCGCGGTGCACCAAAGGGAACGAGCGCACGATTCTCCCCACGCGGCTGCGAGTTCGCCGCCGATACCAACTGCAGCTACGTTCACCGCGAAAGGGCAAGGCCAGGCCGCACACATGCGGCCAGGTCATTCGTTCGCTTTTCCAGCCTGTGTCCATGGTGTCTACAGAGATGAAAAAGCCGAAAGAGCTGGCCCGTAGCAGACGGCAGTCCGTGGGAGCGCAATAGCGGAAGTACGTCACCGCTGAGGAGCGGAGCATCATGGGAGGGGAGGCCAACAGCGAAGAAACAGTTGAAAGGAGGAGGAAATACGGCGCGACGATAATTCGCGGTTTTTGATTTACGATTTCTCAGCTAATACTCATCGCTTTAACAAAATTCTTGCAGGAGGAGATTGCTAATACATTGCTTTATTTGGTTACATGTACATCCATGCATCGGCGGAAGACATTTCAGGACCCCTTTAAGGGTAACAGAGTGGATCCCTAGAGAAGGCAAGCGTTGGAAGGGGCGGCAGAAAGTTAGATGGGCAGATGATATCAAGAAGTTTGCGGGGATAAATTGGTCACAGTTGGCACAGGACCGAGGTAATTGGAGAATAATGGGAGAGGCCTTTGCCCTGCAGGGCGATTCCACGAGAGAACGAACATGCGTGTACACGACCATTTTTTGTTCATTCTGGTTTTTTTATTATATATGCGCGCAATATGGAAACCCCCGAAAGTCAAGTTTGTTTTCTCCTGAGGTGCGTAGTTCGGGAGAAAAAAATGTTTGAATGTGCCCGGAGCGCAGCGGTGGTTTCGGCAACTGCAGATTTTTCCAAGTTTGCGTCTCTGTGTACGTCAAGGAGTACAAGGGGTGTGTATAAAATGTTTTGGGCCATAAACTGGACCAGAATGCTAATCCGTGTAACGCAAAATCAGCGTCCTGCAGCGAACAAAAAATTAAAAAAAAAATCGTGAAATCGGCCCAGACGATAATTTGTTAGTGTTTTTGACGCCCCCTATCTACATTTCGTCTTTTCTGAAAAACTTGTAAGTCGGCCATTTTATTGGCCATACGTATCTAAACGCATAAACAAAAGATGGTGTTTGTAGAAAATTTAGAAGTACTAAAAAAATTGAATAGCTTCGGCTCTTTTTCAGAAATTGCGCAAATTAAAAACTCAATATAAAAAAAACCCCATACTCGATTTTCTTCAAAATTGAGAAAACAAGACTCCTTTACTTGGACAACAAAACTGTGGAAAAACATGTTGCATCATTTTGTTGAGAACAAAGTTATAAGGGGCCAAACTTGGGGCTCGCGCGACGCCTCTTGGCGCGCCGCGGTAAGTTCCGGCCGCTGTTGCCGGACGTTGCGCGGGTGTACACGGGTGGTAATTCATATTCCACGGCCACATGCCGGCACGGTCAATCTCTCTCCAGTATTCCCAAACGAAAAAAACTATTCTGGAGATTCGTCTGTTTTTTTGTTTTTTTTCCCCGCCTGTTTCCCTAATGTGTTCTTTAACGAGCTAACTTTCTGGCCGATATCAGCTCGAAAGCGCTCCTTTGCGGCGCCAGTATTTTGCGGGATGCAAAACAAAAAAAAACAAAGGTTCCTCCGATGCGCAGGCAACCGAAACAGATGGCGCTCGGGCAGTTACAAGGGAGGGAATGGATTGACCTTCAGACCCTAATCAGTTCCCCACCACGACGGGCGCATTTCCGCTGGTGGTGCATGGTGCGCTGGCGTCAGTACAGGGTATCCCACCGCATTCTTTGAGGAAAACATGAGAGAACGACCTTAAAAATAACTAACCAGGAAACAAACACCTGCACCACGGCTTACGAGGCCGTAGGAGGCTTTTCGGAGACGCCACGTGCACGCGAACCTATTTTACTGGAATGAGAATCAGGTGCGGTCGGGTACCTGGCTTCTTGACGTATTATTAAATTCCGGTCTGTTGTCATATTATTGCCGTATATTTATTGTTTAGTCACATATCACAAAGGCGAAGCGTACATTACAGTATTACTAGCGATTTTGATACGCTTGCGTACGAAAATTGCAGTAAGGGGAGGCTACTGCCCCGTCCTTTTCTGTCCTTCAACTCACTGGTTGATGGGCTCTCAACGGATGCTTCCCTTTGCTTTACTCTTGCCATATTTTTGTTTGCTTTTGACTCCTCCCCTTAAAAGTTTTTTTTTTTTTTTTTTCATGGGTGGATGCTTTCGTTTGTGCCAAGGTGTTTGTACGTGGATTTGTGCGCGTGTTTGCTTGCTCGACTACCCGCACACTCTTATCCTGATAGATGTGGCAGGGGAAGCCTAGCGGATGTTGTTCTGAAAAAAAAAAGTGTGACCCGTTCACCCACCCACAGTTCATTCCCGCCCAAGTCTTGCACTCACCCCAGCATGAAGTGTGCGTCTGCGTTTATTGTGCGAATGCCGACCTGTCTGCTTTGGCCCTGCAAAATGTTACAGGGGTTGACCGAAGAATGAGCAACTTAAAGGAGCTTTGTCTTTGCACCTCACCATCGAGGCAGTGTTTCTTGGGCGCGTGCCGGCAATTCCCAATGTCCGACAACCTCACCATGTCCGCTTTGAGCGTTTCGGATGAAGAAGACGTCACATACGCTGTATGGGAAATTGGTTCTCTGATAAAAAAGAGTCAACCGCCAGCTGCATTCGTGAAGGAGCTAGGCAAATGGGTCACCAAGTGGATTTCCCATGACTCTATTAGGCGGACCCAGGCCATTGCCATAAACGAAGCGAAAAGATGCGAACGGCGATCAAGCATTGTACTGCACTTCGACTTCTCTGAAAATTGGACAGTTATTCTGCCAAATGAAGTCCAGTCGTACCACTGGCACAAAACACAGGTTTCACTGTTTACGTGCGTTGTAACTACAAGAAAATCAGTTCAGAGCTTCGCAGTAGTTAGCGATCACATGCAACACGATACCGCACATGCATGCTATGCGCTCGCTCCACAAGGTGCACGAATGCCTGGAAGAAAGTGCCCCTGTGTACAGCTACGTTGTTTACGTTAGTGACGGTGCAGCCAGCCATTTCAAGAAGAAATATCAGCTGTACGAACGTTCCAGAGCAAACTACACGTCTGCGAAGTGGCTGTGCTTGACTGTATGAGCGCCCGAGGAAGCTGTGGTGCAGATATTATAAATATTTTACTTGAGTTGTATTCCCACACGTATGCCTTTTGCTGTGTTCCTGACTGTAAATAATTAATCACGATAGTCTGACAGCCAATTTCCAAACTTGTGTCTTTTTGCTTGAATAAATATTCTTGAGAAAAAACTGAAATACCTTCAGTAATTTACTCGTGTTGTGACCGAAGCGCCAAATTAATCGAAAATTTCGACCACTCCTACCACTTCTACCCGATATAACCACCGGAAAAACTTTTCCTGTTGTTTCGAATCCTTCTTTCCTTTCCCTATAAGAAGAGTGGCGTTCGCAAAGGAGCGCTTTCGAGCTGGTATCGGCCAGAAAGTTAGCTCGTTAAAGAACAAATTAGGGAAACAGAGGCGGGCAAAAAAAAAACAAAACAGAAGAATCTCCAGAATAGTTTTTTTCGTTTGGGAATACTGGAAAGAGATTGACCGTGCCGGCATGTGGCAGTGGAATATGAATTACCACCCGTGTACACCCGCGCAACGTCCGGCAACAGCGGCCGGAACTTACCGCGGCGCGCCAAGACGCGTCGCGCGAGCCCCAAGTTTGGCCCCTTATAACTTTGTTCTCAACAAAATGATGCAACATGTTTTTCCACAGTTTTGTTGTCCAAGTAAAGGAGTCTTGTTTTCTCAATTTTGAAGGAAATCGAGTATGGGGTTTTTTTTATATTGAGTTTTGAATTTGCGCAATTTCTGAAAAAGAGCCGAAGTTATTCAATTTTTTTAGTACTTCTAAATTTTCTACAAACACCATCTTTTGTTTATGCGTTCAGATACGTATGGCCAATAAAATGGCCGACTTACAAGTTTTTCAGAAAAGAAGAAATGTAGATAGGGGGCGTCAAAAACACTAACAAATTATCGTCTGGGCCGATTTCACGATTTTGTTTTAATTTTTTGTTCGCTGCAGGACGCTGATTTTGCGTTATACAGATTAGCATTCTGGTCTAGTTTATGGCCCAAGACATTTTATACACACCCCTTGTACTCCTTGACGTACACAGAGACGCAAACTTGGAAAAATCTGTAGTTGCCGAAACCACCGCTGCGCTCCGGGCACATTCAAACATTTTTTTCTCCCGAACTACGCACCTCAGGAGAAAACAAACTTGATTTTCGGGGGTTTCCATATTGCGCGCATATATAATAAAAAAACCAGGATGAACAAAAAATGGTCGTGTACACGCATGTTCGTTCTCTCGTGGAATCGCCCTGCAGTGGGCGTAGATAGGCTGGTGATGATGATGATGATGATGATAATGACTGTGTCACGATTATAACCAGGAAGCATTCTATTTTGTCCCACACGAATGCCCTAACCGAGATATTCAATTCGATACTACATGCACACTTGCGACATCCCAATAAATTTTAAACCATTGTATGATTCACCGTGACTATGTCATTATTACTACAAGGATGTATTTCAGGACGCCATATTGCAAGGGCTCCTTCACACGCAATGCGGTTCTCGAACCTTTGACTCCTCGAACCTTCGAACCGTCTCCGGTCGCCGGCCCGATCACCTTCGGTGCAAACTCCCGCCCCAACGAAGACCACCTTGTGGCGAACGGCAGATAATTGTCCGCTCTGCTAAGGGACTCCCCAAGGGTCGGTTATTTCCCCCTTGCTATTCAATCTGGCCCTCTTTGAACTACCTGAACAACTTTCCACCATTCCGGATCTACACCACGCCTTTTACGCGGACGATATGACACTTTGGATAAACAAAGGCTCGCCAGGCTACCGACAAGATGCCTTACAACAAGCTATCGACCTCACCCTCCAGTATCTCGCACCTCGCGGCCTAACCTGTGCTCCCCAAAAGTCCGCTCTCTTGGTCCTCCGCGCCAGAACGCGTGGTCGACCCCCGAGCACCACCCCAGACCCTCAAGTTACAATCAAAGATGAACTGGTGCCGAAAGTGAAAACCCTGCGAATTCGCGGCGTGCCTTTTCACGTGGATGGGTCTGGAGCAGCACTCCTCCCACAACTGCAGGGCACGATATCGCAACTTATCCATCTCATCCGGCGAATCTGCACACACCAACATGGACTGAGGGAACAGGACACTTGCCGTCTCGTTCACGCCCTACTTCTAAGCCGCCTCACATACGGCACCCCCTACGTCTGCCTCAAACCTCAAGAACAGAGCAAGCTGGATGCACTCATTCGCCGGGCTTACAAGATCGCTCTAGGCCTCCCAGCTTTCGCCGCCACAAAGAAATTGCTTCAACTGGGGCTGCATAACACCCCCTCTGAACTCCTCGAAGCCCAACAGACAAGTCAATTGGCACGCCTGTCCCTCACTGCTACCGGCCGAACTGTCCTCAGGGCACTAGGCCGCCCCACGCCGAACCCTCATAACGAGCTTCACCCCCTCCCTCCCCATATCCGGACCAATATCAAGGTGGCACCAACTCCACGTCACATGCATCCCGTATACAACCCAGGCCGACGCAAAGCCAGAGTGCAGCACCTTGAACGAAAGTACTCCTCAGCCGCGGATGCTCGCTATAGCGACATCGCCCAAACCCCATCACACCCCCGCTCGACCCTAGCAGTCACGGACAACGAGGGCACCGTTCTCAACGCCGCTACCTTCTTTCATCTTTCTTCGAACGCTGCTGAAGCCACCGCCATTGCCCTCGCGGCGGCCACCCACACACCCACCACCCACCTAACCATAATCACAGACTCTCAACAAGCCTGCCGATATTACCTCCAGGGAAGAGTACCCCCGGCGGCGCTCAAGCTCCTGAAAGCCATTCGCGACCTACCTACAATAACAATCGTGTGGACCCGGGGACACGCCTCACTCCCTGGGAATGAAGCAGCACATGCTGCAGCCCACGAGCTTCACTTCCGGGCGTTCCCTACAGGGCCAGGTGGCGCGGACTCTACGACGGCCACTATCCATCCTCTTCCACCCTGCTTCACCGACATCTTATCCCACTACCGCCACGCTCGCCGAAAATATCCTCCGCCTCACCCTACCCTGTCCGTCGAAGAATCACGAATCTGGCGCAGACTACAAACTGGCACATACTATAACTCCACCATTCTCTCCCACATCTCCCCCTCACGCTTCGAGTACAACTGCCCGGACTGTCAAGTTCCAGCTACCACTGCCCACCTCGTCTTCCTGTGCCCTCAACACCCCATTCCTCTCCCTTCCCCTACCCCCGAGCAGTGGGAATGCGCGTTGACCAGCTCGGACCTGCAGGAGCAGCTCAGCCTGATCCAGCGGGCCACGCGAGCAGCGGCGGCGCGCGGCCTCCTGAACTGAGGACGCCACCCACCGTTCTTTTTTTTTCCAATAAACGTTTTGCCTCCTCTTTCTCCTCCAACGTTATTTCCCTAATCAAAACATTTAATTTGAGACCCCATACGCCTACGGTTCATCATTATGAAGTCCAACCTTTAATATTAGTCACAATAACTAAGTCATGATTATGACCACAAAGTATTTTTTGTTTGTCCCAAGTGATTTTCCTCCTCGAGACTTTCAATCTGATACTCCACATGCCCTAGCAGCACATCACTTTGAATTTTAACCCAATCTGCAACTGTCTATGACTCCCGTGTTCCAGGATCCGCCATTTTCGATATTTTTTTAAATGCGGAGCATTTCTTGGGCTCGCCTGGTCCTGCGTCGTTGATGGCGGCGCCGTCCACACGCTCACTGCGCATGCGCAACTCTCCTCCTTACACCCACAGCTCCGCGATACTACACTATAAAAAAAAGAAATAGTTAGCGGCGCCCGGTTTCGATCCCACGACTCTCTGGCCGCAACGGGAGGTACGCGGTGCTCTTCCCACTACGCTACAAATCTGGGACAGGAGCAAGTGCTACGAACGCGCCTTATGTCCTTGACTCATTCAAACTACGTCAAGAAGCTACTGATACAACGAAGGCACGCGAAGCTGAACGTCAACGGATGCGACGAACTGAAAACTTTAGAGGGGGATGCTGAATTTCCCACGGGAAAGCTGGGGCGGGAAGCGTCACGCGCCTTGCAGCTCAACCAGCCCCGTCCGTAGCGCCTCTGATGCTGATTGTGGCAGGATGCCCCTAGGAATTGGCCAACCAAAGAATCCATCACGAGATAGGTTCGCGTTCAACCACCGTCGTCATCTTCCCGTAGGGTAACCGCTGAAGAAGAAGAAGGAGAAGAAGACAAAGGTGCGAAGAGGAGGGCATGTACGTTGCTCTCAGACGGTGCACCAACGTCAACAACCTGTACCTCACCAACGCTGACGGAGACTACCGATTCTACCACAGAAACAAGATCGACAAGAACATGATGGACGAGTTTCGACGCCTCGAGAGAGAGAGAGAGAAAAGACTTTATTGAATGTTCGCCTGCAGGAGGGACGAGCAAAGGCTCCGCGGAGCCACCCCGTCTCTCGACGCTGCCTAGGGCGTCCTCGAAGCATTGCCCCGCAGGCGTCCGCCAGTTCGGCGCGCGAGGGGCCTTCGGGGATGTCCCCTCGAGGCCTCCGTCGGCGCCTCCCCGGGCTTCTGCCTGGCGAGAGCCGCCTCGAGCTGCTGGACGGCTTGCAGCTGCTCCGTCAGGTCCGACGATGCAACCGCTCGTGCGATGGGATCCGGCAGCCGCCCCTGTGGCGCGGCCGCTTCCGTTGGGTAGCGAGAACAGTCCCATAGGATGTGGGTCAGAGTTGCTCTGGCACTCGCGCACACACTGCACACGTCACTTTCATAAATGTCTGGGCACACGTGGCGCGCGAGCGCCTCGAGAACCACCGCCTACTCACCGTAACACAACAGCACTTGCGTGCCTTTCCCACCGGTGTGGACCCGGACGCGGAATTCCCTCTGGCGCTAGTAAAAACTAGATCACTCAACATAACGGCAACACAATGGAACATCACGGAACCGCCACGATGCTTCGCATCCTCATCAGCGTTCCCCACGGGAAGATGGTGTAATTTTTTTATTATTTTTGTTTGTTTTACATTTTGATTGATCAATTATCTACATTTACGCTTTTATGATGATTACAGGTTTAACTTTCGTGATATCTGCATTTTTGTAGAAATGGAGGGCGTTACACGATCCTGGCCGCGGGAGAGGGAGGTTGGACTCGGAAAAGAATGCTACACATTAAAAAAGCAAAGGCATATCAATGAACGCATCGCACTTCAGAGATGCGCGGGGACATTTCACTTTGACACAAGCCGTTTTTTCAGGATGCAGACCAAGAATGGACGGGACCGTAACCCTAAACAGCTTCGTCGTAAATGAACTGAGCAGTGAGCGCATGTCCCCCCGCCCAATCTTGTTTGTTTCGCCCCAGGGCCCTAGCCCACCATCGAGTCTGGACCGCCTCTGTTACGAACACGAACACAGAGTCTACATCAAGAGTTTGGTATACAATATATACGTGCGATTGCTTGCAAGCAGCACTAATCATCATGGCCAGCAGGTATAGCTGTATTAAAGCTGCAACAAAAATTGTTTCCGACTTCGCAGGAGTTGCGGTGTCATGTCGTACCGTATGCAAGAGTTTGAGCTCCTGAATTTGCACCCGTATTATTTTAAATGGGGAGCATTTCTTCGGCTCGCCTGGTCCTGTGTCGTTGATGGCGGCGCCGTCCACACGCTCACTGCGCATGCGCAACTCTCCTCCTTGCACCCTCAGCTCCGCGATACTACACTATAAAAAAAGAAATAGTCAGCGGCGCCCGGTTTCGATCCCACGACTCTCTGGCCGCAACGGGAGGTACGCGGTGCTCTTCCCACTACGCTACAAATCCGGGACAGGAGCAAGTGCTACGAACGCGCCTGATGTCCTTGACTCATTCAAACTACGTCAAGAAGCTACTGATACAACGAAGGCACGCGAAGCTGAACGTCAACGGAAACGACGAACTGAAAACTTTAGAGGGGGGATGCTGAATTTCCCGTGGGAAAGCTGTGGCGGGAAGCGCCACGCGCCTTGAAGCTCAACCAGCCCCGTCCGCAGCGCCTCTGATGCTGATTGTGGCAGGATGCCCCTAGGGATTGGCCAACCAAAGAATCCATCACGAGATAGGTTCGCGTTCAACCACCGTCGTCATCTTCCCTTAGGGGAACCGCCGAAGAAGAAGAACGAGAAGACAAAGCTGCAAAGAGGAGGGCGTGTACATTGCTCTCAGCCGGTGCACCAATGTCAACAACCTTTACCTCACCAAAGCTGACGGAGACTACGGATTCTACCACACAGACAACATCGACAAGAACATGATGGACGAGTTTCGGTGCCTCGAGAACCACCGCCTACTCACCGTAACACAACAGTACTTGCGTGCCTCTGCCACCGGTGTGGACCCGGACGCGGAATTCCCTCTGGCACTAGTAAAAACCAGATCACTCAACATAACGGCAACACAATGGAACCACAGGGAACCGCCCCGATGTTTCGCATCCTCATCAGGGTTCCCCTCGGGAAGATGGCGTAATTTTTTCGCAGCACGCCGCTGAGCTGCGTGACAGAGCGGCGTCCGCGTGTGGTCTTCTGGCCGAGGAAGATGTGGATACGGCGCATGCGTGGTCACACCGATGGACTTTGCAGCAACAGGGGTCCCCACAGAAGGGCGGTCCAACGCCAGACCTTCTTCGGATGGCGTGGAAACCCAGTTGACGCAGATCTCAAAGGCACCCCACCGCACAGCGTGGAATCTTGTTGCCAGGCGGCCGATACACCAGCCTGCTGTCGGCACCTGCCTTTTCCACCCCACTGACCGCTCTGCCTCCTTCCTTGCGGTATCAATGGAGGCAGTCGCCCGTGAATTGGCCGCTGTCGCCGGTGTCCGTCGTTTCAGTAGAAATACACTACATGAGCTATTGCCATTCTCAACTTGTACCCGAGTATAGAGCCCTTCGCTACTCCTGAGATAGACGCATAAACGCACTTCAATATGGCCTTTGTATTTAGCTCTTAGAAATAAATTGAATGACCGTTAAGCGTAATCTCACCTTGATATCACTAAAAAAGCACCGGCTACAGTGGCGGGTAACATTTTAAATACATGCAAAAAATGCGAACTATTTCGACAGCACGCGGATTCCAGCCGACAGCCTACGCGAGACTATCCGCGCAATAGTGAGAGATGAGCTGCGGAAACTTCTCCCAAAGCCACCGCAACCCGAAGTCGCTTCCCTTACCGACGTGATTAGGGAAGAAGTTCAGCTAGAGCTGGGAACTTCAACGACGCCAGAAGCACCCCGCGAGCCGCAAGCCATGGCCTACGCGGCTGCTGTTCGTCGACCTCGCCCGGCTGCCCCCTGTCATCCTGAGGCTCCATACCGTCGTCTCCGGTCGCCGGCCCGATCACCTTCGGTGCAAACTCCCGCCCCAACGAAGACCACCTTGTGGCGAACGGCAGATAATTGTCCGCTCTGCTAACGCTGCGGAGAGGCCGACAACATCTACCGTCGCTGCCCTTACAAGAGGCTCGGTTTGCGAGGGTTCTCCGTCGACGCACCACGCCCCCAGCCCGGCCAGCGCCGTACTAAAATCGAAGATTACCTGTCCAGCGCCAACCGAGGTCAAGCGTGCTTCAACCGTTCACCGTCGCCCTACCCATAGCGATCACCAAGCCGTCGAAGCAATGCTGACTTCGCACGTGGAAAGTCCCCCAGGCCACGCAGGGGAAACTAAAAGCAGCAACTTCTGGAGGTGAAGTTGCTCTACGGCGAAAAACCGGAAACCCTCCAACGACGCAAGGATGCGCCGAAGACTGTGATTTACGACATGCCCTCATCCCGACGACCCGAACTAACCCTGAAGAGACTCTCAAACATAACGACAGCTCCACGGTGCGACGCGTACCCGACATGACCGAGACTGCCGCTGAGAAGACGACGACAACGAGGACGCACAGTGCCCAACCGTCAACACGCACAAGCCGAGATGCGACGCCCCGACGCACCCGGAACTCGACGAGGAAGGCGGCGTCCGACGTCAAGGTGTCCATTGACGGCTTCAACGTAGTAGCCCTCATCGACACCGGAGCCGACTGCTCAGTACTGAGCGGGTCATTCGCGTCTAAACTGAAGAAAGCTACGACAAGATGGGACGGTCCGCATATACGCACAGCAGGAGGCCATCTCGTAACGCCAAGAAGAATGTGCACATCACGCGTCACCATAGACGGCACAACGTACCCTGCTGCGTTCTTCATTTTACATTACTGCTCCCGCGACGTAATTCTCGGAATGGACTTTTTGACACACAACGGCGCAATAATTGATCTGAAGATCAAGTCGATAACTGTTCCCTCTGATCACTCCACGACGTCGCCACTGAACTCCGACCGACGACCACTTCACCCTCCACCCCGCGCCAGCTTGATGATCGCCGTCTACTGTGAGGATGCTGCTCCTAACATCGACGCTATCGTAGAGGGTAACCAAAGGTTGCTTCTCAACCGCGGTGTATCCGTCGCAAGAGGCATTGCGCGCTTTGAGCAATGTAAATCCCACGTTTTGGTCACCAATTTCACCGAGGAGTCCCAGCATCTAAACAAGGGCGCTGCAATTGCGTTCCTGGAAGAAACGTATGACGCAAGTCAAGTGATCGTGGTCGCCAAATTTGAACATGCACGCGCTAAAGCTTCCAAGCTGCCGCATACTTTCGACGTGAACCCGGCGCTGTCGCGAGAAAATCGGAACAGATTACGGGATTTGCTGCATCACTACAGCGAGTGTTTTTCGTGAAACTCAAAATTACGTCAGCCGTCCCTAGCGAAGCACCGAATTATAAGCGAAGATGGACCCCGAACTACCCGACGGTCACCATACCGCGTCTCTTCACACGAGCGGGAAGCCATCCGGACTCAAGTCGAGGACATGCTCAGCGACGACATTATACAGCCATCGAAAAGCTCCTGGGCTGCGCCGGTCGTACTCGTGAAGAAAAAAGACGGCACATTAAGGTTCTGCGTTGACTACCGGCGACTGAACAAAATCACCAAAAAAGACGTGTACCCCCTGCCACGAATCTACGACGCCCTCGACCACCTCTGCAATGCGAAGTACTTCCCATCGATGGATCTGAAGATCGGCTACTGGCAAATTGAAGTGGACGAGAGAGCCCGAGAGAAGACTGCGTTTATAACCCCGGACGGCCTATACGAGTTCAAGGTGATGCCTTTTGGGCTGTGCACGGTGCCAGCAACGTTTCAAAGAGTCATGGAGACTGTGCTAGCTGGCCTGAAGTGGCACATTTGCCTCGTATACCTCGACGCGTTGTGGTATTCGCCCGAACTTTCGACGAACACCTCGCAAGGTTGGAGTCTGTACTCGAGGCCATTCGTACATCGGGGTTAACGCTGAAGCCGGAAAAGTGCTGTTTCGCGTACGAGGAACTCAAGTTCTTGGGCCACGTCGTCAACGAAGCGGGAGTCCTACCTGACCCGGCAAAAACTTCAGCCATTGCGAACTTCCCAAGACCGAAAGAGAAGAAGGGCGTGCGAAGATTTCTCGGACTGTGCGCATACAACCGGTACTTCGTCGCAAACTTCGCACGCATTGCAGAGCTACTCACGCGCTTGACTTAAGATAGCACCCCTTTCACCTGGGAAAACGACCAAGAAAAAAGCATTCTACGAGCTGCAAAAACACCCGCAAAACCCGCCCGTCCTCGCTCATTTCGACAAAAACCCCGAAACGGAATTGCACACGGACGCCAGTGATATAGGCTTGGCTGCTGTCCTCGTCCAAAAGCATAGCGGTTGCCAAAAGGTAATCGCCTATGCGAGCCGCAGTCTGTTGAAGGAGGAGAAAAACTACTCTGCCTCTGAGAAAGAGTGCCCGGCTATTATATGGGCGGCTTGAGAATTTTGCCCATACGTGTATGGAAGACCATTCAAGGTTGTCACAGACCACCTTGCGCTGTGTTAGCTCGCCAATTTGAAGCAAATTCTCGGGCGGTAGAGCTTTCGCCTGCAGGAGTTCGACATTACAGTCGTCTAAAATCCGGCAGGAAACACTCCGACGCCGACTGCCTGTCCCGCACCCCCGTCGACCCACCACTACAAGACTCTGATGAAGACAGCGCGTTCTTGGAAATCATGACGGAGAGCGACCTAGCCGCCCAGCAGCGCGCCGACCCCCACTTACGCGTAATAATCCACTACCTCGAGGGATGCAACGTCGCCGTTCCTAGGACCTTCAAATCCAACTTACCAGCATTCGCCCTGAGAAACTCCGTCCTCGTGAAGAATTTCAGCCCCGGAACAAGAACGAATTGCCTTCCTGTCATACCCGCTGACCTTCGTGACGAAATTTTGGAAGCGTGCCACGACGACCCGTCTTCCGGGCATCTCGGCACAGGTCACACTATTGGAAAAATCAAGGCGAGGTACTACTGGCCCCGCCTTACCTCTGACGTCACCCACTACGTCCGCAGCTGCCATGACTGCCACCGACGAAAAACGCCGCTGATGAGACCCGCCGGAATTCTGTAGCCAATCGCCATCCGATCGAGGCCCTTCCAACAGATGGGAATGGACCTTCTGGGCCCGTTCCCTACGTCACCATCCGAGAACACGTGGATTGTCGTAGCGACTGACTACATGACGCGCTATGCAGAGACGGCCGCTCTTCCGAGGGGGACTGCACAAGAAGCCGGGAAGTTCTTTATTAAACAAGTTGTGCTGCGACATGGAGCCCCTGAAATCCTACTCACGGACCACGGAACGGCCTTCACTGCGGAGCTTATGCAAGGAATCTTACGCTACAGCAACACGGATCACCGAAGAACGGCGGCGTACCACCCCCAAACGAACGGACTTACGGAACGTCTGAACAATACGATCGCGGATATGCTTTTTATGTACGTCGACGTTGAACATAAGACGGGGAAAGCTCAACAAGGGGGAAAGCTCAGGGCAAAACGGGCAAAGCTCAGGGCAATGACGAGAGCTCAAATCGCAGCTTTCAGCGCGAGAAGTGGCTTGTAGACGCCTGACTTTCTGAATTTTATTGTTTTTCCTGGAGTACACTCTTAGTCAATTCCTGGTTATACGACCCGCATGCAGGCGGGCCGCCGCGACATTTTAAAGCCGCTTATAAAGCGGCGGTTCAGGCGGCCTCGCGCGCATGCGGCCCGCCAAACATGCGGCCCACCGAACACTCGGCCCGGCGTTTAAGCGGCCGTATTGAGGGCCGCCTAACCAGCGGGCCACCTAAACACCGGGCCGTGTGTTCGGCAGGCCACTGGCCGTAATTTTTTTACGCGGCCCGTTATGCTAACCTATATTCCCGCTTACGAAGCGGCCCCCAAATCATACGGCCCCTCAAATAAGCGGCCTTGTTGCTTTCTACCAAAAAAAGAAGAAAAAACCAGCCAATCGGCCAGAATTGAGTTTATCCGGTTTTTTTTTTTTGCTCGCATTGCCAGGTCAACGTCAGCATCCCGTGACGAATGCTCTAACACATGTTACATCATGCGAGGCACACAAAGTGCACATAGGCACATACACACAACCCTACGGAGACTCGAACCCGGGTCTACTACAACACATGAAGAGGCGGGTATCATAACCACTGCTCCACAACACACGTGTTGCTGGGGAGTGCAAACATGGGCTTATAAGTATTCTGCATGCTGTTGCGCGTCAAGCAGGAGTATTAAATAAGACATTCTGCTGTGAGTGACTTTCCTTAGACCACCGTTCTCGAATCACTCCACCAAAGGGGCATAATACTACGGTTGGGAGGGCTTTAAGTACATTGTTACGAGCAGAAACCTTTTGTCATGCTGTGTGCCCATTTCAACAGTATGATGCGCCATGCGGTGATTTATTCCATTGATGCAAACGGAATTGATAACAGTTCTTCTGCCTTGTAATCAAAAGTATTCTTGGCCATTCGCGGAAAGTGCCTCCTATGACAATGCATGCAAATAACTAGCATGTAAGGCACACTGTCGTGCTGAACATAAGAGCTGTCTGGTCACGAGTGGCAAGTATACCAAGCAAGAAATGGTGTACTGAATTTTTTCTGCTCGTCGTAGCTCTTCTGATGGTGCTGTTACATGCCTTCACCTTTATTTTTGTAAGAGGAGGTAGTAAATTACGTCTCTGGTAATGTAAAGAACCAATAATAAATTACTCACTCTATATAACATTGTGTCGCGACGCCTGCAGAATTGCCGCGTCGCCTGAAGAATTGGTGATCGCGAGCACACAAAGAATATCTTAGCGTTTTCTCGCGCAGACCGGATAGGCGCTTGGCCGTATAACTTGTAACCCCCTGCATTTCCAGAAAAATGCAGTTTTCGCGGAAGTTCCACCTTTAATCGTTATAATATCGTAAAGATCATTTGTCGAACCAAATTTTGAGAAACCAAAAAATAAAAAAATATAAAAAAATGACAAACTGGTAAACAGTATAACACCCTGCATTTCCACAATAATGCAGATTTTGCGGAAACTTGGAATTTTTATCATAGCGTAGATCGAGAGAATTGGCTGAACATAACTTTGAAAAACGAAAAACCAAGAAAAATATAAAAAATATGAAAAATGGTGAGCCGTGTAACGCCCTTCATTTACAAAAAATGCAGATTTGGCGCCAGTAACACCTGTGATCGTTATAATAGTGTAAAAGGAGATAATTTGACGGACAGGACTTTGAAAATTCAAGAAATTTGGCTCTAAAAGACTCACACTCAAGAGAAGCGCCATAAGAATGCTGAGCATTAGTAGACAACTCTCTTAATTTTTGCAATTTCTTTAAGTGGCCTCATTTAACTCGCGCTCCAGTTATTAACGAGTTATATTATTGTACGCGGAAGCGCAAGGTCGCGGTTGAGCATTTTCAACATTTTCAAGGTCGTTCACCAAAACCATAGCACTTGGTAATGAATGCACACTTGTGCATCTGAACTTTAGACCGTATAAAACATTGCCACCAATAAATGTGTTACAATGGCTGCAATTGCACTAACACATTTGTGACTTGTGCACTTCTGGAACACCTTCATGACCTCAGTTATCATGCAAAGAGGTTTTACCTTTATAATCTCAGTGTTTTGCCACCTGATCTATCAGGCCTCAATGCACATACCACGAATTAAAAAAAAAACTCCCTATATTTATAATGCCATGTTACAAGCAAAGCTGTAAAGCAAATATCTGTATACATTAAACCTATCCGGATCTTGAAGTGATAGTCTACTCATACAAGCTTGGGACATGAGCAGAGAGCCGAGTTGGGTATGTAAATTTTAAGTATTTTGTCATTTTCGAATTCATGAGCATGCACAAGTGTGAGATTAAAATGACATGAATGACACCATGTCGAAGGAACGATGTTTTCTTTTTATTTGATATCAAAAATACAAATACGAACACGAAATACTTATACTGAAATAACAAATACAAATATTAGCAGATTGCAATTGTGGAACACACAAATGAAAATATTCTTTTGTGGAAGAGCAAATAAGGACCTGTCAAGATAAAATTATTCTTTCATTTATGGAATTTTCAGCAGCTTGCTGAACAGGGAGGAAACTCATCTTTTTTGCAGGCTGCTGACTGTATAAAGCCCAATGTTTGGCCTTAAGCTGACGGGTATACCTCATGTCCTAATGTAATATATTACCAAACAAAGAAAAAGTACTTTCTCCGGGCTTCAATTATGGTCCAGGTGATGTGAGGTGACTGTGAGAGGGAAAGAGGTTCCCAGCCTGCACCATATATGTATCGCAGGGAGAGAAAGGGAAGACGAGGGGGTAGAAATACACCACTTCCGATGATGTAGAAGGCCTTTGTAGAATCCCCCCCAGCAATCTTTGGCCCGGGAGCTGCTGCTTCGGGGATTTCGTCGCACTGTAATGGAAACAGCGTTGTAAACATCTCAAAAACCTCGAGTTACGGGTAGCATTCTGTTGTGTTGGCACTGCGTGAAGAAAAGAAACGGTAGTTGAAAAAGTGACCAGGTACAAAATTGTGGCGTTATTTATCGGCGGTAAAACAGTATAGCCTGAAGGAGCGCAGCAGAAGTATCACCAACACCTTAGCAGATATGTGAAAATATCATAAATCAGGCATGTGCATCGCTGTAGTTTAGGCAATTATTTCTTTCTTTCTGCTTTATATTCAAAAGCTCTCCAAAATGACGTTTCTTCATATACATAGAAAGGCCGAGCGCTTTTTCAGTGCGAAGGCGTGCGAGAAAACTTTGGCATAATTTTATTTGACGCTGGCACGTCAATTGGACGTCGTAAAAAAAACCTTTTCGCTGTTACACGCGGAGGGTAATGTGCCCTAGTTTCTTTTTATGAAACAATTTCCACCAATAGTATGGGGCAAAACATTTTATGAAAGATCGAATAAAACTGCTAGCAATATCTTTTGCTAAAGCATAGGTAAACTGCGCGCACCGACCAACAGCCAACGCATCTGTAACCATGGCCTCCTGTATAACGCCTTTACAGGAGGCTGAGTAACAACATTAGAAGCCACCGCTTTGAGCAACCTCCACGCCGGCGCCGCGCCGCGTTTGCGCTGCCATTGCATCATGTTTCTGCAAACCGCGAGTTGGCACTCCACACAGACGACAGCTGTGCCGAACACAACAAGATGGAGGCTGGTGTTACTCATGAATGTTGCTTCATGTGAAAACTTTACCACTTAAACGCACCGTAAGAAAGTTTCCAAATCGCCACAGGATCCAGACTACTCAACGGGCAAGAAAATTCACTAGCCGAAACGACGACGCGAAAATCTGGTTAAGAAAAAACGTTATAACTAACTTTTTGCTACTCTTACCGAAAATGGCAAGCAGTGGGCATAGAATATTTAAAAATACAAAATTCAAACTGGTGTTTATGTGGTTTGACCTTGAAAATGGGGCGCGTGTAAAAATGCAAATTCTTTATGGCACCACGGTATACTCATTACGGCAACGGAAGTACCCCACATGTGCAAGCGTTTTCGTTTTCCTCCTGGATCCCAAAACGGCCGCCGCACTGGGAACCCGAATCCTCTCTGTAAGAACGTCAAATTTACCGTACGATCCCGGGTATCGGAGAACGGTTTTGGCGCGGGCTTCTTACGACGACGCAAAAGGCATAATTTCCTGGTCCTTGCTATATTGTCTGCAAACACAAATTCTTACGCTCTGCGCCCCCCACCCCTCGAAAAAAAAAAAAAGAAATCCAGGGACTTACCTATCCGCTCGTGTTCAACCGGGCTATTCCCGTAATACACACACCAGCCGGCTTGACATGGCGCCGCTGCTTGGCTTGTGTTCCCGGTGGCCGGTGTAACAGGGTCGGTGTAACAGGGGAAGCAACTGCATTCGCAGTTGCTTCTCCTGTTACACTGATTTCGATGCACACATTTGATGTCAGCGGAAGCGAACGTGGTCAAGTGTGAACGCTCGGAACTGAGTATGAACTATACAGAGCATGAGTCAAAGCGCGGGACCCCAACTTGCTCCGCGCTGAAATTACTCCATACTGCGCACGCGCGCTAAAGACAAATCACCGGACCACAACTCGCCACGCACGATCTTTTTTCCACTCCTACTGCGCATGTGCGCGCAAGTTTTTTTTTTTAATGTTTTTCGGCTGTCGCCGTGTCGTCGAGCGCGTGTCGTCGGCCGCCGCAAAGGAAGGTTGCGGGCCATTGTGTGAGGGGGAATACGCGCATGCGCCGCAAGCCACACATATCGCTCGGAGCATCACGATTGCCCCCCTCTTTTTATTTATTTCCTGGCGTCAGGCTGTCCGCTAGTATATAGCCGTGACACGGGTCGTTGGCGCAGCATATAAGCATGCTGTAACCGCCTGAGGTTTTGTCACGGAAAAGAAGTCTGTCAGGGCCTCTTATATCACGGTATTGAGGCTGCCAACCGCATATAAATAGGACGCTATCAGGGACGCGACTAAGAGTGTAGGTTTCGCCCTTTACGATTACGTTCTTTTTATGAGGGACATTTCCAATCATGCGAAATGTCACCTCTCAAGTTTGGGTACTTGTCTAAAGTACTGCTGGGCTAAAATATAACTAGTTTAGTTTGTTATTAGCGTATTTTATCACAACTAAAAGCCTGGTAGATCTTCAGTGTGGATTTGTCTTCGCGCTTGCCGGCGATGTGGTTGTGTTTTTCTGTGTTGTTCTGTTGCTTGCCTGGCCAAGCCAGAGACGTTCTTGGCAAGCCACTACTCGTCCTGTGATCGGCCCGGGGAAGCTCCAGCACGGGGTCGTACAACCCAGGCCTGGAGTCGAGCGTCTGCCAAGCACTTCACTTCGAAAGCATCCCTCCGGACAACGGTTGAAGACCCTTATCCATAGGCCTCCTGCGCTGGAGTTGATGATGATTATGATGATGAATCCTATTCGTTTCCCCTTTGAAGCGGGGTGATGACATGTCATCTTACCAAAAAGGACTAATATAACCATGTTTTACACTTTTGGTTTCATACTAGCGCTGCTTATGGCAGGCACTAAAGCTTATTAGCCCCGAAATACTTTCTTTTCCCTGTTACAGGTGGTAACTGTCCTAGACAATATTCCCCTCTCTGCTTTTCGTCCACCAGCATTCTAATCTTCTTTTCGTCCCCTCGACAGCCTTGAAGTTAACTTCCTCTCTGATACCCTTAAATCGTAGGGCTTCTGAAAGCCCAATATTCCCTTCATGTAGATTTGGATGGATACCCTCACATTCTAACACTATGTGCCGCATAGTTTCTGTTTCTTTTCCGCAGACCACACATACCCCATCATTTTGTGAATACTTCCCCACAAAACTCTTAGTTCGCAGGCAACCTGCTCTAGCCTCAAAAAGCAAAGCACTGCCCTGGGAATTATCGTAGAAATTTTTCTTTCTGGTGTTCATCTTCTCAGCCCTGCACATCTCTAACGACGTTTTAGCTTCCATTTTTTCCCTACATTTATTCGTTTCAATCTGCCTTGCCTCTTTTTTGGTTACCTTGGCTGTTTTGGATTCCCCACTGTTCTTTCCGTATTTCATCGTTAGCCTTCTAGTCTTCCTTAACCACTGCGTGTCCACGCTTTTCAAGTATAGGTACCTAAAAACCTTAGCTGCCCACCTTCGTTGAACCATTGCCCTCGGAAGAGCTTGGGCGACATGCAGCGCCCCTAGTGGCCGACGCCTCTGGGTAGTACAAAAGCAGATGACCCCAGCCGCCCTCCATGCGCTTTCAATTACAAGGCAGAGTGAAACTTGGTTGTACTTAGTTTAATCGCTTTATGGTGCGTTTAAATGACTGCATACTGTATGAAATAGCCCTAAAGTAGTTGTAGAGGCTAAACTAAATAATATCCGCTGTCGCGGCGTGGGACAGTATCGCCAGGTCGGGTGGTCTAACTTCCTGACGACGATTACCGTTCTTTCTTCTTGCGTGCGGTCCACAAAAGAAAGTTCACGATTAGCATAAACACGGGACGCTAGGTAACTGCAAAAGGTTTCTTCAGCGGGAGCATGCAAGCGAAGCCAAAAATTGCGCATCCTACTCAGCTGACACTGCTGGCCTGGCACCGCCTTGAAAACGAGTGGAAATTTTGCTTTGTATTTTCGTGAACTAAATGATCCTTGCGTAACGTTTTACGTCGCACGATTTACGAACGGCAGGGTACATGTATACTAGCGAGTAGGTGAGGCATTGCGTGAAATAAACAAATTAATCCCTGTTAAAGGACGCAAAACAATCACCAGATCGCACGCCCGCTGCCTGCAGAAATGTGAACTTCTATACTTGCATTACATAACCTAACACAGCCGCATACACGGCGCGGCCCCGAATATTTACATACGATCATCACTAGCTGACTCTTTTGGTTATCTTCGTCGCTAAAAATCTGAACGCCGACACGTCAGTTTTGTCCTCAAATGGAGTTAGACAGCGAAACAAAAACAGAAAATTGGTCGCTTCCAGTTGAATTGTCCCCCATCTTCACACTTCGGCAGATTATTGTCAAACATTATTGGCGATTCGCTGAATGTTTTCGCTTTGCATTCAAAGCCGCCCCTCAAACCCCACCCCTACCCATCCCACCCGATTTGCCGTCCAGCCCTCCGCCGTGTCGGCTGCATGCAACTCGGCCCTACACTTCAAAACGTTGCTGACCCTCATTCTAGCCTATTAAGTGCGAACTTGGAATATATGATGCAAGAGCGTAATTAAGTAAAGTGAGCGCAAAGAAGGAAAGCGAGCGGCCTTTCGGTTCGCCCGACGTTTTACGGCCACTAATTTCGGAATCGCAAAACAGATTTCACGCTTCTGACGCTCGCTGAATTTTGTCACTGAGACACGCAACAAAACGGCAAGCTAACGCTGCACCATGTATTCGTAACAGCGACGCAAACGAGAACTATTTAATGAAAGTGCACGCATAGTGCGCAGGTACGCAAAAGAGCGGCGCACCGGAACGGACGAGCCTGCGGTCCGCCGGACTCGCTGGCTTCGCGGATCGCGACCATCGCGGATTGCGTCCCTCTTTTTTTCTGATCGGCTGTTGCTGAAAATTCCTTCACCTAGAGTATTAGTTTAAACTAGAAGTTTCCCTTCAAATTTCACTTCATACGACCATCGATCGGTGAACCTGCGAGTGGCAGAGCGCCGTCACCGTCCCGGCACTTTCATCGGTGCTGTAGACGTATTTAGCGCTGCAAAGCTTTTTCCCCTAATGCCAAGTTGATCGCCAGAAGAGATCGGACTTGGCGGGGATGGGCTGGTGACCATGTCGCAAAACAATATGGTGCATCGAGCTCATTTTGCTTCTGTCAACACGGGATGCTATGGGACCCGCGCAGCTTTGTACTACCCGAAAGTACTGCCCGGAAGCCGCTTGCGCAGCGCCCCCTGGGCAGCGCAGGAGGCCTATCGGGATCTCGGACCCCCGGCGGAGAAGCTGTTACGAATCGGCCCGCCGCCGTACTTTGCCGCATAACTCCTCGGCTGTGCGGCGAAGCCACTGCGTGCGCCTTTGAAAACATGTCCCCTCTTGTCGGTGAATCATACTTTCACGCCTCGACAAGCCAGGGCCAGACGCTTCGCTTACGGCGCGTTTCAAACTTCGGCAGTTGCCGGCGAGGAGCGCCGGGACTTGTTCAAGGACACAGAGGCCCCGTGATCGCAGCGGAATCCTCCTCTCTGCCCTCTCTCGCACTGAGAATGTGCCGCTGCTACTGACTGCTTACGAACTCTGGAAAGAGGGTTGTGTGTGTCTGTGATTCTCGTGGCGTGCGCAAAATGCAGAGGGAAGGCTGTTTTGACCGTTACCGCTTTTGGGTATAAATAGAGCCCCGCAAGCGCTGTAACCCAATCCTGTTAGAGCAGCGAATCCATGCTGTCGCTCTGCTCCAGTTCTGTATTCTAACCTCGCCCGTTGGGTCATTGTTCATTGGCTTCGGCTCACCTCTCGGTATGAAGTAAACAGTTACGTTAGCCTACGGCTTCTGGTCTTCTTCACGGCTGCAACAGCGGCTGGCCGTTCGCTCTACACCACGCTACCACACGTATGCCCGAGGCGACAGAGCTCGGCTCAGGTCGGCCCACCCCGTCGCAACAACTGGTGTCAGCGCTGGGATGATACGGTCGCAACAACTGGTGTCGGCGCTGGGATTACACGGTTGCAACACCCTTTAATGTTGCAATAACGTGGTATGATCTGTTTGTTATTACTACGCCTTTATTTCGACACTGTTGTTGGTAATTATTTCGTCGCTTGTGTACTTCTTGACGCCTTGTTTCTGGTGTTTCCACGGCTTAAGATGCAGGGAACGGCAAGGATGCCTTATCAGTGAAAGGGATGCCCCCACCAGTTATAGCAGGGGAGCACTCATTGTATGTCCCCGCACACGCATTGTAGGCTGTGCGCCCCACGGCAGCCGCTGCTCCTTTGTTTGTCTTGGCGGCAACAAAAGCCGACCCAACCTTCGTTTTCGCTGAGTAGAGGAGGAGGTCGAGGAGACACGAGAGGGGGAAATTGCTAACCTGTGCATATAAGAGGAGGGATTTTGAACACGAGGGAGAATAGCCAGTTTATTTTGAGAGTGGGATTTTGAGACAGGCAAAACGCGTTCGAGTTGTTTCGGGGTCCACCATTCCTTTCTATGTAAACACTGAAGGACACACCACCAGGCATTGCATTAGGTTTGAAATTGCTTATTTGTTTGATTGATTGTGATTTGATTGATTGTGGGGTTTCACGCGCCGACGCTACACAGGCGATGAGGCGCGCCGTAGTGGAGGGCTCCGAATTCATTTTGACCACCTGGGGATCTTTAATGTGCGTGTGCCGAAATCTCAAGCACACGGACGTTTTTGCTTTTCGCCTCCATCAGAAAAGCGACCGCCGTGGCTGGGAATCGAACCCGCTTTTTTGGGCTCAACAGCACGTCATATCCACTGCACCACCACGGCGGATAATTGTTTGTTAGCGTTGTCGCCTTTCACGGTGGTAGTAGTAGTCATCGTCGGACACCCCCTCCACGGCTCGCACGCAAATACCAAGAGGTCAACGATCGCATCGCAAAAATCCTGGCTGATCACGACAACGGAGTCAGAGTCAACACGCTTCAGAATATTTCCCACAGCATCCGCTTCTGAAGTGATGCAATGAACAACGTCGGAACCCAGCGTTGAAGACGCCCACACAACGAGACAGCGACGCAACAGTGCAATAGTGGAAATAGTAAAAAGTACGAAGCTAGTGCAATAAACTTTTTTTTTACGTATTTCATGCACAACCTTTTCACTGCGTCGTTTATAACAATTTGTTTACTTTTTCTGGGTGCCATTTAATACAACTTTGCATGCAATTATCATTTTAATATAATTCACTCTGTATGACGGCATAATCACCTGCCTTCCTACGTCAAAAACTTCGAAAGAGCACTTGCTCGCCTATATCATTTTTAAATGGGCGACGTATAGCAGGTGGAGCCATCGCTTTAACGTTCGAAAACAAGCTCGTAAAGCGAGTTTTTTGTGTGGCGAATATTCCGATGATGCGAGAATTGCTGGTACGAAATGCCCTGTGACGAATTGGCATTCCTGACCAGTTCACCTATGACGAGTTGGCCTATGACGAATGGGCCTAGACCCCCGTGGACATGACTAGGATGCGTGCAAGAGAGTGGATGTTTCCTCGATTTCAGCAGAGTTTAAAGTTAATGTATAATGTTTCTACCGAACACCTCAACGCACATAGATTTGCATATACTTGTGTTTGTTTTGTGTCCACAGAGTTTGTGTTTCTTCGGCATTGCGACCTCGTTGTAGGAAGGGGGAGAGATCGTGGTCCCAGGCATAGGATGGGGATTCTTTGTTAGTATTGTTTGAGGAGGGCAGTGTGGTCGTCGTGGTCACAAGGAGCATGGTATGTAAGTTCGTGTGTCTCTTGGTCAGTGTTGAATTTCCCGCAGGAAACAGTTGCGGGGAGTGTATGCGCCTCGCAGCCGAAACTTGAGAAGAGGACGAAGTGGGCGAGCAGCGGGGTATGTGCGTGAGCACGCAAAAAAGAAAGAGGAGAACCAGGAGGTGTTCGATCTGGTAATGCGGGTGTCGGTCTCTTCGCTGTCTCAATATTTCTGGTGCTGAAACCCGGGAGACAGCCGGCATTCATCGCGCCGATACGTTACCGAGCATGGAGAAGCTGCGCAGGCTGCGAAGCATCCTTCGCGGTTCTACCACCCGACTTCTGACCGTGGCCAGCGATATCCTGCGGGAGGACACTCAACCGTCATTGGGAGACCTCCAGGAAATTATCGATGTTGTTCGCTCTAAAGAGTCCGCGCTCGCTGAGATGGACAGCCAGATCGCCGACTCCCTTGACGGTGAGGCGTTTGATGAAGAAGTCGCGGGTGCCATAGATTACCGTGAGAAGATCGTCAACGCGATGAGCAGGCTTCGGTTCGCCATGAACGCGCGCGCTACGGCTGGTGCTCCTGTCAGTGAAGGCCAGCTACAGAGGCGTGAGGGGACTAGCAACGAGTCCAGCAACGCCATCGGAGCTGCTCACACGGAGCTCATCAGCGAAAATGCCGCCGCTCACGGTAAGCCACGAGCACCGGGTCTGCGCGTGTATTTGCCAAAGCTTCAAATACCCGTCTTTGCCAGTGAGACCCGTGAATGGCAGGGCTTTTGGGAGCACTATGAGACCACCATACACGCTCACCCCGATCTCGCCGACATTGAAAATTTCCAGTATTTGAAGGCTTACCTGGCAGGCGCTGCAAAGCGGGCAATCGAAGGTATACGCCTGACTGACGCAAATTATAAGATTGCCGTCAAGGTGCTCACTGAACGGTATGGCCGAAAGGATGTCCTCATCGATAACCACATAGACAGCCTGATTTCCATCGAGCCAATCGAGTCATTGTCTCAAGCTTCACGTCTGCGAGACCTCTATGAGCAGATCCAATTCCGGACCGGCTGTTTGGATAGCCTTGGCATGCCGTCTGCAGAGTACGCGGTTGTTCTGCACCGGGTGCTGATGCGCTCATTGCCAGAGGATCTGGCAATCCTTTACCGCAAGCGCACGAAGACCGACACGGCCGGAGCGGACGCTGCAGCGGAATCACGAGAACAGCAAGTCAAGGTCATCCTGAAGTTCCTGCAAGTGGAGGTTGAAAGCAGAGAGGAGAGTCGAGTGTCACACGAGAAACCCACTTCATGAAGGTTGCCAGCTAACCGCAACGTGACACCGCCTCGAATACCATCCGCCCTAGCACTGGCAGCACGGCCCGAATCGCCAGGTGCCGAGCCGTCCACGGCTTCGCAGACAGACTAAGTGCTCCCTCTCCGACGTTCCAGGACACGCGACACGTAGGTGCCAGGCCGCACTGTCAGCGGAGGGAAAGCGCCGACGGCTGTCCAGGAAGCATTACTGTTTCAAGTGTGGGCAAAGGGGCCACACTGCCCGTAATTGCCGAGCCGCAGCAGGGCTCAGGTGCGACCACTGCTCAGCGCACCATATTTCTACACTGTGCGACATTTGGGGACGAGCAGCAACGGGCACTCCACAATCACCTACTCCTATCGGAGCTGAAAACCGAGAGGTGGAAACACAACCAGGAAGGCAAGTGACGACAGCTACTGCAAGCAGCACGTCCTCGTCACCCGTATTTCTCCAAACCGCCACGGTGTGGGCGTCCGGAAACCACGACCGCGTGCCGGTACGGATACTGCTTGATACCAGAAGCCAATGGTCCTTTGTCCGTCAAGACGTGTCGCAGCAACTGTCTCTACCCAGCACTGGAACTGAGGATTTGGCAGAGTTCATATTCGAAAAGTGCAACCGCCCACGTCAGTACAAATGCCGAAGGGTGAACATTACTCTCTGTAGCCGCTTTGAATCAAATGAGCTGACCCTGGAAGTGCCAGAGCTCTGTACAGTGAGGGGCCCGGCCATAGAGAGCACCGTTATTGCAATGCTGCTTGAAATGAATTTACCCTTAGCTGACGATCCCCAAGACGATAAACCTCAGGACTCCGTGATAAGCGTGTTGATCGGCTCTGACAATTACTGGAGGAATGTAACCGGACGTGTCGAGCGCTTAACCGACACCCTGTGCACCGTGGAGACAATATTCGGTTGGGTCGTTCAAGGAACCGACACTGACGTCTGCCATCGACTGACACCACGTACCACCAGTGCAACTGCATTATTCCTGGCTTGTACTGACGATTGGCGCGTGGAGTTCCGACCTGGAGACCCGTCGGAGATGTGGCGGTTGGACGCCATTAGTATAAGCGATGCAGGTGAGGAGCACAACGTCAACAAACACCCGGCGCTCCTACAGTTTAGTAGCGCAGTACACAAGAGCGAAGGTCGCTACGTAGTACCGCTCATGATCAAGACAACTGGGCTCACGTCATCCACGAACCGAATTGTTGCCGAATGCAGGCTGAAAAGGCAGCTTCAGCGGTTTGAACATCAGCCAGAACTGCTGCAGGAGTACGACGACGCCATCAGCGAGTACTTCAAGGAAGGCCATGCTGAGAGAGTAGTATCGTCTGAAACCACCGGACAGACTGTCTACTACCTACCTCATCATGCGGTAGTCCGACGCGAAGCCGTGACTACCAAGGTCCGCGTCGTGTTTCATGCCTCATCGCATGAGTACGGGAAACCGCCTTTAAACGAAATGCTAGATAAGGGCATCAAGCTTGGTCCTGATCTCCTACAGCTCCTTTTGCAGTTTAGGTGCAGCCCCATCGTTCTTACCGAGGATATCCGGAAGGCCTTCCTCCAGATAAGCGTTGAACCGGAAGAGAGAGACGCTCTCCGTTTCCTGTGGATTGACCGATTACCGACCTGTGACCATACCGTCCCGACAATCGTAGAATGGCGCATGACCAGGGTTCCTTTCGGAGCGTCGTCTAGCCCGGTCTTGCTGTCAGCCACTCTGCAGCACCACCTGGAAACGTGGAAGACAACACACCGAGACATTGCAGCTCACCTACAACGGTCATTCTACGTGGTCGACTTAGTCGTAGGCGCGTCTTCCGAAGAGGAGGCATTGGATATTTACCGGGAAGCAAATGCCATTATTATCGATGCAGGAATGGAGCTTAGAAAATGGTGCTCGAATTCACCCTTGCTCTGCACCCAATTCTTGAACGACGAGCTCTCACTTGAGAACGTTACTGATCCGAGCTCCAAATCCAAGGTACTTGGTTTGCTATGGGACCGCTCATCAGATGAGATCGTCATCACCACGCAAGGCGTTCTGTCGTACCTTTCCACCCAACCATCGACGAAGTGAACAGTTTTGCAAGCCTTCGCCAGGCTCTTCGATTCGTTGGGCTTCATCGCTCCGTTTCACGAGAGCTAGACTGCTGTTACAACGGCTCTGGCAACAGTGAATCGCTTGGGACGAGTCTCTCCCACCAGACATCGAGGACTTGTGGACCGAAGGAGTATCAGAGGTCCCGGTCCTATCCGCCCTGCGCGTTCCACGTTGTTTGTTACTGGCATCGCAAGGTCATGATAGTGCGATGATACATTTGTTCGCTGATGCCAGCCCTCATGCGTACGGCGTCGCAGTGTTCGTACGTCAACCAGTCGTCGATGGCAGCTTTACCGTTCGGCTACTTATGAGCAAGACTCGCATTGCACCACTGAAGACGGTTTCTCTACCGCGTTTGGAACTTCTCGCATGCCTTCTAGCGGCGAGGTTATGGCACTATATTCGTAAAATGCCAGAGTTCTCATCCTGTGTCGCCTATTTTTGGACTGACTCAACCATAGCATTGCATTGGACTGCTGGCGACGAAAACCGCTGGGAGACCTTTGTGAGGAACCGTGTTCGTGAAATTGAGTAGTTCACCCAAGGGTTCACATGGCGGCACTGTTCGAGTGCGGACAACCCGGCGGACCTTTTGACGCGCGGAGTACCAGCAGTAGTTCTAACACGAAAACCGACGTGGTGGACAGGACCTCAGTGGTTGGCGGAACCAGAACGCAACTGGCGTTGGACCTCTTGCGCTGCGACAGCAGTGAGTGAGCTGACCACCGAACTTGCGTCTGTGTGCCCAACCGCAATCTCACAGCAATCTGCACGCCCACCCACTCCACTGCTGGAAATCAAGAACTAAGGCTCACTCTCCAGACTCCTCAGAGTAACCGCCTGGATTCTGAGGTTTGTTTGCAATGCTACCCGAAGGCAACCAACATTTTCTGGGCCACTGACGTCACTTGAACTAGATCAGGCGGAGCGGTATTGGCTCCAGCTGGTTCAGAAAACCGCCTTCCTATCCGAGATCGCCGCACGTAAAGCTAGCCAGCCGTTGCCATCATGCTCCAGCGTTCTGACCCTACAGCCAGATGTTGGCCTGGATGGCTTGCTTAGAGTTGGAGACCGCTTACAGGAACTTGATGGGTCAGAGGAAGTTAAGCATCCAATCCTTTTGCCAAGTGACCACGTGTTTACGCCACTCTTGGTAGCCGCGACACATGTCCATCTTCTGCACGCCGGAGTTCAAGTTACGCTTTTGGACCTTCCATCAAGGTTTTGGATCTTAAAGGGAAGGCGAACCATCAGGAACGTGCTCCTGTCGTGCTAACCGTGTCGCCGTCGACGTTTACTTCCCGCGTCTGTCCCGGTGCCACCATTACCGAAAGACCGCATAGCAGAGACGTCACCGTTCGACGTCGTGGGAGTAGACTTCTGCGGACACCTTTACTGCCGCTCTACGCAACAGTCTGTGAAGCTGTATATTGCCGTTTTCTCCTGTGCAGTGACGCGAGCACTTCATTTAGAAATAACTTCAGACATGACGGCACAAGCATTCATCCTCGCCTTTTGTCGTTTTACGTCCAGACGAGGCATCCCGTCTACAGTATATTCTGATAACGCCAAGGCATTCCGCAGCTGTTCGAGACAGTTGCGCTCGCTGCTCTCGGACACCGTCCAGGACCATGCAAGTGCTCACCGCATCAACTGGAAATTCATCGCTGAACGAGCTCCGTGGTGGGGTGGCTTCTGGGAGCGCATCATCAGGACAGTCAAGGATGCGTTGAAGCGCTGCCTTGGACGAAGCAGCCTGAGTTACGAAGAGTTGATCACTGTACTGGCCGAGGTAGAAGCGATTGTCAACTGCCGCCCTCTAACACAACTCTACGAGGATTGCGATAATGCAGTTTCACTGACGCCATCGCACTTTTTAACCGGCAGGTGCACTGTGAGACTACCACCACAAACTGCCGACTCTTTGCCTAGTTCCCCCGCGCATCACTTGCGACAAAGGGTGAAGTACAGAAATTAGCTTCTGCGCCGACTATGGAAGCGTTGGAAGGAAGAATATTTGCTTCTTCTACGCTCCGCTCATCACTGCCCGCCTTCGTCATCATCCCGATTACGTAATGGCGACTTGGTGGTTGTCTGGGACGACAACGTGCCGGTGCTGCAATGGAAGCTTGGCAGAATGGTTGAGGCGTGTACTGGTAGGGACGGCATCAACAGATACTTTACAGTCACCTTCCCAAATGGCCAACAATACGGCGAGCTGCTCAGCGGTTATACCCCTTGGAGGCGGACGACCACGCCGCGGGCCCGGGAGGATGTTGAATTTCCCGCAGGAAAGCAGTTGCGGGAAGCGCCATGCGCCTCGCAGGCTAAACTAGAAAAGAGGACGAAGAGGGCGGGCAGCGGGGTATGCGCGTGAGCACGCAAAAAAGAAAGAGGAGAACCAGCAGGTGTTCGATCTGGTTTGCGAGCTTGCTGGCATGATCTCTGGCCCGTTTGTCTGAGTTTGTGATGCGAAGCTTGAGCGTATTATTGTGTCTTTTCTTCTTCCATCGTTTGTACAGTTTCTGTTTCTTGTCCCACAGACTGGTCAGGTAGCTGTCAACGCACAAGTATTCGTTCTCCTGTCCGTACTCTTTGGTTGCTTTATGAAAGGCTTCCTTGATGTTGCCGGACCAGGCACCTATTTCTTGTATGTTACCGAGGGCCGCTAGCTTTTCGCGAAAAGCGTTCCAATCGGTCATCTTTTGTTTTCTGGGCCTTCTTCTGTAGTTGTCTGAGCATGTCTTCACTTCGATGATGTCATGATCACTTCCGAGATTTTCTTTAGTATTAAGCCAGGTGGTGAGACCATCCATGTCGGTACCAAAACTGGAACGATTTTTGCGAATCGCTTAAAGGCACCCTGAACACCTCCAAAACATGGACTATTATCAAGGGCATGTTGAACCCCGAAACAAGAAGGAGAGAGACGAGTCACCAACTCATCAAAGTGGCTCACAACTTCAAAGGTACTAACAACGAATTGATTTTGGCTATTAAAGAGCGATTTCAACTGGATCGAAACATCCAGCCGGTACGCAGGAAATATCAAGGTAGCCCCAATGACTTACTTGATAGAGAAATCTCGAAGGAAGAGCTACAGCAGGCTATATTGGCCAGCAATAAGAAAAGCGCCCCTGGTGCAGATGGAATAACAAACAATATGCTAAGAAACTTAAACGATGCTCAGATGGAGGCCCTGGCCAAATACATAAACGATTTGTGACTCCAAGATCGACTACCCCCTTAATGGAAACACTCCACGATAATAACTACACCCAAGCCGGGGAAACCCCTTGAAATAAAAAATCTAAGACGAATTTCTCTTACCTCATGTGTCGGCAAAATCTATGAAAGAATAATTACGGCAAGGCTTCAAAAGTGCATAGAAGAACACCAACTTTTTCCGGACTGCATGATCGGTTTCAGGCAAGGACTGTTCACCCAGGACGCCTTTCTACAGTTAAAACACTATCATAGACAACGATAACGACCAAGATCAAATTATCCTCGCACTGGACATCAAAGGCGCCTTCGACAATGTATCGCACGAGTCTATCCTTAAGGCCACCGAGGAGACACAGTGCGGGGAAAGAACATACAATTACATTAGAAACTTCCTATCAGACAGAACAGCAACAATCGGCATAGGCAACACTCGGTCCGACCCCTTTAAGGCCCCAAACAGAGGCACGCCCCAGGGATCAATTATCTCGCCTCTTCTGTTCAACTTAACAATGATCAAAATTGCTATGGAACTGGAAGAACGTGAAGAAATTGGAAAAGTCATATATGCCGACGACATTACTATCTGGACGAAAAGCGGAACATTGCAATCTAAATTAGATCTGCTACAGGATGTTATCAACGACCTCCAAGATCCGATCATAAAAAATGGCTTGAAATGCGCCCCTAAAAAATCTTAACTCATCAGGCTATGGTCGACGAGAAACAACATCCCTCCAGGCAGCATTATACTGGATGGACAGAACATCCCTTTCCGCCCCGCAATAAGAATACTAGGCATGGTCATTCAGGAAGACAATAAAGCCACAAATACTCTCAGCAAGCTTGGCAAGACGGCTCAACAGCTGGCCAGAGTAGTAAGAAGGATTACAAGAGCTAGGAAGGGCATAAGAGAGGAGGACACCCTCCGCCTTTTTCAAGCCCTCATAATGAGCCGCATTGCATAAAGCCTCCCCTTCCACCGGATGGATCACAAACAAGAGGAAAGGGCCGATGCCATAATAAGAACAGCTCACAAGACCGCTCTAGGCCTACCAATTTACACATCCAACGAAAAATTCCTGAAGCTCGGCGTACACAACACCTTCAGAGAAATCATGACTACGCTATTAGATGCCCAGAAAGAACGCCTCCTCAAAACCAGAACGGGCAGAGAAATTCTCAGAAGATATGGACAGGAGGTTCACGCAGCCATCATTAATAGGATGGTCGATTTAACACCCGCTCAAAGACACTGTATCAAGACCTCTCCAATTCCCAAGAAAATGGACCCCACTCACAATAAGGGCACAAGGACTCGCTGCATCCGAAAAACATATCAGGACAATCCAAACGCAATCTACACCGATGCGGCCGTAAACAAGCAAGGCAATGCATCAGCCGTAGCTACCAATGAACATGGGAAGATGCTGGATTTCATCATTACCAAACAACTAAATATTCAAGAAGCAGAAACTGCTGCCGTCATACTAGCAATCAGATGGGCTGAATTCAAGAATAAGGACTCAATAATTGTCACAGACTCGACCAGGGCCATAAGGAACTTCATCTGCGGCATCGACCCAAGGAATGCTGAAAGACTTCTCCCAAAAATTCTAAAACAGAAGCACACACTTGTCTGGACTCCCGTCCATCAAGGGCTAGAGGGTAACAAGGCGGACGATTCTCTTGCGAGGACTACCATACACCGCAGAGACCCGGAACATTCGTACGCCCTCCCTGCTTACTGTCAAGGCACAGACAAATTAACATCCTACAGGCTTCACCGAAGATGAATGCCTACGCCACACCCCAGCCTAACTGCTGAAGAAGCGAGAAATATTAGAAAAATACAGACGAACACCTACTTGCATAAGTCCAGACTATCACTTATGTTCCCAGAAAAGTATAATGAGGACTGTAAGCAGTGTCACCAGAAGGCCGATTTATTCCATACAGTCTGGAATTGCCCAATAACTTGAGACAAAAATTCCACCAAACCTCATTAGAGTCCTGGGAGGAAGCCCTGTCTAGCTCGGACCCTGCACAGCAGCTTGCGCTGCTTAGTAGGGCCAGGGATGGCCAAATAGCTTCTGGGGTCCTGGAATTTGGATCCCACCATTGATCTTTCCCCCTTTTCCCTCAACCCTTTTCACCAAATAAAGTTTACTACTACTACTGGGAACGCGGGTGTCGGTCTCTTCGCAGTCTTAATAGTCAGTACGTCGTTCTCTTCCAGACCATTCTGTCAAGGTGTCCAGGTGAGGTTAACTTTTTGCATTGTGGATGCGAATATCTTACCGAAGCGCTTAGGTATTCTTCCTGCAGAAAAACGGTATAATGTCCTACGAGATTCCATATGATGTTACGCTTTCATTTGAGATTTCCGCTATTCCGATTGCCGATAGAATGGTCCAGCTTCTCTTTCTTTCTTCCTGTATGTTGAAGGATCATGCTGTCACAAAGATTTTCAGAGTAGCCAACCACGACAATTGCAGTCTGGTGCTATCGTAAATCCCGGAGTCGGTGCATACTGTGTCCTTATGATTTTGAAACTTCTCCCAAATGAAATTGATCCCGCCATATCGCCTCTTCCTGCATATGATTTAATCAATATTTTTGGCACGGAAGAGTTTTAACGCGTAGTCGCTGGATCGGCGTCAGGTCTATCACGGCGTACAGTACTTTCTTTTCAAACGGAGGGTGGGGGGGGCCTGTCTTCTATACGATTCCCCCAAGATTTTTTTTTTATCCGCTCTCTTGGTGCTCAATGTGTGGTTTATTGGATTTCTGTAAATGCGTTAGGAAGATGCAACTTGAGGACATATTCATCGTCATCATCACCAACATCCTATTTAGGACGACTGCAGGGTGAGGTCCTCTACCATTGACCTTCACCCGCTCCTGTCCTGCGCTGCCTGAGTCCATTCTTTGGTACGAATATTGTTATTTTATCCCTCAATCGAGTAAATGGCCTTCCCCTTCTTCGAGACCCGTCAATGCATGTTCATTCTGTTTTACGGGAGGTTCAGCTATTGTTATTTTGTCTTACGGTCAAAATTGCGGAGTTGAAGACTGTCTAATATCCTGTCCTGATGATGGTTTTTCAATCAGTTTTTTTGGTATGCGTAAATTTGTGCTACCGTAGGCTCTGGAATATTCGGCTCATGGCCAGTAGCTGCATGATTGTCCCAGGCAGCACAGGACTGTTCGGCCTAAAACAGGCTGGTGTACTTTGGCCGGTGATTTTCTGTCCGGCCGTTTTCCGGCAGCCATGTTCGGCCCATATCCAAATGTGGGCCTTTTGGCCGTATACGGCCGTACTCCCATGGCTGTCCAACGGCCAGTGTCCGTCGGCCAGTCGACCGGCTTACGGTCATACGGCCAGATTCCAGCCGTAGGGCTCCGGCCTTTCCAAAGCCACCCGTGTACGGCCGAAGTACGGCCGCCGGAGGACAGCCGAGATGTGGTCGTCGGACTCCAGCCGGACTAAAGCTACCGGAAATACGGCCGTGCTACGGGCATTGGAGTTCAGCCACAGTACGTTAACTGTATTGAGGCTGGTCACTGCATGTCGCGCAAGCAGATGACTCATTCGCGCAGTGCAGAAGCAGCACAAACCCAGCATTTTGGGTACAATGCAGCCACATCAAAGTGAGCTCGCGCGCAACCACCAGCCGTCAAGCTTTCAGCGCAGCCTTGCTTAATTACCAGCCTCAGTTGACAGCAAAATTCATTTATTAAACAGTGCTCACAAATTGTCGTTCCTTTAATTGCTGTGCCTCTTTTACTGCCGAACACAGAAAATATTCAGTTCTTTGTAGAGCTTCAATAGATGTATTGTCCAGGTCCTGATATCCTCTGTGGGGCGGCTTACCTGTAATAAACGGGGAAAGAGGAGGGGAGGGGGGGCGGCGGAGGGCGCATACTTTAGTGGGTTGAATTTCAGAGAGATAAATTGCGCCGCTTTTAGCCAATTTCTTTTAGGGCAATATCCCGGAACACTTTCATGCTATGACTACATAAACTATTTTTATACCAGTTGCTTGAACAATTTTGATGTATATAAAACCGGCGTGAATGCCTTTACGAAGCGTTTTGGTTCTCAACAAAACACTCAGGAGCATTTAATATAACTCCTTCACAAAAAAGTATGTCCAGTTTTTGCCCATTTTTCTTGCAAAGACATTTTCTACTCGATCAACTTATCTTGTGCAGGGCTGATCCTAAGAAGGAGCGAACAGGTACTTTCATTTTCAATCTATTTTAATGTTGTTTTCGTGAGTATACGTCCACACCACTTAATAGTCCAAAAGAACTTAATTTTCTTCTAATGTCATACTACGTTCAAAAAATTCTAGACGCGTTGCGAATGTCGCCCTGCTTCAGGTGGCTGCAGTTGTATCCCTCTGTGTTCACGCAAGGAAAGGCGTAAAATTACATAATTTGTTTCAAACCAATAACATAGTTACAAACCAATAACCAAAGTTACATAATTTGTTTCAAACCAATAACATAGCAATGGTAGCATGCATACAGGAAACCTTGCACACTGCAACGAATAGGGCAATAAATATTTTATTGGTGAAGGTTGAATGCGTAGGGTTCTCAGCCCGTCGGAAGCAAACTTGCGCCTCTGGAAGTTTATTTATTTATTTATTTATGTATTGGTTTGTTTGTTTATTTATTTATTTTTATTTATTTATTTATTTGTTTGTTTGTTTGTTTGTTTGTTTATTTATTTATTTATTTATTTATTTATTTATTTATTTTCATTCATTCATTTATTTATTTATTTATTTATTTATTTATTTATTTATTTATTTATTTATTTATTTATTTGATGCCTGCTTGCCTTTTCATGCATTACAGAAGGAAGATACATAACACTAAGCATTAAATATGAGACAAAATAACAAAATAATTCTACAAAGCGCCCTGAAAATCGTCAATATATACAGTTAATGCAATCATACGTGGAAGATAATTACACTGCAGTATTGATGTAAAATAAAATGAATCGCGCAAGGCGTCACCTTTAAAGGAAAGTTAATAATTTGCTTTAAGCTAGCGGTCCCATTTTGCGATGTGTAGAATGGCGCTTGGACATACTTATCCCCTTCTACTCCAGTTTTCGAATGATAGATATTACGAAAAAAGTTCAACCTGTGGTTTCGTCTGCGATCTTTCACGTCCTGCCATTTCAGTTTACTTTTACTTTCTCTCATGCTAAGTTGAGCGTGCCAATTACCTAATACGAATCGCACTGACATATTCTGTATGTTTTGGAGCGTATCAACCAGCCCTTTGGTGTAGGGATCCACGAAAACACCAGCGTACTCCAAGATTGAGCGCACATGAGTGAAATACGGTTGTTCTTTTCAGTTAGATGGAGGTTCACTGAAATTTCGTCTCAGAAAGCCAAAAACATATGCAGCCGTAACTTTTATGGTATGAACCTGCCTATTTAACCTCTAACCACTCCCTAAATAAACTCCTAGGTATTTATATTCCTCGGCCGTTGTCACAGCAGCATAATTTATGGTATACGAATTCAATTGGAATGAAGGTTTTCTTGTAAAGGTGCCGTTAACACACGGTTTAACATCCAAAAACTTTTCTGAATCAGCACACCAGGATGTTATTAAATCCGAATAAAGTTGCAGGTATACGGAATCACGTTCATTCGCTATAGTCCGGTAAACTACACAGTACTTTTGAACAAAGCTATAGGGCCAATAGTAATAACAATGCAAAAACCGATTCATTCAGTTCATAGAATGAAATGTACTACGCAGACGGTGATATGGAACACCATCATTTGCTTTTTTGCAGTCCAAGAATATACAGTCAACCACTTTAAGCTTATCTATTGCAAGAGCCAAATCGTGCGTGAACTCAGCAATCTGCGTTGAGCAAGAAAATCCTGACAAAATCCGTGTTTGCTAGGATGCTGGAGATTATGTTTAACCAAATCAGTCATATCCCAAGAGTAGCTAAGCTCCCCTTCAAACATCGGAACTAAATTAACAGCTAGGCTTCGTCAGTGACAAGGCTCTGTTGTTATCACAAATTTAAAATAATTTTTTTTCTAAATAGGCAGTCGTAAAATCCCATGAAGTAACATATAGTGCAGGGCATGAAGTTGATCCTACGAATGCACGAGCGAGTCTCTTCTACGTTTATCACCAACAGCATAGTGCAACATTGCTTGTCGCAGTTTAATTGTAAGCAGAATAACTTGCGCTTTTGCTCGCACTTGCCTTTCTTTGGTAGGGAGTCCTTGACATGGTGGCGGTTTATCTCCTGCGTGGTGGCCGCTTGCTCGACACCCTTGAAGGCCAGTTATTTTGGTTATTTTGGTGAACCATCTCCTTCTCGGATCGGACATCTCTGCCGGGTCGATGTCTCCAATGCTCTCCATTTCTTGAGAGGGCGAATAGCCTCGAGCTGATGCGTCGACGAAGCCGGCGGCAGAGGCGTGGTAGCGGTGATGACTGGCGAGGCTTAGCTCACCCGTCGGTGTGGCACAGTCTTCTTGTGGCAATAAATGACATTTCGATGGCCTAAAAGGTTCCCTGCTAATGTCCAGTGAGTCCTTGCACCTTGCCCGTTCACCGAGAACACTCATTACTGTTTGACAAACGATGTTCGTTCATTTAAAACGTAGAAACACGGAGCGGATGAAAAGCGCGTCCCCGTCGTTCGGCTCCCTAGCGGCTTTTTCTCCTCCCAGGAAAAAACCGGTCGGTCTCCTTCCAAACACGTCTGTGCATGAATTCTTGGCGCCCCGGCGCGTGCCGTTGTTCGGCTGTATGCCGTTTGCCGGAAAAATTACGTATAACCAGATACCTTACGTGAGTCTTGTGTGAGGCACATGCAAGGAGGTTGGTCCTTGCATGTGCCAATGATGGCATGTGCGCGATGATGGCGCACTGCGGCCCTCTATGTTGGGAGGTATCTATGTAGATAACTGCATTATCCCCACATCCCCACCGAGGGTTGTGTTGAGCGCTTTGCCCGTGCTTGTTTGCGACCTCGTCGTGTGAGGGGTTCATATTTCTGAGCAAAGGGAGCAACTTTATTTCTTGTCGCCAAGTGTCTGGGAGTACATTACGCGCAGTGACATTCGGTGTTGCCCAGTCAATCTGGTGAATGATGCGGCGACCCGCCGCACTTCTGCTCAATCGGAGCTTATGGTTAGACAGATGGCCCTCTATCAGCTCTTCCACCGTGTTGTGGGGCCCCGTGCTAAGCAGCCTCCCTGTGGGCGCACTCATGTGAAGACCAATGGCCTGCTCAACCGCCGTTCTAATCATTATGTAGAGTATCTTTATCTTTTTCTTGCCGAGAAGTAGACATGGGGTTGGCGTGAGTGGTCCCCGAGAGAACAAAGGCTTGAATTAATCGAAAGGTATCGAATTCCTTAAGGCCTCTCTTCTTGGTGGCTACTCGCCTGATTATGCGTATGATTTCAGTGATGCTGTGTTTGAGGCGCTGCAAGGATGCGCCACTCTTGGTGTTGGCCTGAAGATGTAGGCCCAGTACCTTGATGGTGGGGCTTGGAGTGATGGCCTGGCCATCAAGGAGTATTTGAATGTGCTCTTTGATTTGTCGTTTGGCGTAAAGGCGGACGACAAGGAGCTGTGACTTTTTTGCATGTACACTGGAAGCCACAGGCTTTACCACATTGGAGTACTAGAAGTGAGATGCCATGCGTTGGTGCGAGCTTCCTTTAGTTTTCGTAACTCCAAGCACAAGGGAAGGCGCTCACAGGGCCGCTAGACGTGCTGTGAGCGGAGCGCACAGCGGTGCGAGGGGTCGCAGTGACGCTGACGCTATCACGTGGCATTCAGCGAGAATGCAGGGGGTAAACCCATAGATGTGCTTGGTGAGTGCACCACCTGTCTACGCCTTCTCCGCGTGGGCTCGTAGCTAGATCGATAAGACGACGGGCTCTCGCTTTGTTATTCTGTTAGTTCCAGGTTCGATTCCTAGCGGTGCCAGTAAATTCTTTTGTTTGTTCGCGTGAGTTTTCTGTTGACACCAACGGTCGCGAAAGAACCCTCGGGGGGTAAAGGTAAAAAGCTTTGCTTCAAAACGGTCTGCTGAAACTCTCTAAAATCACGGGGGCGTCGACCATTCTATTTATCAGCGCTGTATGACGGGGTGACTCGGCAAACTCGGCGAGAGTTCCCGCATGCACACTAAACAGTGGCAGCGGCGCCGTCGTCTGTAAGGCTCTTCCAAGAGCAGAACGCCGCCCCCTATGTTTCCTTCGTTTATCGCACTGCCTGCCTAACAGCCGCTAACAGTGACGAATAGCCGAAGCCTAAGCATTACACAAGCAAATGTCTAAATGTGTGGTTTCTAGCCATTTATCAAGTAGTAGCGCAACGGGCTTTCTTGCGAACAAAGACGGTGAGCATGCAAGTGAAGGAAACGATTCGGGGCTGCGCTCAGCTACTGGAAGGGCCTAGCAGAAGGCGAGGGCCGCCACAGCGAGTGCTTAATGCGCATGCGGAAACTCTCGTCCTGTTTGCCGTGTCACTCCGTTATACGGCGCTGATCAACCTTACGGTCGACGCTCCCGTGATATTGACAAAGAATAAGGCGGGTGTACCGCGGCCGTACCATGGGCCGGACACTTCCGCTAGTTTCGGTATCGCAAAATAGAGTGCCGTCATGACGCTGGTAGCCAAGCGAAAATTCAGCGACTTTTGCATATGTGGCTTTATCTTTTCAACAAACGCAGCAATAAAGTAAAGTGATCCCATTATGTGTAGAAATAAAATGTGTTCCTGGCTGTTCTATTTTTCTGGCACTGTATTTATTTATTTATTCCCTTCATTCGTTGCGCCAACGGGCGGCGCTTTCGCTCTTATCTATTCTGCTGCCATCCTGTCCGTCTGCTCCTGCCGCTTTCACTGTGTGCACGTGTAGAAGTTTTGTAGTATGCCTTGAAGGTGAAAATGTTTGTGTCTGCGAGTGCGAACGGGCTCAAAATGTCAGAGAAACTGAGAAAAGGACACAACGCGTGCTTCGATGCTGTGCGGTGCGACAACTCGGGAAGAAATAGCACAGCGAAATTGTTCCGCTTCCGAGCGGACGGCAGGTCAGCACACCTCTTATTCAGTCATATTTATGAAGAATCAAGCGCTATCCTTATCAAAAAATCTGCAGGGTGAACCGAAAAATCTTCTGCTGTTGCTTTACAGTGAATTTCATTTTGTTTGGTACAACACATTTGTCGGTAATGTTGTCACCATGTGAAGCTACTTGTCGAGTTTCTCATGAGCCGATTGATGTCAGCGGACGCGCAGACGGAAATTTCGGTTCGGTATCGGTTGGTCAGCGGTTGCTCTTAATTTTCTTTTCACCAGAGAAAAGTTTGGAAATTATGTTGGCCTAATGTGCTTAAATGCTTCTTCGACGAACTGGTTTGGCTTTAAAGCGTTCTGAGGATCAGTTTCTTGCAGTGACATTACCGCGTTTGAATGCTTATTAACACGAAAGAAGTCTCCAAAATTATTTACGTGGCTGCTGACCGCTTGCATTCCGTATAACGAGAAGTTCGAGTTACCTGTGCGACGGCCGAGTTGCGCTTCGCTTTTCAACCTGTGCTAGGATTGATTGATTGATTGGCTGTTTATTGGAGGAGGTCATAAGACCCTGAAGGGGATGGGGGAGAGTGGGAAAGGGAAAAAATATGAAAATAAAAGTAATCGATAACACATTTGCACTTTTTGTCCTATTAGAAAGTCAGTTCGCACTTGTCACGGAATCACTGACCCGTACAGGGCTGAGTCAATCACGAATCAAACTGCTTTATAGAGACCATTCTGGAGAGAGAACTCTACAATTGCCTCTAATAAAGAGGGATTAGCACGCATTTGGTTAATATGGTCCTGTTCATCACACGGGATGGAGTGTAGTGTTAAAAGTTCCGATCGTCCTTGTGAAAAGGCAGAGCACATCCAGATAAGGTGGTAAAGATTGGAAACGACTGATTCCCCACGAAATATGCACTTTGGAGTATATGCTGTACGAGGATAGGTCCATTTAAAGAGAATGTCGGGGGTATATGCACAGTTTGCGTATATCTTGTTTGCAATAACTTCTCCTTTTCTGGGGAGACGTTTTAGAGGTGTGAGGAAACCCACAGGGGAGGATTCCTGGAGGCGCTGACGACTAAGGATCTTTGCTTTGCGGTAGTTTTCAGGCCAGGTCGCGTCCTGTGGGGGTGGGTCAGAAGAAACCACGGGAGGATGTGAGAGACTCTCCCGGGCAGCCATGTGGGCTAACTGGTTCCCTGTGTCACCCTCGGTGTGCGCCGGGGTCCAAACCAAACGAACAGATACGAATTCTTGCCGTAGCTCCTGAATTTTTCTCAGTATAGTAGTGGCAGTTGCGTTTGGGGTGAAAGAACGATTTAATTCACGAAGTGCCACGTGGGAGTCTGTGATAACGCGTAGCTTTGTTTGGGGAAGTGACGGGCGATTCTTTTGGATGCTTTGAAGGGCACCTAGAATTCCGAAAAGTTCGGCTTCTGCTACTAGGCCATGGATTTGTGAGATATTGCAGGACCCATCCAGGGGTGGAAATTCAGGGCAAGTCCAAGCTACCGCTGCGGCATTGTTGGCTACTGCTGCGTCTGTGAAAACATCTAGTTCGTCAATGGCTTTGTCTTGCCGTATACGCCTAACAAGACGCTCTCTAGCCGCCGGGTTGGAGCGCCGTATAGGCCGTCGTCTGATGAGTCCAAGCGGTGGACGTTCCCATGGGGGGATAGTACCTTGAAAGGGTGCCTTCTCAAAGACGCTGTTTAACGCGTCCCATTTTAAGATTGCTTGTCCTTGCGGTGAGTGTAAAATAAGGAGAGACCAATAGCCGCGACGTCCCGGCGATGCGTTGGTGCTTCTATTTACAAGATGGCGGACTGATGAAGATGAAGCAGCTCGAACGAGAGCTGCTCACGCGACTATGGGCACCGATGATGGTGATCACATCGGTGCAGCAATGATGACACCTATAAAGTTTCTACATATTCCCCGCCCACAACGAACCGTGCTCAGTCCGCTTCCATAAACAAGTTCGTTCCGATCCGATCCGGTAGGGCAGTCAGACGGCGAAGCAGTCACTGTGGCCGTCTTCTGAGCACACGCCAAGTCTGTCGATGTAGTCCACGTAGCCAGGTCAAAATTCGAAGCCCGTCTTCGACGGTCTTGTACCCTGATGTAAGTTCAGGTTCGTTCGCTGCGATCTCAAAATAGTGCCTTAACGGCTTCCGCTGTTTTCTGGAGTTTTGGACATTAGTGATACGATTTTCGTTGTGACGTGCCTTGTTGTTCAGATGTTTTCTGCAGTGTATCGTTTTCTTTAGAAGCAATTGCCGAATATGTGCCACGGCCATCTTTCTCGCATACCTTTCAAAAACGCACTCATCCCGCTCTCCAGCGTCGTGCATTTGTTTTCCTTTTTTTGTCGTATCATGCCCTTGAAGCTCTCCAGGTTCCAAATCCATGGTCTCCCGCTTGATATATTCGCCATACGGAGATTCTGCTGGCGTAATGAGGCTCGATGACCTGCCGCCGGTCTTGTTCGTGGACATCTCTGCCGACTCTTTCAATGCTCGCGAGAGTAAGGCGCCTTGAGTTTCAAGGTCTAGTTCAGACAATGAAGATGTCGAATTCTCAAGTCCTGTTTGCGATGGGAAATCTGGCTGAGGTGAGGTTTCTGGTAATACGTCATGTTCCGCGGGTGTCTCCAAGTCGCATGAATCGTAGCACTGTTCAGTCATTGTAAAAAACTCATTGAAGTTTTTTGATGAATGCAAGGTCTCCATAATTTGGCACTTTTCTTTGGTGTCACATTTCTTGTCTTTCAATCGGTAGTACAATCGGATCATAATATGCGTGATTTCTTCTTCATAGTCAATGTTGGTGGTAAATTCCTGGTCCAAATCTTCGATATCAATAAACGGTTCGATCTCCTCATTCAACGACCTCAATTCAACTTCATTTTTCCGCAGCTGGCTCAGAAAGCTTGTTAACACCCCGCAAACATCAGTGATCGTTACGGACGAGTCTAATATTGCTTTTGCGTTTCGACACAGTTCTCGTGCGATTAACCGCCTTTTTTCTCTTTCACTCTTCAGTTCGTGGAGGGTCATCTTACATTGAAAAACACCCTGTTCGTGCATAAAAGGTAGTTCATTTTTCATTGCGCGATGCGCTGCGGCACCCCTCTCACCTTCTGCAGAATCGCTTTCTAGAGCCATCGAAGAAAATGCTCAAAGGGGAGGATGTCTCGTCGTCTTGTCTTCCCATCGCGTCGGTCGGCCATGGGTAGCACCATCGTCGATATGTCCATCAAACGGTCCGTCGTCGGCTTCGAGGGGTCCTCCTTCTCGTAGGCCAAAGTTCGGATGAATCCGAATCGCACTGGGCCTTCTTCCCGGGTTTATCGGCACCAAAAATGTAAAATAAGGAGAGACCAATAGCCGCGACGTCCCGGCGATGCGTTGGTGCTTCTATTTACAAGATGGCGGACTGATGAAGATGAAGCAGCTCGAACGAGAGCTGCTCACGCGACTATGGGCACCGATGATGGTGATCACATCGGTGCAGCAATGATGACACCTATAAAGTTTCTACAGTGAGCATTCTAGGCGCGTTTGAAACGTAGCTGAGTTTCCCCCACGAGTTGTCGTATCGGGGGAAGAGGAACTGCCAACTCTAGAAGATCATTTCTGGTGTGTCGAGGGAGACCCGTGATGGTTCGAATCATAGAACGATTTAGTATTTCCAAATCGCCGGGGGCTAAAGTTATATATTGGAAAAACGTATGCTAGCCGGCCATGAGCCACTGCTCTGGCGAGAGTTTGACAAGAGGCTTGTTGTGAACCGCCGTACTTGCTTGTGATACGCGTAATAAGATGCATCGTAGCACGCCAGGTAGTACGAAGGCTCCGAATCCATGCTTGAGGGCTATTGCATCTGCTCAGTTGGAGACCGAGAAGTCGGACGGTTCCATTTTGGGATGAGATTGATGTACCGCCGAAATGAAGCGCCAAGATATGAGACAGATGAGTTTTGCGTTTGCCGTTGATGCTGACAAATTCCGTCTTCTGTGGTGAGAGTTCCAGGTTGAAGGCGGACAAAGAGCGTTCTAGGCTAAAAACGGCAGCCTGAAGTTCTGACTGCATGGCTTCCTTGCCATCGTAGTCGGCCGCTTCTGTCCAGACGACGACATCGTCGGCGTACAGGGTGAATCGAGCGGAGGTATCCTTTTCAAGCTGTCGGGCCACATGGTTCATTGCAAGGTTGAACAGCATTGGTCCGAGTATAGAGCCTTGAGGAACTCCTCGGTCTACGTATAGTAAGTGGTGACTTCAGGCCTGGAGAGTTCAGTTGTATAGGGCGATGTTGCAGGAAATTTCGGATCCAGGCTTGTGCCTTGACACTGGGAAAAGCCTGGGACAGCTCCTGTAGGATGCCGTTTTGGCAAACATTGTCAAAAGCCTTGCGTATATCTAAAGAGAGGACGTAATCTGGCATGCATTTTCTGGATTTACGGTTGATGACTCGCCGCAGGAGCCATAGGAAGTCATGCGTTCCGAGATTTGGGCGGAAGCCAGTTTGAGCTGGGTGGAACCAGCCTGTGCGTTCCAGATGATACTTCAAACGATTATTTATCAGTCTTTCCATTATCTTGCTTAGAGTAGGAGTGAGTGAAATGGGTCGCAAATTTTCAGGTTTTCTAGCATCCTTTCCTGCCTTGGGAATAGGGTGTATGATCGTTGTTTTGAGGTGTTCAGGAACTTCGCCTGATTCCCATGACCGATTAATAAGCTCTAGAAGAATAGAATGCCCTTCTGGGGGCAGATTCCGGAGGTCCTGCCAGGTGACTGCGTCGTGTCCTGGGGCACACTTAGGCTTCCCTTGGTTTAGTGCTATTTGGAGTTCTCCATGTGTAAAGGGACTATCTAGAGTAGGGTCAGGTTCTGGTATCTCAATAACAGAAAGGGGTTGCAGGCAACTGGAGTCGGATGTCGCTGGGGGAACAAGGTTTTCACGATAGCCTTTTCAACATCCGTGTAATTCATGTGTAGGCATAGTTCTTCGACGATTGAGAGCTTGGTCTTATTCTTGCCACACAGGCCACAAAAGATCGCCCAAAGGCGTGCGAGCCCTCTCTCCTGACCTACTCGTTGGCAGAGATCATGCCATTTCTCGTTTTGGAGGGTTTTCTGGTATTCGTGAATAATTTTATACTGCATTTTGAGCTTCAATAAATCGCGATGTTTATTTCCTTGAAATCGGTAGCGATTAGTAAGTCGCTCCGCAGTTCGCAAAAGGTTATGCATGTGGAGGTCTGGTAGGGAAATCTCAACAGTGCTTTCAACAGTTTCGATAGCATTCGTGCGAGCAGTCGTGATATTGGCAACCAGTGTAGGGATGTCGGAAATGTCCGTTGGCGTAAATAGCGTCCGAAACGAGTTCCAGTTAATTGTAGAGTACCGACATTTACGTCGGAGTTTCTTGGCATTCAAATGAAGAAGAATAGGGTAGTGATCGCTACCCCAGGTACAAGGGGCAGTTTGCCGTGACTTGACTATACCAGGTGTGGAGAAGGTGAGGTCTGGCGTTGTGCCTCTTTGGGAGGAATGTAGGCCCACGCGAGTGTAAACAAAAGGCTCGTTTCGCAATTGTAGGTGGCTAAACTCTATCGCTTGCTCAAGAAGCTTCCCACGGAGATCACTAGTGGGGTATCCCCAAAGCGTGCTTCGAGCATTGCTTCGATCTCCACCAATTATGATGGGTCCAGAAAAATTCAAAGAAAGAACATGAGGAATCCAGTCGTATGTGCCCCGAACGTGCGAGGTGCATTGAGGGCGCTAATAGACGCAGACTAGTAGAAGGGCTTTGCCACCGGGGGGGTCGATTCGGACAATTATTACCTCGCGAGATGAATCGCTGGCTTTGTCCCAATGATGCTGGACAGCTTTGTAAGACTTGTGAACAAGAATAGTGGCCTGACCACTAACGCTGGGTGCTTTGTTAGGGTCTTTGGCTTGTGGGGTATGGTAGGGTCCGCGAAAGAAACATAATTAGGAATTTTGCATGTGCCTCTAGTTTCTTTCAACAGTAGGGCCAAAGGCTGTAGAGAAGAGATTTGGTGTTTAAGAAGAGGACCTGTTTGAGCAAAGCTGCGACAGTTCCATTGAACTATTAGCCTATTGGGAGGAAGGGAGGGCGAGAAGGACATCTACTGAGTTTCTTTTTTTCTGCGTTTGGCTTCCTCTGGCGTCATCATTCTAGTGAATTCCTACATTTGCTGTGTGACTTATTGGATGTATTCTTTAAGCTGTTGAATTGTTCTTGTAACGACGTAATGCCACTAAAAGCCTTCTGGCACTCTTTGTTGTTTTGAAATCTTAGCTGCGCCTCTCGCTGCTCAAGCATCTGCTCCGTGATAAACGTGGAGGAGGCGTCAAGTAAGGCGTTTTTTTTTTGGCGCTGAACACGAGAACGGCTTCGGCGTTCGAAACTCTTCGGTGGAGGTGGAGAAGCCGACTCCTTGCGACACACAGATTTTCGGAGAGACCCAAGTTCCTTCAAGTTTTGCAGCTCAGTGCGTAATTCATGAAGGTTTTTTTTTTTTAAGTTGTGCGTTCTCCACCATTACCGGGTGACTTGGAGGTAGAGAGTGCAAAGGTTGTGCGTTATCCTTATTCATGCCAGTCACCGCAGAAGCCCACGAGACTCCAGTAGAAGCTGGGCTGGAGGCACTCATAGACCCGGATGCTGGAGGATTGTTGCGTACAGTTTGGGTTTGAGCAGTTTTCTCTTCGGCTTTCGGGACACGACTAGGGCAAAATTTGCTAACAGATAAGTGGCCAGTCTTCTTGCATGCCACGCAGAATTCAGTGTCAGCGCAATCATCAGCTTCCGTATGACAGCGGCCGCATTCTTTGCAGACACTGGGAGAGGGGCAGAATTTTGCCATGTGCCCAAGGTCATGACAGTTAAAGCAGACTACGCGTATTGGGCGATATTCTGCAACCAGAACTAGCTCCATGTAGTATTTCACCACTCTCGGTAAAGTAGTCGTGTCAAAAGTTAGCACAGCTCGGTGAGTCTTTCCAATCTTTTGAACACGAAGGATTTCCGCTTGTTCGCAGCGAACCCATTTCATAATGGCCTCGTTGCTTTCCGCTGGGTCTACTTGTATCACACCTCGTATGGTGTTTTTGCAAGTTTGAAGGGGTTCGATTACCACTTCAATTGATTCTGTCTTGCCATCCTGTCGAAAGGTTAATCTGTCTACTTGAAGTAGCTTGGCCGCGTGGTTTTCGTCATACAGTGCTATATGAGCGCTATTGGCTGCGTCGTCAAAAGTCACTGCAGCCATTTCAGCCAATTCTGCCGAGGGGGCAGTACAACCGATAGCATTGGCTATGGCGTGTCGAGGAACGCGTCTGATTCTAATTTTAGCTAGAGGTCTCAACTGCAGGTTGATTCGTGATCGACTTACCCGGTCGCTGCGTGTGGGTCTCTTCTTTTTGGCTAGAGGAACTCGCTGCCAGCCTTCTTCGTCGTCGAGGTCATGCTGCATCTGGTCGTCTTGCGAGTCGTTGTCTTCACCTTCATCCTGACGGGAGCGTGTATTCGACGGCATGGTCATGGGGTCCGATGGGCCGTTCGTGTCTTCGTGCAGAATCGCCGCTTCATGCGTCTTGAAAGAGACGCAGTGTCCACTCGATGGCTTCAATGGTGCCGGTTGAGATCTCACAGCAACCCCCGCAGGCACAGCCGCCGCCAGGTAAGCGGCCGCCGCGGCGCCGGTAGCCGCTGTTGCAGGTATGCGAGTTTTGGAACGCCGCTGGTGCGTTAGGCCTAGCCGCCGATCCGAGGAATCCGAAGCCGTTTTCGAAGCACTCGGTGGTCCTAGGGGCCGAATCTTGGTGTCCAGGTGTTCAGCACATGTTCACGAAGACTCGTATTTACTTTAAAATCCAGGATACTAAAAAGTTCGCCAACCCAGATCGAAAAACGAGAGCCCACACACGAGGCGATTGCACGCCGTGGCCCCCTGGCGGACTTTCCTGTGCTAGGACACATTTTTTGTACCTTGTTTGCACTTCTCAATATTTGTTTCACTTTTACGTGTTGTTTATTGATATCCATGGTGGTATTTCTTCCATTTACTAGGTGTGACGTATGGCGAAATTGCGCAGAGAATTCGCTAGCTATAAAAAGGTTTTTTCGTCTAGCAAGTTTACGAGAATAAGAATATGGAGCGGTTGTTTATGGTGGCGAACTGAGCTGGTCACTTCACTTCATATTCATTTTATTATTCACAAACGCGTGTTTTTATGAAACATCGTTTCTGTAGAATTGTATTGTGTGCAGCAAATGAGCCTGGTGACCTCTGCAGCACTTTTCTGTATACGATTAATTGTACGAAGATGTCTCTTATGTTTGTGTAACCGACACAGAATGCAGACATTTGTACTTACTATACGAGATACACAGCTCTGTGCTATTGTGGCATGTATTGAACTTCGCTTGCGATACGTTGCTAATAAAATCAGTGACTAAACCACATTTGCGCCTACTACTTTTTCTGCCCCAAACAAAATTGTCACGCTTCAGGGCGTGCTGGCTCCCGCATATGCAACTAAGAAAGATGTCCAAACAAATGTTTTGTGCACGTGCGGAGAGTCCAAGCAAATTAGCAACTGAAAGCTGTCGAAAACAAGATCTGCAGCAGCAACACAATCTGAAAAGCAAAATGCAAGCGGTGTTTGTTCACGCTTGCGGCACACAACGACAGTCGCGCTCGTCCAGCCCATAGCAGACGATAAGCGGCACAGCGTTCCCTCCTCGCGCATCAACAAAAGCGTTGTCATAGCAGCATCAGTGATTTTCTTTTTGGTTTTTGGTTTGACAGTATGGCCTACCAAACACCAGGGTACAAATTGGCGCTAGTGGCGCAATTATCGGTTACCTGGGGGGTATACCAGCTGACCTAGCCGTGGCCGTACTGGCAGACGGGAGGGGTATTCTTGAACGGCGAATGACTATTTCAAATTCTTGCTTGCAACCCTACGACGTGAAGCTTTGCCGTACGCGCACCGTAATTCACCGCTGGGGGAAAAAATAAAAAGGAATGGTGAGACAGAGGCGGTAGATCCACTGTTTAAACGAGAACGAACATCGTCAAAAAGGCTTTTCGGCACATCCCGTCAGCCGAGAGCTTCCTCTCACGTACCGAAATTGTCCGTTGTTGTGCTGTCGTTTCGGGCTGGTTTTCACAATGCCACGACTTCTTGCCAAAGTGTTTTCCGCAGATGTTCTCGGTTCTTATTCGTGAGCCTCGACATCTTTTTCAACAGTTGCTATTTGGTGGTGTGATAGGACGTCTGAAGATTGCTTCGCTTATGTTGGCAAAGAATGCTACCCAATTGTTTCCGCGGTGCGTACGATCTTTAGTGCTTTACTTGGAGACGTATTTCAGCGATAACGGCCGTGTGGAATATTAGAGGAGCCATGAAGACAAAATGCCAGTTTGTTCGTTCGACAGATTGCTTCGTTCGATTAACACGGACACCACTTTCAATGCAAACATCACTCAAATGACCAATATAATTAGGAAAAAGGAGAATGGTTATGCCACCCGCTAGCTCATTTCCCACACTAGAACCTGACGTATTATGGGCAGCTCTACGATTGGCTGAGGTCGGCAGAAGCAAACTCAAATTAGGCAGGTCTTAGAAGCTTGCAGAATGAGCTATTTGCGCTTAAATTTATTTCGTATTATTTTGATAGCAGTAAAAATGATAATACTTAGTTAGAAGAAAGATGCTTTGTTCGAAGAGGGCAGATTTTTAACGACCTGGCACGCAGCACCTTGACCTCGAAACGTCAAGAGGAGCACACAGGCGACGCGCACATAGGCACATAGGCAAATTCGCAAATGTGTCCCAATTGTGTGACACATTTGTATGCACATACATATTTGTTACGCACATGCACACGGGGACACATGTGTACAGATATAAAACACGTGCACACATATACACATATCCTTATATGTGCATATGTACGCATATGTGAGCATACGTGGATGCCAATATGCACGCATCATGTGCATATGTACGCACGCTGGTATGTATGCATGTGTAACACCCATGTGCTCTTGCGCTCACATAGATGCCCGCAAGTGCGTTCGTATGAGCCCGTTGCGTACATGTATATTTCCACACATGCATGTGTTCACGCAATCGTATATGCGGGCGTTGCGTACAGAAAACTTTGTATACATTTCCGTCCGTAAATGCACGAATCCTATACGGAAATGAACTCGCATGTTTACATAAGATACGTCTGTCTACGTGCGCAAATGTATACACACAACGTAACACCCAAAAATAACAAGCACCACAAATACAAAAAAATAAACACATAACACACCATAGATAACGAACACACACAAAACCAAAAACAGTAAGTATGCCGAATATCAAAAACGATCAACATACAAAACCTTCAATAATCACAAACTCAAAATACCACATATAACAAACACCCAAAATGCCAAAAAAATGCGATGAAGGCTCCCGGTAACATCTCCCTTATACCTCAACCTCGGCTGAGAATTCGAGAGAGGTATTACTGGAAGCTTAGATTCTTTATCCTCTTTGGAGGGTGTGTTCAGAAAGCGTAGGTGGAGGAAAGCAGCAGTGCGAATCAATGAGGAATTTCGCAGCCATCCAAGATTTACAGACGGCATTGTCTTGTTCAGTGAAATCAGCCAGGATTTGGAGCGCACGCTTTGCCAATTGTGCTCGGAAAGAATGACGTAGGCTTAAAAATAAATACGAAAAAACCTAAAGTAATGTCGAGTCAGCACGCCAAGGTACATCACTTCCAGGTAGGCAATGAAGTCTTGGAAACAGTCACAGAATACGTATATATTGGGCTAGCCATAGCTACTGATCAAAACCATGAACGGAAAATTACCCTCAGAATAATCTTGGGGTGGTAAGAACTCAGTTATCCTGACTTCCTCTGTTGCTCAAAAAGCGTGTATTAAATCAATGCGTTCTTCCCGTAATAACGCACAAGGCAAAAACTTGGGGTCTCACCAAACGACTTCAAAGGGAACTTAGATCGGCACCACGAGCCATGGAACGCCAAATGCTACGGGTCACGCTAAGTGATAGGAACACCGCCACATGGATTAGGGAACAGACTAAGGTGAAGGACATTCTAGTCCAAATTAAGCGAAGGAAATGGGCATGGGCTGGTCGCGTAATGGGAATGAGTGTCAACAGGTAGACCATCAGTTCGACAGAGTGGCTGCCACTTGACCGCAAATGCAATAAGGGTTGGCCGAGAACTCCATATATAGAGAGATGGGCTCCGAAAAGTTTGGGAAAACATGGACTCAGCTAGCACTCGATAGTTGTGGCTGGAGATCTCTGGGAAAGGCTTTCGTCCTGAAGTGGACACAACCAGGCTTACGATGATGATGATGAAGAAGAAGATTGGTGGCGTTAACAATGAGAGTCACGTACAGTCTCAACGGAAAAAGATTGGTACAAGTGATTCATGACTGGAGCCGAAAAATCGCGACACGCGGCGCAATCGTTGCCCAGCGCGCCGATAGCGAGACTGGCAAGCACATTTCGTTTTCCAAGAAGGGGTGGCTGGCAGAAAGCAGCCTGTCCTGCTGTCGGCCCATTCGAAAGCCCACATCTTGCATAAACGCTCGTGCATTCCTTATCGACAGACATGCCTATGCACATGATTTCTTTTTGTTCCTAGAGCTGCGAGCTACCTTATCATAGGGCAGTTGACCGGCAAATATTTTCTTGACGGCGCACTGTCGAAAGCAGTGGGTGGCAGTGCTTACGTCACAGGACAGCAAGAGTTAAAAACCAGGTGTGGTTCGAATAAATTTTGTCAGAACGACACACGACATAGGATGCCGCGAATCGACGAGGCGACAAGGGTCGAAATCTTGACCCTTCTTCAAGCAGGTCGGACGAGGAGAAGCATTGCTGCGGAGTCGGGTGCTCACTTGGAAGCGTTAACCGCATTGTTGGGGCCTTTTTGGAAGAGGGTAGAATTGAAGACGCGGCTCGAGGTGGACGCCCAAGGCAGACGACTGAAGAAGAGGACAGGCTGACTGCGTCCGCAGTCTATGACAACCCTTTTACTCGTGGAGGAAAGAAAAGGTTAGGAGAGGCCCTGAAGTCACATTTGTGAAGCCGAGTCCCGCGATAACTGGAGCCCACTGAGCCCAGCACTCTACCCATCATCCTTTGCTGCCTCCGGTTTGATTTCACTAACAAGGCGTCACCCTGCCCTCCCGCTTCGAAGCGAAAACAACTTCGTCGCTAATTCCTCGATGCGATGTCATGTTCTAAGCTGTTGATTTCGCCTTCAATTTGCCCATTGTAACCCTCACCCAAAGTTTCAGTCGAAACATTGCCTTCGTTTTTGAGATAGAAGGACGATTTTTCAGCTCTTAAGCCTGGCAAAGTAGCGTTTGTCGTCATAGCAACAGGCTGGCGGGATGGTGAACGCAGACGACGGCAGCATTGTTTGGGGTCGTACAGCACTGCGGTCTTTGCGCGCTACGTCTCAGCAGCGATAAATTTCACTTCACTTCACAACGAAGAAACACAAAGTGAGCAAAGAACGAACTGTGGCTCTCGACAACGCTGAGCAAAGGGGATTTTCCCGGCAGGTCGCCGGCGGCGGCAGCGGCTCGCTCCGCCGATCTCGACGCGACGTTAGCGCCGCTGCGGCCGGGGTACGAGTTAAGGCCGCCTCCGACGGCGGAGTTTTCAAACTAGCCTAATCTAAAAAAAAATCGCGCCAATCCACCCCGTGAATGTGGTTGGAAAGGAAAGCTGTAAACGGCACCCATAACGATTACCCATGCGACGTCACTTTAATTCACTCACATCGCTCTACAACTAGTAAAACCAGAGAGAAGTGAAATGCACTTAACCACACCATTTATTACTTCAAAGAGATATTCTTGGTAAGGTTAAATCAATGCATGATGCATGAACGGTGTTTGGTTGAGTTGCATTGGTGTAGCACAAGTGTAGAAACTTTTTATAAGATTAAAGTAAGCTCCAACCCGGTGTTAGACGATCTGACTTCTCCGTCTCTGTGCCGCGGACGGAGGCAACGAGATTTGCGGCAGAGAAGGAGGAGGAAGAAATACTTCTGTTCAGATTTCATAATGGCCCAGAGTGCAGCCCTGTGGAGTGATTCCTTCTTCTGTGGGGCCCATATGCAGTCCACGCGGCCTGTGTTCCGTCCACCTGCTGAAGCTGGGTAGGTAGAGACGGCCTGGACAGCAGCATCTCCCATTGCTCTTGTTGGGTAGTTGACGGAAAGAGAGGAGGGTGCTCAGGGCTAAAGTCGCACACCCCTATTACGGGGTGGAGTGTTCCTACTTCTGAGGAAAATGTACATTCAGCGTCGTAGCGATTCGGATGTATTAAGTGAAGACGCGTAGGCTGAGGGAAGGAGCCCGGATTATATGAGCCGTATGGTAGTTTGTTGTTCTCCGGAAACGTCAGGGTAAGGCTAAGGTACGGTCTGTCTCAGAAAGCGATAATGCTGGGTTATCTCCCTGAACGTGACAAGCGGGTGGCTGTCCTCGTGCAGCTTCATAGCACGGGAGGTAAAAGCGCAGGCTTGTTGGGTGGGCGTATTTGTTGCCCTCCGTTGAAGCGTGAGGGGGTGTCCAGATGAGCTGAATGGAACCGTCTTGGGAGTCGTTCTTTAGCACGCGCAGTGCAGGTCAGGACACCCAACCCGACTGGTAATTCGAGTAGACTTGCTGGAGATCGGTGACTACCCTCCGAACCCCTGGTTGAGTGAGAGCCAAGGTGATGGCTGCCTCTACTGCTGCCGTCATTTCTTGGGTCCTAAGCGAGGTACACGCAAGGAGGTTGGTTCTGGAGGTACCCACGACGATGGCGTATTGCTGCCCTCGATATTTCGAGGCGTCTGTGTAGATAACTGCATGATCCCCACCGAGGGTGGTGTTCAGCGCCTGAGCTCGTGCTTTTCGGTGACCCTCGTCATGTGAGGGGTTCATATTTCGAAGCAAAGGCAGCATCTTTAGTTTTAGTCACCACAAGTCTGGGAGTACGTCAAGCGGAGTGACATTCTGGGCTGCCCAGCCAATCTGGTGAAGCATGCCGTTACCCACCGCAGTTCTGAGTCGGATCTTCTGGTTAGAAAGATGGCCTTCTATCAGCTCTTCCACCGTGTTGTGGAGCCCCGTGCTAAGCAGCCTCTGTGTGGACGTACTCATGAGAAGACCAATGGCCTGCTCGACCGCCTTTCTAATCATTATATAAAGCATCTCTATGTCTTCCTTGTAGAGAAGAAGACATGGGGTTGACGTAAGTGACTCTCGAGAGGACAAAAGCTTCAATTAATCGAAAGGTACCAGATTCCTTTGGGCCTCGCTTCTTGGTGGCAACTCGCCTCATCATGTGTATGATTTGATTAATGCTGTTTTTGAGGCGCTGCAAGGAGACGTCACTCTTGGTGTTAGCCTCGAGATGTAGGCCCAGGATCTTGATGCTGGGGCTTGGAGTGATGGCCTGGCCATCAAGGAGTATTAGAATGTATTCCTTCATTTGGCGTGAGGGTGGACGACAAGGAGCCGTGATTTTTTACGGGAACACTGGAGGCCACAGGCTTTAGCACATCGGCGTACTAGAAGTGAGACGCCATGCATTGGTGTTAGCTTCCTCTAATTTTTGTAACTCTTAGCACATGAGCAAGGTGCGCAAAGGGCCGCTAGACGGGCGTGAGTAGTCGCGTGACGCTTTCACGTGGCATTCAGCGAGAACGCAGGGGGTAAACCCGTAGATGTGCTTGGTGAGTACACCACCTGTCTTCCCTGTCTTCGCGTAGGCTCGTAGCTAGATCGGTAAAACAGCGGGCTCTCGCTTTGTTAGTCTATTAGTTCCAGGTTCGGTTAACGGCGGTGCCAGTAAATTCTTTTATTTGTTCGCTGAAGTTTTCTGGTGACACCAACGGTCGCGAAAGAACCCTTGGGGGGTAGAGGTAAAAAGCTTTGCTTTAAAACGTTTGTCGTAGCGACTGCGCTGGTTTGCAAGCGTAGTGAGGCAACCACATACCAAGCGCCTTAAAAATTTGTCCGTTCTATTTGCCCAAATTTGGCCGCCGCAGTTCTAAACACGTAAGCAACATTGTCTATGGGCTCAAGAAAAATGACATCACTTCCTCCACACTTTTCGCAATGCATTGGGATGCTAGGGGCCTCTCCTGAGTATTCTTTCCTCCATGCTTTTACTACAGCCCGGGAGCTTCAAGGGAAACTTGGTCTACAGTTATCTCTTACTACCATCAGAGAGCGTCTTCGCTCGTTCGGGCTCCGCAGTAGAATATCCTGCCAGAGGCACCTGCCCTTCAGGAGAGGAATAAACCAACCTCTTGGGCGGGTGAGGAGCATCGCTAGGCGGATGTGACGTCACGTTTGCTCGAAGCGTTCCCGCGCGGTATGTTTACATTTTTCCGAGTGCTGCCTACACGGCGTACGTGCCGTAGCGATTCAAGTAGTCGCGTTCGACTTATGCGGTCAACGCAAGAATTCATAAACTGGCGATGGTTGTCGCCCTGTCAGTCGTCGTTCAACAGCTCCAGCGTCTTCTGGCACAACAGCTTTGCAGTTGTCTGTTACCATCGGCCAGTTACCATCGGCCGACCAGGTGAGTGTTTTTTGGCGGGTTTGCAATCAGTTCGCATATCTCCTACTGCAAAGCGTGCTTTCTGCTTGCGGCAGTTATATTAGCGACGCTTACGAAATTGTTAACGGCGCGTTCTCACCGTCTTGCATTATTGTTGCTGTTTATGCTGCTCTGTTCGCGTCTGTCGGCGATCGCGAGCTGTTGGCGGTTTGTTGCACGGCGCGGAAACCCGTCTCGCCCGTGGCGCTTCTTTGTCTCTTCTTCGATGTGGCGTCATTAACATCGCTTGTTATCCTATACGATTTTTCTAGGCAACGTGCCTTGTGCTAACCTATCTTAATGTTGTAACGAAAATGAACTTGCTGTGCGATCTATACGTGAAGTTAGAGCGTGACAGAACGCTGTTGGCAAGGTTTTCGTGTGCGCGTGTGGTTCGTGAGGGCGTTGTAACACGCTGCTTTAGCCTCTTGCACCTCTTTCCTGCATCTAGTACTCTTGCTTGCCAGGAGTGCCTGCCAAGGGATGATTACTTGTTATGTGTTTTCATATTTAATAGTGAACCACTCAGCGTTCTATAACTGATGCAAATGCAGGCGGAACGACCCCGATAACAACGCAGGGCAGGAGCACTGCTTGTGTGGTCTTTTCTGTCGTTTGCCCTTCTTTTCAGTCGTCGTAGATTATTTACTGTTGCGAGAACGTTGTTTGATTCTTCACGTTTCATTTCTTTCTCTTGCAGCATCTCTTGGCTGCAGTCACGGTGCCCCTAGCCTGCGTGCAGCACTCATCCTGCCATTCTAGTGGGAACTGATGTTCGCAGGCCACTTGTCACGACCTAACGGGTTCCCACCCTTGCCTGGCTTATAATTGATGGTATACTTCAGATACACTGCTGCGTTCTCTCTCTGCATACATTTAAAGCGAGTGTTTACACTAACACAGCAGTGGATAGCCATGAAGACAGCAGCGTGTGTACTGGAAATGCCAGTGAAAACAAAACCAAACGATCTACAGATCTATGCCAGCTTGACCATTACAAATCTTTCAGCGAGTGTCAAAGCAATGGACAGCTGGGGATATCTCGTGTGCTAAATTGTGTTCTTCTTTCTGTTTGTTTTCTATTTGCTGGTATAAATTTACAATTGATAGTATGAGTAAAGTAGACGGAGAACAAAGTGATTGCGTTGCTCTTAGAAATGCCTTACACGAAATAAAACTGCTTCCTGCGAGTTCGCACTGCTCAGTGCGGGGAAAAAAGGTTCCGTATAACAAATAATTTGGTGCACCCAAACCCATCTGTGATGAACATATGTCATGCATGGATTATTTAAGGGCATGTTATTAGCTTTGGCAAAACAAGAAAGTGACCTCTTTCTTGTGCAGAAAACTAGTTTAGTTGTAATTTTGGCTCTTATCTGTCCAGTGTCAACAGGAATAGTAGCCTTGATGTTCGACTTTGTGGACACTTTCCTGTCACCTTCCTTCAATGTCAACACAGTGGTGGTGAAGACTCCTGGGCAGTCGAAATCGCATGATGACAGGCAGTTATATTCTACCACGAGAAGCACCCTCCACAAGCCGTGAGGCCTTGCTCTGTTTTCAGCTGGGGCTCCTTTCGTTGCCAATGCCTTGGTCTTTTTGGGTAAAGCTCCCGAAACAAGGTGGTCTTGTCCCTGTTGGAATTGTCATGTTGATCATACTTTTCACCCACAGCTTTCCAGTTCATTTCACTTTTCTAACCCAATTCTAATGTTATTAGTGTAGGGAAATCTGGTGTCCAGCAGCTTGCGTTTCAAAGGGAATAGATGTAGCAACTACATCAAGCACTAGCTGATTCTGTTGCTTAGTGGACTTTGCTGTGAGCCGTCCAAAGCACCACAAGGGGAAGCAGTGCTGGTCTTATGTAGTGTACTACTTTGGAGCTGCAAAATTACAATGCACCTTTTATTACAATGCACCTTTTTCACCTCAATTTTTTATGCTGCAGTGGAAATAATGCGAATGCATGTTTGTAAATGTCCATTCCACCAACAAATTCACGGCATGCCTTGACAGTAGGCGCAGTTTTATGCATCTAGATAATCACCTGTACCCATTTATCACAGGCCTGCAATTTGCACATGGTCGGATTTAAGCACCCTAAATGTGGCAAGTGTAACCGACCGTAACACACAATCTTGAAAACTCTACCTTATCAACGCGAAAGCAATAAGTGGCCCATTGACTAAGAAGCCACTATCCGCTGTCTGTACTAGCACAACAGCTCCTAATTTGGCCTGCAGTGCAAAGAGAGCAAAGAGTGGATCGAGTTCAAAACTTTGGGAAGAGTTCAAACCACATGGGAATCAAACCCAGGACATCCCTAGTGCAAGTCCAGCACCACATCCTTGACACCACTATAGCTCAGTGGGTCTAGCTGACTAAAGGTGGACCCAGGGAGCGCATTATGACCTTAAACTGAAAAAAGTCCACAGGTACAAGCAACCCGACATACAATGAGTTTTAAATTTCTTGGCAATTCATTAGGCCACACGCTTAAAGGCCAACTGAACTCAAATTTTCGACAACGTAAAAATAATGTCACCTTATAGTACACATAAAAAGGGTGCGAAATGCAAAATACTGCGTTTCAAACATGAACGCGCGCGACGCAAACGGCTCGCGAAATTGGCGTTTTCGGACCGAAACTGAATAGAAAAGGCGGCCATTACCGGCGGCCGGACGTGACGTACTTGAGGGAACGGAAGCGGCCGCGCTAGCACCGGCGGCCGCTCAGAGCCGCCTTCACATGCGCGTGGTAGCGTCGCGGTTTGGCACTGTTATTTCCACAGAACTTCCACCAACGTTTGCCCATGATAACGGAGTTCTGCCCAATTCCGCCATCGAGTTGCTATCAATCGAGGTGAAGTAGACCGTCCGGCAGTAATTTTTTTTCCACCAGAAGAACTGCCTAAGTGGCGATTCTTGGCATTGCGAGTAAAAAAGTGGACCCTGATTTACAAAGCTACCTGCTTCTACGATATCGAAAAGTAGCTTTCGTTAGCCGGTGCCTCGGAAATCACATCGCTCAGTTTGAAGGGAACAAACTGCAAGCAGGCGGAGATCAATCACTATTTCTACAATACATTAGGTACAAACAGCTTCGTGAATATCGGCCCAGTATTTTTCACCTTGCTGCACAGCGAGAATCGAATTTAAAAAGTGGTCTGAAACTATAAGCCAGCTTCCACATCTGAATGATGTACTAAAACACGAAAAAGTTTCCTATATGTGGCACTGTTTTCTACTTTCACCAGAGGCATGTGCTGCTGAAAACACTTTACTTTCAAGTGAACTATATCTAACGCTCTACCACTAGTAAATACTTCCCTTGAGAATTGAACAAAAAATCTAGTTTATTGTTTAGGAGAAAAGCAGTTTAGTTAGCTTTCGCACTTCGAGAGGACGACGGCCGATATTTGTGCGGATGTATTTGTTACTACAAGAAAGGCTGATTTTGGTTCACTTAGCGAGTGAGGCAAAAGACGCCAAAATGTTTATACCTGCGTGTACAGCAACTCTAGTTAGGTCGTGAAACTTTTGGAAAGGTCTAAAAGGTGGCGTTGGGCCAGCCCAAATATGGCCAATATTGGACGGGGAAGTGCAAATGGTCAAGAATTTATAATATATCTTTCTGTGGTAGGTGCAAAAGAAGTGACAAATGTAGGGCAACTGCTCGTTTCGCGCTTTGTTTTCCCTTGAGTAAAAATATTTTCAAGTAAAAATAGTTTGTAGGCTTCTAACCTCTTTCATTGCATTGAAAAAAAAAAGGCGGATATTGCTGCCTATGCGGTTAGTTTTAAACGTGATGATGACGGCGGTACAGCGCGCTGGTGTAGCAGAGAAATCCCGGCCGAACGCATCCCTGCAGCCGGCGCAGCGCCATGCAAGACGCCGGAGAAGCGCGAGCTTCACGGGACAGGTTCCGCAACCTCCGTCACAAGGCCGCTCGGAACTGGTTTCGGCGACTCTCCGCCAGGTGCATACGTAGTCTGTTCGGGGGTGCTTTGAACGAAGGTACCTGGCGTGCTCTGTAATACCGGAGCTAAGGATTTCGCCATGGTGACTTTAAGAGCATAGACTACTTATCTGGATCAAATTTGGACAAACAAAAATTTGAGTGCAGTTGGCCTTTAAGCTACAGCACATAGCCGTAACATCCCCACTGAAGTGCATTGGCCAGTCACGATGATAGCTGCTGTCAGAAGCTCATGGCTGTTTCACCAATTCCCGTGTCTTAAAACAATGCTGCTTAAATTACACACTGGCCAACTGCACCTCATCGAGTATATTTTACGCTACTAGCATTCTGCAGTAGCCTTGTTTAGTGTTAAAGAACTACGTATTTGATCACATGTGAAGACTGCGATTTCTGTTAGAGCATTTTGTGCTTTCAACCTGAATTGGTTGACGCTCGTCAATTCAACACTGGCTGCAAACTTTGATTGTGGTGTAATAAACATAAAACCTGGATAGAGTAAAAATACTGAAGAGTAAATTATGCTAGGCTTATACATTGCACAGCGTAGCTGTAAACATCAAAATTCAACTTTTTAGGTTTCACGAGGAAAAGCTCAGCATAACTTGGGCCAGCTATGAAGGGTAACTGCAGTGGAGGGCTATAGGTTAAGTCAGGCCACCTATAAATCTTTGACATGCTTCGAAATCTTGGCACACGCATTTTTTTTTGTATTACCTAAACCAATGCTTTGGACTTTGGCCAAATGTTTTGTACGGGTTAAACTGCACAATGCAATTGCAAATAAGAATTGAACAAACGTACTGTTGTGTCCATTCGAGAATCCAGTGCTTGCCTAATATCGAAAATTGCATCCAGCAATCGATTCAAGAAATGTACTTGTATGTCCAAGAGACAAGCTCAAATAAAAAGTTACCCTACTTCAACTGCATTCCTTGCATATTTATTTATTTGAAAATATTTAGCACGAAAACGACAGAATGGTACAAACAGGCAGTGCTGTCACTTTTCGTGCTCTCTCTCTCGTGCTGTGTTGTTTTTCCATTGTTTATTAATTTTAAAAATATGCCACATTTGCCATTTTAGTTGGTTTTATTTGTTTTGATGTTATGCTGTGTTGCCAACAAAACTTTGTAAATGTCTTCCCAAGAAAAAATAAGAATACCTAGCATTTGTAAGTGTATGCTTCTTGATGGATAGCAACTCTCACTATATGAAAGTGAAGCCAAGAAAACACCAAAGTCATCACAAACACTGAAGAATGTTTATTGACATGGCATCACATCACTTGCTAGACAAGCAACAAGGCACCATAATGCTGCTCACACAAGAGTGCAAAGCATGCTCCGTGGCTAAAACCACTTGATAAAAATACAAGCAGGTGCTTATCTGCCCCAAGGTGACCCTGAATGGAAATGTGACATGCGCAACACTGGAAATCAACAAAAGTTATTGGGTCAGGCATAAGTGAAAAGTGCAGGCAAAAGTCGAGGGCACTTTCATGTGTTGGATGACGAGACTGCTGGCACAAGACAGGAAGGATCAAAGGGTGCTAACTCAGTATTGTATGGTTACAAATACGTGCAGATTGCTACTCACTGGACCAAAAGTGCTTGAAGACCCTGATTTTAAAGCAAAACTTTCTATGTCTCACCAGTAGAATATGCCATGCCAAAAAGGCATTGCAGAAAAGCCAACTTTCTCTGACAATGATAATGATCGTGGGTAAAGAAGTGCAGAAAAAAAAAAAACGCTTCCTGCAGTCAGAAACAAATCAGGACCCTCGCGGTGTGAAACCAACATCTATTCCGTGACACCATTGCAACATGGTCGAAGTAGTTTGAATCTGGATAGCGGTGCATCGAGATGCAAAATTAGACAAAAATGGTGCACCTCACATTCTAATGACGACGACAGTTGAACGTGAAGCTTTCGTCAAGCAAAATCAAGCGGCGAAGTTTCAAAGCCACTGCGATCAAAAGTCCAAACAGCATGCAAGTAAAAGTGATAGCTCAAACAGGCAACGTCCAAGCTCAGATGACAATCAAGCAAGGAATCCCTCACGAGAAAACTGAGTTAAACTGAAAGACAGGTTCTCCTAGACACCCTCCCACTAACTTACAACCAAATTCCTTAAATGATCTCTTGCGTCCCTCCTACCCACCTAATTTAGCGGAGGCAGTGTGGGACACACTCCTGCATTTCATATCCCGACCCACTATTTTTCCCTTGCTATTTCCCACCCATACCCGTCGTGAACTTTAACTAATCGCTACTTCTAAGGGGGTCTGATGCACTAGCAAGAGGCCCCCGGGTGTTTTTTTTTACATTTCAATAAACATTAAAAAAAAGCCATTATTGTCGTAAGACAAAAGCGTGCACGTTTTTTTCCCTTGCAATTACAGCAACTAATGAACACATGACAGAACAAGTAACAGAGAGCAATGATGAAACTGACAACCACAGATTTGCACATAACTGTGGAGAGGAACTCTCTGGGTAGGAGACTGAGCAATAGAAGAGCACAGCAGCTGCGGCTGAACCTTCCCACGCAGCTGAACAGAGACGAAGAATACGGCAAATGGACAAAATTAAGGGCTGGGAGTCTTAGTAGCCACTGTATTTTCTTATCAACCAGGCGTGTGGCTGGATGGTATAGATGAACAGCAACGTGGGAGCTAGAGGACTGCTTGCTGGCGACACTACTACCACCCAGTAGCCTGTACTCCACAGTACACCGTAGGAGGAAACAAACTGGAAGTGGGACTGCGAATTGCCATGATGTTACAAATGAAAAAAGTGCTGCGTGGCTGTCACAAGTCAAGGTCAATCACCCTTAAGGGGAAGTGCCAAAACCCCTTAGAGAGAGGATGAAGACATGACATTTGAATCTAGTGGCTAAAAATGAACCATTCATGTAGCACCGCACCGTAAAAGGGGATTGATCTTCACTCATTTCCTGAAATAAAGTTTAAAAGCAGTTCATCCAGGGCAGTTGCCACCAGCACCCTAGAGTAGTATGGTGAAAACACACCACAATCTTTTCTTTTGGGAGGTCTTTTACCGGGCTGTCTACCAAAAAACTCAAATTCTTTTTTTCTAAGGGGGCACCCTGGTCTTAAACAAAAAGAACAACATGGTTTTTACAGTTAGGACGATAAAAATTGGGTGATGCATGTGGTTTTTCATTGAAATTGTAGATATGAAGTTTGTTTCTGTGTAAAACGACTATATTCAACTTTATTTGGCTTTTATGTTTGATTTTTTGACAGCCTTCGTAAAAAAACTGCTTGAGGGATGCAGCTGAACAAGGTACCGGTGAACTGTGCACTAATCAAGGACTGACTGCCATAAGACTAACATTATCATTATATATGGTCTGTAGCAGAAGTGACAGCTGTTTGAAGTTTGGGCCTGGATGGCAACACCAGTTTTCCTGGTTCCCATTTTCTAGGCCCAAACTTCACATGGCTGTAACTTCTGCTACAGACCAGATAGAATGATAATGCTAGTATTATTGCACTCCTTGACTTGTGCACAGTTAATTGGTACTTTATTCAGCTGCGCCCCTCCAGCAGTTTTTTTTATAAAGGCTGTCGTAAAATCAAACATGAAAATCCAAATAAATGTGAATAGAGTCGTATTACACAGAAACAAATTTCATATCTACAGTTTCAATGAAAAACCACATGCATCCCCCGATTCTTATCATCATAACTGTAAAAATAGTTTTTGATCAAAAACTGATGTTCCTTTCTAACTCGAAGCTTTCTGGCCAGCTCCGGCCTCGAAGGTCAGCTGCGCGTGATCAAAAGGACTGTCAACGCGGCTTGAGCTCAAGCCGCGTTTATATTAAATGAAGCCAGTGCACGTGATGCCATCTCCCGAGTTGTGCCATGCTTGCACTGCTCACTCCCTTGCTGGTAGCCATGTGCTCGTACCGTGGTCAACCTCAAGTCTTCACCCCTTTCCTTTGAAATCCTTTGTGTGCACGCACAACTCACCACATGCTGTCGAAAAAGAAGAAATAAAAACGTGCATCACTAGAAAGCATAGCTGCTACCCCAGCAACAAGTGGAGGGGGCACCCTTTTGTTTGTTTTGCACGAGACGACTGCCTAGAATGGGGGATTACCAGCCCGCGCATGTGCAGATTGCTAATAGAAAAAGGTCCATTACTGCAATCTCATGGAGTCCGACGTATCACAGACGCTGCGGCACATACATGGTGGCGCACACACAGGGTCGCCCACTTGTGGGCCACACCAGTGAATACAACCTATGAAGTGCTATACCCACCACCGATATAGCATTATCTAGGTGCAGTCAGAAACACTTTTTTATATGCTTACACGTACTTTCAAGCGTTCGGAGGGTCAACATGGCTGCTTGTCACTGCTTCTGACCGATCATCCATGGGTCGATCCCACCAATCTGGCTGCCACAAATCACGGTAATAACGCGGAAGTCTTCAATTGTGGGCCGGACTGACACACACGATTCGCGCCAGGGCCGTCAAGCTGGCGTGGCAACTTTCTGATCGCGGCGTTAACACGCCACAGGGGTTCGAACACTTGCCCAGTATGAAGGTAGCTATTTCTGTCGTCGTTGGTTTGTCGCATAATGCATGCTTTACTGATGTTTAAGCGCAAGACCTGGCAAGCTTCTCTAGCTCGCCCAGAATTTCTCGATACGCAACTCTGAGCTGACGTGTGAGCACGTCTGTTTGTCGTGTGGTTCCTTGTTAATGAGCCAGACCATGCAACTGAACGGTGCGAATGCAGATTTGATGCTTTCAGCGCGTTTCACTTCTTTCTTCGATCAACAAGAGAGAAATTGTCAGTAATGCTCGTAGAAAGACGGGGCGAGTCAGAAATGCTGCTTGGACACTTCCTAGTACCATATAAATAGTGTACTTAATCTTCCTGAGAGCCAAAGCATCATTTTAGGTTGTAGTGAAACAGACCAGAAAACACCCCTGCCCTTTTTCTTGTCCTTTCTCTTTGAAGCACTCCTTTGTTTATGTATTGAAAACCAATTTGTGCAGCGGCACACTTCATTAGTTATTTGTGTATATGGCTAATTTTGTACATTTTAACATTTATATGTTCTCATTGTAGTATGATACTAATCTTGATAGTGCATTTTTGAAGCAGAGGTGGTTTTCTTCAGGTGGCAGTTCCTTTTCTCTACAAAAAAGTGCTTGCTGTAAACAGGATCAAACAACAAAAAAGGAAATCTGTTTTAAGTAAGGAGGAAAAAGGTTCACGTCAATTTATAAGGCTGAGACAAAGATAATGGCAGTCACTACATGTGCTGCGGTTCCCGTAGGGCTAACAAGCGATTTGCAAAAAACTGGACAACACTTCCCATGGTGCGGAAACTGAAGATGTACTCCTGCAATTAAAACACGGAATTATCGCTGCCCCTTCAAAGGTAGATAATTGAGCCATTTTGGCACTTGATCTTTAGAAAGCTTTGATCGCGTATCACACCAGGCTATTTTGTGTAACGTTGCCACTTTCACTCCGGGTCGCCGCACATACAACTATATCCGTAACTTCCTTTCGAACCGCACGGCTGTTATTCAGCTCGGTGACCTACAATCCGACACTATCCATTTCGCAACCATTGGCACACCTCAAGGCGCAGTATTATCCCCACTCCTTGCCCTAATCCACCTTCCCAGTAAGCTCGCCGCGATCTCTCGCTTACTCCACAGCATATACGCCGATAATATTACGCTGTGGACCACCAGAGGCAGCGACTTTCAAATCGAGGAGGTTCTCTAACAGGGAGCTGACTTAGTTACCACCGCCGCGCAAGTTGGGCTTGGATGCTCACCTGAAAAATCTGAGCTTTTAATCCTCCCCGCCAAATCAACCGGCAACCCAGCCCAGACACCCACCATTGAGGTCCGGATTGATGGTAGGGATGTTCCCCAAGTGGAAGCCTGAAAATACTTGGGCTCTGCATACAGCACAATTGCGCAAACATTAAGTACCTAGCACAGCTGACTTCTCAGGTGAATCAGACGATCGCCCTCATCCGCAGGATTGCTGCCCGCAACAAGGGGCTCAAAGAAACGGAGCGTATCCGGCTGATACAGGCATTTGGGCTCAGCCTTCTCACTTACTCCCTCCCGTATCTCTTGCCCTCGCGTACCGAACTCTCTAAAGTCAACTGCCTCATTCGAAAGACCTAAAAAACGGCGCTACAAATCCCTCAGAGCACTACCACTGCCAGACTCGAGAAACTCGGCATTTACAATACTGCGGAGGAACTCATTGAAGCCCACCTTATCGGTCAGCTAAATAGGCTCTCATCCACCCCCACCGGTCACACTCTCCTTGTTACTCTTAAAGGAGCACTGACACGAAAATTTTATGTTATACTCTTATTGCTTTTATCCATGCTTAATGGTCTGGCGAACCTGAAACAGCACTTCAAATACTTCAGCGCGCGATGGTTAATTACATTGAACGGCCTGAAAATCGTTTGTTTCAAATTCCCGCGCTTTCGTCTCGAAAGGCGCATATGACAGAATCCCGGCCTGACCTCACCGCTTTGTGCGGACGTCACCGGCGCCCGCTTGAGAGGGTGTTGCGCCCGCTCGCCGCTCGTGGGGCCGCGCGCGTGAAGTGACGTCACGAGTTTTTGACCACAGCGCTGTCGCGTCACTTCTTTTTCCTCTCCTGGAGTGATGTCACGCTGATGTCCGTTTGCTGAGTGCCGCTCCGCGCGCTGCTCCGTCGGCGCGATAAATGAGATACAATTGAACTATGTTCTTCGCGTCGCAGGCCGCTCATACTTCAGCCAGGGTATTCTGTTCAGTGAAGGAAGCGAATTGTGCAATAATATCAACGCCGAAAATTGGTGTCAGTGCTCCTTTAACCTTAAAGCCCCTATCCTCTGTGATGACTGGCTCCCGGTACCAGCCGACATCCATGGCTCCCTCACTATCCACCCTTTACCGCGCAATATCACCCTGTTTTCAACAAGCAGCGTAGGGAACTACGAGCACAAGCACTTACAGAGAAATACCCCGTCCACACCACTACGGTTTACGTGGACGCAGCTTGCTATCGACGGCAGGACGCATACGCTGTCGCAGTAGTAATCAACCATCCCAACACTCCTCCTCTTAAATCCCTAACAGACCGCACCAACTGACCCGCTGAGGCGGAAGAGGCAGCAATAGGTGACCGGTAAAAAGCGCAAATGCTCATGGGTGCATTGTCTGCTCCCGCGGAGTTCTGTTACTTCCGGTTCGAGAGCTCTCCTGTCCTCCCATACGCCGACGGCTTTCACGCACGCTTGTGCTTGTTGTTTATCTGTTTCCACTGAAAAAAAAAAAAAAACGCTCATGCATCGCACATTCAATGTGTAACAACAATGAATTCTACTAGGGGCTTCTCTGAAAGGTTAGCACTCTGTGACAAATAAACAACATGCACACACGCGCGTGAAAGCCGCCGGCGTACGGGAGGCCAGGCGAGATCTCGAACCGGAAGTGGCTGGAGCAGACAACGTACCCATGAGCCTTTGCGCTTTTTACCGGTCACCTATCGCGCTAGCCCTTACACATAGGCCGCCCCCTATCACTATCATCTCGGATTCGAAAACGGCCATTCGAAATTACGCCAGAGGCATGATCTCGCCCCTGGCGCTCGGAATTCTCCTCAAAAATCCTCCTACCATACAAATAAAGCTGATCTGGACTCCGGCCCACATGGGCGTGGGGGGAAATGAGGCAGCACATAGGGCCGCTCGAGAGCTCACCGTCCGAGCAGGCTCTAGCCTCGAACCCTTTCACGGAGCCCTATCAGCTCGGGACAGTCTCTTGACCTTCCAAGACATTACGGCACATTACCGCCTCTCACGCCGCCAGCTCCCCCCCGCACACGCGGATTTATCCAACAGGGAAGAACGGCTATGGCGACTGGTGTAAACCCATACCCTCCCATGTCGCTACCACCTGCACCGTATTTATCCTTCCGTCTACCCCTCCACCAACTGCACGGCCTGTGGAGCAGTGGAAACACTGGACCATCTTCTTTGGAACTGTCCCCACAACCCCTATCCTCTCTTAGCAGACGGTGGGCACTGGGCTGAGGCACTGGGCAGCTCCGACCTGTCTACCCAACGGGTGGTCACGGCGAGGGCTGCTGCGGACACCGGTACGCCGGTCACCACGTCCCCTAAGGGGCCTTCGAAGGCTCAATAAAATGTTTGTCCTCCTCCTCCCATGGTGCGGTCACATGCGGTTCTGCACAGATGGCATCTGGCCCCATTTTGTCTGACTGGCAATGAAAACTGCCTGCTTCAAAATAACAAAGACATTTTTTAGCCACATTTATATTCAGGCAAAAAGGGTTGTGCAGCAATTGCATGTAATGTTGCCTAGTATGAAAAATTGTGCTCAATAGGTTTCTGAGGAAAGCTGGTTTTGAGAATTGCATTGTGCCATAGGACAAAACAAAATTAACTATAAATGAAAAACAACACAACAAAAGTCCTGAGTTTTGCCATGCATATTTTTGTGCTCCTTTTCTATCATGTTTACAACCAACATAGCCATACTGTTAATTACATTGCACCTTTGGTCTCATAGGTCACCCAGAAAGGAAATCAACTGAAGTCGAGGAAGTAGTGTAAGGAAAATTAACTTTATATTGTAAAACAACAACAGTATTAATGTATTCTTGAAAGCGTAAGAAACAACAGCCTCGCTTGGACCTTTTTCAAATGTAAAATAGTTTCTTCTTGTCTTCTTTTTATTTTATGGTGAAGGAATGGGGCTGCTTCTTTTCCTGCAGCTTGTTAAGTTGGCCATTTTTTATGTGATCAGGTATTTAAGCATTCAGGAGTAGACGTGTCCTGATCAGGTATATCTTGAGTCCAACTGAGTAAAGCGTATTCTGATTTTTATCATGCTAAGGGTCATATTCCGAATGCTCCCCATGAGCACAAACGAGTTGCAGTGAATGAATGAAGATAGCACGGAATTCTTTTATCAACACGTAAATGCCTAAGACTAGTTCACATACTTGAACAAATCACAAGCACGGCATAAACTTAATGCGGTTGCCCAGCAGTTGGGCAACACGCCACTATTTAAACTAAATGCATATGTTACTCGATAGTTTCCCTCCAGCTTAGAGACTGCCTTTCCCATGTATTTTCTAGTTCATAAATATACCATAGAATGATTGGCTGCAGCAGCTCTCATAAATTACAAAATGACAAGAATAAGATGGGCATTGCTTCCACAGATGATCCCTTTGTATCATTCCTGACATGAAATAGCCAAGTGAATCTTTGGACCTTGGTAACAAACTGTTTCAAAGCACAGTGCAAACCGTGATGAACAAACAGCATTGCGTCAGGTGCATAGCCTGCGACACTGTGCAGCTGAAAAATATATCTATGTATCTTTCTGCTTCATTTTCCTGTATCTACACATGCAAACTGCCTTTATTAACAATAAAAGCAGGGCTGTAGGAGGGGTGTAAAACGTTTAAAGAGCGCACTGCAAAATAATGTGACATGTTTTTTTTAAACATTATGTATGAGCTGCCTTACGTAAGAGGCATTTCTTACAACATTCTTAGCCCTGTATGGCTTTCTCACACAGCTTAGATGTCGTGCGAAAAAGGCAACTTAGTCTAACAGCTCAAGGCGAGGTAGGTGCACCTTCTCCCGTTTGCACTCAAGAGTTTACATGAGAAGGCATTAAGTAATTGCATCATAATCGAGTAAACTGAGGTCACTTCGCACAATGAGGCACAGGGCAGTGTGGTAGACCTCTCACTCATGGATCTTTAGCGTAAACCAAGACATCGTGTACAGAAGGTTAATTTTTTTGGCTTTATAAATTCAATGCAGCCCCGGCAGCCAAGAATCGAACCCAAGACATTGTACATCCCTGCAGCCATAGGAAACCATGTGAGATCTGAGCAATCTGGCACCTGAGAAAGCTCATTACGATGAATAAAGCTACCGTGCGATATTACTTAGTGTTTACAAAAACCAAGGATAGACAGCATAGGGGAACTAGATACATCCTTGCTTACACAAAACTCAAAAGTAAAATTAAAAATATATATATATGACGCGGGCATCCGAGGCACGGTATATCTATGGTGTTGACTAACACCATGTACTGTGCCCTGGCCGACCACGTAATTTATGTTCCTGCCTCCAGTGGAAGCTGGAAAGCACTGTAAACGGCCCTGTGGTCAGCCATAACCCATTACACGCCCAAGACTACAGTGCAAACTTTGTCGTGACGGAAACCACGTACGGTGCTGTTTGCACGAAGGTCACGCCAGCCCACCTCATAGATTGCGCTATATCGGTAGTGCATATAACAATTTCTGGTGGGACTTCACTAGGTGGTACATATAGCATCATCCATAAATTTTCAACAGTAAAAAAATGAAGGTAGTAATTAAGCAGTGCATGAGCTATCCCTACCTCTTCATTGCTTCACTAGTTACTGAAAGACTTGTATTTGAAAATGTCAGGCTGGAATGGATGCATAGACCAGGTTGGTTTTTTGATATTGGCATAAATAACTAAACTTGATTTTTAGTACACACGCTGCTGTCTTCATGGCTATCAACTACCGCGTTACTGTAAACCCTCGCTTGAAATGTACACGGAGTGAGAACGCACTGGTGGATCTAAAGTATACCATCAAATAGAAGCCAGGAAAAGTCGGGAACCCGTTTGGTTGTGACAAGTGGCCTGCACTAGAATGGCAGTTCCCACTAGAATGTCGGGATGAGTGCTGCAGGCAGGCTAGCGGCACCGTGACTGCATTCAGGAGATGCTGCAAGAGAAAGAAATGGAACATGAGGAATGAAGCACCGTTGAGGCAGCAGTAAATAAACAATCTAGGATGACTAAAAAAAGGGCAAACGAAAGCGAAGACCACACAAGCAGTGCTCTTGCCCGCATGCGTTATCCGGGTCGTTCCCGCTGAATTTCCATCGGGTATTGAACGCCGATTGGCACCACTATTAAAGATGAAAACACATAACGACGTAAGCATCCCTTGGCAGGCACTCCTGGCAGCAAAAGTGCTGGACGCAGCAACGAGTGCAACAGGCTAAAGTAGCGTGTTACAACGCCCTCACGAACCACACGCACACACGAAAACCTTGCCAACAGGGACCTGTCACGCTCCTAACTTCACCAACAGATCGTACTGCAAGTTCATTTTCGTTACAATATTAAGATCGGTTAGCACAAGGCACGTTGTCTAGAAAAAGCGTCGAGGAAAACAAGTGATGTTAATGACGCCACATTAGACAAGGAAACGTCATGGGCGAGACGGGTTTGCAATGCGAGCGAGTTTCCGCGCCGTGCAACAAACCGTCAACAGCTCGCGATCGCCGACAGACGCGAACAGAGCAGCATAAACAGCGACAATAATGCAAGACGGTGAGAACGCGCCGTTAAGAATTTCGTAAACGTCGCTAATATAACTGCCGCGAGCAGAAAGCAAGCTTTGCAGTAGGAGATATGCGAACTGATTGCAAACCCGCCAAAAAACACTCACCTGGTCGGCCGATGGTGGACAGTTGAACGCCCACAGATAACTGCGAAGCTGTAGTGCCAGAAGACGCTGGATCTGTTGAACGACGACTGAAAGGCGACAACCATCGCCAGTTTATGAATTCTTGCGTCGAACGCGACTACTTGAATCGCTACGGCACGTAGTACGCCGTGTAGGCAGCACTCGGAAAAATGTAAACATACCGCGCGGGAACGCTGCGAGCAAACGTGACGTCACATCCGCCTAGCGATGCTCCTCACCCGCCCAAAAGGTTGGTTAATTCCTCTCCTGAAGGGCAGGTGCCAGAGGCCACTTTTAACGCGACAAAACAAGGCGCTTAGGTTGGAGTTTGCCACTAGGCACCTTTTGTGGACGACTGAGGAATGGATGAACGTTGTGTTCACGGACGAATCCACCTTTAGCAGCAAGTGGAACCAACAGCGGCGCGTGTGGCGGCCGTATTGTGCCCGGTAAGTCATGCAGTTTCCATGTGCATAAGTGCATAGAAGAGACATTTTGACTTTGTACTTGTATTTGTTTTAGTCAATTTGTTAAGAAGAAATTAGGCAATGTTTACGGCAGCTGTGGCAGCGGTGAGTTTATTTTTTCTAGTTTTGTATTCCTAGTAGCGTCTGAGAGCTCTAATTAACTAGTTAACGTTTCATTTGAATGCTACTATGAGAATTTCGGGAAAGATTTAGGCTGCTGGGTAACAAACAAAATACACAATGTCTATTCTTTTTTGTTACAGGTACGAACCAGAGTACACGCAACACGTCACCGCTAGCGGTCGCCGGTGCGTTAATGTGTGGGGTGTCATAACACACCGAGGGCTTGGACCGCTCATCTGGAGAGAGAGACAGAAAGACTTTATTTATGGCCAGCAGGGAGTGGGAGGTCGGGATGCTCAGAGCCTCCACATCCCACCCACGTTCACGACGTCTTCGGGACTAGGCCCCGCCGGCGTCGGCGTGAGTGGTGCGCGAAAGGTACTCGGGAGTTCGTCCCTTCCCCCCCCCCCCCCACCCCCCCCCCCCCCTTCGTCTGCGACTCGCTCCGCTTCTGCCTGGCGAGAGCAGCCTTGAGCTGCTGGACGGCTAGAGTTTGTGCGTCCAGGTCCGTCGAATATACGGCACTGGTTATGGTGTCCGGCAGCCGGTCGTAGAGGTCGGCAGCTTCCACGGGGTGCACTGCACAGTCCCACAGGATGTGGGCCAGAGTTGCGCGATGTTGCCCGCACACTACACACGTCACTGGCGTAGACGTCCGGGCACACGTGACGCGCGAGCGCCGGCGTGATCACTGACTGTGTTTGTAGTTGGCGTAGTAGCACTGCCTGCTGTCGTGTTAGTTCCGGGTGGGGCGCCGGAGCGGTGCGCCGGCCGAGCCGGTACCACTCCAGCACCTCCCCGTGCGTGAGGAGGGGCTCCGGGTCCCACTCCACGTCGTCGTTGTCGTCTTCGTCGTCGTTGTCTTCGCGTTGGCCTCCCTCTGTCGCGGAGCTCGGCAGGGAGGAAGAGACCACCGCCGCGCGGTTGGTCAGTCCTCGCGCGGCTGCGTCCGCCGTCTCGCTGCGGTTGGGGAGACCGTCGCCCACGTTGCCTCTGATGTTGGTGTGCGCCGGAAACCACCGAAGGTGGGTGGCCGGCACCGCTGCACTGATCACCGCACTGCACTTCACCGCGCGCACTGCACTTTCACATACGTTGTTCTTGGCGTAGTTCGCGATGGCCGACCGCGAGTCACTGAGCACTGTGGTGCACTGCGGATCCGTCAGCGCCAGCGCGATCACCGTCTCCTCCGCCTGGCTGGCGGACGGCACGCGAACGCTGCAGGCGCTGTATATTTCTCCCCTGGTGGCGCGGACCGCCACCGCTACGTAGGCGTCGGGTCGGTCGGTGTACCGGGCGGCGTCCACGTACAGGGCGCCCGTGTCATTGGCGTGCGTTGCAGCGAGAGCGCGGGCCCTCGCCTCTCTGTGACCGCGGTTGCGATCGGGGTGGACGTTGCGGGGCAGCGGGAGGATCCGGAGTCGCCCCATCACCTCCGGCTGGAGCTGCTGCCGCTGCTGTTGCTGGGCTGTCTCGTTCTGCTGCGACGACGTGCCCGCCAGCCCGAGGCGTTCCAGGATACGCCTGCCCGAGCTCGTGGTGGCGAGGCGCTCGAGTTGCACCGTTCGTTGGGCCTCGCTGATCTCCTCGAGGGTGTTGTGCACCCCGAGCTCGAGCAGCCGGGCCGTGCTGGTGTTATTTAGCAAGCCCAGGGTCGTCCTGTACGCCTTGCGGATGGCCGCGTTGATGCGGTCCCTCTCCTGGCGCAGCCAGAAGTGGAACGCCCCGACGTAGGCGACGTGGCTCATCGCGAAGGACTGGAGCAGGCGGAGGAGGCTGGCCTCCTTCATTCCGTTGTGCCGCGTCGACACCCTCCGGATGAGTCGGGCCGCCGCGCCGATCTTGGTGACGAGGCGGTCCACCGCGGTCTTGTTGCTTCTGCTGGCCTCGATGTGCATGCCGAAGACCCGGAGAGTGGCGACCCTGGGGATGACTGTGCCGTCCCTCATTCGTATGTGGATGTTTGTCGATTCTTGTGCCTCTTTAAATGGAGCACTCACTGCAGCAGCCTATGCGGACATTCTCGTACAAGTTCTCATTCCCTTCATTCTGGGTAGCCCATTTCCGGACGGGTGCTTTATTTTCCAGCATGACCGGAGCCCCATTCACACCAACAGGTATAATTACTGGCAACCTATATGCCCCCCGCACAGAAGGATTAGACAAACATTTACTCAAAATTGATTAATAGATATGATGATATGGTGTGAATGTATTTAAATGCAAGACTAAAAATATTATTTTTTTGTAATACTCAAAGTGAAGATTCCTGGTGCATTTTTGTGTTTACGAATTATTGATAGCTGTAACTTGAATGTATTTTGTACATAGGATCTATTACAAAGTACATTTCAGGCTAATTAATCAAAGAAGCTGTTATTAGTTGTTTATTGTTTGCTTATAAACCTGTGCGTTCCAAATAGGTTTTGCTTTCCCAAACCATCTTTACAATATTTGAAACAACTAATCGGGAGGCCTCCACATAATAGCCCAGAATTCCATTTATTGCAAGCTGATAAATTGTGTTTTGTTCTTATCCTTTGGATACTCGAATAGCTTTTTAAACTTGATAGACTGAAAATATCTCTGATTTTCTTAAAAGGCTAGTGAGGCAGAAGATCGAACTCTGTATTCAGGAGCTCCCATGGCCTCCAAAAGGAGCGGACCTGAATATTATTGAACACGTGTGGGGCCTGATCAAGCAGTGACTGGCAAGGCTGCACCTTCATGGAGCGTCAACAGATCTGCTTTAGGAGGTGGTGAACAATGAATGGACGCGACTTCAAGGCCTCCCGGATTTTGCAAGCACCCTCTACGCCTCGCTGCCTGCGCGCACGTTCAACGTTGTGGAAGCTGGCGGAGCGTTCACGCTTCATTAATACCCTTGCGTAGATGAGCTTATTTTAATGAATTAAAGTCAATCAATTAATTTAATTTAAATTGAGAGTTGTCTAACGTTCTACAACTTTTTTCTGGAAGTGCGGTAATGAATTCCGTAATTATGGCAGAGGCATTAATGATGTAACGCTGTGCTGCGTTCATTTATTGCGGGCAAATAAACTCCCCGGTTGAAAGCGCACGTTCTTGTGGCCTGCATTTTTGCTCGCGTCGACAGCTTTTGACACTATCGTCCAGCAAACTGGGAGCTTGGGTGAAAACTGCGATAAAGAAAATACTGCTTCTCCCAAAAAGAAGAAATGAAGGAACGTTCGCAGCAAAGTTGCCGCATGATTTTGCGGATAAGCGGTGTGCAAGCTGTCATTTCAAATGCAAGCTGTTTGTGGGAGTGCTTAGCGCCGACCACCCCTTCTTAAGAAAATGGAATGTGCCTGGCACTGTCGCTGTAGGAGCGCTAAATGACAATAGCGCCGCCTGCTGCGATCATTCCGCTCCAGTCATGAATCACTTGTGCCAATCTTTTTCCGTTGAGGATGTACAAACACGTACACAAAGACGCACCAAGGCGTACTGCGCGCACTATATGCCTGTTATAGATGAACAGCCATCCGGCGCGTTGAGCTTACATTGGCCAACTGGCATAAACGACATTGTCTTCTGTGACTCTGTTGGTCGAGCAAACCCAGTGTTTCGAGAAACAATTACTATCAACCGTAACAAAAATTGGCCGCGTATCTGCTCCTTTGGTAGCAAATGTCGTCAAAAGACGATAGTCTGTAGACATTTGCCAAGGAAATCCCCCCCTTTGCATTCCCGCTAACCTCTCATGCTGTTCCTGTACCATCGCGCTCATCCCAAGGAAAATATACTAAAGGTTTGCTCAAGGCGATTTGAATTTTCCGCGTTACACTGCTACAGGCCGGGTTCCTCGAAGCCAGCGCTGCAGTACGGCGGAGACGCGCGTGAATCGAGGGAGCCGACTTCAACGTTTATACAACCGCGTTGCCGCCGTGCTCCACGTGCGTTCCAAGCAGAACGTGAAACCTAGCTAGTGGAACCTTTCGTTGCTGTTGCCGCGTGATTTCTCATATGCCGCCAGGAGGTGGCACGGGCAAACAGCAGGCGGCGGTTTTCTGCAGTAGATGTAGAATATCATTTGCTATTGAAAAACCAAGCATTCAAGAATTTTAAAGCAAAGCTTTTTACCTCTACCCCCCAAGGGTTCTTTCGCGACCGTTGATGTTACCAGAAAACTGCAGCGAACAAATAAAAGAATTTACTTGCACCGCCGGGAATCGAACCTGGAACTAATAGACTAACAAAGTGAGAGCCCGTTGTCTTACCGATTTAGCTACGAGCCCACGCGAAGACGGGGAAGACAGGTAGTGCACTCACCAAGCATATATCTACGGGTTTACCCCCAGCGTTCTCGCTGTATGCCATGTGAAAACGTCACGCAACCACTCACGCCAGTTTAGCGGCCCTGTGCGCACCTTGCTCATGTGCTAAGAGTTCCAAAAATTAAAGGAAGCTCACCCCAATGCATGGCGTCTCACTTCTAGTACGCCAATATGCTAAAGCCTGTGGCCTCCAGTGTTCACGTAAAAAATCACAGCTCCTTGTCGTCCGCCCTCACGCCAAATGAAGGAATACATTCTAATACTCCTTGATGACCAGGCCATCACTCCAAGCCCCAGCATCAAGATCCTGGGCCAACATCTCGAGGCCAACACCAAGAGTAACGTCTCCTTGCAGCGCCTCAAAAACAGCATTAATCAAATCATGCACATGATCAGGCGAGTTGCCACCAAGAAGCGAGGCCCAAAGGAATCTGGTACCTTTCGATTAATTGAAGCTTTTGTGCTCTCGTGAGTCACTTACGTCAACCCCCTGTCTTCTTCTCGAGAAGGAAGACATAGAGATGCTTTATATAATGATTAGAAAGGCGGTCGAGCAGGCCATTGGTCTTCTCATGAGTACGTCCACACAGAGGCTGCTTAGCACGGGGCTCCACAGCACGGTGGAAGAGCTGATGGAAGACTATCTTACTAACCAGAAGATCCGACTCAGAACTGCGTTGGGTAACCGCATGCTTCACCAGATTGGCTGGGCAGCCAAGAATGTCACTCCGCTTGACGTACTCCCAGACTCTTGGCGACTAAAACTAAAGATGCTCCCTTTGCTTAGAAATATGAACCCCTCACAGGACGAGGGTCACCGAAAAGCACGGGCTCAAGCGCTAAACACCACCCTCGGTGGGGATCATGCAGTTATCTACACAGACGCCCCTAAACATCGAGGGCAGCAATACGGCATCATCGTGGCTACCTCCAGAACCAACCTCCTTGCGTGTACCTCACTTAGGACCCAAGAAATGACGGCAGCAAAAGAGGCAGCCATCACCTTGGCTCTGACTCATCCAGGGGTTCGGAGGGTAGTCACCGATTCCCACCAAGCCTACTGGAATTACCAGTCGGGTTGGGTGTCCTGACCTGCACTGCGCGTGCTAAAAAATCACTCCCCAAACAGTTCTATTCAGTTTATCTGGACACCCCCTCACGCTTCAATGGAGGGCAACAAATACGCCCACCCAACAAGCCTCCGCTTTTACCTCTCGTGCTATGGAGCTGCACGAGGGCAGTCACCCGCTTGTCACGTTCAGGGAGATAACCCAGCATTATCCCCTTCTGAGACAGACCGTACCTTCGACTTACCCTGACCTTTCCAGAGAACAACAAATTACCCTACGGCTCATACAATCCGGACTCCTTCCCACTGGCTACGCGTCTTCACCTAATGTATCCGAATCGCTACGACGCTGAATGTAAATTTTGCTCAGAAGTAGGAACACTCCGTCCCGTAATCGGAGTGTGCTAGTTTAGCTCTGAGCACCCTCCTCACTTTCCGTCAACTACCCAACAAGAGCAATGGGGGGAAATGCTGCTGTCCAGGCCCTCTCTACCTACCCAGCTTCAGCGGGTAGACAGAACACAGGCCGCGCGGACTGCATATGGGCCCCACAGAATAAGGAATCACTCCCCAGGGCTGCACTCTGGGCCGTTCAGAAATCTGAACTGAAGTATTTCATTGCTCCTTCTCGTCCTTCTCTGCCGCAAATCTCGTCGTCTACGTCCGCGGCGCAGAGACGGAGAAGTGAGATCGTCTAACACCGGGTTGGAGCTTACTTTAATTTTATAAAAAAAGTTTACACTCTTGTGTTACACCAATACAACTCAACCAAACACCATTCATGCATCATGCATTGATTTAACCTTGCCAAGAATATCTCTCTGAAGCATAGGTCGGCAAAACAGAAAGAACTCACTCAAACTCAATCACAATTTTTTTCATTCACGCTGTACTCAATCAAACTCTGCCTCAAAAAGTTCGTCCGTTCACAAAATCACTCGTACTCACTCATCAAATACTCATTTGTAATCGTACTCACTTGTACTCAAACTCATTTGTCCTCACGAGTATTCGAACTCAATCTGTACTCATGAGTACTGAATCTGTACTCATGAGTACTACTCATTCTGCACTCATGAGTACTACTCATTCTGCACTCATGAGTACTACTCATTCTGCACTCATGAGTACTACTCATTCTGCACTCATGAGTACTCAATCTGTACTCATGAGTACTCAATTTGTATTACGAATAATCAACTTATCTGCACTGTTAGCTAGGTCGTAGCTCGCATGAAAAACTAAGTAGAAAAATAAATTGTTTAATTGATTAGAAAAACACAGGTTACATATAAATCAGGACAGAGGAAGAAAACGTCTGACGCGGTGCACTGTCGTTGGGGAACTTACTGCGCGAAGGCAAGTACATGTGAGAAAGCGAAACGGAACGTAAGCACTCGCGTTGCGTCTGGCGTCTCCTCTTGTTCTCAGGCCGGGTCGGGCTCAGGGGAGCTCGGGGCTTAATGGTGCAGCCGTGGCCGTAAACTGCGTTTTTCTGCGTGTCTTCGGGTGGCAGCTTTTGTTGTCCGTTTTCTTGTTTTCACTACTGTTTGCACTACTATACTCAAGAGTGCATATACTCAAGAGTGCAAGCACTGGCAAAAACAGTATTCATGAGTATTGTACTCATGAGTGCTGTGTACTCATGAGTACTGTGCACTCATGAGTACTCATACTCATGAGTACTCAAACTCATGAGTACTCATACTCATGACAACTGTACTCATGATTACTCATACTCATGAGTAGTGTACTCATGAGTACTGTACTCACGAGTAGTGGACTTACCCCTGTACTCACTCGTCATCGTACTCACTGTTTTTTTCTGGGTGTGTGATCACTCATCATTGTACTCACTCGTGAGTTTGAGTACAAATGAGTACAAATGAGTGTATTCACGAGTGAGTACACCGACCTATGCTCTGAAGTAATAAATGGTGTGGTTAAGAGAATTTCACTTCTCTCTGGTTGTACTATTTGTAGAGCGATGTGAGTGAATTTAAGTGACGTCGCATGGGTAATCGTTATGGGTGCCGTTTACAGCTTTGCTTTCCAACCACATTCACGGGGTGGATTGGCGCGATTTTTTTTGTTCGCTGGAGTTTTCTGGTGACACCAACGGTCCCGAAAGAACCCTTGGGGGGTAGAGGTCAAAAGCTTTGCTTTAAAATATGCTTAGCTCGTTTAGTTTTTCTGGGTTCCTTTTTGTGACGCGTTAATTTCTGTATGCTTGCTGTACATATCGAGTAGTAGAGTGTCTGCAGGTACGTTTGTAAAAGAACAGGTAGGCCATCCATCAGCCGGACAAACATAATTTCACCTTGGTTCTTTCATTTTGTACCCATTTGCGCGAAATAGAAAATGTGTGAAACTCATTGAAATAGAACTGAATTGGGAAAAGACCACAAAGAAATTCACAAAAATATTTTGTGTACGTGTGTGTCTGTGTATGTGTGTGCAGGTTACCGGGTCGCACAGTTGAGTGCCTCTACTTCCTAAAACTGATGTATTTTAATTGCAAAATCACAGCCGATGTTAACTATTGGACGCTGCAAAATAAATCACGGTCAGTTTTCGCCTTATCGACTTTGTTCTCGAGTGCCTCGCTCCGCAGTGCCACCGCCGCACATAAAGCAGCTCCTGTGGCCCCTTGCGTGTTGCGTATCAAATTTATCCGCACCCCTCGAACGTTCGTGATAATCTTCACAGGGAACAAGATTACTTACACCGCTCACAATCACAAAATATTTACAATGCTAAATTCAACGCGAACCCTTTTAGTACAGTGGTTTTAAATGCTCTGTGGTCTCTGCCTTACAATATGCATAACCCTAGCATTGCACAAGGCATGCACTCATGCACACTGCGAGGAACCACCGCGGGTTCGAGCTATTTGAGCACACTCACGATACTGAAACGCCGTCGCGCCAACTTAACACCGCCTCTGTTGGGCAGGTGGAGAAGGGGGCGACAAAGGAATATGCCCAGGGTACGGAGGGAAGACGTTTATTTTACATTACGTCCCAGTTACACAATTTAAAGTACAAGTACGCACTTCCCTTGAGGTGAAAGAGGCGATGGGGCGCCACGCGTTAGTGTGCGCGTCGTCGGCGCAAAGCCAGTGGGCTCTTCGGTCAGGGCAAATTCCGGGGTGCGCGCACGTTGTGCGCGCGCGCATCGCCGTGCTGGCCAGATCGGCTCGCAACAGGGAGGGAGACGGGCCCATTCGCTCACAGGCGCGCACCGCACGGCGTGATCGTCGAGTGGTAGGTACGGCCTTACTATATGCAAGCGTAGGGGCAACAGGAGCAGCCTTAGGCACGGGCCGCAGCCGGAAGGGCTGGTGGGCTTTCGCCGGCGCAACAGAGTGGCAGCCGGTTGGTAAAGAAAGCGTAACATACCTTCGGCCAACGCCTTCGGCGTCCTGGAAGCGTCTCCCCGAACGGACCCCCGCGCAGGGCGCGCGTTCGCGTCCCGGCGAGAGTCGGGTTCGGGCATCGTTCAAACGGACCAATGAGGTGAGGTTAGCTCCGCTACCAGGGCGGAGCGCCCGCTGCGTGACAGTGTTTTATTGCAGCAACGGTCGCTGGAGCCTTCACCTCAGGCAGGAGTTTGAGAGGACTGCTCGGCTGTACACAGTGGCGCCGAGACGAGCCGGCATTTCGGGGAGAGAGGGGAAGAGCGCCCCGCAAGGGCACAAACCTAGCGATCACGCAATGGCTCGGGCGCCACGATCCCCACACTCCCCTCTCCTTAAATGCCCTCGCCGGTCTGAGAAGAGTTGACCGGCCATCGCCCAGGCATGCAAAAGACGGTGAAGAGTAGAAAAGTATGCATGCACAGGGCAGTCTCAGTCCCCAGCCCATACAAAATATTTACAAACTACACTACCAACACTACCCCCCTCCAGCACGAATGATACACACAGGAAACTACACGCGACACTGAGATACATAATACATAGTCATTGGTTACACATGCATGCACAAAATGAAGCTATTGAAATATACAATTACAATGAACGCGACACTATTAAAAGAACGATAACGGTAATAATATATGCATGCAGTGCGATACTATGGTACATATGGTTACAAAAAGAAAGGAGCCAACACTACAACTGGAAATGAATTACGACAAGTCAGAAGACACAGGCATGCTACAAAATACGCTAAACTGCTATGAAAATTACATTATGTGCAAAAATGCCGACGAGTCCATTTAGCGGGTCTCGCCAATGTCCGGAAATTGAGAGCGCAAAAGGTTCTCGGAGAAACGTCCAGAAGGCGAGATAATGGTTCGGAGTGCCGGAACAAGCTCACCCCTATGTCGACACAGCAGCGGGCCCGTACCGACACAGGGGCAAGCAGGCTTGTGTGAACCCGCGTCCCGACGGCAGGGCGACAGCGCTCACCTTCTCAGGCCAGTGACGACTTGTGACGAGGGAGGTACCGGGAAGCAGGGGACGTGCCTTGAACAGTACGCCGGCAGGTATGATGACCACGATGGCGCTGCTCAGGTGTGGGCCTCGCGGGGCACTCGATGGGTGCCCCGCCAAGGAGCGACGTGCGCTGGTGGTCGCCGCTGCTCTGCGTGAGCGAGGCAGCAGCCGGACGACGGTTGTTGAGCCCTGGTGCCCATGACGCATGGTGCGGTTCCGATGACACCTCCATATTGTCCGCATCTGGAGAGGGCACCTATGCCGCAACTCGCAACTGGCCGTCAGTCCCGCCCTCGTCGGTGCAGGGCAGCCCGGCCACGTTCGCCTGCTGAAGGCGGTGCGCAGGGGGTACATGTCGTTGACCCCCGAGTCAGCACAGCTGTTCAGGGCCCGGTCAAGTTCACGGCGCGGGAAACCCCCTCCCCATCCGTTGGTGTCTCTGACCACGGACCCTTCACCACACCGACGAGGCGCCACGTGACCGCGGGCGCACGGCATGAAGCAGACACCACTCGCGAATGCACCATTGGGTTCGCTGAAGCCGGAAGAAGCACACACCACACGCACTCACGAACACCCTCCCAACAAGCGCGTCACAGCGTTCGTGCCACCGGGGCCAAGTTCCTTCGCCACAACGTGGTGCGCCCCAGTCGTAGCGTCCGCCCCGCCCGCGTTTTCCAGGAAAACGCCACTTTCCTGTTGACATTGAATATATGGTCCCCGAAGGTCTGGCCCGTTCTCCCAACTTCGCACAGTTCACGCAACGGCCTCCAATACGCGCTGCTCGCCCGAACACCGGGGCCGCGGACGGCTGAAATCGGACACTTTCAAAACAAGCCCATTACTTCTCGAACCCCGCGCGCGAAGAGCAGGTGGATGTCCTCGAAGACCGACCGAGCTTCCACCCCCTCACCCTCGCTCTCCAGCCAACACCGTACGCCTCCGAAAGAGCAACTCCAAAAGAAAGCTAGCCCTTGTCGCTACTTAGGAGTAAATAGAACGAACCATAGAACATACTTCGTCCTACATACACAGACTAACGAGGGTTCTTGTACCCAAACAAATAACTGAAAAAAACGCATAAAAGAGACACTACTTTACATCGTGCAAAAAAAGAGTAACACTTAACGCCTTCAGCAAGGTCAAACACTCGGACCATACAGAACCATGTAAAAAAAACATGCCTTCACGCTACACGCTATGGTACAAATGGTCAACATAACTCCATCCTGCAGTACAGTGCGCTAAAGCGAGCACACAAAATATTCACCCAAACAAATGGGTACTAAATACACCATTCGCCCTCAGCAGGCATAAAATAGAACACGATAATACAAACACAGCCCCGCAACATGCACACTTTTACAAACCGAACAAAAAGAGAAACATTTGCTTACAACTTGCTGGAGGGTAGCGGAAACTGACCACACACAATGGGCTGGGGCGGCCAGGGCGGCCGCGCTGACTGAGACTGAAAGAAGTGGTCAGCACGGGCGGCTAAAGTACCTGCCCTTTAGTGTGCTATGATTACTGAGGTGACCTCTTCGTGACGTTATATTGATGAGCTGGCCGAGAGAAGCCTGGATAAGCCTGGGTGCCTTGTCATCACCGCGCAGAGCCACTATGCTCTAGCGCCAAATAGTCAGCCCGTGACACCGTATAAGTAATAGCTCTGCTTGCTTCTCGGCAAAGGTCCCTTCAAGTCGCAAGCAACTACCTGCCAAGGACGCATACTGTAAAATGGCTTCACAATTCCAGGCGGCTTCCCACCATGCGCCCTCGCCGTTTGACAGACGTGGCAGGACCGGCAACAGCGAAAATGTCTCGCTTCGTCCCGGGCCAGGTCACGGAGCGACTCAGTTTACCAAAACTTTGGAGCCGCCTAAATGCCCGCCGAATGGTTCGTCATGAGCATAGCGCAGCAGTGCGCAACTCAGACTTAGGGGGTTACCACATTGAATGGTTCAATTGCCTCATCATCGGTGGCTACGTAGTTCAGCACGAGTCTTTCACCGACCAGCAGAAATGAATACCCCGGGGCGTCGGCGACACACGCTGACTTCAGCCCCCCTCCCGCGCCCGCTACAAGACAAGTAGCATCTCGGCGCACGCCCGCAGAAGGACAAGCTGCGTCTCGGCGTCTAAAAAAATCAAACTAAAAAAAATTGTATCCCAGAGACCGTCGCAAATCCCGCGACAAAACGGGACATTCTGCTGGCCGGCTACTAGCTCTTTCCGGCTGAATACGACCTCCGTGCAACGGGGCATTTCTTCCCCCTGGTTTTACAGCCGAGGACCGTCCGCTTTCCGGCGGCATGGAGTTCGCGAAAAGCGCCTGCCCCTCTCTGCGGGGTGTCCGCGCGCTCTTTCTCAACTCTGGGCCCTCTTCCTCCACTCAACGGCTGTCAATTTTGCCTTCTTTACGGGCACACGCTTTTGCGCCGCCGGCTAAAGTCACACTTGGACAATGAATCTCGATGGATTACGAAGCACGAGATAGCGCGTCAGCTACCACGTTCGTGCACTACCCACAGGGGCCGGCAAACAAGCATAAATGTCGCGTGCACTACTCCGAGAGGCGGCTGTGGCATTTCTCCCTGGATACGTATACCGCCGCTCCAGTGGGGCGCGGTTGCACCGTCGCACTCCCCCGTGGGTCTGCGTTAACGAGGGGTGCAAGCACACTCGCGTACGGAGAGGCGGTCGCCTCGTCCCCGTAGCAGCTACCGCTAGCGGATAAGCATTAAGACTGATTCCGGTTGCGTACTCAGCTTAATTAGAGGCCAAAGACTAATGAGCCAATGGTCCCACGTTGGGCGCCAGTTTGTGGTCTCTGCCTCACAATATGCATAACCCTAGCATTGCACAAGGCATGCACTCATGCACACTGCGAGGAACCACCGCGGGTTCGAGCTATTTGAGCACGCTCACGATACTGAAACGCCGTCGCGCCAACTTAACACCGCCTCTGTTGGGCAGGTGGAGAAGGGGGCGACAAAGGAATATGCCCAGGGTATGGAGGGAAGACGTTTATTTTACATTACGTCCCAGTTACACAGTTTAAAGTACAAGCACGCACTTCCCTTGAGGTGAAAGAGGCGATGGGGCGCCACGCGCAAGTGTGCGCGTCGTCGGCGCAAAGCCAGTGGGCTCTTTGGTCAGGGCAAATTCCGGGGTGCGCGCATCGCCGTGCTGGCCAGATCGGCTCACAGCAGCGAGGGAGACGGGCCCATTCGCTCACAGGCGCGTACCGCACGGCGTGATCGTCGAGGGGTAGGTACGGCCTTACTATATGCAAGCGTAGGGGCAACAGGAGCAGCCTTAGGCACGGGCCGCCGCCGGAAGGGCTGGTGGGCTTTCGCCGGCGCAACAGAGTGGCAGCCGGCTGGTAAAGAAAGCGTCACATACCTTCGGCCAACGCCTTCGGTGTCCTGGAAGCGTCTCCCCGAACGGACCCCCGCGCAGGGCGCGCGTTCGCGTCCCGGCGAGAATCTGGTTCGGGCATCGTTCAAATGGACCAATGAGGTGAGGTTAGCTCCGCTACCAGGGCGGAGCACCCGCTGCGTGGCAGCGTTTTATCGCAGCAACGGTCGCTGGAGCCTTCACCACAGGCAGGAGTTTGAGAGGACTGCTCGGCTGTACACAGTGGCGCCGAGACGAGCCGGCATTTCGGGGAGAGAGGGCAAGAGCGCCGCGCAAGGGCACAAACCTAGCGATCACGCAATGGCTCGGGCGCCAGTATCCCCACAACTTTTATCGCGAAAGATCTACTAGCCCTATACATCTTTCCAGGTCATGCATCGTGTCGCAAGTGGCCTTCTGCCGCCGATGCGCAAGGTCCGCATTTCTTTCTTATCGCTGCGCTTGCACGGAGCCTTGTTGCTGCGGTACCACGTTGCTAAGCGAGTTTGAAACAGCAGCTTCGCCTGCGCTTGATCGCTCGGTGCCGATAGAGCCTACTTTGCGTGAGCACGAGCGAACCACGTAAGTAGGCGTTTGTGTAACCGTTGCTTCGCCGGCGCTTGATCGCTCGGGGCCGGTAGAGCCTGCTTTGCGTTTGCATGAGCCCCAGCGAACCAGGTAAGTAGGCGTTTGTGTAACCGTTGCTTTTCTGGCGCTTGAACGCTCGATGCCGATAGAGCCTGCTTTGCGTGTTCATGAGCACCAGCTAACCACGTAAGAGGGCGGTGGTTTGAATTTTTTGTACTTCAGAATGGCTTCCGGGCATGGTATTTCAATCCTTTCCTTTAGAGTTCCTGTATATGCTCCCTACGGCAGCAAGAGTTGCGCCTTTGATTTCCATTCGCCGCTCACGACCCTATTCGCTGATCGCCGTCACGTGCCCAAAAAGAATCCACGCACCGCAGAGAAGCCGGCAATGCGGCTGCAACGCCGCTGCTTCCCTCTGCTGTCGGCGTCTTTCGTACATTTTGCGCCGCTGCCATGTAGCATTCGTAGTTCGTAGCGCGAGAGCGACAAGCCACAACACGCTACTACATGAAGAGTATCTTTTTTGCACAACTTCAGTACGCGGTCATGTGAGTCGCCTAATCGTTGCCATGACGGGGTGCTTTGCGCCGAATTGCACAAACCGTGCGGAAAGCAGCGGGAAAGCCTTCTTCTCGATTCCGTACGGGAAATCTGTTCTCCGCCGTCGCCTTCAGTGGCTGCTGCGTTTACACCGTTCGGCCCCAACATCCAGAGGAGCAAGAATATGCGAGGTAAAGTTTCCTTTATTGCTTGAAACTGTCCAGCGTTTCTTTTATTCACTGGTAACCAGGTTCAGGAATTCGAACGGAAAATGCGGAGAATATATTATCATCGGTTGCAGCGCGTATTTTTTTGGCGTTGCGCCGCTTAAAACGGTGCGATAGCCATAAGCTGTTTTGTTTTTCTTATTCTCTTTGTGGTGGTTTACTTCCGTGGCCTTGGTGCTTTTCTATTCGGACTAGTTTTTAACTTGTTAGTGCTTCAACATAGCACGTAAACGTTGGCGAGGTGTAGTACAGGCTGTTGGGGTTTTTTGCTCAAACAAAGCGCTAATTTCGCGCGACAGAGTTAATTGGTCCAGACAGGTGTTGTATATATTTGCTCAACGAGTCTGAAAGGTACCTCGGCCGTAAGCACAATTGCAATTCAGTGCAACTTAATTTGGTATGATGTACAAAATCTTACATTACGTGCTCTTAATAGCACCGGGTGCGTTCTCGTATGTGATGTTATATGCTTTATCGATTGTACAGCCTCTTTCGGTGTTTTAGCTATTATTGATGGTTCGCACGCAGGATCATTTCACACCAGACCAGTTTGAGGAGCCGACCATTAGAGGAAAGAAACGGCTCAAACCACATGCTGTCCCTAGTGTGTTTTCAAGTGAGTAGAATACTAGTAGTCAAATACGTGTTTATTTACTTTTATTGCTTCATATTTGTGAAATGAAGTGTTCATGCAGACCTACCCTTGCCAGTATCGGAGTGCACACAGGCCAGCTTACACAAGGATGAATCAGGTAAGAATGAAGCCTGGTTTGCTAAATCGTACAGATTAATACATTGTTTTTTGTGTGGCTCTTGACAGAATTTCAGCCTTTCAGATATTACGAGGTGGTTTTATGGTATTATAATCCTTTGTGTACTGCAGGGTTTGAGCACTCTGTGCTCGTTTAGATTGGAGTAGTAGACTACATTGCATTTTGCTATTCAGCAATATTCACTTGTCACCTCACGAAAAAGACGGAACGACGGCCCATGGTGTGTTTCTTTTTCCGTTGTAAACCATGTGAACAGAGAGCACGTAGTTCTTTGTTCCTTTGCAGGATGAGTGACCATGGGAGAGCCATGCATGACTGACACAGAGCAGCCATCTACGTCACAAGGTGAGAAAGACTACACCAAGGCTGTGCAATTGGCCGTGGACATGCTGCCCATGTTTTCATATGTACAAAAAAGCTCATTGCCACTTACATTGCATGCATGGATGATCCACCCCGAATATGCACAGGAAAGATTCTGTGTACCTGTGTCAATGAGAACGTGCATATGCTTTCCGTAACATTTAGCTCCGAATTGTTTTCACGCAGTCCCTGCAACACCGGAGCCACAGGTGATTACGTGTGCCTTTGAGGTTCCCTCAACGCCGACAGGTAAGGAGTGGGTGATTGTTGATCTTAGCAATAACTGTTGGTCACGTTGTAGCAAACTTTTAAATGGTTAATCATGGGGAGTGTTTATCTTGCTTCTTTGTAAATGTTGCAGGATCAGTGACCATGGGAGAGCCATGCATGACTGACACAGAGCAGCCATCTACGTCACAAGGTGAGAAAGACTACACCAAGGCTGTGCAATCGGCCATAGACATGCTGCCCATGTTTCCATATGTTCAAAAACGCTCATTGCCACTTACATTGCATGCATGGATGATCCACCCCGAATATGCACAGGAAAGATTCTGTGTACCTGTGTCAATGAGAACGTGCATATGCTTTCCATAACATTTAGCTCTGAATGGTTTTCACGCAGTCCCTGCAACACCGGAGCCACAGGTGGTTACGTGTGCCTTTGAGGTTCCCTCAACGCCGACAGGTAAGGAGTGGGTGATTGTTGATCTTAGCAATAACTGTTGGTCACGTTTTAGCAAACTTTTAAATGGTTAATCATGGGGAGTGTTTATCTTGCTTCTTTTTAAATATTGCGGGATCAGTGACCATGGGAGAGCCATGCATGACTGACACAAAGCAGCCATCTACGTCACAAGGTGAGAAAGACTACACCAAGGCTGTGCAATCGGCCGTGGACATGCTGCCCATGTTTCCATATGTACAAAAAAGCTCATTGCCACTTACAATGCATGCACGGATGATCCACCCCGAATATGCACAGGAAAGATTCTGTGTAACTGTGTCAATGAGAACGTGCATATGCTTTCCGTAGCATTTAGCTCTGAATTGTTTTCACGCAGTCCCTTCAACACCGGAGCCACAGGTGGTTACGTGTTCCTTTGAGGTTCCCTCAACGCCGACAGGTAAGGAGTGGGTAATTGTTGATCTTAGCAATAACTGTTGGTCACGTTGTAGCAAACTTTTAAATGGTTAATCATGGGGAATGTTTATCTTGCTTCTTTGTAAATGTTGCAGGATCAGTGACCATGGGAGAGCCATGCATGACTGACACAGAGCAGCCATCTACGTCACAAGGTGAGAAAGACTACACCAAGGCTGTGCAATCGGCCGTGGACATGCTGCCCATGTTTCCATATGTACAAAAAAGCTCATTGCCACTTACATCGCATGCACCGAAGATCCACCCCGAATATGCACAGGAAAGATTCTGTGTACCTTTGTCAATATTTTGCTGTTATTTTTATTTTTTCTCTTTGCTTTAAAGCAGTCTCATAAGTTTCTGTGCCCCCCTCCCGCCTTATGTAATGGCCTCAGGCCTTTATGGTGGATATAAATGCAGGAATGAATATGATATTTTATTTGAAACAAAAAGTTCACTTTTTAACTGTCCAAGTGTTTTCTCAGCACTTGTGTGAATGCCAAGGTTGATAAATAAGGAAGCAATTTTTGTTCGAGATTTTTTGTGCGGTCCTCTGTTAATGCACAAGTGTCAACACAATGGTTTTGTATGGGTGCAGGCTATGACAGTTGTGCGAAACCTGAACGGGAGGCTGACCTGGTGCGGCGTCTAAACTTGGAGTACAAGAGGCGATGTAAAGCAGAAAAGGAACGCGACGCACTCCGTGAATCCCTTGGAAAAGTTCTGTCTCCAGACCAGATTCGTGTTGTGGAGAAAGGTTCAATGCGTGGCAGCTCCTGGTCTCCACACTCTGTGCAAAAAGCCTTGCAGCTTAAAGTTGCTTGTGGGAGCAAAGGATATGATTTCGTGAAAGAAAATGTTGTACCTCTCCCAGCAAAAAGAACTCTGCAACAACAAACCGAACACATCAAGTTTAGTCCCGGTAATGTATATACATACATGTACATATTTTATAAAATTAGTGGGCTGCGCGTGTTTTCTTAGTAATAATTTGCTTGCCTTAAAACGCCACTCAAGTGCGTGGTTACCTGCCACAGTGGCTAAGGGTTCTGCTGCTGAGCAAGGCGCTGCTATTTTTATTTCTGACTGCACCAGCTGTTTTTCAGGTGGTGGTGAATAACAAAAACCGTTTGTAGATGAGTTTGGCACTTGTTGAAAGATCCTTGGCAGTCAAACATGGCCCAGGTGTAGCTTCAAAGCGAAAAGCCCCAATTAAAACTTTTAAGTGTATTAAGTTTGTGAAGATCTGTCATCTTGCTGCTAATCCGTACCGTGCCACATCGTGCCAGTGCCCAAATAATTTCAATGCATATGTAATATATTCCTTGAAAAAATTTCCGGAGCAAGCAGCCGTCTCTAAAGAACATTCAGAAATGTTTGAGGGCAAATGGCTAAATGGGCCAAGGACGGGCAAAACCCAGCGCAAACTTGTATCATGCGTGAAGGTTCACGCAGTAGTTTGTAGACCGGATAACTACAAATTTGTATGTAATATGTGCAGGAATACTGGAGGAAGTTTTCTCTGCATTAGAGCTGAAGGTATCCTCTATGCAGCCAGAGGAGCGTCATGCCTGCGTTTTGATGCACGAAATGCAAATATCACCTGGCCTTGACTACGATGCATCAACCGGACGCATTATAGGTAAGCAAAAAATACACATTTATTAGGGTTGCAGTGGGACAGTGCTAAAGTTTTTGAAGAATCTCATTACTAAACAAATAAATTAGTGCCAACCCATTGTATGAATGCATTTGGACAGCAAAGCCAAAGTCCACAACACTGAACACGATTTCATTTCATTTCATTTTTATTTAGACAAACCATGTCTCGGGTGGAGAGGAAAAGGCAGATGAACTCTGCCTGACGGCGGCCATCACCTCCGTACATACGACATTGCAACATTGCACAGCAACGGCGAGGGAAAAAAAGATACAAAACATGGCAACTTGCTATATTTTTTAATTTTTTTCTTTAGCGCGAGCCAAGACGCTGTATGTTGCAGCAATTGCACAACAGTTGGGTGTTTGCTAAGAAAGGTGGGAATTCGGTGGTCTAATTTTTGTGTACCATAGTTTGTTCGGATCATTGGCGTCCTGAAACAACTCGGCCGAAGATCGTAATGCACATTCACTGGTAAATAATGTTCTAGGAATAATGGGTTTTTTGATACTTCACTGCGAATATGAAGGCTAAGCTTAAGCTAAAAAAACTGATGTATTGTAAGAATAGCGTGCTGCAGAAATAATTGGGCAGAGTTGTGCGTACTAGATACATGCACAATGCAGCGGAGAGCTCTTTTTTGTAGTAATAGAAGTCTGTTTAAAGTTGTTGGCATCGTGCTTCCCCATACTAAAATACAGTAATGAAGATGAGACTGCACTAACGCATAGTACATTTGGCGCATGAGCCAGATCGGGACCAGACATCTAATTTGATAAAGCAGGCCAACAGAGCGCGACACAGCTGTGTGAACCTTACTAATATGAAGAGTCCAACTGAGATATTCATCAAAAAGAATTCCTAAAAATTTAAAAGCGGACACCGGTTCGATAGAAGAGTTCCCAAATTCTATCGAAGGATTGTGATCATCAAGCTTGTTTCTGGGTTTAAAAATAACGTATTTTGTTTTTTTGACGCTTAATTCTAGTTTATTTAGAGTCAACCACTTTGATAGTTCTCTGAGCCAGATATTAACAGATGTTGCTAAATTACGCAAAGAGAGACCAGAAAAAAACTCACTAGTATCATCGGCATAGAGCGTAATAACAGGAGTGAAAGGATTGTGTACAAGGTCATTATTGTATAAAATAAACAGCAGTGGGCCCAAAATGGAACCTTGAGGGACACCACATAAAATAGCTTTTGTCGACGATATTTAGCCATTGAGACTCGTAAACTCTAAGCGTTCGGATAAGTAACTACGGATCAAATTCAAGGCGACACCTCTGATCCCATAAAAAGCAAGTTTATCAAACAGTATGTCGTGCTTAATGGAGTCAAATACCTTTCTGAAATCTAGAAAAAGTCCAATAATATATTCTTTATTTTCAAAATTATTAAGTATTCATTCTTTAATGTTTAACAATGCCATTTCGGAAGAACGATTCTGACGAAAACCAAATTGTTGGTCCGCAATAGCGCCTGTCGCATCGAGAAACTTGGTTAACCTTTCCTTTATCAAGTATTCTAGTACCTTCGAGAAAATTGGCAGGACTGAAATTGGTCTATAGTTATTGATGTTGTCCGTTGCACCGCCTTTATGCAATACGGCTACTCGGGCAATTTTTATTGCATTCGGAAAGGTGGCAGTACTGAACACACGATTACAAATATGAAGCAAAGGCATGCACAAAATATCTGCAACAGCTTTAATAGGCTGAGCCTTAATTCGTCGTAACCAGCTGAAGTGTTATTAGATAAGGATTGCAGAAAAGAATATATTTTGACTTCCGTGCATTGTGCGAGAAAAATAGTGTTATTGGAAACAGATAATTTAGTGCGTCAATATCAATGATTGTGTCATATACTGGTTCCGATACACACGACATAACAAAATGTTCGCTAAATTTTTCAGCGAGAAATTCGTTGCTATATTCTCTGCCATCTAACGTGAGTGTATCTGGTATTGAAGGAGAAGGGTTGCCCACAATAGTCCTTCCTAAATTCCAAACTATTTTGGGTTCTGTAGAGATAGACGAGAACTTCAATTTGTAATACTGCTGCTTAGCTTTTTGTAGGTCCGAATTGAGCCGGTTCCTTAAACCCTTGTATTCTGAAAATATTTGGGCATCTTTATCGCGGATGAACTTATCGAAAAGCTTATCTCTTGCGTTAATTCTTTCGCACAATTCACGCGTAACCCATGGTTTTCTGGATCGCCTATATTTTCTAACCGGTTGACGGGTGCATACCCCAAACTAGTGCATGAAACAGAACATGGTTGTAATTTGGAGGTTAGCATACTTCTCAGTTAACAGCGTAATGAAACTTGGGATATCCGTGATAATACCTTCAAGCGCCTTATCATGATTACTAACTATCTTCAACCCAACACGTTAAAAAGCTTGGAAGGTCCAGAGTTTTATTCTAGCAGTAATACATAGAGTTGTAAGCTTCACGGTGACTTTGTGAGGCTGCTGGTATGGCTTAGCAGCGGTAGCTTTATGTTAGTGGGGTTGAAACTGGCTTTTAGTTATGAATTACATCTTCAGAAAACACTTTCCAGTAATTGTTTGAGCAGTCCAGCACCATACGTTTTTTCAGGATAGTTCCAGTTGAACACGAATTGCAATGATGTTCTGTAATTCCGTAATGCTTCTCCCATTGCAGCCCAAAGCCCACTTCTGTCATACTTGCCACTATGGTTCAGTGGCTAGGGCATACTCTAATTTCATTCCAGCTATGGTGGCTGTTTTTTATGCCACCTAAGAACAAAAATACTGTGTGCCAACAGTTGTGCCCTTGTTAGATCCCTAGGTGCAAGGACATAACCTGAGGGGGGTTCAGGGTTTGAACCCCCTTTGAAATTTTCTCCAGGCAGCGCATACGCGAGTCTTAGTGTTCTTTTTGACAAAACTCTTACCATCACCCCCTCCGAAAACCATTTCTGACTACAGCCCTCTCTAGGTGGTTTAAATTATACAGTAACTAGCCACCACAGCATGCCTCATAGCATAAGTCTACCTTCAGTACCGAGCGTTTACTCATTGAGCGAGTATCTTTCGAGTTCTTTTTTAAACCTGTGTCCTCGTTTGTGATCGCGTACCTAAAAAGCAAGCTATGCAAGAAGCATTTAATTTTTTTATTGTCTGGAGCCAATCTGGGTTTACTTTTGCGTGTCTTTTGCGTGGTTGAACATTCCAGGACGTCCAACAATCCAGTCATCGAATCCAACTTCTAAAGACGAGCTCGCAACCCATGCCTTGGTGTTCATGCTGGCAGGTGTGACAAGCCGTTGGAAACAAGTGGTTGCCTACCACTTCACTTGTAAGTGACGCGACTTTTGGTTTAGTGTGCTTAATGTTTATAGAATTGAACCTGTTATGCATATTGTTTATTCTGAATCAAGTACCCTCTGTTGTGGTTGAGTGGCTAAGGTGTGCTGTTGAGTCCAAAGATGTGGGTTTAGTCGTGGCTGCGGCGGTAGACGAGTAGGTGTTGAGATTTTGGCTCATGTCAAAGGTCCCGAGGTGGTCAAAATTAATCCAAAACCCGCCACTATGCGCTCCTAGTAAAACAGTATGCACAGCCTTTCAATAATTCCAGTTCTGCATGGCTATAGTGCACCTCTTCTACTCACATGAATCATGTTCAGTTGTTGTATGTGTTGTTTATTGGCGCAAGGGCAGCTTGGCCAAAGAGCGCCAAATACCAGGGTCTTTTATATTTCTTTGGGGGTATACTTCTTTAAGTAAAAGGGTTAAAAAAGGTGTAGGGGGCCATTTCATTAAAAGCAACCTATTGGTGTAGAGAGCCATACTGCTAAGAACTATAAGCGGTGAGTGGAAATGCAGTTCAGCTTTCCGTGAGTATGCAGTCCTCATCAGAGGGAAATCGGTGAAACAATTATGGTCGATATGAAATTGTTTGTAAAAATCTGACGCTAAATAAATACTCTAGGACATGACTGCACGCAAACATGGGATTGTCTGCAAGAAAATGTGCTGGGTGAATCGGGATGTGGTGCGTGTAGAGTTCTGGAAAGTGTTTGCGTCTGTCAGCATCGTGTTCTTTGCATTCAACAAGGATGTGAATAACGGTAAGTGCTTGTCCGCATCTCGAACATTGTGGTCTTTGTGTGCCATTTAAAAGGTAAGAATGTGTGCCGTGTGTGTGTCCTATACGTAATCTGCAAAGTGTGACTTCAATGATTCTGTTCCGTTTGTCTGTTATGTATTTGCCTATTTTTGGCTTAATTACATGAAGTTTGTTCTCTGTCTGTGTATCCCATTCTTCTTGCCATTGCTTGCGGAGTTTGCGTCTGATGAGAGGCTTTAGATCAGTGTAAGGTATTAATGTCACGTCAACCTCATCACGGTGGGTGGCGGCAGCTGCTTGTCTGTCAGCAGACTCATTGCCAACTATTCCGCAATGGCCGGGGACCCAGCAGATTGTAATTTGGAGCCCCATGGAGTATGCACACATAATAGTCTTTAAAAGCTGGTTAAAATATGTATTTTTGTGGCTTTTGCCAGACGATAAAGCCATTACAACACTAAGTGAGTCTGTGTATATAATTGACATAGGTATTACGCTTTGTATGATGTGTTCAACAGCCATAGTAATACTGTATGCTTCTGCAGTGAATATTCTTGCGTTCAGGTTCATTGTTTTTGAGCAGGAGAAGTTTGGTCCAAGTGCCGCACATGCTACTGCAGAGAGCATTTTGGATGCATCAGTGTAGAATTCTGTGCATTGATATTTGTGTTGCAGACTTAGGAAGTGTTGTTGTATGAGGGCCTGAGGGGCTCGGTTCTTATCAATTTTAACAAATGACAAGTCGCATGACACGGGTAGAAGTTTCCAAGGTGCAATGAAATCCGTAAAAATAGTTTTCTGAGTGTCCGTGAAAAATATTCCCAACTCAGAGGCCTCAGACCTGGCTGTAAAAGAAAAAGGTTGGGCCAGTGAGGGGCGTTTTAAAAACAAGTTTGCAGTAGTGTGATCGCTTAGTATTGCGTTACAGGGATGCTGAGGTAGCGAGGCTACTTTAACGGCATACAAGAGTGCCCTGAATTTACGCTGGTGTTCTAGGGACCACATGTCAGACTCCACATAAAGACTTAAAACGGGACTCGTACGGAAAGCACCTGTAGCTAGCCGGAGTCCTAGGTGGTGAACAGCATTGAGCATCTTGAGGGCTGTTTTTGATGCCGACTGATACACAATGCTTCCATAGTGAATTTTGGAGATAATTAGGCTACGGAATATTCTCAGTAAGCATGTCTTGTCAGTGCCATAGGACTGGTGTGATAAAACTTTAAGTATGTTTAAAGATTGCATGCACTTCATTTTGAGTTGTTGAATATCTGGAATGAAAGTGAGCTTTTTGTCACGCAAAATACCCAAGAACTTCTGTCTATCCTTCACAGGGATTTGGTTTCCATTGAGCGTAATGCACGGCTCCACTATGATGCCTCGCTGCCTAGAAAACAACACACAGGAGCTTTTGTCGGCGTTGAACCGAAAGCCATTTTCGGTTGCCCATTTTGACAGCCTGTTAACTCCTAATTGTACCTGTCTTTCGTAAACTGCTACATTACATGATTTGAAACTTATCTGGATGTCATCCACATAAACAGAATAGAATAAAGAGCGTGGCAAGACATTTTTCAGGGAATTCATTTTGACAATAAAAAGCGTACAACTCAAGACACCCCCCTGAGGAACGCCATTTTCTTGGGTAAAGATTTGCGACAGCGAGGAACCTACACGAACTCTGAAAATACGGTGGGTTAAGTAACTTGTAATGAAATTTAACATATTTCCGCAGATTCCAAGCGAGTCTAAGTCCAGTAAAATTCCGTGGCGCCACGTGGTATCATACGCCTTGTCTAAGTCAAAGAATACCGACATGCAAGTTTGTGAACAAAAGCGTCTCGTACATAAGATTCAAAGGTAACAAGATTGTCGTTTGTGGAACGTTGTACTCGAAAACCTGATTGGTGATTATCCAGCACACCATGAAACTCCAAGAAATACAGTAAACGCCGGTTTATCATCTTTTCTAACAATTTACACAAGCAGCTTGTAAGGGCTATTGGCCTGTAGCTGCTAGGCAGACCTGGGTCTCTCCCTTGCTTCAGCACAGGAATGACAATTGCCTCTTTCCATGACTTTGGCAGTCGTCCTGTTTGCCATATCAAGTTAAAAAGGTAAAGAATTGCTTCAAGCGTGTCTTGGTGTAAATGTTTTATCATCTCGTATGTTATGTTGTCTGCCCCTGGAGCTGTTTTCCTACATGATGAAAGTGCAATGGAAAATTCCTGTATTGTGAGTGGAGAATTATAACCGTCGCTTGATGTTTTCTTGATGTGAAGAGGCTTACGTTCTGCAATCTTTTTATGACGAAGAAATTCTGTTGAATAGTGGGTAGAGCTGGAGATATGTTCAAAGTGCTTGCCGAGCGCGTTGGCCTGATCCGCTGGTGTGTCACCTGTTGTGCTAATAAGTGGGAGGGTGTTTGTGTTCTGACCCTGAAGTGCTCTTATTCGTTTCCATACCTTGTGTGTATCAGTGAATGAGTTTATAGAGGTCAGGAATGTTCTCCAGCTATCTGTTTTCGCAGCACGTCGAATTGTCTCCCTTTGGCTTTTGCTCGTTTAAATGCAATGAGGTTTTCAACTGTTGGATATCTTCTGAAGGTTCCCCAAGCTTTATTTTGTTCTTTGCGTGCAGTCCTACAGTCCTCGTTCCACCATGGTCTGGGCCTGTTTTTTGTGTTTGTTGAAGCTCGAGGAATGGAGGAATGTGCGGCATCAATAATATGCGCAGTAATAATGTCTGTGGCTTGGTCAATGTCTAGATGCTGTATGGATGTGTAAGAAAGCTCAGATAATTCTTTGAACTTCTTTCAGTTTGCTCCCTCTTCTTTAAACCTTGTTGGGATGGTTGAAATTGCAGGGTTGTGAGCTAATTTAAGTATGACAGGAAAGTGATCACTGCCATATGGATTTGGAGCGACGCTCCATTCAACTAGAGGAAGTAGAGTGGCAGACCCCAGCGCTAGGTCAATAGAAGAAAATGTATTGTGTGTAGCGCTGAAAAACGTTGCTTGTTTCTTATTGAACAGACAGGTGCCAGAGGACAACAAGAATTTTTCTAGGAGTCGCCCTCGAGGGTCAGCCCGTGCTGAACCCCAGAGCGGGTGGTGAGCATTCATGTCCCCTACTAATAAGAATGGTGCTGGAAGTTGATCTATTAAACTTTCAAACTCTGTTGTTGTTAGGTGATAGTCGGGCGCAATGTATGTTGAACGTATAGTTGTTAGCCTACCAAAAATAATGGCCCTCATTGCTACAGCCTCTATATTAGTCTGTAGGTTTAGTTTTAAATGCAGAGCATTTCTTAGCCTCGCCTCTTCCTGCGTCGGACGGCGTCCACAGCTCCGCGTCCACAGCAGGTGCGCGCATGCGTCGTAGTCAGCCCGTTCGCTCGTCACCCCCGGAACGCTCCGTCGCGGTCTCGGCCACGGCCGGGCTGGAGGAGCGGCGGGCGCGCACTTTCATATCAAAGTGCGTGCTCGCCGCTCCTCCAGTCCGGCCGTGTCTCGGCGTAACAGGTGCGTGATAGCAGCACGGTGGGGCGTAGAAGAGCGCGCGCTGCTTGCGCATGCGCGCTCTCCCCCCCGTACCGCTCTCCCTCTACTGCGCGCGCTGCAAATATAAAGCCGCTAGCGGTCGCTCGTGCTTCAGTCACTGCGTTGCTCCTTCCTTCCTTGGTTGACGCTCACTCCCACGTTTACTCGTGTCTGCTACTCCAGCATCACGGAAGAAGCGATGGAAGCAACACTGCCTTCAACCAGTACTGAGGCCCCAATGCTCTGCATTTACTCGTGTTCCCCTCGCGGGAAGGCGCGGGAATTTTTTGGCAGGCCACTGACTTTTTAACAACTAAAGCTACACCACCTGATGAATGAGTGCAGCCGGCTCTGTCTTTTCGAAAGATATTGTATTGCCTAAGAAAGTTAGATTGTTGACTATTCAAATGTGTTTCTTGCAGGCATAATATGCTTGGCTGGTACTCTGTAAGAATTTCATATATATCGCCAAGATTTTTGATTAGGCCCCTACAATTCCAGTGAATTAGGCTTTCTTTCATATTTTATTTACTAGAAGAGGAAGTTTAGTGTGTTGTGTTTCGGGAGTATCATTTGTTTTTGGGTGGTTGAACTCTTGGAGGTGGCTTTTTCTGGCGCTCCAGGGAATGGCGCCGTTCTTTGTACGTTTGTGAAGCCGGCGAGGCCTGCGTCACCTCCATCTCTTCATCTGATGGCAAAGGAGTAGCTGACGGGTCAGGCTCCTTCACCCGCGCACCCTTAGGAGTGCTGGATGTGCGTGCCACAGAAGGCTGCAGCAGCGCAACGTTCGCAGAAGAAGAGCCAGCGACTCCCACGTCCTTGCCCGTCAGGCTTTCAGGGGCCAGTGGAACAGGACTGGGAAGTGCAGACTCTCTCACGGCAGTGGTGGTGGACGCCACTACCACCGGTGGTTCCCCGACCGGCGGAGCAGTGTCCTGGGCTGCTTGGGGCAACCCAGAGGGGGGAGGGGGCAGGACCATGTCTGCACTGCAGTACTGGGTCGCTGCCGAGACAAGACGCCGCTCCGCCCCCCGGCGAGCTGCGTCGGCATATGCTCTAGACGAGAACATAGCGTGCTTTTTGCGGGCATCGGCAAAAGTGATGTTTTCAGTGACTTTGAAGTGTATGATTTGCTTTTCGTTTTTGAAGACGTCACAAGACCGGGAATAGGCTGCGTGGGGATTTCCGCAGTTAGAGCATTTGAATGTGTTGCTGGGACAATTTTCGGTTGGGTGGTCATGCTGAGCACATTTTCCGCATGTCAGCCTACCTCTGCATGTGGTGGTACCATGCCCATAACGCTGACACTTGAAGCATCTACGAGGATTTGGAATGTAAGGGCGAACCTGACAGCGAATGAAAGCAGCATTGATGGTCTGAGGAAGAGAGCTTCTGTCAAAGGTTAGTACAACATTTTTAGTCTTGATTTCTTTGCCGTCGCGTCTCATAGTAATTTGTTTTACAGCTGTTACACCTTGATCACGCAGGCCTTCAAAAGATCTTGCTCTGTTTCATTCAAAAGTTCTATTTCAGAGATTACCCCTTGCGAAGAGTTCAGGGTGCGGTGCGCAGAGACAGCTACTTTGAGGTCACACATATCAGTCTGGTTTAGAAGCTTGTCTGACTGGTGCTTGGTGAATACTTCGACAAGTACATCACCTGATGACAGTTTCTTTGCCTTATAATTGCTACCAACAATAGATTCAAGGGATCGTGCCACTTTGAACATGGACTTGCTTGCGAGTGCAATTTCAGCTTCAAGAGAGTGAATCACGAGGAATTTGGGAAAATTCTGTGGTGCACAAAATATTTGGCTGTTGGACAGTAGCTTAGTTGCTTCGGTGCAGACCCTTTTCGGGGCCCGATCTTTTGGAAGAGAGGGTTTCGATAATACCATGCGACATAGTATAAAGCAGGGAACTGGGGTACTTTCTTCTTTGACGTTACCCTGATGGTCAAAGAGGTCCCGGAGCTCCCAGCCTGATAGACAGACAGGGAGCCCATCGGCCGGAGCTTGACCAGGGCTCCGACGGCCACCGTTCACGGCTTCTAACCCTTCACCTCTCAACTTCTCGCCACGGTAGGTAACAGCTTAAGTATGGGGGGCTCGGGGTACGCGGTGTCGCCACTCACCGTCACCAAGATTACTCAAGGTGCCCCGTGCGGGGGAATCATGTTCAGTGCCACACGCACTATTCCAACTTTTGCTTCCCTATGCTACGTATGCATTCTGGCAGCGATGAAACAAAGGTCAGAATAGTGCGACATGTGTATGCTACCTCTGTTAACGTAAATCAAAATAACTTTGTGGTAACCCTTGTCTTCTATGTTCTTTTTTTTTAACAGCTTCTTCATTCTCAGCAGAAGTAAAACAGTGCCTTTTTGACGTGATTCGGAAAGCAGAAGCTGTTGGGATTACAGTTAGTGCAGTCGTGACCGACATGGGCCCAGGAAACACGGCAATCTGGCGTATCTGCGGAGTCCACGCTACACGGTATGGGAAACCAAGTACATCTTGCCCTCATCCGTGTGACAGTGAAAGGAAGCTGCATTTTTTGCTGATGCACCTCATTTACTCAAGAACCTAAGAGGGCACCTTGATAGAGGCCAAGAAATAATTTTGGATGCTGCCACAGTGGCCAAGCACGACCTGCCCACCGAAAAGGTAGGTCCAAAATGCTTACTGCACTGATGTTGCAGTTTGCGACACTTAGGTCTTAACATCGTTCATAAAACAAGAATAGCGTGCATTGTTTCAGAAGACATCTACAAAGAAGTTTATGTTCTGTACTTATTCTTCAAGTGCTTGTGTATCATGCTTACTAAAGATGTCAGATCTTTGCAAATTGCAGGTAAATAATGTCACCAAGTTAACGTCATCAAGAAACCGATGCCGTGGCACCAAATATTGTTTGAATGTTATCAGTGAGAGCAAAAATTGTGTGAACACTTCAAAACTCCACATATTTTGTTTTCGCAGGTACACCTGAAACATGTTTTGAAAGCCTGCGAACTGGACAAAACCCACAAGTTGAAGCTGCTGTCACATTTGAAGCCCCGTGACCTCGACCCCAACCACTTTGAGAAAATGAATGTTGCGTCTGCACACAGCCTTCTTCACCACAGCACAGCTTCAGCTTTACGGTATCTAGTTAACAAGGGGAAGCTCGAGAAGGAAGCTCTCACAACAGCATTTTTTTTCGATGAGGTGTTCCGGTGGTTCACCATTATGACGTCTCGGTCGCCAAAAACAGCATTGAGCAACCTTTGCCCTCAGAAAGCTGGTGAAGCTGAACAGTTTCTGAAAAAATTTGTCGACATGTTTACGCAACTGAAGATAGTAGATGGCAAAATAGGATGGAAGCCTGTACAGACGGGGGCGCTGATTTTAACATTGTCAGCACTGTCTTTAAGGTAGTATTACATTACTGACCTTGGTTTTAGGTTTCTCATGCTAAGTAGACTAAGCCAGGACGCTCTCGAGAACCTCTTCAGCACGGTTCGGTTCAAGACGCCTGTACCACGTGCCAGAGAATTTAAGTCTACTTTCAGGATAATTCTCCTGGCACAGTTTTCTCAACCAAGTAGGCATGGTTCATACGCAGTCGATGATTCCCAGAACCTTTTGTTTTTCTTGGCTGAAAAGAAGGACCTGGCAAAAGATTGTGAACGAGATGGGACTGAGCCACTGGATGACGACCTTTTTGAGTTGTGCGAGGAAGAAGAAGGCAGTTTACAATACTTTGCTGGTTACATCGCTTATGCACTTACCACAAACTGTGTCGCTCCTGTAAGTCTAGCCTTGTTGATAACAACAGGGAGGTTCCAGAGTTGATAGCTCTCAAGTGCTACACCCAGCATGGGCGAAATCCACTGAAGGTGCCTTCACATGAACTGGTAAAGCTCCTCAGACTGTGTGAAAGTTTGTTTCGGGCTAATGAGACTGGTCTGCTGGAATCCAAGTGCAGCATTGAAAGCCTGCAGAAATTGCTTGAAAAAAAAGCTGACGGGTATGCTGACTTCACTATGTGCCATAATGTTGCTGAGAAAGCTGCGAAGCATTTTTTTGCCGAATGCGGTTTGCACTGAAGCAAAAAAATGCGCAGCTCTTGTTGAAGTTGCAGCAGTCTGGGAAGTGTGGCTCAAAAAGTGTCGGGGTGCGTATTCTGAGTCAAAGTGTCCATTAATGTGATTGTGTTTTGGCATTCATGGTGCATTGTTTTTTTCTCTCCAACCATGACTGCTTTTCTGCGCTCTTATCGACATGTTTACGCAACTGAAGATAGTAGGCAAAGATGGCAAAACAGGGTGGAAGCCTGTACTAAGCCGGAAGTGTGGCTCAAAAAGTGTCTTATAGCTGACGCAACTTTTGTCTGTGTTTGGCTGTTAAAAAGCCATTTTGGGAGGCTGTACATATTACTCTAATTTTGAGGTCATGGGTTTTTTCAGCAGCATTTACAAGACATGTGTGTTGCTCATCGTTTTAAATGCCTCAGTGATTGTGTGCTGAATGAGTGAATAATAAAAGTTATAACTCGAGAAACTGCTTGTCTTTCCTGCTGCATGGCTGGACACCCTCAATTCCTGTAAACATCCTGGGCATATGAGCCAAAGTATGCTTCTTTCCATGAGCTGCATTGTCTGTGAAACGTAGAAATTATAATTAGTGATTTCACTTTTAAATGAAGGTAAGAAAAATATTGAATGGTCAATTAAAGCACTCTTCTGTGCATTATGAGAGTTACAGGTTTAATGTTTATTGCTGTTATGTTACTTCCTGTATATGCTCCTGCAGTGCCATTCAGCCACAAGGAGCATGTATTGAAAACTATTGGCCACCATTTTCGTCCTGTTCTGCTAATTATCCACACCCCGTTTCCGTGGCAAGTAGATATATTGCTCGCTCAATCCAGTAGTTTAAGCTGAGCAACCACTGGCCGTAACGCAATTTTTTATATCCGTAGCTGATAAAAAAATTCTTTGTGAATTAATCAGGTCACAACCATGATTTAAAACTTCTTGGCAATGTTCGGGAACTGTAAATTGATGTTCACTCGGTTTACAGGTCGTATGCTTCGGACGGGAAATACCAATATTCGTTTCAAAGCAGCTACGCGTGCGACTGCGTTTTGCTGCGCATGTGCGACGTGAAGCACTCAGCATATTGGGAACAGTACATGTAGTAACTACTCGCTGCTGAGCTAACCTGCTGGTTAGCTCAGCAGCTCACCTGTGTGATGAACGGCGTAGTTTTGTATATCAGTTCCGCAGTCAGACGTCAGTTATAATAAACAGGGTTGTGCGAATACCTAATAGTACATTTCGAATCAAACAAATAAAAGATGCCGAATATCGACTCGAATATCAATTTCTTGTTTTTTCACAGTTCTCGGTTTTCCACAGATTTCTTTAGAAGAATGAAGCTGCTGCACATGTTTGGGACCCACGACTTTTTCTATAACCCGGAAATCACGCTTTTCAACTCCCATTCGCAGCAGTCAAGCCGCCGAACCACTATCAGTCAGTGCTTAAAGGGGCCCTGAAAGCCGTTTTGAGCACACTAAATTGACTAGCGCAATCGTTAGATTGGGTCGTCAACATCATCTGTGCCAAGTATTACTTTTACGCCCAGCGGAAAGCTCACACTTTTGTTGCAAAGTTTGTCGCTTTTTTCTCACCCTTCACTTCGTGTTTTTGGACGCCGCCATCTTCACATGTCTACGTCATCGATTCCCAGATGTTCGTCATGAGCATGGAGGAAAGAAAAGCTTAGGAGAGGCCCTGACGTCACACCCAGCGCAGCCGGAAACGCCATTTCTGTAAGTCGAATGGCGGACCATTGGCCCTCCATGCCATTGGCGGACTCTTTTTGCCTCTCTCTCTCGGTGCACCTTCTCCGCCTCCTCCGTCCTGTATCGCCTCTCTTGTCGTCTGCATCTGCCAGCGCCGAGCCGGCGGAAATCAGCTGATAGGCAGGTAGAAGGCCGTTTTGCAGCGCGTGACCGTGAACCTAAACGCGCGGTTACACTGTTACACGTCTTCAGTGTGGCCGCAGCAGGTTTGCGAAGCGGCTCGCTCTAACAAAGACGCAATGCTCGGTGCCAGGCTGCAAGTCGCGATCGGTACCCAAGGAATTGGGCGTCACTTTCCACCGGTTAGTGCATCATTCCGCTGACAAGTATTGCTGTACATTGGTGTGCATTCATCCTTTGTTTGCAATCGCCGCCGTTTATAGGTTCCCAAGCGATGGAGAACGCCGCAAACAGTGGGCGAACGCCGTGCGGCTACCGGACTGGAAAGTGCCCAAGTTTGCGTTGCAGTTTCACTGGCAATCCCAGAGATGACTAGTCAATTAAACGGCCGTTCTATATATATAGGTAAGCAATACTTCATGCAGATTTCACGCTAAAAAATTGTGGAATGTTTTTACCGTTGTTCGCGTGCCTTCGATAGAATTTTTTGCGAAGGAGGAGGAGGAGGAGGAGGAGGAAGCAAAACGTTTTATTGAGTAAAAAAAAATGAGAGGGTGGGTGGCGTCAATAAACTTTTTTTCGCCAAGTTTGAACTTGTCTCAGTGTCAATAAATTCAAGGTGATATCAGTTGAAAACGTTCATGCACTAACCTCGCAGTATGAAGCGTTGAAAAGCGAAATCCAGAGCGAGACCACAAAAAGATCCAGATTCCAGATCCAGCACTCTTCCAGTCAACAGACGGACACCTATACTAAGGTAATAGGACGATGGAATTATATCAACTGGGAATCTACCTTGTAACAGTTGCAAAGGCACTGCCGCGCATTGCCGGCCTAGCAAACTATATATTGCAGCGGCGATAACCAAAAAATTGAGTTGCGAATCGTTCGGTTGCAAGTCGCCTACGTACTGCACACCGTGTATCACTTCCCGAAAATCTACCTGACGGGTGTCCGCGCGTACGACGGGACGGCGCGTTCACGATATCTGCACTTCAATAGGCGCGTCGTGATCGCGACCGGAGCAAAAGCTTGACGCGGTACAAGGTGCACTTGCAAGTAGAAATTAAATGACATATTCACATCGGCGGAGCTGTCGCAACTCGCAGCATCCTTTTCGAGTTCCGCAAGACCACAGCGCAGCAAAGCGAAGCAGCAATCTTAGCAATCGGACGACAAGGCAGACGCTGCCTTTCCTCCATGACTGGCGGACGGCGGGCGGGCCGTTGCTAGGACGCCGTTGCTAACGCGACTTCCAATGGCCGCCGAAAACACGTGACTTCCTCCACACTTTTGCCAATGCGCGGGGATAGCTGGGGGCCTCTCCTAAGCTTTTTTTTCCTCCATGGTCATGAGCTAGACATCCTGCTATTCGGCGGCTTTTTCACGCACTTCCGCCAAAGAGATGAGTCGTCTTCTCAGCGTCGGCTCGCCGGCTGATCTGCCAGCGGAGTGCCGGAGTGCTTGGACATTTCACACCAAACGAAACAAGTGTAAACAAACGCTTAACCGTTTGTATTGAATGCAACAGGGCCATAACACGACATGGATATTCTCTTACTTGAGTACGTTCCATAACGAAAGCGTCGAAGCCCCGTGGCACTTCTTTCTTGCAATCGCAGAGAACGCCCTGAGCCGAATGCCCGGGTTTGACGCATACATTTTATTCAACTTCCAAACAATCCAGAGATGCGTTTCGAACGAACACAACGTCACAACATGCGTTGCAAGTCCGAACCGCGATTGACAGACGATGGGTTGCCTCCTCCTGTCCCTCGTAAATTCGGCACTCACCTCGCGCGCGGTTTGCAGGGACAAACAGCAAGTCACTTACTTCTGGCGCACAAGCCGAGATGGCTTTTAGCCACGCACACTGCACATACCCCATGCGAGGTTGAGTCGTACGCCGCTCGAGAAAGATAATCCAGACCATGGGAAGCACTATCCACCCGCAGAAGCACAACGTCGCATTTCATCGCGAAACAAAGGCGTCCACAACACACACACCATCGCCTCCTGTAATGCCAAACGCATCTCGCACTTCCAAATGGGAGTGAGTAGTATGCCTGCAGTGCCCATATGCCGTGAGGTGGGGCCCCAAGCTGAACCGGGATCACGCAACCGTAACTGACTTCTAGAGCGGTTTGTGCCTTGTTGCCAGGGCAACCGATGTTTGATATTGTCAAAGAAATGGCGCTCGCTCCAGCGCTAGAAAGCTCAGAGCCGCGGCGGAGCATGTTTTGCCAACGTTGCCGCTCTTCACCACGCGTCGCCCCAAGCTGAACTGGCGTTTTGTGCACGGGTTCTGTATCGGTTTAAAATGTCTTTTTCACATGCCGCCGCCAGGAATTACCACCGCCACAAAATAAGACCCGGCACAAGCGGGGCCACATCTGATACGGCGCTTTTTGGGTAAACAGTGTGCTGTGCATCCAAGGGAGCGAGCGCACGATCCCCCCGTGCGGCTGCGAGTTCGCCGCCGATAAAATATCACGTGCCGCCGATAGCAACTCCAGCAGCGTACACCGCGAAAGGGCAAGGCCAGGCCGCCACACACATGCGGCTAGATTTTTCGTTCGCTTTTCCAGCCTCGAGCGGAGTGCGGGATTCATGGTGTCAACAAAGCTTGACCGTAGCAGACGGCAGTGTGAGCAGCTCAATAGCGGAAGTGCGTCACCGCCGAGAAGCGCAGCATCATGGGAGGGAAGGCTCGCTCGCCGTCAACAGCGGAGAGTAAGTTGAAAGGAGGCGGAAACGCGGCGCGACGATAATGCGCGGTTTTTGATTTACGATTTCTCAGCTAATACTCATCGCTTTAAAGGAGTACTGACACGAAATTTCAAAGCTGAGATAACTATGTAAAACGCTTCCTTTTCATCAGGAGATACCTCCCAGCAAGTTTCAACAGCAACCGTTCAGCGAAACATATTTAAAATCCATTTTAATCTTCGCCCGCACGAGAAAGGCCAGAGCGGGTCGACGTGACATCATCTGCTACATGCCCCAAACTGTCGACGTCGGGGCTCCCGTGACGAAGCCGACGCGCTGGCTGTGGTTGGCGCGCGCTGCTCGGGCGTGTGTACACGTCATGGTTTTGGGACTGACGTCATGCTGCCCGGGCCTGTGGGGACGGCGAAAACCTCGGCCGGTCTGGGCGCGCGCGTGCGCTCGCTCGCGCGCGCTTCCAGAGAGGCAGCGATACGGCAAGAATGGTGACGCCATGTTATACATGCTGTCATGGCGGCCGCTCGGCGTTTTTTTGTCGAAACCGAAACTGGCACGAATAAACGACGCCGTAAATGAATGTTTACGCTGCGCTCGACCGTCTAATCTGTCATTCTATGATTAGTGGGCTGGTAGGCACGCATAGCAGCGAAAAAAACGTAACATAAAAATTTCGTGTCAGTACTCCTTTAACAAAATTCTTGCGGGAGGATATTGCTAATACATTGCTTTATTTGGTTACATGTACATCCACGCATCGGCGGAAGGTATTTCAGGACCCCTTTAAGAATCCTGAGTGAGCACGATATATGGGGTTGGAAAACGCATTGCGCTATAGAGTTGCCGCATTGCAACCATACGCAGAGACTACACAGCGCCGTGTAACTCCAAAGCGAGCACGTTGCGAGCATGAATAATATGATGCGAATACACGGGAGAACTACAATCACGGGCCATGATGAAGCACGCTTTTGGAGAGCCGCGGGGCACTTATGAAAAATATATTCTACTATTACAAAAGTCGAATAGTAAATGTTCGATTCGCGAAACGAAGTATTCGCAGAGCTGCTATTCTATTCGTATTCGAGTATTCGCACACCCCTAATAATAAAGCAAAGCGCGCGTTACAAAAAAAAGCAGCTACGTCGGGGCGCGCTCACGCTCCCCTCGCGCGGTGCGCACGACTCCTTCAAGCCCGACGGTTGGCTTTCCCACGCTGCTTTGGATGCTCGGTGGTCAAGATGGCGGACCTATGCGCAACTCTTGCTCCCGTAGGGAGCATATACAGGAACTCTACTCTCCTTCGATGCATCACTCCATCTCGTGGCGACGCCAGCCGAACCACACCCTACTCAGTTGCGTAGAGGTGATGCTTACAACACCATTGTCAAGCCATCTAACTAAATCAATCTCCCCTTCGGCAATCACTTTTGTGTACATCGCCCCTCTACCTTCCTTTCTGAGCTATTTTTCACTTTTCAGGTCGCAACCCATCAGTCTGTTTGACCTCATCATTCCTGTTGCTTGTTTGCTGACCATTCGGAGTTCGCGAAGCAGGTTGGCACATGTGAAGTAATTGTCAAAGAAACACTTGAAATTTCTTCCCTTTGGCAGTTCTTCACACAACCTCAATACAACAGAGCCACCAAGACCGATGTGCGCGTAGCTGAGATCAATTCCAGTTACCTTGTCTTGATAGATTTCGATGTCGTGGGCGATGCCATCAGGACTGCACCGAACAATAACTTCAACACTTTCTGACTTTGACTTCGACTTAATGACTTCCTTTTCGACTTGCTTTGCGGACTTTTTCAGTAAAAGGAATCATCTCCAGCAATGCTCGCCTGGTTCATTACGTAGAGTTCCAAGCATCGCGCCCTAACGACATCAACAAGAGGTCGCACCTTCTAGTATTCATCGGTGTTGTTGGGGGCTGGACCGCTCGCATCAGTGATATGAAAAGCGGTCCGGAGATTCATTGTATCTGCAACCACGGCAATGCGGGTCGGCTGCTGCCAGTACATCCCAATTCTAGGAAATTTGTGTATTGCCATGTACATCACAATGCGAAAAAATGCTCTAATTCCTTGCGGTGTACTTCCCAGCTCCACGCAAGTTTTCCGTAAGTAATAGAGGCTTGAGCACTCTGCAAGTCCTTTAAATGCGCTGTCACGAAGGTACTTCATGAAATACTGAATAGGTTCACCCGGCCTCTCGTTTTTCCTGGGGTCTGGGATCCATGAGATGTCGCCTGGATCGAAGCTTTTCTTCACCCAGTTTACAGCTTTTCCGCGCTTCTTTTTAACGTCATCATCCTCTTCGTCGGAATCACTGCACTCCCCCACCGCTGGCGCAGAAGCATTGTTAGGGCCTTCGACCTCAATGTCCTATGAAAACAATAAAACCTAATGATTTAGGGCCGTGGTCTACTAAAAACTATAGAATACTTTTTTATAAATATACATACCAAATTTACAACGTCGTCGGAGACCTTAGCTTCGTCGTCAGATAGGTTAGCATCGGAGAGGCTTCCATCAGCAATATCCAAAAAAATTGCTCTGCTGCCGAAATATTGGCCTCGCGGCGACTCTTCCCATGCTTCTCGTTAGCTGAGAAGAGATCATGGCGTCCAAAAATGAGAACAACGCCAATGACACAACCGAACTAACATCCCTCGGCCATGCTAAAAAAGTACGAGTGAAGTCAGGGTGTGTCCCCTTGTACACTCGGGAATGAACATCGTCAAAAGTCAAGAGTAAACCTAGGAATGAAACGCTTGCTACTTTTCATTCAACTGGCTCTTTCTGCACATGAAACAGGTGTTTTCAGCCTTTATAAATGACTTACGCCGCCGTAAAAGAGAACTTAGGACCGCAACTCACAGGACCTCCGGTAAAAAATTAGTGGCGTCCACTTTGAAAGGATATTTTTGAGTGCTGTTCCGCCGTTTTATATCAGACGACTCTACCCTTCACTTCCGTAGGTTTTGAACATTAGCCGCGCCGCTATGCAGCATGAACTGGTTTCGTTTTCTTGAGAAAAACGACGAAGAAAGTCGCGTCCCTATATGGACACACGGTGACTGATAACATCCCAATTATATACTATGAGGGTTTATGCCCTTTTAAGTCACCGCCAACACATATAGTTCGGCATATCAATTTTCATCGTCTTCAAAAGCAAATAAATACAGCACTTAACTCTATTCCATCGGAAGACGAGGAACTCCGGGCACCTGAAGTGTTTTACATACTTTCTGAATCTGTTAAAATCCCAAATTATTGTTTGTTCACAAAAGGATGGCGGCTGCAGTTCATGGTGGAATGAGGAATGTGCTCGTGCGTATAGTCAGAGAGAAGCGGCTTGGAAGAAAGTAGATAAAAACCAATGCCCATCCATTTGGACCAGTCACAAGTTTGCGGCTGCCATATTCAAGCGGATTGTTTCTAAAGCAAAAGAAAATTAACACTGAAAAGTTTGCCTCTCTATCAAAGTCCAAAAATAGAAGCATGTTGCATAGATTCCTTCGTCCAAGAAAGGTCGTACAAGATCAGCATAACGGCAAGTCAATTGATCAGTCAACAAGTGAATCTATGGAAGCATTGGAACGAATTGCGCAGGAACTGGAATCTCCTTTTTTCTTCTGGGTCGGCATTTCCTTTTGTGTGCCAGGTTTCAAATTAGGGCTTCACACCTGTGACAAGGGTGGCATTAGCGGATATTGTTTTGCTGCTGTCTAAGTCTGCTCCAGGGTCAGATGGCAGTACGGTGTCAACGCTTAAATTTCTCTTTGAAGAGTCTTTTGGTGATTTGCTAACTATTGTGAGCATGCCGTTAAAGAATGGCTGGATACCTTCGAAATCCAGCTGCAGCCTCTTCATGCAGATCTTTTCTACTCCACGTCTATCATGATGACTTTTCCCCTGTGGAAATAAGCCTGGACAACATTTTTCCTCCGCGTGCAAAATTATTGCCGGCCCAAATACCCGACATTTTACTTGAAGACTATTCGGCTACTCTTCATACTCATGTCTCAATTGCCACAGAGGCCTCGCAAAGTCATGAGAAGGCTGGGGTAGGAATATATTCTCAGTCTTTAGATAGGTCCTTCTTAATCAGGCTGCAAAACTATACACCGATTTCTCAGGCGGATTTATTGGGGATAATTTTATTCCTTCATAAACTATAGCATAGATTTGCGGGTGTGGTTATTTTTTCGGATTCTCTCTCCGTGTGCACCGCTTTAACAAATGATAAAAATTCTTCCAGTCAACGGTCATTCCGTTCATTCGTTCCTTACCTGCTTCGTGAGATCCGGTTACTGTGGGTCACTCAGGGATAATCTTCGATGAACTGGCAGGCCAATTAGCCAATTTAGTTCTTGGGTGTCCTCTTGTCGTGAATTCTCCAACTGACAGTTTTCTGTTGGGGGCGAGGTTCAGGCGCCCTCAAGTTTACAAATTCGTCGGAAGGATGCCCTTCGTTCGTTCTCCGACTATATTCACCTCTCTCACTTATGGAAGCCTAAATTCTGCGAACCTCGTAAATGCGAGGTGGCAATCACAAACTTTTGATGCAGGATTCCCCCTTTAAATTTTTATCTACACAAAGCTGGTCAGGCTTCATCTCCTCAACGTCCTTTTCTGCAAGGCCCCCGAAACTGTAGAACACTTTCTTTTAAATTCCCGCAGCTTTACCTCGATGCAACGCACGCACCTTGAATACACGATTTATCGGTTTAATCTCCCGTTATCTTCCACCGTTGTTCTTTCACTGGGTGCCTACGTCCTAGGAGTTTGCCACATAGATTTTGTGATGACCTTTCCCTCCTTTGTTGCGGCGACAGGCCAGATGTCGTGCTAGTTTCTTCATTCGTGATTTTTTTTCCTTACAATTTTGTTATATTCAAAGATTTCTTTTTCTTTTCTCAATCTTTTTCTCTTACTTTACTCTTTTTTTCTCTCTAAAATAAACCGGGTCACAGCCTAATCATTACACGCAGCTAATCCCCCGCATGGGTATGCGCCACGATTTAAGGGTCCCACCAACCAACCAAGGGGTACAGTATCCCAGTACAATCCCCCCCCCCCCCCCCCCCTCGGCCGTTCCGCGACGGATGAGCTGTGCTCAAAATCTTTGCGCGGATGATCTTCGCCCGGCTTCGTTCCGTTTTCTTCGAGTTTATGTTTGCTATCTCTGAACTTCCGCTGTGCATCTACCACGCGATATAGTTGCGATTAAGCATACATTCGCGCCGTCGTTATGCGCGTATGAGCCATTTTTAAGGGATGACTCGGGTGCAAGACTTTAAGCCATCTTTATTGGGTTCGGTATTGTTGGATACATATATATATATATATATATATATATATATATATATATATATATATATATATATATATATATATATATATATATATATATATATATATATATATATATATATATATATATATCCTTTCTCAGCACGGGGAAAGCACCGTGCCCATTTCTTAGCTAAAAAGGCGAACTTTTACAGCTGTATACGTCTACCCCCCCCCCCCCCCCCCCAATGGGCTTCAGCTCCGGGGGCGAAAACAGAACGGGCCAAGACCGAAGACCCCGAGCGCATGCGTCAGGCATACAGCATAGAGCTTGGAATTCGTTTAAGGAAAACACAAAACAAGCATCGAAACTGCATTATGGATGATAAGGTGCATGTAAGCAATGGGACACCCCCCCCCCCCCCCAATCACCGTGTGTTCCCGATAAAGATTATGTTCACAGATTATCTTTCAAGGCTAGGCAGGAATAGTGTCACTAAATAGAGCAGTTGTTGCCCACGACGCCCAGTGCATGCGTCAGGCTCTGCAGAACCCAGTATTTGCCGCCAGAGAAGTCGAGCGTATTGTCAGTAGATAAGGTATTAGAGTACCGCAACTAAGGCACGCAAGTCAGCAACGGCAGCCATTTTGTCTTTCATCAGTGTTGCGAGATGGCTGCATCTAACACCTCACCGTTAAAGGGGTCCTGAAATACCTTCCGCCGATGCATGGATGTACGTGTAACCAAATAAACCAATGTATTAGCAACCTCCTCCCGCAAGAATTTTGTTAAAGCGATTAGTATTAGCTGAGTAATCGTAAACCAAAAACAGCGCAATATCATTGCGCCATGTTTCCTCCTCCTTTCAACTTACTCTCCGCTCTTGACGGTGCGCCAGCCTTCCCTCCCATGATGCTGCGCTCCTCAGCGGTGACGTACTTCCGCTATTGCGCTGCTCATACTGCCGTCTTCTACGGGCAAGCATTGTTGACACCATGAATCCCGCACTCCGCTCAAGGCTGGAAAAGTGAACGAAAAATCTGGCCGCATGTGTGCAGCGGCCTGGCCTTGCCCCTTCGCGGTGTACGTTGCTGCAGTTGCAATCGGCGGCGAACTCGCAGCCACACGGGGAGGATCGTGCGCTCGTTCTCTTTTATGCACCGCGCACTGTTTATCCAAAAAGCGCCGTATCAGATGTGGCCCCACTGGTGCCGGGTCTTATTTTGAAGCGGTGGTAATTCCTGCCGGCGGCATGTAAAAAAGGACCCGTGCACAAAACGCTTCAATCATGTGACCAGTTCAGCTTGGGGCGACGCGTGGTGGAGAGCGGCAACGTTGGCAAAATATGCTCCGCCGCGGCTTTGAGCTTTCTAGAGCTGGAGCGAGCGCCATTTCTTTGACAATCTGAAACATCGGTTGCCTTGGCAACAAGGCACAAACCACTCTACAAGTCAGTTACGGTTCCGTGATCCCGGTTCAGCTCGGGGCCCCACCAGATGTGGGCACTGCAGGCGTACCACTCACTGCCATTGGGAAGTGCGAGATGCGTTTGGCATTGCAGGAGGCGATTGTGTGTGTGTTGTGGACGCCTTTGTTTCGCGATGAAATGCGACGTTGTGCTTCTGCGGGTGGATAGTGCTTCCCATGGTCTGGATTATCTTTCTCGAGCGACGTACGACTCAACCTCTCATGGGGTATGTGCAGTGTGCATGGCTAAAAGCCATCTCGGCTTGTGCGCGAGAGTTAAACTTGCTGTTCGTCCCCGCGAACCGCGCGCGAGGTGAGTGCCGAATTTACGACTGGCAGGAGGAGGCAACCCACCGTCTGTCAATCACGGTTCAGACTTGCAACGCATGTTGTGACGTTGTGTTTGTGCGAAACGCATCTTTGGATTGTTTTGATGTTGAATAAAATGTGTGCGTCAAACCCGGGCATTCGGTTCAGGGCGTTCTCTGCGATTGCACGAAAGAAGTGCCACGGGGCTTCAACGCTTTCTTTATGGAACGTACTCAGGTAAGAGAATATCCATGTTGTGTTATGGCCGTGTTACACTCAATACAAACGGTTAAGCGTTTTTTTTACACTTGTTTCGTTTGGTGTGAAATGTCCAAGCACTCCGGCACTCCGCTGGCAGATCAGCCGGCGAGCCGCCGCTGAGCAGACGACTCATCTCGTTGCCGGAAGTGCGTGAAAAAAGCCGCCCAATAGCAGGATGTCTACCTCATACATCTGGGAATCGATGATGTAGACATGTGAAGATGGCGGCGTCCAAAAACACGAAGGGAAGGGTGAGAAAAAAGCGACAAACTTTGCAACAAAAGTGTGAGCTTTCCGCTGCGCGTAAAAGAGTAATACTGGGCACAGATGACGTTGACGACCCAATCAAACGATTGCGCTAGTTCATTAAGTGTGCACAAAACGCCTTTCAGGGCTCCTTTAATTTCGACCGCGTCGTTTGTTAACAACACTATCGAATATGCAGCAAAACCGCATCTTTGGACACACTTCTGCTGCTGAAATGCTGTTTTACGCGTTATCTTCTATTCGCATTCGGAACGACGTCAGTCGCGCGCAGCGTCAGAGTAGGCAGGACGAGTTAACCCAACCAGAGTTGACCGACTAAAACGCATATACAGCAAAATGGCGGCGCCCATGAACCATCGCAGCGTAAACAAATGTCCCGTAAGGCGAACTGACCAATGATCATGGCGGCGGCACGAAACAACGGGAGAAGAGAGTGCCGATACTCTGTACCCTTATCTATCAACACTATCCGAGCGCAAGCGCCAAGCCCGCCGAAACGACGAGACACATTTCATACCCTTCTCTATCCCCATTTCTAGGGGTTTTACACAGCTTTGCAGGACATCCACTTCTGCAGGGCGGGATGGCGACCAATTTTTTTTTTTTTCCAAGCAGCTCAAATGGCGTATCTGACATGCCTTGATTGTGCTTTCGTGCTTTGGTGCTTTCGTGCTTTCCCGCCTGCCTATTTAGGTTGCTGTAGTTTTATTGGCAAATACTTAGTATATAACTTCAACGCTTACGCAGCCGCGTGGACTATCACTGCATTCGACACAAGGCAACGACGCACACAGGTTAGAATACAGTGAAAGAGTTGCGGCCGTAACATGTAGCTCCCTAAACCGTCGGTAATGCAGGAGCGGTTGTCAAAACCAGTGGAAATCAATATGTCGGAGAGAGGACATGTGGCAAAGTATGCGTTAGCTCGGTTGATAGGTGTAAACAACACGTATACTGGCAGCATAAATTGTAGTTCAATCTGATCGAAGGTAGAGTCGCCGTTGTGGAAAATTAACACATGCAAAATTAAGGCCACCCTAGAAACCTCGACAAGTATACCAAGAAGAGGGAGAAACCACATGCACTGTTCAAGGTTAAAGGGTTCATGAAGAGAAAATACAACTTTGTTTAACTTTAAAGAGTTAGGCTTCAGTACCTCATTCAGCTCCATTCCGGCCACGAAAGACGTTTTTTAACCGATAAAAGCGCAAGAAATACTTAAGAACTTTAAAATTTCGCGCCACAGTGACGTGATATCGGCGCGAGTGACGTCATACAGGTTAGCACTAAAAACATAATGTTCAGTGGGTTAAGTGCGCGTAAGCATTCGATTGATTCGATCAAACGGAACTAGCGGCCCGACTACAATCGTCCAGTCATGTGTCCTGGCGATTGATTAGTTCGGCCGCCGTCAATCGCCCGAACAAGATTCTGTGTCGTCATAGAAAAGTTGCTGGAAACTGGCTAGCGAGTAGCCACAGCTCCACACGTTTTTTTTAATATCTCCGTTATTTTTTGGAAGTTTGCGATGAAATCTGTATCATTTTTATCAGGACAAAGCAGCCTTTCTAATAAACCAAACTTGTATTTTGTCTTCATGGCTTCTTTAAGAACAGAATGGCGAACATCTTTCACCGAAACCTCTCCTAGCTTTCCCACAGGAAGTCGTTGAAGATTTTTAGGTGACCGAACTCACCCACGGGGACTGCCTCATAACCAAGGTGTTTCTTCGGTGCGTGACGAAACCCGACATTAAAACTGGCTGAAAGAGGAGATGATAGCGAGTTCAATGTCCGAACCTTCAAATGGCGATAGCATGACCGCAAAGATGCCTATAGCGTCCCAAGGCCAAGTTCATCGTTCATGAAATAGAGCAAAATAATGGAATGTTCGCACGAAATAGGTACTGATGATAGTGTATAATAGGTAGGAGCAGCTACGTATATGTTGACGTTTTGTCGAATCAAGTATTGAGCTGAGATAAATCAGTTACGTTTATGTTCCCGTCATAGGCGAACTATTTTTCTGATGTGAGAATTGTGTGGCACCCGCAGCAATTATTACAACAGTACGCTCCCAGAAAATGTCCATCTGCGTAAATTTTTTTTTGAACCCAGTGCAGTTTTCCTCCTCGTACGATATCCTGTTCCTGTAGCTAGGCACGTTATCACCGCCCCTCCATTCACGCGCATTCTTTAAATAGCGATAGTATTACTCGGGCCACTTGAACTTGAAAAGGTTTGCCTGCCTGTAAGTCCGTCTGCCAGTCTGTTATTCAGCCATCCAGCCAAAAAGATAAAATAATTCCTAAACGAGAAGTTTACCCAACCATAACGTTTCCAAACCATACCATACTTGTCAGCACTGAGCAAAAAAGTCATTAGGCATATTTCAGGCAAAACATCAGTGCATAACTGGTACTAGACAGTGTTTTTCAATTGAAAATAGGTGTGCGCTTGGTATCTGCAATAGCAAACACATAAATACATGTAGAAAACAAGATTTTGACATAAAAATACAAAAAAAAGCTCGCACTCGAGCCTAGATGTCGTGGCGGCGTGATCAGTTCAACAGTAACAAAAGCTTTCAACACATGCCGCACGAGAAAATTGAATTAACAACAGCGAACTGCCACCGTATCGACCGTAGGAGGCTCGAAACGAGCGAGGAAGAGCATTAGAGATGGGCGAAAAAAAACAGACATTTACGTGGCAAGGGAGGCAGACGGCTAGCGTCTTTCGAAGACATTTGCAATGAACTGAGCACATACGCGGGCACTTTTTTTTCCCCCCATTCCATTATTAATTCTCTCAGCTTATGTTATTCTGTCGCTTCCCACTTGTACGGTTATTTAACAGCAGAGCTGTTCAGGCCGACACAAATTCGTCCGGCGTAGACAGAAAACCCAGAGCGCACGTGAGCCCGTGCTTCACGGTGACCGCCGGGCGTCGTCCAGGCTTGCGTGTGGGCTTACGCCACTTGAGGAGCTCCCGCCTTCGTCGTCGTCGTCGTCGTCGTCGTGTAGTGACCGCCGCGCAACGGCTCCGTCGCGCCCAAGACGACGACGACGGTGAAGTTGTCAAGCCCTCCCTTCACAATCCACACGTGGAGGCGGCCACCTGACAAGCTGAGGAAGAAGTGTAGGTCTACCATGGCCAGGATGCGCTACAAAAGGATTTGCCCTGTTGTTGTTTTTTTGTTTTGTTTTTTACCGTGCGATTCATTTCTTTGTTGGATCCCGCTGCCACAGTGACTACTTTTGCCCTCACCAGTTATACAAAAGGTCATTGACTGGCTGAATATTGCACGTAGCTATAACAAGGTAGGAACCACGGCAGCATCGCTTCATAGCAAGGGATCAAAAAACAGTGAAAGGGGAGGAATAACTTACACATCGCTAGAAGTGCATGCGAATCATGCTTTTAGGCCCTGTCCTGAGCGCTGTTTGTTTCAAAGGTAGGATGTCTTCCTGTGATACCCCATTCGTATAGTGGTTGCGCTTTCCCTATTGTAGTATTGGATGGACCAGCGGGAAAGCCCGCCCAGCGAACAAATTAACGAAGCATGATCGCACTGGAGACGAGCTATAGAAAACGCACTGATGGTCTAAGTGGAGCACATAAGATAATTCGGTCGTCAGTAAATACGGCAAGTTGTAAAATCACACTTACAGACCGTAACGTTCTGTCGATTTCAGTTCTCCGTACATTCTTGAACTCACGTCGTTAATGTACACAAAGGGAAAATATTGGAGTTCAATTAAAACATGAGACCCCTTTCACCCTTGGAAGAGGGAAGTCCACTCTGGTGGGATTTTCTATGTTGGGGTTTACATATATCAGGAATTTGTTATGTTGATTTACAAGGAGAGTAGCACGATCTCTATGTTCCAGACTAACGGCACAGAAGATTCTTAGGTGGATAGAATTACATTTTGTTACAGCGCGGCTACGCCAATCACGGCGCAGACTCTAGTGCTCCGCACAAGTGGCCGCCGAAGAGAGCGCGGCATTGAGCATTATTGTCAGGGGGTAGAGAGACGCTGCGTGTGGCGACTAGCATGTACCACTCGGGGGAAGAGCAACACCACCTAGTCGGAGTTCGAGAGAGGCAATGGCCGTGGGGCGGAGAATAACGTGGTGCTGTAAACGGACTCCCTACATAGATGGCCATGCTAGAGTGAACTACTCTAGCTATGCTTTACGGCGAAGCACACAATGTAATAAATTCCCCCTACGGTAACCGAAATTACACCGATTTTCTATAGGTCAGTTTAACCTGTAAAGACAGATGCATCGCTGGGAAGACACTTTCTTAGGGGCAGTGTAAGCCATGTTATGTGAAAATGTGGAGGTTTAGTACCTTTTCTGTTTTGATTTTTTTATGCGCCGAACATTGTCGCCGGAGACGACCTGCTTGATCCTTTCCATTGACAGCTTCCCTGTAAAAAAGGTTAAAGCCGTTCCACTCAAAGTGAAAGCTGTCGGAAGTGCAGAGCAGTGATTCGCCATAATGGGCTGTAGCGCCGTCATCCACCAATAGCTACCACCCTATGTAATTCAAATTTCCCGCCTTCGCAGTGCCCGCACGTCCCCTGCCTGAAACTGCGCCAGCGGGAGTTCTGTTCTGTTTTGTGCTCGCTTTAATTTCATATGCTGGAGCTGTTTTGCGTCATTTCGAAAGAGTAATTTTTTTCTTGCGTGGCTGGAGCGTTTCTGCGTCATTTCGAACACGCCATTTTTTTTTTTTTTTTGTTAGGCGGCTTTTTTTTTTGTTTGTTACCAACCCAACTAGAGTTCCTAACTAAATGAACGTGGGCGCTTCCGGTAATTACGTATACTTTGCCTTAAATATACCTGTTTCCTTTACGCTAAACGACGGGGAGATATATGACAAGCGATAGCGGTTCAGGACTTTCTAACGGTTATGACTACAAAAGCCGCTTGGCTTTGGAAGCCTCTGGGGTACGCTGCGATGACAGCGCCACAACGGAACGCCCTGTTGCTCTACTTGGGTCCAGCCAGCGAGCTACGACGACAAGGCGAGCGCCTAAAGTGCTCTGCACTTAAAAAAGTACATTAAAAGTGGAGTGGTGCGAAGGCTCACCGATTCGCCGCATGCCGATACCCCACCCGAGAGCTATGGCTGTACGCCAATGAATATAGAGGTCAGCTACCGTAGTGACAAGTCGTCTTATGTTGCTCACCGCGAAAAACTCCGATTGAAGGTGACAGCCTTGATTGTCCCACTGTGTGAAAAAAATGATGTGATTTCGTACAGACAACAACCGACGCTCTAAAGAGTAGAATATACGTTTGACTTTGTATGAAAATAGAGCCCGGGTCTCCGCAGTGGGAGTCGAGTGCGTTTACACCACGCCACATCCCCATGTTTGCAGCGGCGGAACAAGGGAAGTAATATCGCGTGACACGTGAACGTAATGGCACGTGATATGAACAAATGCACGCCAGCCGCAGAGAACTGCGATTCTAGTGAAGCCGTGGCACGAAGGAAGGAAGAAAGGTAGGAAGGAAAGAAGGAAGGAAGGAAGGAAGGAAGGAAGGAAGGAGGGAGGGAGGGAGGGAGGGAGGGAGGGAGGGAGGGAGGGAGGGAGGGAAGAAAGGAAGGAAGGAAGGAAGGAAGGAAGGAAGGAAGGAAGGAAGGAAGGAAGTAGAAGGAAGGAAGGAAGTAGAAGGAAGTAGAAGGAAGGAAGGAAGTAGAAGGAAGTAGAAAGAAGTAGAAGGAATGCAGGAAAGTTAACCTAACTAAAGCCTAGTTTGCTATCCTGCACGTGGGGAAGGGAAAATGGCAAAAAAAGAGAAAGGAAAGAATGAAGAAAAGCTGAAGCAGGCACGTGTGCCCAGCGCTGAAGCACTAAGTGTTAAAGTTCAGTGATTGACACTGAAGGCTTTCAGTCTACAGTCCGGAGTTTAAGTTCGTCGCCCTTTGAAAGCGTAAGAGCTCCTTAGTCGCTTTCTGAGCGATTTACAGAGAAGGCCAGTGAGAGCGAATCTCCTCCTCCGAAAATGGCCGCCAAGAGTCCAGGTTCCCCAGTGCTTACGACAGCTTCTTTCTTTCAGACGAGTAGCGTGGGTACTCGCATAAAACGTGGCGCATCGTCTCCACTAAGCCTGCCATGGTCTGACGCAACTCTTCTTTTCCGTCTATGGCTTACTCATACTTAATACTTACTCATACTTACTCATGCTTACTCATACTTAATAGCAATGGTAGCAAGTAGGGAGTGCGAAACGTGTGGCATGAAGTGTCGCCAGTCAGCCCGTGCCGCCAAAGGACGAAACAACGAAAGCGAAGAAGGAGACGATGCACCAGTGATGACGTATCGCCAAACTTTCGCCGTGTAGGCACATGAGACAATTGTTTGCCTTGGTTATCAATTAACCCCCAGCTCTTTCTAGAAAAATAAAGCGTATTGTTTCTCGTGAGAAGGATTTTTTTTTTTGGGGGGGGGGGGGGGGGGGACCCGAGATATAAGTAAAAGAAGTCGCCACAGCTGTGCAATCAAGCGTTCAGTTTAGATACGTAGCCCCTCATGATGACGCTGAGAAAAAGCGCCGAAAATAAGGACAAGAACATGTCAGTAATCCCGTACGTTCACGGTCTGTCTGACAGGGTCAACAAAGCCGCCGCCAAGCACAATGTGAACGTGTTTTTTTTTTTTTTTTTCTGCCAGAAATTAAGTCGGAAACGTTTGCCCAGAGGTTAACCGACTGTACGAGGAAAGGGCAAGCAGTAAGGCTAGTAATTGTACTATGCGTCACACGTACAAATTTTTGGAATGCAGAAAAAACGTTGTGTACAAAATTCCCTTCACATGTGGGCACCAGTACGTCGGTCAGACGAGTAGATGCATAAATATAAGACTCAGAGAACGTATGTCCAGCCTTAAATGTCGGCCATACACACATCTGGCTGCGCATTCTGCGCAGTGCACAACAAAAAAATGCGAGCCGTTGTTTGTCCAAACGACGACGGAGTTCCACCACCAAGATAGAACTACGAGAGAGATAGTGGAAGCCTGGCAGATGTCGAGAATAAAGGGAACATGCATAAGTCAACCATCAGTAGCCCTGTCCGATAAGGATATTAAGTTAGACGACATGAGATAATGTAAAGGGTAAAGTGCTAAGTGCTTTTTTCTTGTGTTCGTGTGTATGACGTGATACGTACACATTTGATCATGCACGGCTGTTGCCAAAGAGGGTATTTATGTGTTGTGTGATGAATAAAAATCCAGTTGTTAGTCTGCGCTGGTCTTAGTGTCTTTTCGTTCTGTCCTCGTTTTTTGTGCGCTTTATGTTACAGTCACCAATTAGCCCGCCCTTCAGTTTTATTGCAATTTACTTTGAATGAAGTTCCCACCTCAAGCCTTGCCGGAAAACTATGAGCAGCAATGGTTCAGAGGCCTTGGTTCAGGGTATTGGTGTGAGGGCCGTCAAAAGCTGCAACAACCACCCTCCCTTGTATACCGGGTGTTCAAAACTACGTTTTGTGGTTTTCTTAAAATTAGGCACTCGAAGGCACGCAAAGGCCACCTCTGCAAAGGAGTTACGTGGCCAGGGGGACACAAAGTGGGATAATAATTGTCGCTGTCAGCAGCCTAGTTAACCGAAATCGAATAATTAACGTTTTGTTGACTGCAGTAAGTTGGAGTGTTCGTATTGAAAAGTTAGAGGCAGCCGTGTTTCTACACAGTATCAGTTGGAAGATTTCTTCTAGCGTGTCTGTGTTGCGAGATATCCGACTCCAAATTTTAATTGTCGTTCGCATGACTACGCATGACTACGCATGAAAGAGCGTTAGGATCGGCGCAAAGCTCCTCCATGATGTGACGCAGCTGTCACTCTGCTTGAGTCCTGCACTGTAACCTCGCCCGTCAGGGCATTGTTCCTGTCTTTCTTAGGCTCATCTCTCTCCATGCAATTAACCAGTTATGTTTGCCTTCGGCTCCTTCTCGCCGCCGCCGCCAAGGCAGCAACATTTGCTGGCCGTTTACCACCACGATACCACACGCATGACGGAGGCGACGGAGCCCGGAACGTAATACAGAAAAAAATATACCGGGCGACAGAAGAAATCCTGTATATGTCTTTTTGCACACGGTATTTTGAATATGACAGTAAACTGAAATGGAAACTGAAACTAGAGAAGACAAGCGGGGCAGGGGGTGCAGAAAGTCAAGAAGTTTGCGGGGATAAATTGGTCGCAGCTAGCACAGGACCGGGTTATAATTGGAGATCCGTGGGAGAGGCCTTTGCCCTGCAGTGGGCGTAGATATGATGATGATGATGACGACGACGGCGATGATGATTGTGATTATTATTATTATTATTATTATTATTATTATTATTATTATTAAAGCATTCCTTCCCTTCGGTGTCGACGAATTCGAGCTGATATTATCTTTCTCTATAAACTTCTTCATGGTAATATTTTGTGTGACGATTTGGTTACACTTATCAATGTCAATTTGCCAAATAAACTTTTCAGAAAATTTCCAGCTTTCAGACCAGTTGCTTTAAATAGCCGACGCTCGTCCATCTGCCGAATACAATGTGCATATAATGAATATTCCGTTCGGCTTGATATATTCCAGAGCTCCTTTACTTTGTTCTCTAATGAGTTGAAAACTGTTGTAGCTTAAGTCCTTTATGTCATTCCAAATTTATGTACCCTATGTATTATGTGCAAACTGCTCTTGCTTGCTTTTCACTTTTTCTTGTTTTGTGTTGCTTGAATATTTGTACGTTTTTAGTGTCAGTGTTGGTAATGCTGAAGCTTTTCCCCCTTTTTTTTTTTGGAACTTCCTAATATGTTGTTAGAAAACCTTGGCTATATACGTATACTCTATGTCATGTTGATTCAATATTTGCTTGTATAGTTCCTATTTTTCACATCTACTGAACGTTTCGCTGGCCGAGTGGCATGGCTTGCAACACTAAGCCTGCCTTTTCTTTTTTGACTTTCTGTTCTTTTTTTTTTCCTTTTTTGCTTTCTAAGATTTCTGTAACTATTTTTACTTTATTGTTTATGTCATACATATAGTTTGTGTATGTTGTCTTGTTTTAATTGTAGTGTTTTTTTTTGTATGGTGTACCAGTACCAAGACCCTAGGGTTGTTCCTGGGCACCGAAAATAAAGGTTGATTGATTGATTGATTGATTGATTGATTATTACGTTGAATACAGTATGTTAAACACCTATGATATGTCTGTCGTTCTTTTTTTTTCTGGAATTTGGTTTCTCTGCGGTTGTGTCTATCCAACTGATAGGTGCCTATTTTTGAAACTGCTTACTGTCATTTGTTCGTCTTATCATTTGTCTTTACACTCTTGCCGTTGTTTTTGTTGTATTACTGTCAAACTTTGTTGCTCTGCCTGTCGTGTGGCCTTTACGACAGGCAGAGCAATATAGGCATCTTTTTTTATTTTTTACCTATACCCAGGCTCCGCCTGTGCTTTATTTCTGTCATTTTCACTACTTCAATTTGTTTGTGTCTTGTCGCTTGTTTGTTTCTTGCTATATGTTTCTTGTATTTTGTTTTCATGTAACTACCCGTGCGTCAGCACTCAGGCCTCTGGCTGTTCCTGGGCACGTAAATAAACATGATTGATTGATTGATTGATTATTATTATTATTATTATTATTATTATTATTATTATTATTATTATTATTATTATTATTATTATTATTATTATTATTATTATTATTATTATTATTATTATTATTATTACTGCCTGCTTTACCACTACTCAGTTCACGATGTTACTTTGCCTCGAATCTCGACGACCACTGATCTTGGCGTGCTCTTTGATAACCAGCTGACTTTTACACCGCACGTTCGATTCATCAAACAGCGAGCTCTCCGCCGCTTGGGCATGGTCTGCCGGATGTCTAAAGAATTCCGTAGTGCCAAGTCCTTCCTGAAACTGTACTCCACTGTCTGTCGTCCCGTGCTGGAATATGCCTCGGTTGTCTGGAATGGTACATGCAAATCTAACAGCAGGGCCATTGATAAAGTGCAGAATAAGCTGCTGTCCATACTTAGACATCGCTTCCCTCCCGAGTATCACCATCTTGACTCTGGACCACGGTACTTGCAAGTGCTGCCTGAGCTAAAGGCAAGGCGCGATACAGCTGACCTCTTATTTCTTTTTAAGCTCATACATGGACAAATTAGCAGTGCGCAACTGGTTTCGGAGCTCCAGCTAAGAGTGCCTATTAAAACCACAAGAAAATGTCATCCTTTTCGTACTCTCAGCTCCTGTAACCGTCATTGCCCGCTGTTCAGACTGCAGAGCACGTGTAACTTCTACTCTGCAGACGTAGATATTTTTAACAGCTCCCTCAATCAGTTCAGTTCAGACACTTCTAGAATTCTCATTCGCTAATATGCTCCCTCTTATTCTCTTACATGGAACTATATGGAATATTTCTTTGCTCAGTCATACTGAATGGATCTTGTTCTAGTTATAGTAACTTCTTTTTACCTGCTTGCCTTACTGTATAGAGAGTATGCTGTTTATATGACTCTTGTTGTTTTCCATTTTATGGATTGCTGTTATAAGGTTACACGATTATCTGTAGTGTGCAGATGTTCTGTTTCATCGGTACGATGTAATTACCAATTCTGTTGTATCCTGTCAGTTTTGTTTGTGTTCATTGCATGTAGTGTATAGGCTATCTACGTTTTGTAGTGATTTGTACGCTGTACTTTGTAATATACATTCTAAAAGTTATTTTTTTTCTACTCTTTTATTTTATACGCTGTCAACGTGTTCTTTCCTTTTAATTTTTGTTTTCCTTTTTTTTTACCTGTATCCATCTGTGTACCAGCACCAAGGCCTCACAGCTGTTCCTGGGCACAATAAATATACATGATTGATTGATTGATTGATTGATTTATTATTATTATTATTATTATTATTATTATTATTATTATTATTATTATTATTATTATTATTTGTCTCTACACTCATGCCGTTGTTTTTGTTGTATTACTGTCAAACTTTGTTGCTCTGCCTGTCGTGTGGCCTTTACGACAGGCAGTGCAACATAGGCATCTTCTTTTTTTATTTTTTACCTGTACCCAGGCTCTGCCTGTGCTTTATTTCTGTCATTTTCACTACTTCAATTTGTGTGTGTCTTGTCGCTTGTTTGTTTCTTGCTATATGTTTCTTGTATTTTGTTTTCATGTAACTACCCGTGCGCCAGCACTCAGGCCTCTGGCTGTTCCTGGGCACGTAAATAAACATGATTGGTTGATTGGTGGTTGGATGATTATGGTGGTAGTGGTGGTTATGATTATGATGATGATGGGGGGGGGGGGGGGTGATCACCTCGGGGAAGTGGTCATGGCTGAAGGTGGCCTACGTTCAACACACAAGCATGTTACTGTTGAAATATCAAATTCCCTCACAAGCAGTCTGCACGAAGAAATTGTTTAAGGGTACGTGTGCAAGGTTCACCAGAATATGAGATCTAATTGTTTTTTGAAGACATAGCGGGCGTTTGTTTCTGTGTGAATGGAATGTTTATTCACCTTTGCGTCAGATAACGTAAGTCCCACAAGTAATAAATAGCGGGACAAAAACAGGGAACATAACGTGAAACTTGTAAATGTTCCGAAACAAATCCCGGATCATTTTTAAATTAGTGCTGTGCAATAATGAGTGAACAACGCACAAAGGATTGTCCTGGATGCACATTGTAAAACACAAAACCAAAACTCAAGGCGCGCAGCCAGAGTTCTGGGCTCAGTCTTTTTTTTTTTTTTATCACGACACCGCTCTTGGAACTCGTGTCGATTCATCAGTAACGCGTCGCGTCGCAGTCGTCTTCATTCCTCAGCTTCGAGTGCTTGCAAGATGTAGCTTCTGCTCTCTGCGCTGGAGCAGACAGCCTGAAGCAGAAGCACGATGAACGACAGCAGAAGGTGCCCGAGTTCTTGGTATCCCGACTGAGTATCTGGATGCGTGAGGGTAGAGGCGGGGGAGGGAAAGGGGGCAAACAACTTTAGCGCTACACGAGTGAGTGGGCACACGAAACAACATGCATGGTTAAGCTTCCTCTTTGAAGAGTCGAAGCTTGAGCCGTTTGGTACACAACTTTCAGAGTAGAGGGCAGCGCAATGGACGCGACGATGCGAAGACGAGACTTGTGTTCGTGTTTGTCCCGTCTTCGCTTCGCCCCGTTCATTGCGCTGTCCTCTACTCTGAAAATTCCTCTTTGAGCTCCTTGCGACCTTCGGTCATGAAGACAAAATACAACTTTGTTCAGTGTGAAAGAGCTAGCCTTCGGCAACTCACTCAGCACCATTCCGGCCACGAAAGACGTTTTTTTTTTTTAATAAATACTGAAAGACTTTAAAATTTAGCGCTAGTATGGGCCAGAGCTAAAATGCAGTTTTCAGCGTATTAGCTGCACGTTAGCATCCAAATAAATATGATCAAACCGAACTATATAGGCCCGAACTATATGAAGTATATAAAGGCACGAACTATATGATCAAACCGAACTATACTACAATCGCCCAGCCATGTTTATTTGCAGTGGTTTTGTTCAGCGGCCACCAATCACACAAACAAGATTCTGTGACGTAGCCTGGAGAAGTCGCCCTACTTCTTCATTTGTTTTCATTACTACTTCATTTGTTTACTTCAATCTATCACTTGTTTTTTTTAACTCTGCGGTAACATTGGCATGATTATTACCAAAGCCGTCTTTTTAATGAATCAAATTTGTGTTTTTCTTTATGGCCCCTTTTAATGGGCAACGAAAACAAAATACAAGTACGTTCATTGCGAATAAACTAGCCTTTGGCAACTCACTCAGCCGCATTCCTGCCCCGAAAGACGGTGTTCTAGCTCAATATTCGCGCCGAAAGAGCGCAGTGAAAGCGCGCACAATTGCTCCTTTAGACAAAGCACAGACGCTTCTCGGCACCGTCGGTTCTGCGGCGCGCACGCACAGCGCACTTGGATGCGGCCAGCGCCTCCTTGTATCGTTTTCTGATGGCACGCGCCCTTATATTTCCCCGTAGTCCCTTTCCGCACCATTGCCATTGGAATGAACGAGAGACCAAACGCTTTCACTGCGCAACCTCTGGATGCGCTCGCTTGACCTTGGATGAGCTTGAATGTCAAATGGACGCTACGAGGCGCTTTCTGGGTTTGCACACGGAATAACAGCGCCTTCGTTTTATCAAAGAAAAGAAGCGGCGTAGGAAGGCCTAGGCATTATCAGACAGTTCTCGGAATTTCTGTGCATTTTTGTTTTGCGCTTTCTGCCAGCATTCTATTTTCGCGTTGCGTTCATTGACTGCTTACCGAACACGAGGAAGGTGAGTGCGCTGCGAAAGAGCCTGTCGGCGGAGCTGGGCAGCACCTCCAGGTAGCGGGAGTGTCTCGACAGTTCACTCAGTTCGTTCACCACGCTGACGACGAGCGCGAACGACGACTGTGTGAATCCCCGTATCTGCACAGTCAGTGGACAGCGGTCGGTCGTAGGATCGCTGCTGTAGCGACCGAGACCAGACAACACAACACCAGGGCCTCACGCGCTGCTTCGTAAGTGTATTTCGTACGGCTCGTGGAATAGCCCCAAAGCGCCCAGCAACCATTCCCACGCTCGGAGAGCTCCTGGGAAGGAAAGCAAGCGTCCTTCCTCGAAACACGGGGTCGAACACTGACGAAATCCCCAGACTACTGCAAAACAACGAAAAGCAACGCGCCCGCCTGGTGAGCCCGGCAGTCAAGGCCGGCGCCTTCTTCGCGTCCTTCGCAATGACAGGAGCGTGGGCCCACTTTTGCAGACCCCGGAGAACCCCAGGCCGACAGCCTGGAGACACGGAGCCTGCGCTGTGATTGGTTCCTGTGTTCCCATTGGACGGCCCCGGAGGGCCCAATGACAGGGGCCCTGGTTACACGGTGCCTGTGCTGTGATTGGTTGGTGTGGTTACAGCTAGAGACCCCGTAGAAGGACATGAGACTTAATTTAAGGCCGTGCAGGCCCACTGTTCGAGACTCGGCTCTGTATCCTGACCATGTAACCCTACTTGTATATAAACCTTCTTCCTTCTCCTTGTCGCCCTGGAACCTCAATCATGGTCCGATGCGGTGAGCCCCGAGACCCCCGACCCCGGCTACGACACTGCGCGAGAGTTTCCGTACTCTCACTTAGGTTTCTCAAGGACATAAAAATGAGTCTGCATGCGTGCACTAGTCCGCATAACGGCATTTCTTGGGAAGTGGGCATGTCGCCTGCCAAGGTACAGATTCGGCGAGAAAACCATAAACCTAATGACATAACACTCCACTTGTCTAGGAACAGTCGAATGAATTCGAAAGACAGGCAATTGACGACGGTGCGCCCACAAAGACACACACACACACACACACATATATATATATATATATATATATATATATATATATATATATATATATATATATATATATATATATATATATATATATATATATATATATATATATATATATATATATATATATATATATATATATATTAGGAAATGAGGGGCTCGTAGGAGGTCGCGGGTTCGAATCCCACCTGGCGGGCATTTTTTCTCCGCTTTCTTTCTTTCTTTCCAAATTCTTTATCTGTTTCAATAACCTACCACATCCTCCACTTTGCTTTCCGAGGTTTTCTTGACTGTCAATCGTTATTTCTGTGTTATTTTCTACGAGCCCCTCATTTCCTATTCTGATTCGCTACACGCATAGCGGGGGCCTCTGTTCTGGCAGCCTTGGTGCCATAGGGAGCTTAAGAGGGTTCAACGCTGGTTGAGATATATATATATATATATATATATATATATATATATATATATATATAAACCAGAAATAAGGATTGACAGTCAAGAAAACCTCGGAAAGCAAAGGGGAGGGTGTGGTAGGTTATTGAAACAGATAAAGAATTTGGAATTCTTTATCTGTTTCAATAACCTACCACACCCTCCCCTTTGCTTTCCGAGGTTTTCTTGACTGTCAATCCTTATTTCTGGTTTATATATATATATATATATATATATATATATATATATATATATATATATATATATATATATATATATATATATATATATATATATAAACAATGATTATAATTCAGCCTTTCTTCATCTGCAACGTAATGATTATAGTCACATGACTCAGCAAACTTGCAATTAACAGAGATCAATTGATCACCCTAATTTGTCGCATCTCGGGCTAATGATGCCACCTACAGTTTTTTTTTTCCATTCTAACGCGGTGTCATGACCTCTGTACTAAATGCAATGAGAAGTCGGTGGCCTTGCACAGCCCTTGGCCCAGTAATAGTTGTTTATGAAGAGAAGAGAAAACCTAGCTATCGCTCTTTCTCACCAGTGACGGCATTTCGTCGCTGCCATTCCCTGTACACCTTCTTTCGGGCCTACTGGGCGTTGCACTCGCTTCACACTCTATTTAAAGATTCCCTCATGCAGACAAAACACAAGCTTGGTTCATTCAAATCATTGCCTCGTTAGAATCCTAGTAACAACACCCCTCTTAACGTAAACTTCGCTCAAATAAGCTATATAATTAGGAAAAAAGGCAATAGCCATGCGACCCACTAGCTCATTTTCCGCAACGGAACCTATGATGTCATACGGCAAAAGCATAGGCGGCAAAAGCATAGGCAAATTAGCAGGGTTTATTAGCTTTCCGAATGAGCTATTTGCGCTTACATTTAGGACACATTCTTTTTATAGCAGTGAGAATAGTCGGGGAAGCAGTGGAAGTTACGAAAGTACACATAAATATAGAAGTACCGATGCGCTGGTACTGCGCGCACTATGCTGTTTTAGTTGCACAGCACTGCGGCGCTTTGGGGTTGTCTCAGACAACACTTGCCGATTGGCGTAAGCGACGGTTTCTTTCGTGACGATATTTGTCGAGTGAACAGCATGTCTCACGAAACGATTATTTTCTACCTTAACAAAAACAAGCCAGGTACAAATACGGTTAAAAATAAATCAAATGTAGAAAACGGCCCGCTGCGGTATGGTGGTGCCATCTAGGTTTACTAACGGTAAACAAGGCTCCCCAGCGCATATGATGTCATTGCAGACGTCACGAAAACACGTGACTTGGTGGGGGAATCAAAATTTCACTTTTAATTGATTAATTTGTCAGAAAATAAAGCATCGTTTGCTTCTGGACAAGGACTGGGGCACTAAAAAACACGAAATCTTTCGAATAAAACTAACTTGTATTTTGTCCGCATGACCCCCTTAAGGATAGGGTAAGGAGAGAGGTGGAAAGAAGCTGTCGCTTCCGGAGCAACATTTTGCAGCTGAACTAAGGCAGCGCAACCGCTGAGATCTCGGCTTGAGGTCACCGCTCTCCGCACTCGCGCGCTCGGCATTGCCTGTCTTCCTGTCGCTCTGCGTCCACGGATCGACGGCGAAACTGTTTTGCCTTTATCCCACATGCATTGTTCACGCAATAATAAACATACTTTCTCTAATATATTGTTACGGGAACCATTTGTGTGCGGGACGGCAGGATGCGTGCGGTACCTAAACCGATACCCAGATCCACCACCTCCACCAAACTGTTTCGGGAATGACTTATTTACTAGGTTATGGAGTGTATGAGTGTATGACCAGCGGCGAATACATGCCAAGGTGGACAGAAGACGACACCTGTCCAGCCGGAGCGCAACCTCGTCCTCCTCTTCCTTCGTTGTCTGCGTAACTGATGCAAGCGCGTGATTGTAATTCGTGGTGAGGAATCTTTGCGCTACAACACGATATTCCCCCTAGAGAGAGGGGGGTCAAGAGGAAGAGAGAGGTGTCTCACGCAGATCAGGTTGAACAGCACGGTGGCCACTTCTTCGTCCCGTCCGTTGACGAGCTTGGAGGCGAGCACCGACACGCAGATCTCCTGGCCGCACTGGGCAAGCAGCAGGGCACAGTTCATCGGCCGCCAGGCCCGGGGAAGCACTGCGCCCAGAGTAGCCCCATGAGGCAGCCGCCATGCAGTGGACAGAAATCTGGAGCTATAGATTCAACAAAACTCGCTCGAGGCTACCCGTGCGATCGTGAGAATTGTGGGAAGAGTACATATTTGTAATAGCTGCATGACTGGATTAACCTGTAACGTTTTTGTGAGTGTGGAAAGATGTAAAGTGCAACAAAAACGCCGGTATTTGCACGGCTTGCAAACTTTCAAACAGGCTGTGGAAAGGAGAAAATTAAAGCACGTGTTTTTTTTTATTTTTTATCTATTTATTTTTCGTTTCAGCATACGGACTACGCAAACATTTTTCTTGGGGATTCCGACGCACTAAGCCAACCATTACAAAGAACTTTTTTTAGCGAGAGACTTCACTAGTGCCTAAAAGCCCTCATGCGTACAGATTTGCACCCGTTTCGTGCAAAATGCGAATAGAGACCGTGCTTGAGGCCGCATATCCACGGCTGGAGATCTGAAGGTCTGGGTCTATTCGGGATTGATCCCTGTGCCCTACGGAGGTGCTGCATCAAGTTTTGAAGCGCAGGGCAGGGCCATAACAGATGGTTAGTGCCACTTTCTGACACAGTGAGCGTTCTCAGGGGAAACGGCTCCTGAAAGCGGGTAGGCCAAGCCTGGGTCACGGCTTGGGACAAGGCAACCCCAACACGGAGCCTCCGCAGCAAGACTTCCTTACAGCGAGCGAGCACAATGGGGAGGTATGTTCCACTGGAGGTAGAGCACGCGCGGTGCAGCAGAGGTTCTCCTCTGGCACCGGGGTTGGCAGCGGAAGTTGGCAGAAGCACAATGGCGGAAGTTGGCGGAAGCACAATGGGGAGGTATGTTCCACTGGAGGTAGAGCACGCGCGGTGCAGCAGAGGTTCTCCTCTGGCACCGGGGTTGGCAGCGGAAGTGGCACCTGTCGTGGGAGGTCTCAGCGCTGACAGGCGCTGTCCGCCGCTATGTGGGCATGTCATGAAAACATGTTTTGATCCCTTCCCATTATTTTAGCATAATAAACAATCAGCAGACCGTAATACTTCAACATGTTGTATTCCCTGGCGTGGCGTGGCACTCATGCAGCCAACCATTGGTGTGCGCCGTCACTGGTTACGGCGGGTTCCGCGAGATGGGAGTATTGGTCCGCGTTAAGCACACGATGTGTTTTTGTTTTTTATGTTCCAGACTGTACCCCACTGAACGCAAAGTAATGCCTCGACTCCAATGTGAGTGAGATTGATAACGTATGTTGACGCCACCGTTGAGGATCGGGTTGGACAGGGCAGACGATGCACGCCGATTTTTTTTTTTTTTCTGCTACGTGCGGGCGGAGTGGCACAAGCCCCGCCATGTTCGTGCCGAATCAGCACGGGCATGGCCGTTTCCAGTGTTTCCAGGCGAAGAAATTGACAGCTGAACTTTTCAGTGAATTCCATCCACAGGTATACATAAACACATCTGCGCAGCGGTCATCTCCAGCAGTTCGTCTGCCATTAGGAACTGCATGTCGGTTCACTTAGGGTGATTTCTGTACAGATGTGCAAGTGCAGCGATCAAACGACGCAAGAGCAGGTTGACGCAGAGCCTCCACGCAGGGTCCGATTACTGGCTGCGTGTTGGCCACAAAACCTGGCCGATTAGACTCACCTCCACTGCCGCTTCGAACACTCCTTTTCTTGAAGACTACTTTTTCTTGGGCTACTCAAACACGAAAACTTTGGTCTGCCTGCCTGTCCCTTGACTCGGCCGCCATGGTATAACTTGAAATGAATTCTTGGTTGATGTGCTTACATAGCAGACAAAACATTTTAAATCTAATAAATCTAGAAATATGTTCAACATCTGTCAACACTGTTCAGGATAAATATGTATTACGCTTGCTTGAAGAGGAACTCCAATACATAACTGGTGTTTACAGTGTTTTTTGAAAGTAGGTGTGTGCTCGATCTTTGCGAGAGACAATTTAAAAAAAAAACGAATTGCGAACAATATTTTAACGACGAAATACAAACAAGGCTGGCACCCGAGTTACAGTGTACTAGAAGATAAGATGTGTCGTGCGGGGTGAAAACCAATGTAGAACGCGGGTCCCTTTCGCGATATAAAACTTTTATAGAGCCCAAACGTTCCCCAGAGAAGTCCTGCTGCAGCCAGCACCACCTATAAGTTTTGAAATCAAACTAAACAGTTATTTGGCGGGTTTTATAAAACTTTATATCATGAAATGAAGAAATACGACTATCTAAGGCAGTAAATAAGACTTAATTTAACAAACAAAACTTCTGAAACGAACTGTTCTTACAGCCCCAGCCCTTAAGGGGCTTCACCCCTAAAACATTTTCGGATTACAATAGTGTTAAAAGGACGAGGAAGGATGCTAATACACCTTCAGCGGCCTCTTTGGCCGGCTGAGCTTCAAAGTATTCTGTTTTGTTGTTGTTCTTGTTGTTGTTGCTATACACTTGACCACAACAGTGGCTCAATTTTCCAACGTCCAGACGACACTGAACCTCTCATCAGTAAGCCAGAGTCTCAGCTAATTCCTTCAGAACCGCCCGTACAAAAAGCAAAACCGACAAACGCTGGCTCAGTATCACTACAGGTGTGCGCGGCAATGTCATCCGCGGAAAACTTCTCTCGCTTTCTCTCTCTTTTTAGCCTGGCTCTGTGAGCCCAATCTTGTCAGGCAGGTATGTAGTGCTGCCTGCTCCGGAAGTGACCATCACCCCGGATACCCAAGGGGCTACACAAGAAAGGTTCAACCATGCTAGGGAGGCCCTTAGGTACACAAACAGCACTCCCTCACCAGAGAAGGATCTGGCCACCATGGCATAGTAGTTGGCCGCCACCTCCCATGACTGACCAACTCAACTCTAGGCCCTCAGTCCCCAACAGCTGTAGAGCACCTGTCCACGGCGGTGGTCAGAACAGCGATGCAGCAGAGGGTGCTAAGAATCTCTGGGTCCGGACAGGCCGCCTTTGAAACTGGACCCTGGCAACGTTGAACGCACGCACCCTGCCAAGCGAGGGAAGTTTAGGTGTACTACTAGAGGAGTTCTCGGACATTAAGTGGGATTTTATAGGGTGAAGCGAAGTTAGAACTAAGGACAGGTGAAGGCTTCATGGAGCTTACTAGCGGGCATATTCTGTACACCCCAAGAGAAGAGGGAGCACGGGATAGGATTTTTAATCCACAGATAAATAGAAGGAAACGGGGCGGAGTTTTTCAACATTGGGGAGAGAGTCGCGGGTGTTGTGATCAAGCTAAACAAGTGATACAGGTTAAAGATAGTACAGACCTATGCGCCAACAACTAGCTACGCTGACCAAGCCATAAACAGCTTCTACGAAGACGTCGAATCAGCAATGAAGAACGCAAGAACGCAGTTCACGATTGTGATGGGAGACCTTACCGCAAAGGCCGGTAAGAAGTAAATTGGAGAAAGGTCAGGGGGAAACTACGGGATAAACTCGCAACAGTCGAGGAGATACACTGGCGGGATTTGCAGAGAGAAATAACGGGAGGTTCATGAACACATTATTTTACAAACAAAAGAAAAAGAAACGGACTTGGAAAAATCCCGATGGTATACAACGAAGTATGAAATTGACTTCGTTTCGAAATTGACAACCCTGGTATTGTGCAAGACGCAGAAGTGCTAAGTTTCGGAGCAGCGATCACAGGGTGGTTAGATGCAAGCAAAGGCTGAATCTCAAAAGATAAAGGAGGAAACTCCTGAAAACTAAGAAACGCCGCATGGAGTCAGTATGGGCCAGATTTCAGGAGTTTAAAATATCTCTTCATTACAAATTCGCGCTTCGAGACGAGCTTAACAAGGTCAATGGAGACAGTTTAAATATGTGCAATCGGTGAATCAGCAGCAGTTGTGGGAGAAGCAACATGTAGGGAACAAACTGAAAAACTAACTAAGAAAACGAAGGAACTAATTGTCAAACGCAAAAACATAAAAGTGTCAAGTGCGGAAGACCAGATTGAATTAGCCCAGCCGTCGAAACTGATTAACAGAATTAAAACAAATGACATTCGTGCACATAGCCTGGCAGCGATCGAGGAAGCGCTGCAAATAGGGGGAAGCTTGATCGCAACTAAGAGAAAAGTAGCCATAGGCAAAGACAGGATGTAGGAACTCAGAGGCGGGCAGGGTAACATTACGCACAACTTGGACGCGATAATAAAGGTACCAGAACGATTCTACACCAGGTTGTATGCCAGCGACGTTAGACGAGGGGAAACTACGGAGAGAACAAGCTCAGTTTGCGATGTCCCACTAGTAACTAAAGAGTAAGTAGGAAAGGCTCTCAAAGGCATGAAAAGGGGGAAAGCCGCAGGTGACGGCAGCATAACCGTGGAGCTTTTGAAGGAGCGAGGATTGTACTGGAAAAGCATGCTGTGCTATTTTCGGAATGCTTGAAAACTCAAGTGCCCATATCCTGGAAAAACGCCAGAATTTTTCTTATTCATAAGAACGGAGATCCCACGGACCTCACGAAATACAAGCCCATCAGCCTTGTTTACAAGCTGTTTACCGAAATTACATTTAGCCGCATAGGTGACAGCCTGGATTTCCAACAACCCAGAGAGTAGGCTGGCTTTAGGAAAGGATACTCAACCATGGATCACATTCATGTTGTCAATCAAGTGATAGAGAAATTCGCAGAATATACTAAACCCCCTTAAAGGGCATGTATAGACTATGAGGAAACGTTTGATTCTGTACTCACCGCAATAAAGGAATGCACGGGCAGGATAACCCTCCACAAGCAAAGCGATAAGTTCCCAATCCGAAAGGAAGTAAGACAGGGAGGTACCATCTCTACCAAACTATTCACAGCATGTCTGGCGGAGGTGTTTAGAAAGCTTGACTGAGAAAACATATGATTAAGGATAAACGGGAAATACATGAGCCATTTGAGGTTTTCGGACGACATAGTCTCGCTAAATGAAACTGCAGATCACGTGCAAACAATGCTTGAGGAACTACAATCAGAAAGCACAGCCGTGGGGTAAAAATAAAGATGAATAAATCTAAAGTAATAAAAATAAGCATGCCAAAACGTCCTCTTCAGCTTAGTAAACGAAACACTAGAAGAAGTAAAAGAATACAACTATCTCAGATAGATGGTTAGTACTGACCCCAACCACGAGAGAGAAATCCGGCGCAGGAAAGGTATGCGTTGGGGAGCATTCGGCAAGCACTCCCAAAAATTGAAATTAAGCTGCCTCTGTCACTCAGAAGAAAAATCTACAACCATTTTATGGTACTGCCGGTTATGATATACGGAGCTGAAACTTGGCGCTTTACTAAACAACTAGAAAGAAAACTTAGGTCGGCTCAACGGGCCATGGAACTAATAGTGGTAGGAGAAACACTCGAGGACAGGAAACGGGCTACCTGGATCAGAGAATAAACTAGAGTAGAAAATATCATAGTTGGGCTGCCCATGTAGTGAGACGAACCGACAATCAGTGGACAATTATGGGAAGAGAGTGGATACCGGAAGATGGGTCTAGAAGAAGGGGCAGGCCGCATAGAGTTTCTTATTTGTATGAAACTCTATGGCAGGCCATTAATCCGATGGAGGGATGAAATAAAGAAATTCAGGGGTAGACTGTAGACTCGAACAGCGCAGGGCAGGAGTGGTTGGAGGTCAGCAGGATAGGCCTTCGTAATGCAGTGGACCTGAGTATGCTGATGATGTTTGACTCTGGATTTTGGGTTAGATTATACTTTACCTCTTGTCAATGTCCATGTCCTCGTGCCTGTACCATACATTGCCTGATCAAATATGTTTTCCTTTGTTACTGTTCCATTCAAGGCTCCGTCTAATCCTTCCCGCTCTGGTCGACGAAAGCCGCACATTAGACGGCCACCCTCTCGTCACCGGTGCCCTGCAGATTCGGTGGAGTTGTTTCCTCGCCCGAGTAGACTCCCACATCTTCTCGACTACGCACCTTCATAATGAAACGGCGACACAAGCCAAGCGAAGAACGGTGTGTGCTCACCAGTCTACGGAGCTTCCTTGAGACATCCGGTTTCCCCCACTTGTGTAGACCTCCTCCCCATTGGAACATTTTTATAATCCACTATACTCCACGCCAAAGCTAACATTGCGTCATTAAAACTTCCGTAACTAAATGTGCGTGTTACCACCACCGTTAAGCAGTGCAGCGGTGGCGTAGAGGTAGAACATCCACCTCGCGTGCAGAAGGACCGTGGCTCGAATCCCGGTGCCGGACAATTCCCACCAGATTATAAAAATCCGCGAGTTGATGGAATTGCAGAATGAGGCTTGGGGTGCGGCCTGATCCCGGCGACCATTGCCGGTAACGCACTCCCTCACCAGAGCAGGATTGGCCACCCTGGTGTAGCAATGGCCGCAACCTCCCATGAATACGCAAATTAACCCACGGCCCTCAGTCTCCAGAGGCTGCGAAGCAACTGACCACGGCGGCGGTCATACCTGTGACGCAACAGAGGGTGCTAAGAACCCCTGGAGCCGGACAGGCCGCCATTGGAATCTGAACCTGGCAACGTCTAACACGATAACCTTATCTAGCGAGGCGAGTCTGGAGGTGTTGTTTGAGGAACTCAAGGG